>NC_045671.1:50655845-51255845 GCF_009829145.1 Chiroxiphia lanceolata | reverse complement strand
CAAAACATTCATCTGAGTAAGAATGAGAATGAAAGCTCATGTGCTACAGCAACAGACACTGCACAGTATCTTCTTCTGTATTTATTAAATAGGCATTTTATACAAGTATTAGATCATCATTAACCTTCACTGTTGTATAAACTTGGCAGAAGTGATGAAACTTGAAAAGAAAGAACTTGAAAAGTAGAATCTACTTTTGGTAAAGTCTGCATGTTTCAGTTTTATAGCTTTTCAGTACCTGAATGATGATTGATTTTATATAAACATAAAAAATGTCAAAGTACCTTTGTAATGAGCTATTTGTTTTAATGAAGGAGTCTCATGCTGCACTATGGTTTCTTGGTTAAATAAGGTGAATCTCCCATCCCACTAATTGACAATCATGTCATGTTTTCCAGTCTAAGTGACTAATGGAAATTTGAATACCATACCTGTTTGTTCGCCTGAAGTTTGCTTAACACTGCATGATGGCAAAGCATTTGTAGGTTTAGTCTTTAATGTATTGATTTTTCTTGTTAGGCTTTGCTACTCAAAGTCAGCAAAGTCTTGTTAGAAAACAGCAGTGCCTGATTATTTCAAAGGTGCAGCTATCTCCCAATCCTCATTAGCTTCGTGGTGAGCTAAAGGTTCTTTAATCCTCCCAGGGGAGGAAAAATCAGGACAGAAATCATTTGCCAAATCCTATCCATCAAGGTTTTGGCAATAAAACATGTCAGAAATTTTAAAGAGGAAGTCATCTTTGTACCAGCAAAAAATATGCTATTTGTCAGAAAATTGAAAGAAATGAGGTTGTTAAACATTTATGAAGGTTAGGTTTTCTTTTCAGATAAAGGTTCCAGGAATTTGGTTGCAGCTTAATAAAATCTAGACAATATCTGAAGACTTCTACAGACTGAAAATAAAATATCGATGGCTATACAGGTTTGGATAATTCAGTTGCTAGACAAAATAATTTTCTGTATTTTCTGTGAAGACTACAAGGAAAGACAATCTCTTATTTGGAAAAAGATTCTTCTCCATGACACATCAAAACCAGAGAGGCAAAAACTGATTTTGTTCCTGCCTACACTGAGCAGCATTTTGGTCCTCATTCATTAGTGACTAAATTTTCAGGCATCATGACAGACTGATACACCTTTATAGCCCAGTGACTTCAGCTCTTTATGGGTTTCATCTTTAAGTTGGATGGAGTTGGCTGTCTCTGAGCAAGTAGGAAAGTTGGTGGCAAAAATTCCAAAATAACCTCTACTAATAAACTTCTTTTAAAAATTAACAAAACCAAATGGCTGTAGAGTATATTTGGAAAAGGTTTTAAAACAAATTTATCATATACTGATGGTAAATACATCATTCACCACATATTCAGACTTCTGCTGTAGCTGCTACCTAAAATCTGAGATTAACATAGCCTTTAAATTTAGACTGCTCAGTTTAATCAAGAAAAAAACTCTTTTTTTTAACTTTCTGCTTCATTTTTGGCATTTCTGAAAGTACTAGATCTGCATATATGGAGAGGAAATCAGAGACAGAAAATATTATGGCCCACAATAAAAATTAAAAAAATGCCTTTCATGTGAGCAGCACTATGTGGTAAGCTTGTTATTTCCATCAAAATAATTTGGGTGGCCAGAAAAGTGCTAAAATTAATTTTTTTTTCAAGCGGGTGACAACTTCTCCATATGAAGTTTTCCAGAACTTTATTCATTAATCATATGGGAGAGCACAATCTAACTCTGTAGGTGCTGAGCAGGATGCCACCCTGCAGGTTAAATTAAATGCTTAATAACCTTTCTGGCTCACCCAGGCTATGGAGAGGTCAGACAATGATTGTCCCAAGCTCAGCAAAGCAGGAGGGGAGAGGGCTCTTACAGCAGGCATTTAGAAAAATAAATTCATGTTACAAGCTCCAAAAAAATGCACTGGCCCAGATGAGGGGTTGGTAGACACTTAGAAGAATGTTTTGCTGTTGATTAAGAGGAGGATTGCCATCTATTTAAACTATTTAAATACTGGTCAAGCAGGTTTGGTCAGTGAATATTTTCTTTGGGTCATTCTAGATAATTCCAATCCTTTTTTTCCCCCTATCTCCTTCCCTGGCCTCAAAAAAATACAGAATAAACTGCAAGACCAGAAGCAACCAAAAAAACCCCAACAACAACCAACCCTCCCCCCACACCAAAAAAAACAAAACCAACCAACCAACCAACCAAAGAACTTCAAAAAACCAAACCAAACAAAAAAACCGCAACTAAACCAAAAAAACCCACACAAACCCCCCAAACCAAACCAAAATGCCACACTGACAGTTTTAGTAGTTTGGAAGAAGTAGGCATGTTCTAAACTCCCGGGTACAGATTTTACTCTGCAAACTGGGAAAAATGCAACATGACTTCAATTGTTATTTCAGCAGAACACCATAATAACAGAGAATAAAATTTAACTCCTACTGTTTTGTGTTGCTGAAGGAAAATTGTTGCCTTTTAGTCTTGTTAATTCTTAAAACGTTAAAAGGAAGTTGAGGCTTGTTTCAAAAATTGGCTACAGAAAAGAAAACCTCAAAGCTGGATTATCGTATGACATTTCTGTTCAAGTGTGACATTTAATAGCAAAATCTATCCCTAAATCAAAACATACATGTGTTTATCAGGGCCCTAGCTTGATATAAGATCCAGTATCAATTAATTAATCCTAAACCCTGATAGCAGTTTCTGATTCTGTGGCACCAGCACATCTGGGGTGAAAAATAACAGAATATACAAGACCAAAAGTTCATTCATTGATTTAAAGCCTATACTCAGGACTAAGTTCTGTAGGCCTTCATCTGCCCTGATCTCCATCATGGTAGTGTAAAACAAACTCTTCCTCACTGTCTGTGAAAAAAAATATGTAGAAAATAAAGTAAGATATAGAAGGAGAGAAGACCCTGTCCTTGCACAGAAAACAAGTTTTGTTTTGACATTGATATCTCTTAAAAGGAAGAAGGAGGAAGGACTGGCTTTTATTTTGGTCAAGCACCAGACTCATATTGGGAATACACTGTGTGTTTTCAGCATTGCTGTCTGCCAAGGGATGGGACTGAGAGTTACTCTGAACACAAATAAAAACCCTCAAAAGATCTGTGGACAAGCCCTTCTGCCTGCTCAACTCCCTCCTCTCTGTCTACAGCAGAGTAGAAGCTGTCATCCCAGTATATATTTAAATACATAAATCTGTTTTGAAGTTATGCAAACACTTCACATAGATTATCTGTGTAGCAGTAGAAACCAATTAGGTGTAAGCAACTAAAGCAAGGAAGAAAGAGAGTAATTGTGCCATTGGGAACTCACCAGGAAAGTGACAATGTATTAACTGCTTAAAAAAAATCACACTTTTCAGCAAACCTCACAGAGCGCTTTAAACTAGTCATTTTCTCAGGCTTTAAGAACAGCAACAACAACAAAAAGGGATAGGTGCATATTTTCTAAGGAATTTCCCCATCACTTCACCTCCTTCCTCAGGCAAACTGTTAAAGCTGCATGTGAAATTGTACTCCAGTCCCACACAGTTGCCTGTGCAAACTACAGCTCTGTAGCTCTAAGGAAGTGCGATTCCAAAAGCAATCAGATACCACTACGCTAGTCAACTCCTGTATTTTGCACAGTCATGAGACAGCTTTGCCTCAGAGGATGCCACTTTGTGTTGTTCTTTCTCTGATTCTCACAGTGCCAACAGCCATGCTCAGCATCACACTCCCAGACACAGCTTTTGGCAAAAATTCATGTCACCATGAAGCTTAGTCCCCTGTTGCTGTTTTGATTCCCCTAGTCCTGTGCAGATCAAACCTCTGTCATGGTGAGAGGCTGGCAGGACTATGAACCTGTCAGGAATTATCCTGACAGCTTTCCCGTGAAACTAACACAGCTGAGGTCATGCTTCAGGGAGCAAATCCCTCACTGACACCCTCTCTGCAGTGGGATCAGGCCATGGATGTGCTGCCTTTGGTGGAAGCCTGCCTGCAGGAGGCAGGAAGAGGCTGTTTCAGAGGACCACTGAATTCCTGAACTAGAGATTTCTGGGGCAGGGGAAAAAAATAATATTTATATGTATATACACACACATACAAATATATATATAAATGGCCATTTTTTATATTAAAAAAAAAAAAAGTGAGAGCAACTTCTTATATGGGACAAGAGGGAATAGTTTTAAACTAAAAGTGAAGAAATTTAGATTCTATGTTAGGAACTGATTCTTGACTGTGAAGATAGTGAGGCACTGACACAGGTTGCCCAGAGAAGCTGTGACTGCCCCATCCCTGGAAGTGTTCAAGGCCTGGCTGGATGAGGCTTTGAGAATCTTATCTGGTGAAAGTTGTCCCTACCCATGGTAGGGGGGTGAAACTAGATGATTTTAAGGCCCCTTCCAAGCCAAACTGCTCCAGGATTCTATGACTCTTATGCTTTTTGCATCCGGCCAGAGAGGGTTCATGCTTCAGTCAAATGACTGTAGTTTCCTCTCTAAGGCTGATGATGATAAATATGATCTTTCTTCAGTGGGATGGCAAATGGAAAAGCTGATAGAACAAAAACCCAAAATACTGTGCTGTCATCAATCCCCTGGTGGAGCCCAAGAAGAAGAACATAGTCAGCAGTAGGAGTTCATGTTCAACCATGATGAGCCCTCACCAAACAGAGGACAAACTTATTCAGGTTTACCTTTCTTTGCTGAAAGAAAAAAAAGCAACAATAAAAGTGCAAGGGGTCATGCTGTAGCTAGGGGCACCACCACCCACTCTTTAAGACCTTGGAACACATCTCATGGCTTGGTAAGGAGTATTAGCACGCTTAAGGCACTCTTGTGTGACATTTTGAGTGTGCTAACGCAGGGCAGACACCTCAAGATGTCAAAAGATGTCCACAAAACACTGAATGCTCCTGAGACATTACAGATCACTGAGAAACCTGAAAAAATGTTTCAGATTGTATTGAAATGAAATAGTTTGCTTGTGTCCATGTCACTTCTGGAGATGTTCTCTTATACAGAATCCCTCAAAGACTTATTCCAAGGTGATGAGCATTGCTACTGTACTTGTATGTAGGGGACACATGATCTATTTCACATGGAATAGTTTTGAAAGAAATAAAATTACAGACATATTGCCAACTGCTTCACCTACAAGCTCATTACACATATTGTGTTCAACATCACAACACGCAGTATCTGTTCCTAATCTCACACAGTCACCCTGTGCGTACTGTGCACATCAACAACAAGCAGAAACAGCACCAAGGTGTCAGGATTAGGATGTGCAGACATGCATAAACACCGCTCTAAATTTTCTGCCTAACAAAGTCAGGGTTGGTAGAGAGAGAGGTCTAGAAGAGCTACATAATGCTTTACTTCTCCTACCACTGCAGGGTCATACAGACAACCCCAAAATATTCAGCAGAGCACTTCCACAGCAAAATTCTTCCTCTGGCTTTTTTCTACTTCTCAGGCAGCCTATGGGTTCTGAATTTTTACCTTTTTTTTTTCAGTTGGAGAGCTAACCTCTTAAAATTTGATTTTTCCATCCAAGCCATTTCCTCAGAATAATTCTGCCTCATAGGTCTTCTTTCATATTTTTTTTCAGATGCCATATAGTATATTTCAAAACTCTTCTTCCACCCCTCTCCCATGAACTCCATTACAAATTTTGCTTATATATCCTAAAGAGAGAAAAGTTGTCAGCTTCTTCTTCCTTTCCACAGTACACCAAAGAGCTACAGCGGTCTTTCAGCCATTGTGTAGTTCAAATGCTGATTGTCCTGGCACACTGGTTTCCAAAAAACTTCAGTATCTGATTATGGTACAAACTGAAACTGCTTCTGACAAGTTCAGCTTGTCTCTGACAATTAATGAAAGTTTACAAAACCGAGTAAGAGTTTCAAGATAGAAAACAAATACTGTCTTTGCTCCCTACAAATTCAGTAAGAATCTTTTAAATATAGAAGTTTAGTTGTTAGGTAGCAGATTTTTGTTCTGGAATAACCAGTCTCCCTGGTATATGACAGATATTGAAGTACTCATGGATCTAACAGCTTGTGTGAGCAGAGGTCCATTTATAGGAGATTGTTCATTAACTGAACTTTCTATCTACAGAAGTTTGTGTTATTCGTATGTGCTCACCAAATGCAAACATTTTAATCTGAGGATTGCTCATCAACACTTTGCTTTGGCTTGTTACTTGTGAGAGTGCAACTTTCAAATAAAATATTAATCAATGTTTAATTCATAAACACACTAATACTGGCGCGTTATTTGGGGGTTTTTTTGCAAATATAATAAATCTTTCAGTTTGAGAAAATAGTAATGTTTAGTAGCCTCAATACCATAAATGTGGTCCATGCATATAGTAACAAAATAAAGGTTTCAGCCATGTGAAGAGTGTCATGATTGCAATCATTTGGCCAGCTGTATGTGAAATTTATTTGCAATTCTATGCCAACCACATTCAAGTAAGACTTTGCTCCTATTTAAGTCATTAAAAAAACTGTTCTACTGGCTCAGATCAGGCCCTGAAATCTTGCAGTTGTTTACTCAGTCAACTATAAAACCAATATGCTGCAGTCCCACCACAGTAAGTGATGTCCTGCCACCTCAGGATCCACTACTATATATACACATATTAAACATGCATATGCAGTTAACCTTGTAAATGAAGCTATTCAATACAACTGAGTGACATATCTGATTTTCAAAAAAAAAAAGAAGAAAGAGATACACTGACTCATGAGCAGCTTATTTAATTTGGTTATTAATGGCCTTGTGTTTGACTGAGTGATTATTTCCTATCACGCTGTGAGTTAATTTCCTGCAGTAATAAAAAGAATTCTTGGAAGATTTCTTAATAGCTATTAATCTTTCTTTTTTTTTTTTTTTTTATTTTAGGAAAAAAAAACCTCAAAACCCCTGTGTTCTGAGATTTCAACTAGTCTAAAAATTGTGTTCCTAGTATTTGAGCTATTTTTTTAAATGTAGTACAATGTTTTAATTTAAAAAACTACACACAAAACACGTAGAATGTGATAATTGAGTAAACAGTATGTGTCCAACAGATCTACCTGTGAAGCAATTTCACTACATATATATATACATATATATTCAGGTATACATACACACTATATATATTACATATATATTATATATATAAATGTAAAACAAAAAGAAATCACTATTAAAAATTTCAATTCACTTATTCTAAAGTTGAATAGATAGTTGTAAGTGTATACTCTTTTAATTGGGGCATAACTGTTCCAACACAGCTATCAGACAGTAAGAAGAATTTTGTTGTAGTGAAAGCTCACCATAAGCACAGTATCACAACCTACCATCCAAGGCTAGGAAGAAAAATGTCATTGTGTCCTCATCTAGTATTTATTTATTTAACACAAAGTATGGGACAGTGCAGGGGGAAAAGTCAAGCAAAGAATCCCCAAATGAACAACTTTAAGTAGTTAAAATTTCCTTTCTTTCATTTTTTTAAAGTAAGAATCAAATAAATCAAAGACAAGCAAAGGCAGAATCATAGAATCCTAGACTGGTTTTGGTTGGAAGGGACCTTTAAAAGTCATCTAGTTCATCCTTAATGAACAGGGACATCTTCAACTACATCAGGTTGAATTCCTCTGCTAATCCTTCTTTTGGATCAAACCACTACTTGGATAAATATAACCATTTTCTACATCACACACATAGTGGGATGTTAAATTGTAAGAAGCAACACTTCACAGTAGTTGCATTTACAACTTTCTTCAAACTTCTTTTTTATTTTGTTCATTAAGCCTAGCTGAATTCTTCAGATATCTTCCTCTAGTACAGAAAACTGAGTTGTCTCAAGATTCCAAACAGCAGTCACATTTCCATTTCTGGCTCTAACAAAATTAAATTTTATCCCTCCCATGGCATCTTCAACTGGGGGGAACTGTTCTTTCTTACCATGTCCAACTGATGAACTTATTAGAAATATAAAGCAATTTGTTCACCTGAAGCTGGGGCTATTTTTTTAATTCTGGATTTTTTATATTGAATCTGATGCCAGAAAAATGAGGAAAATACATCTCTTTAGAAGAAAAAAAAAGTGATTCACTGCAGGCTCTGCTCAACGAGAAGGAAAGCTGGCTACACGTTTTTTAAGCTTCTTTTTTATATTGTTCTCCAAACTCACATTTTACTGCTTTCTAACTTAGAAAAACATTTCTTCAGGCCACATATCTCCAGCAGCTGCCTTCTTACATAAATTCACTGATGTGGCCTATTTACTGCAAATTCCCAGAGCAGAATGCTGTTAAATTCCAAATGCAATCAGAAAAAAATGTACTAAGATAGAGCTGCACACGGTATCTTCAGCCCCTCAGAGATATCCCTTTGTCTCTAGAAGCAGGGGGAAGTCTCCTTCTCACTCACTCTAAATTTTAATGAAAACATTTTAAATCATCTGCTAACATTATTAAACATGGGTTAGCATTAAATATTTTTGGTATATACACACACACACACACAGATGCACATGTTGTTTTTTTGTTAAGCTGCTTTTACATCCCAGGCCCCCAAAGCTTTACTCCCTCCTTGCCTGAGAGGTCTGGATCAGAGCTGTTGTGAAGTCTTAAAGCATCCTGTGGCCACACTGGTGGATCACTTCACTCTTGCATGTTTCACTGGCCAGCACGGACATTAATTGAGGTATTTCCACAGACATCAGCATGTAAGGACAGGACTAACCTAAGAGATTTCCTAAGATGGACTCACTCCTTTGATAAAACTGGTCCTTGGGGTACCTGAAGTGTCAGACGCAGGTACAGGGAGGCAACTGGACCTGTGACAGGTCAAGATGAAGATCAGAGCCTATTTTTCCCTTGAGCTTGGAAACATTTGCCTAACAAGTAGTTTGCACAAGCTCGTGAGAACTCCCCAGGTAAACTGTACTTTTGCTCCCTCCCATGTGTGTATGTGGTCTGAGAGCTTTATTGCCCCAGTGTGCATTTTTTTCAGGCTCATGACCACAGCCTTCTGCAGTTTGAAATGCAAAGGTGAACCTGTAATTGCAATGGCATGGATTGCACTTCTAGTCTAGATGTAAAAACTAGATGGAAACAGTGCTTTCACAGGCACCTTCTCCTATCAAGGTCTAGTAAGGTCTTACTAAGGGTTTATACATAGGTGTTGTTTCTAGATGTTGTGGAATTTTGATAAGAAGAGTTGACTTAACTCTTGCGAATATGAAATGGAAAGCTCCTCCTCAGCCCAAGTGTTTTTCTAAAAGTGACTGAATATTATAGAGAGGGAAATTATCTCCAGAGAAATAGAACATATCCTGTTACTACTAATGGGAAAATGAACAGTGACTCAATAAATAATAATGTCAGATATAAGCTTGTCTTGACCCAGAGAGCCATGAGGACAAATGCAGATAATATAAATATTCATTAAACTCCATAAATATTATTAAGATTGTCTTTAAGTAGTAACAATCTAGTCAAACACTTTCCTCTCACACTTTTGCTTCCTAGAAGATCAAAGTTTTTTCTCCCTTTAGAGCAAATTTAGTCTTTACTTTTTTTATATGAATGTTGCACATCATGCTGATAATTAGAATAGCAAGGAAGTACTCAATAAACAATGCTCTGAAACAACTTTTTCCAGAAATATTTTTGTTATTCTTCTCTGTGTTTTGTATTTGTTCTGTTTTCTTTCCTTAAAATGTCTAAACAACATATACATTCCTGGAAAGTATTTATACTTTTCTTTTACGCAGTTCCTCCTTTTAAGTGTTTTGCTCCTGACTTGAGTTTCCCAGGGCTAAAATGCCAGCCTTCCTGCAGCACCCATCGTGGTGTTTACACAAACACAGTCAGACACATCTCAGCCACTGCATCACTGTTTCAGCTGCAGTAGATGAATTTTGATGCTCATTCACATATACCCAAGGTTTAGACCACTCAATTCATTTCTCTGAAGGTCTTGCTTAGCGACACAATCTTCCTCAAAGATGACTTCCCAAGCGTGGGAGACGCTTTATCTGGTTACCAGCCCTGGATAATCTGATTACTTTCTGTTCTAGGTTTAGTTTTCATGCTAACTAAGGTGAGCCCTTAACTTAGCATTGTAAGATGGTCAATCTTTTTACTCAGCAGTGGTGAGGCTGCATTTCAAATCCTGTGTTCAGTTTTTGGCCCCACACTACGAGAAGAACATTGAGGGGCTGGACTGTGTTCCAGAGAAGGACAGCGGAGTTGGGGAAGGGTCTGGAGCACAACTCTGATGAGGAAAACTGAGGAAGCTGGGATTGTTTAGCTAGAAGAAAAGGAGGCTCAGGGGACACCTTTATTTTTACAGTTACTTGAAAGGAGGCTGTACTCAGGTGAGAGTTGGTCTCTGCTCCCAAGTAACAAATGATAAGACAAGAGGAAATGGCCTTAAGTTGTGCCTGGGGACATTTGGTTGGATATCAGGAAAAGTGTGTTCACTGAAATTGTCAAGTCCTGGAACAGGCTGTCCAGGGCAGTGGTGGAGTCGCTGTCTCAGGAGGGATATGAAAGACGTGGATGTAGCATTTGAGGACATGGGTTTGTGGTGGACTCGGCAGTGCTGGGCTAATGGTTGGACTTGATAATCTTTGCCAACCTAAATGACTCTATGAATCCATAATTCTGTGATTTGGAAGTTGTCTCTGTTTTTTGTCATAACACAAGCTCCTGAACTACCCCAGGAAGTACTTTAGGGCACCTTCAAAGACATGGTACTCAAGTGTTTCCAGAAGAGGGAGTGGGAACCCAAAGAGTTTGTCCAGTGTTTTGAGGATAAAAAGTCCTTCTAAATCCCAGCCCTTTCTACATCCTTTCTAAGTTGACCAGGATCATTCTATGATTCCATTCTGTGGAATCATAGAATATTCCCTGTTGTGAATATCCGCAGCTTTAGGAGTTCAGAGATGGTGAATTCCCACCACTAACTCTTAAAAAAAATGAGAGCAAAGCAGTGAAGAAGCACTGCCAGAAAGCAGATAATTGAGAGCAAAGAAAAGAGAAGAAACACCAACACACGTCTGCAGTGGCTTCGAAAGACGAGTTTGGGAATATTAATGAAAATATTAGTTATTATTGGGCTAAAATATAGGACTTCTGGTTAGCCCTGATTTATGACACACCTAACATTGGTGGAATGGTTGAAATCGATCATTACTTTTCATGTGTTTACCAATTTATGTTCAAACATTTACAGAAACAGTTGAATAGAACATGGTCTTTTACAGTCCTGAAGGCAGCAGTCACATTATCAGATTGTTCCACTTGGTGTGTTTTACTGAAATCAAGTGCATTAAACTACTTTTGAGATTACAAATTATTTACTAATTAATAGGCCTAAGCAGTTTCTTGAATTACAGTTTACAAATTGTTTTAAATTACTTAACCATTCTTTGGCTTCTTGCTGTTTGTTTTCCACATTGTGGCAGAAAAGAGGTGAAGGTACACAGTACAGTTATGATTTATTAGTTTATACTGTGGAAGGGTTACAGCCTTCTCAGCAAGACTTTACTTTCCTAGTGGCTTGAAAAAAGCTATTAGGCAATGACTAACATTGTTATAGCTGTAATTTAACATGATTAAATGGTTGTATTTTAATTGGCAGTGGGTGGTACAGTTTGGGAAACATGACTATCTTAATTACTAAAGTGATGGGTGTCTTGGAAAGCCTAATTGAGGCAGGTAGGAACTTTTAATACTTTTGTTTCAGTGTGGAGGTTGGATAGATGCAGATGTTGGATTGATTCTTTCAATGTGAAAATTCACCATGTGGCATTATTAACATTTTAGCTAGGGAAAAATAAGTTAAAATAATTTTGATTCACACATTTCAAACTAGCATGGATATTAACCCTTAATCATACATCTACTAGCATGCATGGTGTGCTTTACACAGATTTATCCCTAACGTTACTGAGACTGTCAATATGTCTTGCTCCCCACTATCATCATCACCGCCCTGCAGCACCCTGAACCTTCCCTGCCCACTTGATGCTGGTGCAAAGTAAAAAATCTGCAGGCAAATGGAAACTGCAATCAAGTGTCACATGGAATGTTTGTACACACAGTGAATTTGGTATGACTCCTGTGCACTTAATGTGGTATTATGGTCCTATGCTGGAAGGATGAACTCGATGACCCCTGTGGGTCCCTTCCAACTTAGCATATTTTGTGATTCTGTGAATCTGTGAATTCTGGCTAAAACTCATTAGATATATATGGAAGGCACACGTCCAAATCTTTTGGGTTGTTTGTTTTGCAAACTAGTGATTGAATATTCAGGCTGCTTTCTGTGAGAAAAAGCATTCACTTTCAGTCAAATATGTGTGCATAGATAACCTCACCCTTCCCATTCAATCTCAAAGTCCAAACAAACTATATTATCTCCAAGCAAAATATAACCTTGATCTTTAGATGATCTTAAAAACACTGTATTTGTGTAGGATGGCACTCAGCAGTATTCCATGCTACTACTGGTAATCCAAATTGTAATTTGCATTACATATTTTAATTACATATTGTAATGCAAACCCGTGGGTTTGCATTATTGATAATTTTTACAATTTTTATACAAAATGACAACACCCATACTCTGAAATTATTGCCTGAATAAGGCAAAAGCTTAAGTGCTTTGAAACTTAAGAAAAATAGTGTCTCCGGAAAATCATCCACAGACTGGCTGTCCAGCATATATCATAGAGCCCACACACCTTCTTTGCAGCCAAAGCTCTCTTCAGCTCAAAGGAAAGCTCGTGAGCACTGAAAAGTGCTTTAAAAGCGGACAACACTAGCAACATGTCCTGTAGAAAACCAAAGATAGGAAACCAAAGTGAAGCAAGGAACCATGTGGGCACAGACTTTCTGCTCCAAACTGGAAAGACTGAAACACAACTTGCAGTCTGGCCCTCTCCAACCCTCATCGCATTCCTGGAAAGCAGTCAAAGATCAATCCAGAAAGACAGGCCTGAAACAGCGCCTCAGAATCAAATAGAGCTACTTTTACAGCCTCAGAGACAAATTAACTAAATAGCCAGGGATGACCCTTGTAGCAGCAGACATTAAACCACCTTTATGTGACATGTAATCTGGCTGAGCGAAGGTCCTGCTTATAAGGAAGACAGATCAGATTTTGCTGATCCTGGGCTGTGAGCTGTGCTGCTGTGGACAGAGGTGTTGTGGAATTCACTAAGAGCTCCTGGTAGCTTTGGTACGGGCAAAAGCTGAGACCTGAAAAGATCCTCAGACACCAATGAGCTAGATTGCTCTCCCTTCCTTGTCTGCTGGGCCACAAAAGTCCAGACCCAGAGCTTCCTGTGTCTTCTCTTTCTCACTTTGTGCCAGACGAGATTCCAAAGCTCTTCCTAACATGCTGTTCATATGCATGCCCTGGGGGTCCAGCCAATGAGCAGCTTTTCTTCCAGAACATAGCTGGAACTTGTATGAGCCATGAGACTGCACACATGGAGGACATAAAGGAACAGGTTGCCCAGAGAAGGTGTTGCTGCCCTATCCCTGGAAGTGTTCAAGGCCAGATTGGATGAGACTTATTGAAAACTGGTCTAGTGGAAGGTGTCCCTGCTCATGGCAGGGGTGTTGGAACCACATGATCTTTAAGGTCCCTTCCAACCCAAACCATTCTGCCTTTCTGTGATTCCACGCTTGGAAGCAAGTGTGTGCCAGTCCACAGGATGGCAGGCAGATGACCGAGCACTAGCTCACGTATTAATGTACACGGGCAGTCACAATGGGGCAGTCTTTCTAAAAACAATATGTCAATCATTGTATTTCTTTACATTGGTTGAGATTGTGCCCCAGTTTTACTCTGAACTAAGGAATGCTGTATTCCAGGTTTCTATGGGAAATCTGGAGATCCAGTTTTTCCACCTGCAAACCAAAAATAACCTTTATGCTCACAACACAAGTCAGTTAACAACAGAGTTTTGTGCCTGTAAATTCAAAACATAAATTCCAGTCAGAGAATTCTGATGTTTAGAACTATTGTGTGAGAAACTGCTAGATCAGGATCTGACCTTGAGAAGCAGTATATTGGTCACTGCTGACTGTATCCTGCCAGTACAAATGAAAACAGCCACCCAAGGCATAATCTTGCAGCTGTTAATAGCAAGCTAAGACAATGACTCCCACTGTCATGAATTTGTTTTCCATCTATCCACTTTTGGCCTAGAAGGGATCTTAACAGGAAGACACCCTTCTTTTTCACACTTGTTAGACTTAAACATCCCCCATTCCTTTCCTCTGTATTCTTTCTATAGAACAGTAGACATGCAAACATCCCATTTTCAAATCTCCTCTCCCAAATCTAAGAAGTATTATTTGTTTAAAGGCTTATTTATTTATTTAAGTTTAAGACTAATTCATAAGATACAGAGCTGCTCACAACGTAGAAGCTGTTTCTATCCAAAACAAGGAATTAATTATGCCTTTATTCCTGTCTCCCCCAGGAAAGCTAGAAATAATGGACCTAATTTTGAGCAAAGCATGAGTTGCCACCAATATAAATTTAATATAAGACAAAAGACAAAAGGAAAAAAAAAGGCTTTAATTAGTTTAAAAGCAACTACTTTCCTTCTAGAGCAGAGATCAGATAAAAATAAATAACAAGCGGTTAAATTAGAGTGAATGAATTCTGAACCCTTGTGGTCTACAGGCACTAACTTTATGTTTTATGGTCTAGATGTTAACTTACTTTCTATGATATGTAAAACACTACTTTTTGTCAGCTAGTACCTCTGGAAAAAATAAAAAGATTAATTCTAACAGTATTTCTGAGGGTATAGAAACAGGGAATATATGAATAAAAATGCACATTCTGTTTCTTTGCTAATTCACAAAGTTTCAGAAAACTATGATGTGGGAGAACTCCCAAGATTATGAATCCTGGAAAGAACAACTTTAGAAATGGGTCCGTCACAGCTGCAGCCCCCTGGAATAGAGAGGAGTGAAAAAGCAGCAATGATTCCCATTTTTTATTGTACGGTTTTCCCTTGGTCTGTGTAACCACATGGTCCCCCCCAACTCGACACCATATTGTCTCCCCTCCCAGAACGTGGTCCCCGCCTCTGCACAAGCAGGATTGGTCGTCTCCCCAGTCCCGAGCCTCTTATGGGACCTCAGTCCCCCTGTATCCCTCATTGGTTAGCAGAGCCCTCAAGCCCTTTCCCCCGGACCTTGGCCCAACCATGTTCCTCCTTCTAGCCCTCCCCCTGAGACCTTATAAGCTGCGGTAGTTTCGAATAAAGGACTTTTCGCCCTGGATTCCAGAGGAGAGACTCAGTCACTCTCTCCTCCTGCCAAAGAAGGACCATGCGACTGAGATTCTCTCCGAGAAACCACGAGTGAGGAGTCGAACCTCACCAGTTCTGTTACTACGACTTAGGGTTTTAGGCTTATCTTTTAGGCTAGCTTATACAAACTATCTTCTTAGTTTCAGCATATCATTAGTCCCAGGTATTTAGTTCACTAATGCTTGAGTATTACATTGCAATTATTTCCATTTATTTATTGCATACCAGAGTATTACACTGTAATTATTTCAATGCATTTATTGTGGAGAAGATGATTTTGAGCCTTGAAATGAGAAGTGGAAATTCTTTTTGGTTGTAACAGAATAACATATTGAGCAGATGAGCCCAAACTTGCATGTGCTATTTTCACACATTACTGTCAGTAGAAGTAACACAGGAGCAGATTCTGCTGACAGAAAACTGGACATGCATTCTGATTCCTTAGTGGTTTACACTAATGCTGGTGAAACAGAATCTGCAGTAGTATCACAACATCCAGCGTATGAACTAAGCTATAGTGAAATGTATCTGAAGGCAGGATATGCCTGAACTTAAGCAATTTTCTAGTCAAACTATGATCATGATGTGGTCAGTCAATTTAACATAATGGTAGGTTGGGCGCATAGGCACCTTATTGCTGTAAAGTTCTGAATACAATGTAATCCTTTGCAGATCGAAGTTTTCACTGTGGAGTCCTTGGAAGGATGATGATTTTGGATGAAGAATATTGGAGACCTAAGCATTTGCATGGTAGAGACAGAACATGAAATATATTATACCCTTCAAGTGGGTTCTAAAGAAATTAATTATCTCAATAGTTCGGTTTAAGTCCACTTAAGTGGTTATATAGCAAGAAAAGTGAAATCTGTGGCTTTCTCTAAAACATCACCTAAAAGATGTCTGTTGAACTTAGCATTTTTCATCACTTATGCACTTAAATATGAAATACATTCAGACATCTTTCAAAAAATGTGAATTATATTGGCATGTGAGCAGTGACAAACTCCTGAAACAAGTTCATTAATCCACCTGATCTAAGCAGCTTTAGGTGAAGCTTGCATGGAAAAGGGATCTCCTTCACAGAGTGAATTGTAAAATTTTGTATATTAAGTAAATATATAATATTAAATTACATTAAACAGTATAATATATAAGAAATATAATAAATTATAAACCCAAGTATATAATATAGCATAGAGCATATGTTATTATATTATTAAATAGCTAAACTGTTACAGATGCATTATATTAAGTACTGACTATTATTATTTAATATTATATTGAATATTAATCTTTAATATATTAAAGATTAACTGTAGCTCCTTCTACCCTTCAAAGCATGGAAAATGGCTTCTTGTGGAGAAATTATGTCTTCTTTTGAAGAGAAAAAAGAAAAGGCAGCAAGTGTCCTGGTGTTCTTCGGTACACAGGAGCAAAGCAAAGGCTTGTATGAGTCAGTCAGCATGGCAGGCTGTGTGGTAATTCTTGAAGCTATCTAGCTGAGGATTATTTTGCCTCATAGAAACAAAGAAATGTTTATACTCTCAATCAAATTTTAAATAATACCTGAGATGAAGGAGCCACAGGAGGCATTCAATCTGGTTGGGTTTGGTCACGCCAAGTGTAAAGGTACTCCTCCTGCCCAGGTGTGGCTGTGGGGCACACCTGAGTCAGAGCACACAGCTGCCCCACTCCCCCCCTCCTGTCTCAATCTTTGCCTGTTGAAAGAATAGAAAAAAGGAGCTGAGAGAGACTCATGCTATTAAACCACTGCATTGCCTACAGAAAGAACAATTTCTGTTAAAAAAGGATTGGCTCTAGAACAGTAAAAAATTCATCTCATGACCTTAAATCATGTGAGCACCACCTCAAGATTTAAAATTCAGCAAATGCTGGCAGCAGACGTCATTCTACTGATCTGCTCTGAAAAATGCTGATGCATTTACAGTAAATCCCTAACCAGGCCAGTTGTGCAACACGTTGAAGTGACATAAAGTATTAACATTTATGGTGATGAGTCAAAATTAAACAATCATTCTCTTTTATAAGGTTTCTCATAGCATGTAGTAGCATGTACTGTGAGTAATGAAACATCTGTTACAGCCCTGACTTGCTCACAACCAAGTGTTGCAATCATTCTGATGGGCAAGGCTTCACAGCAGGGCTTTAGTGGGTAGATGAGAAGGATCAGCACTAACAAGGCTCATCTCAGTTTATTCAGGAAGAATGAGCCAGGTTTCCTGTGCAGAAAACAAAAGTACCACATTGCAAAATATCCAAAACTAACTTTAACTCCAGACTGACTTACTGCAGTTCACTCAAGCACTCAGAAATTCCCTTTTCATCAGATGTAGGTATAGGCAGAAAAGTGAAATATAACATTTGCTTAGACAGTTACTTTCGCGTAAAGTTGCCCACTTTATATATCTATATATACATTCTGATGCACTGTACAAACTTTTGACGGCTGCCCGTTCTGCATAGGGTCTCACTGACTGCCCTGTGTTTCTGTACTTTGTCCTCAGTGAAGAAAGGCTTATTTACTCCCCCATCTCATCCACCTTCAACCTCACATTAGGTTTTGGCGTTTACCACAAAGACTTGGCCTTGTTCACTCCATACCATGATCAAAATTCCCAGGAGTCAGAAAATTTAATACTCAATGCAGCAGATCATGTACTATTTATACTCAAACATACTCTGATCTCCCAACTCAAATGTGTATTTAAAAAGCACTTGTTAAAGGGCTTTTCTGACTAGAAATAGTTTCCTATGTCTGTGAAGGCTTTTGCAGCACTGGACCTTAAAGATGATGTCTGCCTTGGATATGGGTGATGACTATAAACTGTTCAGTCCTATCAGCTATCACAGAACTGGGACACAGAAGTAAGATTATTTTGTTTTGTTTTGTTATCTCAACAATTAATTAGATACAGTAAAATTTGAATGTCACTGTTAAAAGTCATGGAAAGATTTCTGTAAGAAAAGTTTTCTTTTAAAGGGAGAGATTGTTGCTCAGAGCTTGCCCACTATGAAGCCTTTAGACAAGTTTCTGAGGAAGGTATGAAAGGCTTGCATTCTCATTTACTATATATCTATGCTACATTTAGAAATGTTCAGAGGAAAATTCCCTTGGCCTCCTGATTTAATGTGTTTTTCTTCCAGAGTGTCTGTGCACAAGCAGAGTTAATGATTCCTACAAGATCAGCCTGCCTCCCCACTCAGTTATGAAACATTTCCTCTGCTATTTTTTTCTTCCAAGGGAGGAACTCTTCTTGCTCATTTATGATCACAGATTACTGATCTAACTCTGTTTGTAATGCAATACTTGAACCCATTAATCCGAACAGGGATATCTGCGTGGTACACACGGAGATTAACAGAAAATTCAACTCTTTGGAATTCCCCCTCATGGGAGACAACAAAGCTAACAAGATCCCAGTTGGAGGCAGAATTTGGAGGCAGAATCTGGAATCCTTTATTGGACTTACAAGCGGATATTTTAAGGGTCTAGGGTATACATATTCATGGAGGGGCCGAGCTATTACAAACAGGGGGTTTTACAAGGATGAGGTAAGAGAAAAACCCAAGTTACACCTTTTGGGTTTAGCACTTACATCATGGGGAAAAACCACTTATTTTAGGATTACATTTTTGGGGATTTACATGGGGGACAGATATCCAATGTTTACAGAATACACAGGATACACAGGGAGGGGGAAAACAATAATGGATTTTATGCAGAGGCTTGATAAAATCAGAGTATAGTCTCTCTGGGTCTGGGCAGGACATTCCAAACCGGTGATATCTTGTCTGGTCCTCAAGCTGAGGTTTTTTTCCCTAGCTTTTGTAACCCAAGGCCTTTTGCTGAGACTGCTCAGACTCTTTTCTGCAGGTATTTGATTTTGGGATCCTACACCCCCTTACTTCTAACTGTGAGAAGAGTGAGAGAGCTTACTATTATGAAACCAGCAAGGTAAAGCAGTCAACAGCACACAGCTGCTGACACACTCCTGTCCTTCATCTCTCCTTTCCTCTGTATGTTTCAGATCATCTCATATTTATCATGTCAGAATTTAAATTTCAACCTTTCTGGCTCAGGACTTGTGTCTTTATTAGAATGTGTAAAGTTCACAGATTTGGGTACTCAAAAAACAGTGAGAAGAGTACATCTTAGGAAACTTAGAACAACTGTGCAACTAGAAAGCTTTCCTGTCCAATAGGGTGTTTGCATCACCTTCCATCTTCATAAGCAGCGAGCAGAAATAACAGACTGGTTTGTATCAAACAGACTTTATTGATTTTATTAATCAGTGTTACACATACAGTTAATTAAAAAAAGCTACAATTTGTGAAATGTATCATCTACCTACAAGATACAAATCTAGGCCAATCCCCATGGTATCTACTGATGCTCAGCCACTCTAAGAAATTTACAGTTTGTTTTCTGATATAGAAAACCTCAAGCAAACATTCCTTGTTAAACGTTCAGTAAAGATCACAGCATTCTACTACAGTTTCATATAGCATTTTAGTGCAAAAGGAAGTACAAATATAAAAATATTGAAGCTTGAATTACAAAAAAAAAAAAAAAACAACAAAAAAAACCAAGCAAGCTGTGGAGTTAGAGATGAGTGTCTGCTATGGGTATTCTCCTAAGCTCTACGATCTGGGAGTTAGCCATGCTTCCTCCATCCTGGCTGCCATGACAAGACTCGTTATCACTGACGCTGAGACCTGCACCTGCAATAGAGAAAAACAACAAAAATAAGAATCAGTGAGAATGAAATCCCAACACAGAAATGGGGATACCATATCCCACTCTGCTTTCTTCTGATTATCGAAATGCTTCCCTACCCCACAATCATGTGGCAAGTTTCTTCTTACTAGTCTACCCTTCTGAATCCATAGATTATAACATTATCTGACATGTTTTTGTACCATCCAGATACACTTTTTCATAATTCCGCTGTCAGTCATTTTATTTGACCCAGTAAATGGTACAATAGCTATTCAGAGGTTGCCTTGAAATCAGAAGAGCATAAATCAAAGCCTATCTTAGGTTGAGTTCATGGTCTAGCTGTTAGAGTCTGGTATTTCCAAGGACTTCTTCATGAAGAATTGATTTTTAATGATACAATTTCCCTGTTAAACTGTAATTCCAGCTGTTTTAATAGGACTGTAATTTTAACCTGAGAAAAGACACTGACCAAATATTCTTTAAACCCACATGTGACACGAACTGGTGCATTACATTTTCCTTCTACTGCAAGAGAATACTAGACTAGGTCCACAGAAACTTCCAAAACATGCCTGGAAGAGACCTTGTGAGGCCACCTTCTCCATCCTTTTGTCACAGGAGTTCTGCTAGCTTGTTGCTTCCTATTTGCTTTAGTTTGGCTTTAGCTGGGTTTTTTTTGTTTGTTTGGTTTGGTTTTTTGTTTGTTTGTTTTGTTTTGTTTTGTTTTGTGGGGGAGGTTTGAATTGATTACATAATCCTGCACTAGTTTTTATGAAATGCATCTTTTTTTTTTCAGACCATTTCTTCACAGAATATCTGTTGGAACTATAAACTTCAGTGCTTTTTCAGCTCTTGTCTTTGACCTATAGAGCAAATTATAACAACACATGGGTCTTGTTAGGGTTTAGGGTGTCTAGGCTTTAAAATTGGTGAGAACTGCACATCAGTAGTATGAGGCATGACGATTTCAAGACAGATTAATTTCAGGCATAAACTTACAGCAATGTCACTTATGAGGGAAGTTATTTGTTTTGGGCAGAAGCAGATCTGTAACTACATGCAAAAGAATGACATTGGGCTCAAAACAGCCCTGAACAAGGCATGCTGTGAGAGGCAGTGATTTGCACTTCATATTGAAAAATATTTTCAAGAGTTTCTACCAGGTGTACAGTGCAATTCTTATTTCTGCCTCAGCTGACATTACAGGTTTTGGTTTGTTCAACAAAAAACAAGATAAGGGTCATTTACTTTGTTGGAGTCTCTTCTTCGTCTTTTTAAGTTCTCTATTGTTCTGCTTTTACAAGGTTTTCCCATAGCACATTTCCTCCTACCACCCCACAAGTAGTAAAGTACTGTAAAGGGGGTAGCAGTAGGATGCTGCTTTGTTATGGGAAGTCAGGTTGCAATCTTGAATATGGAGCTTGGTCCAGAGAACCAGGGTAGAAAAACCTGCAGAACTAGGCAGGTTGTCCTGTAGAGGTCTGGACAAGGTTCTGGTAGGGGATAAACTTGGGTCCGTGCCCTATGATCCAGGTGAAAAGTGAGTATGCTGCACCATGAACCTTCTCACACCTGGTTTTGGTGTTTGGGTCATGGAGGGAACATGCAGTCACTGACATTGGTGCGTTCTGGTCTTTGGTCTGCATGACCCAAGCTCTTGAGAAACCAACAGCCACTGTCAGAGTATAACAGGAGTAAAAATTCATCAACATACAATTACAAAGTCAAGATTAGGCTCTGAGTCATTAAAATAATGGTTCGTAAGTGTATTGAAGATGATGAAGCTGTATTATTGATTTAAATTTGTATGCATATTTAATCTTTTCATTGAACCAGATCATAATAACCAAAAGCTGCTTGAAAGTCCTGGGAAAAACAGCAATTGCTTAAACAAATTATTTGTTTTTTTCCTGATCTTCTCTAAAATTATTTGTTTTAGAAAGGAAATATGAATGTAATAAAGAAGATAAATCAGACCATTTACCATGGAAGGAGTGGAACAGAAAGTTAAAAGCAAGCTAAAAAACAAGTAAATAAAATATTTTTAATGAAGAAACAATAAAATACTTTCTATGTAGTATCATTAACATTGAAATTCATTCAAGACTTTTAGTCAGGCTGAAGAGGGTAAAAATTTCAAAAACTGAAAAAACCCCATTATTTAAAAACATTTAAAATCATAAATAAGATCATTCTAATAATGTGGAGGTGAACACTGGCTGCTGGAGTTTGAAAAATATTTGTCTTACCAGTGGCTATACTTCAATTATTCAGTATGGGGTTTGTTAAAGAATCTTTTGCTGGTCACTGTAGAGAGATCAGATACGGATCTAACAGTATTACACTATGTATATTCTTAGATGTCATATATGTGCAAGCTTTGTGTGTGCTCTGTGCAAAGTAAGGGAAGATCTTTTTTGTTACAGAGATTTTTACCAGGAACTTGGTAAGCCAGAGATTGAAGAAGGGTACTTTGGGTTTACAAGGGCCTTGTTCTGCTGATAATGCAAAGACAAACTATGTTAAAGCTGATCCTTTCTAGAAATAAGAAGTGAAATGTAATCAGGATACTAGTTTACCAAACAGCCAGTAGACTGGAAAGGGTACGACTGCTTACACAATGGAGTTTCACAGAGTTCATTGGTACATCCTGTTCTTAGATTGGAGCAGAATTTAAACTCAATTAGATCCAAAAAATCATAGACTCCTGTAGAGATGCTATAGTCATGGGGTACGTATGTAGCAGAGAGTATTACTTTCCCCTGATTTGTGAAGGGACTATTTAAAAAAAAAAACCAGAAAGAAAATGAAGCGTGCCTTCCTTTCTTTTTGTATGGAAGGACTAGCTGAAAAGTCAAGGCCTAGGCTTCAAACCCAGAGAGGCCCCTGCACTGACATCTGCTGGTGAAGGTACCATCAGTGCATCCCTATATGCCTGACTGCTGTCATCTGCTTGCTCAGAGAATTTCACTAAAACATTTTAAGGGATACAGAGTTTGGTTTTATACTCATATCTCTGGGGAGACTTTTTATCTCTCAAGTACTTCCATCTTGCTTTCTGAATTAGTCATGATTTATATTATATGTTGAGATGTACATGAATAAGCTACACAAACAAACTTTAATTCTTCTTTCAGGTTTTGACTTCACAGAAATGACACCAACAGTCACATCCAGAGAACTATAAATAAGGTTCATATTGAACTAAAAATGCTTCCTGGGTATTATACAGTCAGATTCAATAGCCATCAGGCAGCAACCACAGATGAGAAGCTGAATGAATAGGCAAACTGGTTACCCTTCCTTCCATTTTTTTTTTTTTCTGTTAAGTGAACCCTTCAAAACAAAAATGATGCAGGCTGATTAGGCAGGGCACGAATCTGGCACTTTGCTACCATCTACAATCTATCTGCCCTGTGACAGACAGTCTCCAGGATTCTGCACTGAATACCTTTCAGAATTGAAATTTCAAATGTTTCCTCTTGTTTATGATGGCCACCTGAGATACTTGTTTCTTAAACCAGGCATCTACAATGGTGTCACCAAGGCTTATAAAATGCCCACTTTGGAACCCTAGCTGTATTAGATTGAAAACTATGAATCGTTTTATAGTGCATTGTTACTGTAGTAACTATATTTTTTTTCAATGCAGAAAGAATCGTATCTTGCAGAATCTTCCACCTAAGGAGTCCTTCTGCTGTGCCTTTTGCAACCTGACTTGTCTATCTCGTGTTGGCCTTTTTACCCACGAGCGCGCTTGTAACAACTGTGGGTAGAGCCCTTCCCAAATCTTTGTTCACGAAGCCCAGCCGTGATGAACTATATTTACATAAGCTTTTTAACTTACTCAGTAGATCTTCTCCATATTAAAGAATTATTAGAATATTTACATAGTATTAGAGAAATATTGAAATATTTATGTAGTATTTGTCACATCTGTCTATATTAAGAGTAAAAATACATTAAGATATGAAAGTAGCAGAATCCTCCATTGATACTGCTCAATATATATTTGGAAAGTACCATGGTGGGTGTCCCATCACCACTGGAGGGGTTTGGGCCTCTCTCAAAGGCTTTTGCTGTGTTTGATTTCACATCTCACCCAAAGCAATTAATTGTTTTGGGTTTGTGCATCACAGAAGGGGGGAGGACAGGAGTATTTGTAGGATATGGGAATATAGATGAAAGCTCAGACATCAGTAAAGCTATTACGCATTTATGGTATTTATGCTTTAGAGCAATGCTGATGGGCAGTTCACTGCTTTGGGACAGATTCCATCTACTTTTATTCTTGTTGGCTCCTTTTATAACTCCCCAGCCCTAACAAGAGTAGAGGTCCTTAGGGAATTCTGGTATATATTGGGCTTTATCCTCAATGACAGTAACATACAACTCTGTCACAATCTGGAAGGCAGTGGTCTTAATAAAATACCTATCAACATAAACCTTGCACAAGAAATCAGAGGGAAAGTGAGATCTAGTCCAAAATAGCAGCACTTCTGAAGTTAATTAGTTAAATTAACAAAAACTAATTAATAAATAACTTCCTCAGCTGTTTGAATAAATATAAAAGCCAAAAATTAAATATAATAAAATAAATAAATTAACAGAAATTCATAAAAATAAAAAAAAAAGGTTTTAGCACATATTAGTGAGAAGGACATGTCCCTAAATCATTTTTCCTACCATAACTGTTCCATAATTTCCTTCACATAAGCTGCCTTGGAGCTGGCTGGCCTTCCAGAAGATTCACAAAATAAAATAAATGAGGTGATGCAGTGAGCAGAGTGAATCCTAACAGTGTATTTATTTCTGCATGGACATGAACATATCTGATCTAAAGGAGGAATTAATCAATAAGACATTCAGATACAGTGGCTCTATGATACAAGAAGCCCAGTTTTTGTATTTCTTACACCAAACAAAAAAATCCTACCACCATGTGATGCTTGCATAAAGCTGGCATAAAGGCTGGCAAAGAAATGGTACACTGCTGTCCACCGGATTTGCTAGAACTGCAGCTGTGTGTGTCCCTCTGACCCAGTCCATATTTTAGGTTAATCTGTAATTAGGCCCAGCGTTAATGATTGTGGAACCAAGGGCTAAGTGCACAGTTCTATGACACATTCCTTTAGCAGCAAGGGCGAGTGTGCCAGCACAATTATCTGTGGAGCTGCACTGCACACTGCAAATTACTAAACACTGGAGAGTCAAAGAACAAAGTTTTGCTGTGGGGGTTTGGTTGATTTTTTTTTAACCTGTCTTCATTTCTGCAGCTGAGAGAGACCAGCTGCAGAGGCAGGAGGGCAGGAATGAAATTTTAGCTTTGCTGTTATTATACCCTCTTTGCCACTGATCCTGGCTGCAAGGTTAAACCTTGTGGCTACAGACAGCGTAAGCAAAGTCACCTTCAGAGAGCTCAGAACTACAGCAAAAGGACTATGAATGAAATGATAGATGAAGCACAAAGTGGCATAAAGACATTTTTACATGTTCCTCTGCTAATCACTGCTGATCCTCAGTTAACCTTCAGAGCGGGAGCTAATATTTGAGCACAGCTATGGCTAAATTTGGTTACAGACTGACAGTTTTAGGGAACAGAAATAATGGAGGTTTCTGTTTCAGCTTATCAAAGGTAAAGCTCAAACAATAGTGGATCAAGCGTTTCTAATCTTCCCCTATACCCAAAAGTACCACCCCACAGTTTAGAAGTGATAAAACTAGCTAATGTGGGGCAAAGCACCTTCTCTCTGCTCTTCTAGAAAGCCTCCTCAAAATGAGGAATTCTCAGTCTACTGAAATGAAGTCTGGTCTAAAAAGGGTTGAGAAGCACCTCACACAGGCGAGAGCAGTGCAGCAAGAAAGCGTCTCAGCTGCCCATACACTTCAGCCCACTTGGAGAAGAGGTGCTTGTCTTCCAATTGCCAACGACCACCACTTCCTTGGAGCTAAGAGTGGTGCTCAAGGGCACCAACCTGATGTGGAGTGGCAAGGCATAGAGAAGGAGGGGAGAGGAAGAAGAGGAGAAACTGAACCTGAGCAGATGTCGTTTCATGTGAGCACAAGCAACAAAGCGGGAGAGGAAGAAATGTGCTGCTGAGAGATCACGAGATGACCTTGTTTCAGTGCCTGCTAGCTTAACCATTATCATAAAACTCCTGTCAGACAACAGCTCAGTGAATACTTTGGCAGTATAAGCCTGTATTGCCAAACAGATTTTTAAAAAAACCTTTTCCACCACCTCATCTCTCTTTTTATTGTTTCCATGTGGTTCCCTGCCTCCCTCTCGTTGGCCATGCACTGAACTGGACTGGAGAAGAGGATAAAAATAATAGAACAGATTTTTAGTCACAGAAAACCTTTTTTATTTATTTATTTATTTGTTTATTTTATTTATTATTAAGTATATGTTGAGCTACAGTTTATGTGTAAGACAATGGCTGATAAACATCTGCTTTGCTGGTCAAAGCTGCTCTAAGCTCCACGCTACTTCTTCAGTTCATGTTGTTCAAATGTTGTGTGTGGGGCTGGAACCAGATGGGACAACTGATTTGGTTTAGAAATAATGGGGTTTTTTACTCCTGTAAATGGGGACACAGTTTGGTCACAGGAATAAGCACCGGGTTAAAACTGTAAGACACTATTTGAATCAGTAATGCAAACAAAAATATTTTCCTCCAAATGTGGCCTGAGGTCTCTGCTTCAAATCACATTAATACAAAAGGCTCATAAGAAATAAAATTAATAAAATATTAATAAAGAATACAACAATAAAATTTAGGCAATAAAAGTTGGCTTTCTACACAATGCCTTTAAAATAACTGAAAACAAATTAACTAGGCATGGAGCTTGAAGACCTAGAAAAAAATAATGAAGTGCTGAATTTGTGTTGAATTATAACTACTGCTGTTACCTAGATTGTTTTTTATTACTTAAGTCTCAGTCTTCTGCAGTTTACTAATGCCGACCAACTTGCTTAAGCAGAAAACACTGTGATGATCAGTGTCAGATTTGGATGGCTTTGTATCTTATTAACTACCTATGAATTATCTGGTTTCCTTCAAAGGAGTTAAAATCCAAAAGCTACCTTCTTACATACCTAAAAAAGGTTTGCAACCGTAAGCTTCTGCACCTAGCTTTGAAAGTGACAAAGAAAACCTCTAACTGCTAACAAAGTAATGCAAAATGTCTAGGTAAAATTAATAGGTACAAAACAGATTTTCCTATGAAGATGGCTTGGGTTGGAAGGGATCTTAAAGCCCATTTATTTCCAATCCCCTGCCATGAGCAGGGACACCGTCCACTAGACCAGAATGCTCAGATTCTCATCCAACCTGGCCTTGAACACTTCCAGGAATGTGGCAGCCACATCTTCTCTGGGCAACCTGTGTCCTTATCACCTTCACAGCAAAAATTTTTTTCCTAAAATCTGATATAAATCTGCCCTCTTTCATTGCACCCTTGTCCTGTCAGCCTATGCTCTTGTCAGAAGTCCCTCTCCAGCTCTCTTGTGGCCCCTTTAGGCATTGGAAGGGTCTCTAAGCTCTTCTCAGAGCCTTCTCTTCTCCAATCTGACAACCCCAGCCTTCTTAGAGTTTCCTCACAGCAGAGCTGCTCCAGCAGTCTGAACTTCTCCATGGCCTCCTCTGAAATCACTCCATGTCATTCTTATGTCGGGGGCTGCACAATTAGAGGATTTTTCTGCAATGCAAGTTGGCTTAGGATATTCAGCATTATGAACTTATTGAATACAAATATCCCTTTATTAGCAGCATTCTCAGTCTTCCATCCAGTTTGACTTTCCCTGGATATCACTGAAGGGAACAAGCTCCTGAAACTATGTGTGCCAGATGACTTAACCTGATAATGTCACCAGAACCTTGCTGTTGTCTCTTGTACGGCTCAATGATATCCCCAAAAATCATTCACATGATTCACGTGACCTCCTGCTTCCAATCCAGTCCATTTGTACTTCACCTGATGCCTGGTGCAGCTGGGCTTTTGCTCGTGTCTGCCAGATCTCATCTGGTATCACTGCTGTGACTCTGTGCCATGTTGACTTATCTTCCAGGTTTTCATTGGAAATCAGGTTATATTGAGACCTCCTTAACTGGAGCTCATGGAATGGTGACATCATAACAACATGAACTTTGAGGTGCAAGGAGGAAAGTCACTTACCCGTCTTTAAA
The DNA here is from genome assembly GCF_009829145.1 of Chiroxiphia lanceolata. Taxonomy (NCBI): domain Eukaryota; kingdom Metazoa; phylum Chordata; class Aves; order Passeriformes; family Pipridae; genus Chiroxiphia; species Chiroxiphia lanceolata. The sequence goes on along the minus strand of NC_045671.1, from coordinate 51,227,569 downwards.
GCAAATATTAGGTCATCAAACTCTTGTGATTCCTCATCAGCAACCAATGAGCTGGTACTAAATCCTCCAGAAGGGTGGAAAACGTTGCCATTTTGTGGACTTTGCTTAAAGGCAGCACTAGCTTGACTAGCAGGCTGCAAGGATGCCCCCTCCCAGTCTGTAGGCACCTGCAGAGTTTAAAAAGACACAAAAATGCAGTAGTCATCAAAACTATAGGATAGAAACTGAAAACTATGACCAGAGCTCAACTGAAGACAAAGAGATTTTGGAACCAGCTGTTCTGTCACTTCTGTAGTGAAACAGAAAGCCATTTTTCTTTTTAATAAATAATATATATATATTTACATACATGTAAATCAAATATAAGTAATTTAACCTTGTGTTTATTATGTCTGTCCTAGCTACAGCAAAAAATTATAAAAATATTGCTATTTCTGAACACTCACCCCCAGAATGGAAAACTTTAAAGTACGGAAAGTAAAGTACTGAAAGGTTTCAGCTCAATCCTCTCTTACCAGTGCCTTTGCCTCTGCACTGCCTCTCCCTTCTATAGCAACTAATCATCATTAGTTTCCATTACATGATTTACAACTGGCAACCCACCACTTCCCATGTTTATCAATGCAGTATTTTAAAGTACTTTGCCAGTCTTTGAAGCTTCTAGTGATGTCTTACAGTTTTGACATCAACTTCTCCTACACTCAGTTTAAGGTGGAGCTGCACAAAATATTAGAGTTTCAGTTAACGAGTAAAGAGGTGTTTCTGCAAGTCTATCTGCCCCTTAAAATGTCATGAAAAGCCAAAACGCTGAACTCTAAAAAAGTATATTTTAGGCCAATCAAAATATATTTTCTTGGTTCAATACTCATCCACTGTTTAGATGTTCAGGAACACAAAAACTTGCTGTGAAGGACTGAGAAGCTGTGCTGTTCCCTGAACTGGGGAGAAGTTGAGTAAATTTAGTGGTCTGTCAGGAGGCAGCTGAGAAGCTTTAAAATCCATATAAACCTAGAGTGAAGTAAGTAGAAAACCAGGCAAAACAGCTGCCACATAAGTATTTTGGTTTCCACAAAAATTATGACTAGAACAGATATATTCTCTTGAAATATTTCAATTCCATCAAGTAAGTATTTTTCCTGGAAAACCTGTTTAGGTGGAAATTTTCAACTAGCCCTCCTCCCCTCCCCTCCCCTCCCATCCCCTCCCCTCCCCTCCCCTCCCCTCCCCTCCCCTCCCCTCCCCTCCCCTACCCTCCCCTCCCCTCCCCTCCCCTCCCCTCCCCTTCCCTCCCCTCCCCTCCCCTTCCCATTTTATTCTAAATTTATTCTATTATAGTTTCCAGAAATTTTGGACAACATAATTTTGAGAAATTATTGACTTAAAGCTCATCTAAGATCTACAGTAAGCTGAAAGAATTAACCTGATATTTTGATTTCTCGTTACTTACTTTTGACAGTTTAATCAGCCTCTATAACAAACCAAAGACTCAAATAGAAAAGGGGAATTTCTTTAGATGGGATATCAGGTAATGGTAAGTTCCAAGAATATTGCCATGGATAAAGACAACAATTTTTGTTGTTAAAATAAACTAAAAAAAAAATGTTCACCTCCCCAAAGCCAACCTTTAATAATTAGCATTTCATTCCTGTATATTACACTTCAGAACTGCCACTTAAATCTCCAGGTACATTTTCAATACACAAGTTAATGACTACAGAGCACTATAGGGCACTCTTACCTCTTCCATAGCACTGATGAGGTTCTGTGTGGACTTGCTGATCTCTCCTCCTGCAGCTGGCAGACCACTACCATGTGTGAAAAATGCTGATCCTGGAGTTGTATGCCCATTCATGTCTACAGTATAACTTGCTTTCACAGGACAGCACAGCTGGTTGTGCAAGATAAAATATACCACGAAGACATAAAGACCCTGAAACAGAGGGAGAAAAAGAACATCAGCCTGTAAAATGCAGGGAGCTTAGATCAGAGTTTTCTATGAAAAATAAGGGACATCATGGCTGCCCATCAGAGATCTGAAAGTTAAAAGTAAGTTCATATCCTGAGGCCTCCAGCTAAAAAGCACACAAGCACACACCACCACTACCACCATCCTAAAGTATTTTAAAATGATTATTTGGTTGAACCCACACAGTTGCAAAGCAAAGCCAAGTTCTCAACAACAACAAAACCAACTTGAGTTTCACAGTTGTTATAATAGTGAAAATGTGGTTAAAGTCTGCCTTTACAATAGGATTTGGCTGCTGGTCTGCAGCCACAATTCTTCATTTCCTTGCTGACCTGCTGGCTCTTTGCATTCTTACCCCAGTTTCAACCTCATGCAAACTGCACTGCTGCCGTCACAGATACCAAGTTGTAACTATAAATTAGATTTTCTGTGATATCCACTAATTCAACACTGTTCTTCATTTCTGATTACCACAAAGCCTCTGCTGTATGCCTCTGCAGTTCTTTAAAACTTGCTAATTTTGACCTTTAGACTGAGCCAAGAAAAGTATTGTAACTATGTCTTTTGTTTGTAAAGAAATCCGGTGATTGAACTTCTCAATATGAAATCTGACTTACTTTACTTTTTAAGTTGCACTTATACTGAGGGAAAATAATCCGTTCCAACTGACAAATCAACCACTTCAATAATTACTAAAGAACGGGTTACCAAAAGAGTAACAGAAAGAAGACTGCTGGATTCTTACCAATTCCTGCAATAAAATTACATTTGCAATGGTTTTTGTATTTCACATTGTCCTCTAGACCCCTGAAACCAATTGTACTAAGCAGAACAATTAATTTCAAAGGTATCCATTGGCATGAAATTACTAACTGGGATTATAAATAGTAAGGAGTTTCATATAATTATATTTGTGAATTCCTAATGGAAGGAATTATGAAAATACTTGGAGATTGCAAATACCCAAGATATATGCTCATTTCCAGCCAACAGCACTTCATGATACAAAGATTATTAATTTCTATTGCTAAAACTATATGATGTCCCAAGCGACACATAACAGAAGTTAATGGGATTCAATGGGATTTTCCTCTCAGCTGTTCAAACACTGGAAAACCCTCTTACAGCTGCTATAAAGCTCTGTGTGTGAAATTTTTTAACAGCAAACCACCAAGAAAAGTGTTAAAAACAATTATTTTGAGAAAATATTTTTCCACTTTTCCATACTACTGTTTATTTGTCATGAGGACTCAGAGTAGTTCACTGAGAGAAAATTTCTTTGTGATACATGTAAGTAAATACATTCCAAAAAACTGATGCAAACACACATTGCACTTAAGAGACACTAAAAAGGAACCAAAATGTCCTTTCATTCCATAAACAAATCCAAGGACTCTGATGTAGGTCAAGCATAATGGGACCAGCAAATGGATTTATTTTAATTTGTTTAATGGATATAAAAAGGATAAAAACCTCAAGAAGAACAGATAACAGTGACGACATGGAATTCAGAGTAGCCTCTGGCAATTCAGTCTCTGAGGACCTAGCCACAAAAGTTGCACACAAATTTCAAGTGGTTTTGTGCTTTTCAAGAAAACCCATTAGCTGAAAATGCTACACAGCTCTGTCTTTTGAAATTGCAGGAACATAAGACATTGGCATACAAAGTCCATGAGAAGTCACTCTCCTGTGCAGCCTCAACTGTAGACGCTCACTCTTCTAAAACAAATAAACATTAATAAAGTGCCACAATTATTTCCTTAACTCAGCCTGGTGTCCTGATTTAACTCTCTGCAGACAGGTGACGAAACAGCTCCTCTAGGTCCTTCCATAATGAGCACATGGACTCAGGGAAGTTATTTGACTACGTAAGGACAGGAGGAGTCACAGGCTGAGAGAGATAACAGAAATACAAATTTTGTTTTACTTCTTCCAGTCTTGCAAAATGTTACAGCAGTGCCTTACAAATAGAACCTTATACCTAGAAACCAAAACATTCCTAGGTAGGCAATACATATTCACAGGAATTGCTGCTGGGCAGAAAATTTCTTGTTTGGCTGGAAAAAGGATGGAACTTTCTTTGTCCTATATTCTTACTGAAATATAGAGTCTCAAGGGGATAACGCTCTGTAGAGGTGAGTTCCTTTATACTGTTAGTGTGGTTTTGTTTGAAGTATTAAAAGGGGTTTGTGGTCTTAGTGTGACAACTCTGCATCTTAGAAACCACCAAAACAGAATTGTAGGAAGTCAAAACAAGGCAAACAGTCCTGCTCAAACAGCACTGAGCTCCAATGACCATACACATGAAGATGCCATGAATTAAATCATACTGATTTATATTTATTTTTACACCAGCAGCTCCCAGGCTGTTTAATCTGAAAGATCACAGGCAGGATGCAGACATTGAGGTTGTGTCAGTGCAACCAGAGCTTTCACAGTCTCAGTGGGTTTTTTCAAAAGCCCCAATATGAGGATTGAACCATCCTTCATCACACTTTTTACACTCATAATGTTCTTTTTCACTTCAACCTTAAACACTGTAAAAATAGTCATAAATCACTACAAAAATAAGGTTGTTGGCATTCTCACATATGTTTCTCTGAGTTTAATACATAAACAACTCTGGCCAATTTGGAACCACTATACATTTTCAGACACACAGATGTTGTCCTTGATGGTTGGACCAAGTACGAAATGCAGAGAGTAGTCAATTTCTGCTGACAGGTCTGCTGGTAACCTGCAGGCTCCAAAAGGATTGAAAGGAGGTTGGTCTGGGTATGGGTATTAGTAACACAGGCAACGGCATCTCTGTTAAAATTGTGGTAAATATTACCTTTTTATTCTTAAGAAAATTTCATCAAAAAATCCCAACCTAACCTCAAAACGCAAACCCCAAAATCTCAGCCTAGTGCCAGTTTGCTCTGCTGTTGCATATACAGTTGAGAGCCATTCTCCTCAGCTCACAAGCATGTACTGGGAGACCATGAGAAACTCCTGGGTCTCAGAATGAAATGACTGATTGATAACCTAAGAGCTTGACCTGGGCTCCATAAAAGCAGACAAGAAGTAAGCTAAAGATCTAGGACTCTGGAGGATTTAATGGTAAAACTACATAAATTCTGTGCACTGGGCCCACAGAGCTACTTACAAAACATTTAACCCCACTACGTTATGATAGTAGTATTAGTGCAACGTCACAATAAAAGGTAAGAGCAAAAAGAGTTACTAATGTATTTCCCATGGAGGAAAGTGAGAACTACTTCAAGAAGACAGTAAGTTTTTCCCAAAGCTGGGAACATAGACAGGCAACTTACTGTTCCTCTCAGATGTGATACCTGCCTGAAAAATGTTTGCAAGAGAGTGTCTGTAGAGGCTGCTGGTTATTTTACTAATACATGCTAATGGAAGACAATTAAGCTCTTACTATTTCATCTCAGCAAGCTGGCCTACACATCTGCTCTTTTGTCAGGGAAATAATTATCCATATCAACCACAGCTACAATTGTCTTAAAGAAAACTCACATGCAGAAGTCCACTGGGACCTTTTTGGCCAGTGAGGTGGGAACAGCCTCTTTGCTGCCCTAGGTTATGCCTAGTAGTTCACTAGAGGTATTCAATACTAGAGGTATTTATGGAAAAGGCAGAGGACTACGGCAGGAGAATGAGAGATAGAGGTCTTAAGATGAAACAGGGATATTCCAATTGGATATAAAGAAATCATATTTAATGTGGGGGTAATTAAACATTGGAACAAGTTGCCCGAAGAGACTGTGGAAATTTCTCCATAGAAGAAGAAGGGAAATACTTCCTGGTATGTGATGTGAGGGGGATTCTCTACGCAACAGCTTGATTTATCTATTCTGAGTGACACTGTAGGAAGCTAGTAAATTAAGGACAGACTTCCACAGCTGTCAATAAAGACAGAATACTTTTTACTTCATGAGATCCCATGCAGACGTGGAGGACTGATCCATAGAAAACCTTCATTGCACATTTGACACTCAGTGTTTCTCTGTTTCTTTGTCCTCTAACTCTGTGTGTTCCAACTTACTGTGCTCACACTACAGTATGTTTAAATTTGAAAATTAACTGTGTGAATAGCAATGAGAAAGGATACAACAGACTGTAGGTAATCAACAAACTACTTCATGATCTCCCTTTTACATACGGAGAGAAAATCAAGATGACTACTGTATCCCATGATTTTATTATTGATATAATAAAGACAATCACACCAAGGCATTAGATTTTTTTTAAAAAACTAACACACATCATACTTTTCCCACAAGTATTTTAATCATGTCTGAGATACCTCACCCTGAAATTGTAAAACCTATTTTTCCAAGGATAAGTGGATTTAGATAATGACATCTGTTTTAGAGGAATGGTATTTCTATATATAAAACTAAAGTATCTTAAAAAGACTTTTGGGGAAGAAAAGTAATTTCAACACTCTACTTTAACAATTCCTCAACCTGCTTCAGGGTATGTATTAGCACTAACAAAAATTGTGTGCACTCTACAGAGACACTCTTTAACTTCCTATTTTAATGTGGAAGTTTTGGCTTGCTATCATCACATGACTGTATCATTAGAAGTTGTTTTTACAAAGGAGAATATTTTAAGTGAAACCAAGGCTTCTGAAGAAAGTTGGCACCTTGAGTTAGACCACAAAAAGACCTCAGTTACCAAAAATGGTTCATCCTGATCCATAGGTCACCATGGCTACAAAATCACTATCATTTTTAGTTACACCTTTATTGGTGCCAAATGGTTAAAAAAGCCCCCAAAATTCACAAAAAACAGGTGCCTCTGACAACAGATGAGTTGTCTATACTTGGATCAGCTTTTGAGACTCTGCCATTACTGTAAAGTAACTTCTACATGCTGGTTTATATTTTGGTTAGTTTCACTTCAGTTTTTTTAATTTTATAAGGGTGAGATTTCATCTTATTCTCTGTCTGGACTACACTAATTTACTCTTGGCAACTACTCCTAGGAAGTCCTTTGCTTGTCAACTTAATGGTCAGGCTGTTCCTCCCAGGCTGCTGTTCATGGCCAGGGATGCTGTTGTGGGCTTCTCTTTTCTTATGTAGTTTTCCATCTCTGGCTGTCAAAGACTGCTGTGGATTAACCCACATTTACATAACAAGTACCCACTGCTTTTGGGAAAACTACCTGTCTGATTAATCCAGATAATTTACATGTTTCACTACATTCCAAAGCTAGTATCTGTACAGCAAAAAATTACTCACAAAATTAAAGGAATCATATTGAAGAAATCATAATCAGAGACATTGTACAATGTATGATATATATTTGATGTCGTTTCCCTAATAATTTTTGGATTAGCCATGGAAATGAATATTCATACATGCAATAGTATTAATAACGTGAACCATGTGGCAAACACAAAACATATAATTCTGTTTCCTTCTGCAAGGAAAGCTTTCCTTCCTTTCCTGCTTCCTTTCCTTCCTTGTTTTCAGAGATAATTGTAATAAATTGCAGACATGGCATTTTTGTGCAAGTTTAGATATCAAAAAGCAGTCTTTAATGTACATTTTATTTTGCTGTATCTTCTGCTGTATCTTTTTAAACCATATTTTATTTCGAGAATAGCTTGAAGATCTTTTTATGTCAGATGTAACCTCTTAGTCACGGGATAAACCATCTTTAGCCATTGCTTAACATCTCCCACTCACGGCTCTCCAATTATATTAACCTTCGAAACATAAACCAGACCCTTCTGTTTAAATCTAACTTTTCTTCTTAGAATTCAAAGTGACTGTTGTAAAACCCTGTCCTTAGCAGTGCAACTCTGCCAACTGGCGATTACACTTAGTAAGTCGACTTTGAACCTGCTGTGTATCATCAAGGGTTTGCCTGTTTATTTGCCGTTAAGCACCAGTTTTCACGAAGCCATTGTAATTCTAACCAGTCCTACAACTTATCTTATCATGGTTTCTATTGGGAACATTTACTGCTTATCTGCACTTTGCTTCCTGAGGTATTTACTCCCCATTCTGCTCTGCAGGAGAAGACTTGCGTCAGTTACAGCTGAAGACCTAAAAATTCACATCAAAATAAATGTGATTGAGGAAAATAAATGTAATTGAGAACTGCAAAATTCATACCATCTTGACAGGAAAAACTTGTTGAACCAGTCAATTGCCACCACATACATATATACACAAGCACAGAAGCCGCCATAACAAATGGAATTAATAAAAGTAATAATTAATACATATCATTAAATTAAGAATGCATTTTCAGGTTTTCCCTGAAATATAGTTATTTTCAGTGCTTTTTTTTTTTGGTAAAGTTTTAATTCCACAGATACACAGGTTACAGGTATATTCTGTAATAATGAAAAAAAATACTGCACTTTCTGCTTTATTAATAAGTTCTCCTAATATTAATATAACACAGGAAACTTCAGTCTAAACTGCCAAGTTTCTCTTTATGCAGAACCAGCTATGCCAACACCATGCTGAATCTTGCAACTTCTACCTAAAGCCAAAGCCATAAATCTGTTTTGGCAAACTACACTCAGCTCAGATTTAGTCTAAACTTGGCTAAGGCTTACCTGAAAAGTTCATAGACTTTAGCACATCTTTAAAAATCAGATTTGCTTGGATACTCAGGAATCACTATAAATATTTTGCATAGCTCTCAGCACACTTGTAGCTACTCCCACACAACTATTTGTACTTCTGTTTTCAGCACTGTCAGTTCAGTGGTGGAAAAGGTTTTGGGGAGTTTTATTTTTTATTTTTGTTGGGGGTAGGGGTTGGCTCTTTTTTTGGTTGGTTGTTGTTGTTTGTTTTAAGAGCACAGATTCAAATTTTAAGAGAGGTGTTCATCTTGAAGATGTACTGAAAATACAGAGGCTTAGCTGAACTTGCCAGATGTGCAGATTGGGCTAGAATAAGATTCTGTCACTTCCTTCCAATGTAGTCATACTGGAAATATCAAGAAAGTCCTATTTTTGTATTTCAGCTTAGCTGAGGAAGAAAGAAATACTGAGTTCAAGACCAAAGGTACTAAGAGTGGGACAACTGGAGAGCAAATACGGCAGAGCCACCATGCAGAAGCAGCTTCTAACTCTCCCCCACACCTCTAGCTGCAGCTGCTTGTTACAGACCTCTGTCAGATTCAGCAAATCTCACCAACCACATGTGGTGGCAGGAAGTCAAGAACAGTCAATAGAAGACAAAACAGACTAGCACCCCACTGTTCCCCATCTCTGCCCCATTTATTTGCCCATGGATCTTTTTCCCTCTGCCTTTTTTTTGTTGTTGTTTTTCTTCCCTGCACAGGCAACAGCAACTGGAGACAGCATCCCTTGAGGTCCTCTTGTACCTTGTCCTATATGGAGGACCACTCTGGTAGGAGAAAGCAACCAGATCACATACCATGAAAAACAGACTGATGAACCTTACACTAGAAAAGAATAAACAGGAAGACCACACATAATAAGGTTATTTCTCAGGTTATTTTTCAGATGCATTGTCTGTAAAGACCTAGAAATATCAGAGGTCATGAACTTGCACATATGCTTCACAAAATTTTTCAGACATTTACTCTCATACTTGCTTTCCAGGGTAAACATTTATAACCCTATGTTTTAGCACACACCTTACAATCTACACCTACTACTGCTTTTATTTTCTTCTCAAACAGAGAAGAAAAGGTGGATGAATAAAGCCTTTGCTGCCTCTGCCCCTAGTTCAAGAGAATCCCTGAGTAACAGTCTCAGGTCAGATAATTCTCTAGTTATACCTGAAAGCAAGCTGAAAGCTCAAGAGGGAAGGAAGCAATTGAAAAGAATACATTCAGAGACCATACATACTAGCATCACTGTAAACAGGTCAATCTTCCCAAATAAAAGTCAAATAAAGTGCTATTCCTGCAGCACATTTTTCTTTCTATTGTTATTTTTTGTTAAAGCAGTAATTTCTGTCCTATGTGTATTAATGATAAATACACAGAGATAAAAGAAACAGGGAAATGAAAGTAGGCATTGGTGGACAGGAAGACTCAAAAGAGAGAAGCTAACTTTGTGTTTATTGCTGAACTGTTACATGGTATTACAGAAAATCTCAAACAGTTAAGTACAGTTAGAAGTTATTGTTATAACAATATTTGTCGTCCTTAAGGAATTCTTTCAGTGTCATAATCTTTCTTATGCTTACTGTTGTCTCTTTATTTCCTGTTACTCTGTGATGTCTGACAGAGAAATTGGATGGATTATTTATTTAGCTGTATTTATTTCACTGTAGTGCCATAAAAAACTGTAACATGAACTGTGAAACTTCAGAAGCCATAAATGTAACAAACTTTCAAAAAACTGTCTTGGATGGAACTGAAAGGTTGTGGATAACGGATATGATTACTTTTCATATCTTCTGCTTGGGTGTTTTAGGACAAGACTGGTGGGAATAAGGTGATTGTACACTCCAGCATTCTCTGACTATTTGGAAAACCTTTTCAGGATGCTGCAGCCAGTTAGAGTGCTACAGACACAAAGTGCTGTAAGGAACTCCATCTTCAACCACCATCTGTGCTCACCATCTTCAACCACCCGTTAGTTAAAATTGACCTCAGTAAATACCTTACAATGATTTTTTTATGCTTTTTACATCCAGAATAACAGATAGGTAAATTACTACAGAAGCAATTTTACCAGATAACTGATTATCTCAGAAGTAGAGGTCTTATATAGCAGGCTTTGCTATTAAGTGATATTCACAGGAACTGTCAGCAGTTTACCCTTTCTACTTCCCTTGATTTTAATGAAAATTACTATAGATATTTACTGCCTTTCCACAGCTTCAGGGACAGCAGAACAGAAGTCTTATTTATAAAGCAGGAAGCTAAAACTGTTTTGGATAGGTATACTTTTCAAGAAAGGGAAACACGGGCAAAAATGAGGACAAAGATTAGATGTCCTTCCATATCTGACAGGCAGGTGAATAAGAGTAGGTGGAGATATAATTTGGCTCTGTCATCAAAATCATACACTTTCTGGCTTGAGATAATGAGCTGATTTTCCTCTGCCCCTCCTTGTTCCCAGTCTGTGCAAGGAGAGAATAGGGAGTACCTCAAGAGACTACTTGAGATCTCTTTTCATAGGTAGTGTTTCTCAGAGTAAAATAAAAAACAAACTCATATTAAATATGGATTAATGTCAGAAGTGACCTAAGACATGTTTGCAGCACTAAACACAAGGATTTGGATATGACCTGCTCTGTGACCCATTCCTGCTATCTGTGGAGCATTTCTTCAGAGTCAAAAATGATAGGAGCTTTTGAAGGATAGACTTTCACACGTTTTTCAAAGCAATAAACTTCTCAGCTGTTGTTTTCTTATGTTAGCATAGATTTTCCAATTACTTAGCATGGAATAAATGTCCTTTTGAGGTTTCCCACTTTGTGTCAGGGCTGCAGATCACTTCTATTCTTTTCCAGCACCCTTGTATGGCAATAACTGCTGGCTCTGTAGGATCATGTTTTCCCATGGCAAAACCACTCAAAGTGTTTGACAGAGCTGCCTAAGCTGCATGGCAAGTCCAATGCAAGCAAATACAGACAGTTGCCAGCTCCAGAGCTGCATGGGGAATCAAGAGAAAAGTGCATTGCTGGAAGAAGCACTTTAGTTGGTTTTTTTTTGTTTTACTCTGGTGCTTTTTGACTTCCTTTGCACTTTCCTGTTCCTAGTGGCACCAGAGCAGCTACCAGTTCTGCGGTTTTCCCTCCACCAGTCAGAGCTGGGAAAAAGAACTCCAGCCTTGCTCCTCCACACAGTCCCAAGGCAGCACTGGCTCTGCCTGTAGAGCAGGGTCAGCATGCAGGGGTGAGCCCCACAAGCCTAGAGGTACTTACAGGTCAGATCAGATGGGGAATGCTGACCTAACTAGGCTTCCACTTCCAGACTGTGAATGCTCAGGTGCTCACAGAAGCATTTTGGCTCCTTGCAGAAGTTAGCTGAGAAGATGAACTGATAAGTAAGTAATGAAAAGCCTTGTAAGATGTCAAAGCAATTTCCTGAGGGAATTAGTAAGAAACTCTGAAGTTAGACAGGGAAACTTTGCCAGGCAGGTGGATTTTGAAGCAATTTTATGTCAAGCAGATCAAACATAACGCTATATAAAACCCACCTATATAGGTAAGTACTGGAAGTCTGCCTGGTGTGGCAGTGTCATTTCATGTAATTAATAATGACAGTAATTAATATAATTTAATGAATGTAGAAATCCATAGGGTGATGTTCACCATCCCATTCCAGTGAAGACAGTGGGAAGGGTAAGAACCTGAGCAGGCTTCCGCTTTCTCTGCTCTTATGCTGGGCACAGTGCCTCCACCACCAACACCAGGACAGTGGTTCTTGTTGCAGGCTCAATCAGAAAACTTCAATGTAATGTAACATAATGACACTCCTGAAGCCATATAAGCCAGTTTCTCCAAGCCCTCTCTGTGTAAAACCACAGCTTCTCTCACCACACAGCTCACAGTCACTTTACGTTTCTCCTTAGGAGTCTTTCGAATCTACAACAGCCTGTAACGGTTTTGTTAAGATGATGTCTGTGCTGTCTAAGACATAACAAATATTTTCTGGGTCACAGAATTATATTTTAATTTGTGTTTACCCATAATTATCTATAACTATATATATAAAACTGTATAACCATGTAGCTACAAAGGTAATTTAATATGGATAAAACAGGAACAGGTACAATTGTTCTCTGAACGGACTCAACAAGAAAGGCAAGTTTTACCATTCAGATGAACTTCCACCCTAGGCATTAGGTAACTGCTCCACACAGACCTACCTCTGAATTTAGATATAGAGCTACTCAAAGCATATGCATTCAGTTACTTGTAACCGAACTCACTGCATTAGGTTAAGGTTCATGGACAACAAATTACTAGATGCAAAACTAAACGTAAAATTAGATGCAAAATTACATTACTAGAAGTCAAATTTGTGGCAAAGATGCTGACACAAGTCTCTTTCCTCCATTAAAAAGTATAAACACGAAATGAAAATCACACCAATATAAATTACGGCAAAAAATGTATTTACTTTGTGTCATAATTTAGTTATATTATGTCTCACTGCAGAAATTGAATGAATGAAGGTTGAAGTGGATTTCTTCATTTTAAAGGAATCTAGCAGAAAAATGGAAAAAAGTACTGATAGTAGCAATCTTTCCAAACTTTGCTGCTAGTAACAGGAAAGGAATTAGACCTTATGATTTCATCTCATGTATGAGTATCACACATATAGCACTTCAGCTTCCATATGCAAAGAAAATACTATAATAAAATCCAGTATGCAAGCTGCTACTTAAAAAAAACCCAAAACAACAAAACTCAAAACAAACCAAAACCCCAAACCAAAATAAAACCATAAAATTGTTGGTAATACATTGGCCTATGCAAGAATGTCACCCATGAAAGGCATTTTTATACTTGGCAAATGGACTCTTAGCAGGTGTAATCATTAATTACTACTAATTCTGAGAGGACTGGCAGAATCTTTTCAAAGGTTCTATTTATTCATAGTTTCTAATGGATCAATAAATCATTAATATATGGTATAGACCTGACTGTTATATTTTGCAGTGAGTTCAGCCTTTGTGGAGTGGTTGTTGTGATAACTACAGTTCAACCTGCTGGACATTAGCAAATTTTGTGTAAAAAAGCACTTACCAAAGTGCCTGCTATTTAGCAAATTTTAATCATACCTATGAAAGTGAAGAGTTTTAATACAAACCAAAACACAGCACAAACCAAAACATGACCAATCCAAAGGCCACTAAGGAAGAAGGCACGTGGAATCATTACCTGAGCATAAGATGGAGGACCCAGGTCAGCAGTGGTGTAGCAGAGTAAGGTCGGTAAATTTGCTGAGCCTAAGTTTGGAAGCTTTTTCCCTCACCCTTATTCTCCCTATCTCTGCATCTCTGTTGACACTGTTATATCACTTTTGGCTCCAAAGCAGATGGGCTATAGCTCATGTCTGTTTAAGATTATCTGTGCCATATCATGTAGCAGATGCATTTCAAATGACAGCCCAAAAATCCAGCACTCACACTTTATAGATGCACTGACATTTTTTTGGTAAAGAAAACAAATAAATACCCTTACATCTTTTCAGTATTTATGCAATGTGATAAATGGAAGGCTTCACTTTCAATGAAAAGACCTAGTCAGGACTTTGAAATCAAGATTTTTTTTCCAGCATTCTAATGAAAGGATCTCATAGAACATGGTATGAGTTTAATTTTACCATTTAGGAGAAGGGGATACAGTAACCTTACACCTTTCTCTTTTTCTGGGACTATCTTTGCCCTGTTGCCTTTCTGGGGTCAGCAAATGAATGAAGACAGCAGTAAAGATATGTATAGGCCTATGAAAGTAACTTCTGATCCTCTGGGTCAGCAGTGCTGGTGATGAGATTACTCAGTGGGATAGGATGAAGCAATCTACAAAACACATCTAAATCCTAAACTGCATTTAGATAAATCCTAAACTACATTTCTATCCTCTACACAAAGTCTTTGAGTATTGACATGATGACTGATTCTTGGTTTTATTAAAAAAATTACTGGACCATTTAACACCTACTTAAACAGTGTTTTGAAAAGCTGTGGTATACAGCATAAGGGCTTTTATGTGAACAAAGTTAATAATCTTTTCATGCACTAGGTGGTCCAGTCTATGCAAGTCACACACAGAAATCACATTACTGTCAGAAAGCTATAAATATGCTTGTGGAATTTATTTGGTTTTATTTATTTATCTTTTATTTGTGCAGGTTTTGTATTTGTGCAGGTTTTGTATTTGTACAGTGCAAGAAGAAATTTCCAGATACAGTTGACACCATTTGGTGTTAAGTAACTTGGTGTTAAGTATTGCCTTATTTTCTTCTGGTCCATGCTAGGTATTTCAGCTATTACAAATCATTTTTACACACTAAACCAAACCATGTTAACAAAGCGGCTAAACAGTGTGTGTTAATGCTATTTGTCAATGGAAATTAGGGTGGAAATCTAAAGCAATCCAAAAAGAGATGTTTCCAGGAAGAGGAGGGTCTTTATTTAGATTGTCCTGATAATAATTTATCCCAAAGCTCCTTCTACTTTCTACTGTTACAAGGATTTAATGCTTTAGTAGCACTAAATTTGGCTTCCATTTAGAAAACACAATCCATTCAAAAAACACACCTGTGGCAATACAGACTGAGAGTTTGGTAGTAATGTGGTTTTATTGAACTAAGCACAAACCTGGAATGTAGGCGCCATTAAGCTTGCTTCCTATATTAGCAAATATGCTGGCCCCATAAAAGTCATTTATCTTCCCATGTTTTTATTCCAGCCATCTATAATAAGATGATAACACTCATATCTGAAGATTGACAGGATGGTAATTTATGCTGCTGCAGAACAGACATGGCTACCCACAGGCTAGGTAAACTACAAAACAAAGATAGTAAATAAAAATAATTTAAACTCAGTTTTGCACATATTATATCATTGTATCCTATCGTAATGATTTGCATAAGCAGAAAATGACTCACCGTGCATTCTTTGAAGTTTCTTTACAACATATGAACTTAAAATTTATATTATGGTAGTGATAATACCGAATTTCTCAAGTTTTTTTATCCATACTTCCAAATTTCTGCAAATTTGTCCAAATACACCAAGTAAGATGTAGTTTTCTATAAATATTTTCTGAGATGAAAAACTATCAAAATTTTCATTAATTTAAATATTTCTAAAATTTGGTAACAGCTGCCCTAAGGATACTTTCTCAGTTGGTTTTCAAAAGAAAGTAGGACAATTGCATTGTTTTTCAAGGGATTGGGATAAAAACTTCAGACAAAATTCAGCACACACATCTAGATCGTGGATAAATGACTTTTTAGAATATTTCTACACTGGTTCTTTTAAAAAACCTTCAAGTGATCCAAAAATCTCATCATGACTCCATGGCCTCACTTTCTCCTATACTACTGTAGCCTTCACGAAGGACATCTATGCTGTATTTATCTGCAAAGCAAAGGCCCTGTGGAAATGTAGATACAAATTATTTGTTTCTCCTTCTAGATTACCTATTTCTTAGGGAAAAATGAAAAATGATTCTGATATAGGCAAACAAACACTGGGATGGGTGATTGTAGACTTTCTTTCTCTACGTAGGCAACGTCTAGATTTTATTTTTTTAAAACCCATGCAGAAGTGGACAAAAGCAGGTGCTTAAGGAGGGAGTTGTCTTTGGGATGAAATCTCTGAGTCTAAATACTGAAATGCTATACTAAGTGAAAGCAGGAACCTTACATGTCTGGTGAAGCATCCTCTGGAACCACATTTCCCTCTTTACAGATCATATAAAAAGCCTTTGGAAATCAGTGTATTAAATTAGATGTCTACAGGTGGGGAGTAACCCTTTTCTGTTCACTGAAGAAAATGAAGCTACAGAATTGAAAGTAGATCTGTAAGTACATACACTTTTTATGAAGTAAAAAATTTCTGTCACATAAGTTGGCCTACCTGGCTAATAATAGGGGGTTACAAAAAAGGTAGTGTGAAAATAACAAAGTTTTACAGGTAAGCAGCAGTCTTCATGGTGAGAATCACTCTTATCTTGTTATCTTTCAGAAGCCAGGAATAAGAAAAAAGTTGTGCAAGAGCTCTGCTCTACTGAGAAAAGGAATCACTATGTATATTAAAATGCCCATTTTCTCTTTTCTGGAACTCAAAAGATTAATCCCAGAGGGTGATGGGCGCATAAGAAATACGGAAATTTCAAAATATGCCACTAGCTATGCAGAATATCCGAGCCTATTTAAGAATGTGCCACAATTTTCACCCTGCTTCACTGTTTCACATTTTTTAAAGCACAATCACATTAGCAAGTTCTCCAGTAGATTATGTGCTTTACTTACTCACACTTGCACACACCCACATACAGGAAATTAGATGATAGCCCCCTCAAAACGAAGGCTTCTACTCAATCTCCTTTGAGAGGATATAGAAAGAAAAAAGAAAAAATGTCAGCGTGGTTCCCAGTTTTGCAATTGAGGATCTTTGTCACTAAAACTCTTCACGACTCTGTTGTAACAGCAAAACAACATATCTGGAGATTTAAACAAACAATCAGCTGACAGTACAAGTAGATTTGGTGCTTTTTCTAAATCCAATTGACCTTTGTAAAGGCAAAGGCAAAAAAGCAATACTTGACATTTTGCTCAAAATAAAGAAAACATAATTTAGTGATTTTCATCCAACTGTGGTTAGCTCCAGCTTCACAGTTGCTCAACTCCTTCCAGACCCAAATGATTTGCAGTCCTCACATCCATTAGAAAGCTCCTGAGAAAGTCACTACTAAGCAGTTATACTCAGATCTCACATTTAACTGTTGACACATTCCTTTGGAGGAAAAAATCCATCACCAAAAATTCAACACAAAAAGAAAACACTTGCAATATTACATTTACATACTTTCAAACAAACTGACTTTGAAATTAATTTGCAACAGTACAGTTAACACGTTCCTTAAATTCATGGACCTTTTGTTAACAGAAGGAAATACTGAAAATCTCAAAGAATGTATGAGATCACAGCCACACTCAGTGTTTATGAGCAGGTTGGATGTTTAACTGTTTGCCCTTACAAATCTCAGCTGTCAGAGCACTGTGCTAGTCATCATCATCATCATCATCATCATCATGGCTAGGCTTCACAAACGAAGATTTGGGAAGGGCTCTACCCACGCTAGTAGCTGCAGGTAAACTGAACGTAACTTTGAAAGATGCTCTGTGCCCTCACACCACATTGCCTCCTGAACAGAACTGAGGTGTTGGAACTCAAAGAGTTCTTCTTAGTCAAAGTAAACTCTGAAAACAGACTGAGGTCTCTAAAAAAAATTAAGATACATTGTTTTGCATGCAAGATGACTCTAGTGTGATTATACAGCTGCTAGGTCAGCATGCACACAGACAGTAGATAATAGATAACATGTGAAATACTTTCAGGTTTCTGAAATAAGATTTCCAAATCCCTGATCACCATTTAATACTGTTTTTTTCTATTCCTACCATATACATAATTAATTTTTTGGACCAATGGACTGAGAAATGTCCAGAGGATTCCAAATAATGCATCACCAGTACCTTTTATAATGGCATTCAGGTTACTGTTGGGTACAATGTTAGTGTCACATTTGCTTCCTTCTGCATTATACTGCTGATTTGCATTTCTCCTGAGATAAAGTAATACACTCATCCCAGTTTCTATTTCTTGTTTATATATAACTTCTCAACTTACAGCAGAAATTCTTTCACTATCAGTATCTTAGTGCATAATTCTGCACTTAGTGTTGTTGGATATCATATAATTACTATTAAGTCATTCCACAGACTAAAAATCATCCATTTTATTGTGTAGGATACATCAGTCCTCTGAATAGCCAGTAATACCTAAATCTGTGTAATTGAAAAACTGTATTAGCATTTTTCTGCCATGCTCATAATGAAAATTCAAGTGAAGATTATTATCAACCTGCAATATTACTATTTTTTTACACTTTTCCCATTTTATTTTAACCATATTTTTCCCTTTGCTCCTCTAATTTTGTTGCAAAACTGTATCCAAATACCTGCCTATGAGTTGAACAGATTTCGTGCTTTTCTTTTGTCTAGGTTAGCAGCTAATGCCTTGGATTAGTATGCTAACTTCACTATATCCAAGTCAGATTTTACTTTTAAGTATCTGATCTTTAACTGTAAAACTGATATCTAACCAATGGGATTTTAGTTGTCAAAATCAAAATATATTTAGTATAGAATATGTAACTGAACCAATGTTGTGGCACAAAAAGGTTTTTCTGATGTATAGAAGTCTCCTCGCCTTAATCAAGGATTCTTTGCTTATTCTATTCCAAACCACTTTTGAGTTAAAGGCAAACTATTTCCATTTCATGTCACTGTTTTACAGAGTCACCGTTTCTTTTGGCAACTACCTCCTCTTTAGTCTTGATGTGACCTGACAGAGCCCACAACAACACTTGTTTGGAAGACAGCACTTCTAAAAAGAATCCACTGAAGAGTTTCTTTTAGGCTAACTCTGTCCGGGTTTGGACAATTTCTAATTCCTTACTTCCTAGGACAGAAAAATCATTATCAACTGTACCTAGAGAATTGCTCTGTCCTCACTGGAAAATAAGCATTTATTGTTTATGTGCATACAGATTAATAGCACAAATGCTTTTTTAAAGTGTTGTTAGGAGAAGCTGCCAAAGACTGATTTCACTGATGGTTTCAAGATATTTCAACTGTGTCTAGATGAGAAAACTTGTTAAATTTTCTGTATTTTTTTTAAGTTTGGAACTCCTTCTGAACTCACACTGGTTGCTGTATGCAGTAACCATTTTACCCACATGAGGGAGGTTTGTTTATGCACTATTCTATAAGGGGCATGAGATTTGATTCTCTAAGGACTTAACTGATCGGACTTTATTTTTCCCAGTTTCTACACATTTTTCATACCCCCTTCTGTCTTCTTCTCTTACCAACTCAAAAAATCATCTACAAATCAAGGCTCAGTGATGGTCCTTTAACTCATATTCATTCCACACTCATCAGATGGAAAACATTATAAAAATCTAAACAAGTTCCAAAAGTAACACCTGTTTAAAATGTATTCTATGTCAAGGATAAAATTAAAGACAAAGAGATCTTTATGTTGCATACAGTACTTCAGGGAAAAAAAAGTCAATTAAGGCAATCTTTACTGAACTCCAGTTATTTCAGCGCTAC
Organism: Chiroxiphia lanceolata; assembly: GCF_009829145.1. NCBI lineage: Eukaryota > Metazoa > Chordata > Aves > Passeriformes > Pipridae > Chiroxiphia > Chiroxiphia lanceolata. The sequence continues at coordinate 51,207,774 of NC_045671.1, read as the reverse complement.
TTCAGAATGAAATTTTAGCTTATCATGGTTTCTGCTAAATTTGCATGTCAGTAATATGTTGAGTAATAATGAAACTATGAGAGATAAAATCAGTAAAGGTATTTACTTTTTCTGCAGTAGTTGCCTGGAGTCCACTGAAGCAGTATATAAAATAAGGAAAATATTTTTTTTTAACATGAATTTTACAATTCCCTGAACAAGGTTTCATCTGTATTTATTATGAAGAAAAGGAGAAAACATCCTCCTCATACTGCTGAAACATCAGGCTTGTACAACACAGAGGGTTCTTGTGCAGGAAATGTGTGGGTGGAAGAAAAGGGAATGGTTCTTTTCCTAGAGGCTATTAAAACTTCACACGCATTTATTTCTCAGAAACATTCAGATCAGCCTCTGTAACATAATGATGTTTAGCAGGAAGACATATATGCACAGAGACCACCCTGCAGTGCTGAAACATGAGAAACCAAATCCACTGCTCCAAAGATGGCTAATGTCTTATCTAAACTTTCCCATCTATACAGTTTCCGAGTTTTGGAGGTTTATCATTAGCTCCATAATATTCAGTGCTTCCCTAAAAACTGATGACCTCAGTACCACGGGGGTGTTTGTCTATCACAATGAATGGGTTGAGAATAAACTTTCCACATATCAAATCATAGAACCAGAGGAAAAATGACTGGATGGGCCCTTGGGAGGCCATTCAGTCAACTGAGAGGGTCAGTCCACTGATTGGGTCTGTATCACCTTGCCTAGCTGAACTTTAAAACCCTGCAAAAGTGAAGATTCTAAACATCTCTAGGAAACAGGTCTAGTTCCATACTTCCTTCTAGTGAATTATTTTTCCTGATATCCAGTCTGAACCTTCCATGCAACAGCTTGCAGCCATGTGCCCTTGCTGTTGTTACCTGGTGCTATCGAGAAAGCAGAAGTGTATGACAATGTAACTTTTTAACTACCTTCCAAATATTTGTATGCTGATATTACATTTTCCATTGCTGTCCTCCTCACCTGACTAAGTAAACCTTCTAAAGGCTAAAGCCTGTTCCTTCAGGCATTGTTAAAAGGACATGTGCTCCATCCAGGCCTCTGACCACTGTGGATCTTCCCCTGGACCCTCACCAGTTTCTTCACGTCTCATGAAATGGAGACTCCAAAACTGGATGCAGTATTCAATGTGTGGCTTCGCTAACTATGAGTTGACACACACGATAACTCAGTCTGTTGGCTAAATTCCTCCTGGTACAGCCTTATTTCCAAGATGAATTCCATTTTCCCTAGCACTGTCAGCCCCAAATTTCCTGAAGTTATGCTCTGCCTTCTTAAAATTTGAGAGTAATGCTATCCTTTTACTTGCCATCATGCTTATCTTCAGTCACCATAATTTTCAAAAATAGGCTAACAACCACATGGCCAGATCTTTCAGCACTTTTGGATCAATCCCTTTCAGCCCCACCAATTAATGGTCTTAAAATAATGGTACACAAATTAGTAGTCTGGATTTAAAGGTAAAAAAAAGATACTGATTTTACATTATTATACCAAAATACTTCTTTCACCTGTTATACCAGGGTGAATTTATGCTAATACTTTTGGTCTGTGTTTGGCCCCAGCCACCTGCAGTAGTTTATATTCTCCCTGCCAAGTTCACTGATAAAACAGTGCATTCGTCCTTGGAGGGAGAACTTCTGTATAAACTGTTTTAATTGGTGTTCTGTGATTGGCTGGTTGTCCTCCAAGGTCACTGGAAGGAGAAAGTGATAAGGAGGAGAGGAAGGCTCGACCCCCAACTCAATTAGAAAAGACCCCCAAAGCATACTGCACGTGCGTTAGGGGATTTCTGAAGTTCTCACGTGTGCGCAGAGGAGATGCACTTACATAACCGAGAGGTGGGACTGAGGGCCTCGGGCTGGGCAGTGCTGGCCACACCTGGGAGGTTGTGGTCACTCAGTTAATTGTAGAAAAGTAGATAGTGCTTTCTTGGAAGGGAGCTAACTTCACACCAAGGACAATGTTGCCTTTGGCGGGGATGCCTGCAGTTCGTGAACTCACTGACTCTCCAAGGATGCAGCTTCTGCTATGGGTAATTATAGGCATGCTAGATCCGTACGATAACTTTATGGGCAACAGCTGGGTAACTGGGGAGGTTGTGCTGGGGGCTTATTTCTCTCCTCCTTTCTCCCTTTTGGGTTTGTTCGTTTTGTTCACTTCTTGGTAATAAATACTGGTTTTTGTTAAGCTTTTAACGGTGTCATGGTTTTCAGGCTTCAGTATGTTCAAACCCCTCCCTAATACACCTGGGTTATTGAAAAAAAGAAAGAAAGAAAAAAAGGAAAAGAAAGCTATTTATGGTGACACAAAGAGACTGGCAGCAACGCAAAATAAAAGGTAGGTGATTTATTACAGATAGTAAACCAACTTGTTTTTATTTTATTCACTACAGTAAGAGAAGTCAGCTCTTAATGACAGATGTAAAAGAAGAAAAGAACACACTAATTAGAAGTCCTTTTCAGTGGCCATGTTCCACTGATTGCAGCAGTACATGCCACAGTTGCATTTCCTATTTGTTATGTACTACATAATTCTGGCCATTACTTGCACCTTCCAGGTTGCAAACTGCTTTGTCATCTACTTCAAAAAATTGGTGTTTAGAGATTTTTTTCTCAAATATATTCTTAATGTAAAGTTCTTCAAGAATGGATGAAGGAACTTTTTAGGCACTGAAAGACTTAAAATGTTATTTAATTACCATATTTGTTTTTTCAAAAATACATTCTAGTCACATTTTTCTATTTTACGTCAGTGACTGAGAAGTCTAAATGTTTTTGAGTGATGATTGGTTGAAAATCCAGTAAAACAAAGCCCACATCAGTACACTCTTTCACTGTATACTATTTGAAGTTTTACTATGCATTATTCTGCATACTTTCATCACTAAAAACACAGCTATACACACAAGCAACTCTCTTCTGACATAAATTTTTCCTGTATATTTAAGAGATATTTAGTTCTATCTTAACAATGCTTCCTATGTTTACCTGACACCACACACTTTTTTCTTGTTTTGTCTCCAGCTATAAACTGAATTTGGGTCCATTATGAAAGGACTTGAATAGCTAAATGGAATCTTTTACCATAATTTCAGAAATAATTACAGGAAAAAGGGTGTTAGAGTACATTTCAGGTGGTAACTAGGAACACTGAGCCACCTTCTTTAAGAAGGAAGTCATAAACATAGAGAAAGGGATATAAAACTGAACACTGCATTGTTGTGATTCACTGAATAATCAAGTCTCTTGGACAGTTCTGTATGTTTGTATGTATAATGCATACCGATGTACTGTCCAATCAAGATTACATCCCAGAATTTTACCTGATGATGTCAAAAGGCGTGACATATCACAAAGTTATAAGCTTTCTTTATTTGATTTATTTTAGTTATTTTTACTTTAAAAAAAATATACAACCTGAACAAAGTTTCAAGGTTTTTTATTTTAACTTTACTTTTCCTACTGCTTTTTTGTTTAATTATTAAATAAATAAACAGTACTTAATATACTGTTGCCTTTTCTTCCAGGTAAGAATTCAAATCTCCAGAAACACCATAAAATCTGCTTTACTGCACAGATGTCAAAATGCAGTGCTTGCTTTGGATGTGTATTTTATTTTGCTTCTGGGGCAGTGTATGAATTCTTTGAGCTGTGTTTAACTGTGCTTTGTTTACGCCCACAGCTGACAGAAGAAGATTTCATATTGCTTGGACTATAGCTATTTGAACACACATATGTGCTTTTGTTGATATTCTGCTTGTAGTTCAACTTATCCTGGCATTACTATGATGCCTTCATTGCATTTTGTCGGGCTTATCTGCAGTATGGCATCACTTTTTGCAAAATCTGTAGGCAGCCTTTTACAACCCACCACATTTACTCCCATCTCATCTCTGTCTAGTACTGGATTTTGTTTACTTTTGTGTAGCTTTGATTATCAGAACCATTGCATGGGATCTTCTAGTCCACCTCTGATTCATCAGAGCAGACGCTTTAGGAAGATGCCGTAAGAAACAGGAAGTGAGCCTATTTATAGCAGTGGCCTGCTCTGTGACCCCTGACTACATTTCAGAGTTAAACAGTATGTTCTAGGAAGAAATAACATATTTTATTTGAAACTGGTGCTGGCATAAGCTTTATAAACTGTATACTCCTGCTTATATTTTTCCCTGTACAACATAATGTAATAACTTACTCTCTACTCTCTTCTTACTATCACAATATGTGGTATTTTTTAACTTTTCTTTTTTTTGCTTCTAAAACTGTGCTGTATTGATTTCTCTTATCATATTTATTTTCTGTTGTTCCTTAAATAGGGTATTCGATTCCTATATTTCCTATATTGTAGGTATTGACAACAAATCTACTAGCCTTCTTCACTGTTTTACCTCCTTTTCTAAAGCTAGCCTTTGCTCTCATTCTGGTTTCACCCTGCTATTTCAATTAATGAAGTTTTGTGAATCACATTTTCTCCACTCAATGTCAGGTTTGGATGTGCACCTGTTCACTTGTTTTCTGTACGCCCATATTTCTTGTTAAAGCTACCAAAGGCTTTTCAGATATTCCTTATATGTTATATTATTTCAGAATAATATATATATTCTGAAACATTTCTTACTGTAATCCACTACAAATAAGTTGACTTTTCAAAATTTTGTATTAGGCAAGTCAGCCCATTCGCCCAGTTTGGAAAACCATGAATCAGCTCTTACTTCTAGACTTCCTGTGTTTCTTGGGAAGAAGTATTTCACATGTAGCACTGATGCTTACTACGTGGGCATGAGTCATCCTGGTGTGCTCAAACACAGAACACACAAAGTCATTTAACCCTTATCTGCATCATCCAAAATAATACACTGGATATTTTAAATACTGTAGTTAATAATGGGATACCTCCCAGTCACAATTTACTTTTCTCCTGATATAAATTGCTTGGGATTTTAATACTATTGATGGATAATATTTCAGTATTTCATAGGAATAGAGTTTTTATTCAAAATTACTTATTAAAAAAATTAATTAATTTATTGCTCAGAGAAGAGTGTGGTGGGGCTTAGCACAAGGTACAGGAAATCGTGACAGGGGTAGTAGCTATGGGATATTTAATACCTTGCTGTTTGCAGTGTAAATACACCTTAAATTATAAAGGTAAAGGACATAGGTGTGCAGCACAGTGGAAACACAGGCAAAGAAAAATCAAGATTATATTAAGTCAGCTGGAGAGAACAGCCTGAGAATGCATCTGAAGCCTCATCTCTATCCCTCTGCAAACAATGGGAAGAGATCCACCCACTGCCCTGAACTTTGGATCCACTGAACACAAACATGCTGCTGACAACGTCAGCTGCACAAACCAGAAACACTCCCCTAATGGCATGAAAAACATGTCAATCACTGGGACAGCTCTGGCACATGCAAACCAGCTTATGAAATCCCAGCCTTCAGAGAGAAGTACTTAAGACAGAAGCTTCCGCTTTCACTCCTGACCCCAGCAAATAAATATTTTGTGAATAAATCCATGATGACAATCCTATGTTAAGAAAGAAGGTTTCTTTCTGTTTTGCAAGTGAAAAGATGAGGAGCCAAGGCTTTTCGCATGAGAGCATGGAATATGTTTCTACAACGCAGATGCTGTGTGGATAGGATAATTGGGAACATACTGCCAAGGAACTCACAACATCAGATATCCCAAACATGCTTCTTATTATTTTCCTTTCATGCTTGTCTCAATGTACTTTTTATTTTGTAAATCAATTATTGCTCTCCCATACATCTCTTTGAATATTTATTCCTGAAATTACAGGGAAAGGGTTGCTTTCCCCTGCATCCACTAGAATAGCTTATACTATAAACTTGTCTCTGATGGGAACCATTTCCCGCAGGAAGTGCTTGGAAACTATTTGTCCTTAGTGGATGATTTTTCTAGCAAGTGCATTTCCTAGGAAATGCATGTCATAAGGCTAAACAAATACAATGGATAACATTCAGTGTCCTTTCAGTCTCCTGCACTGAACCCATTTTGAGATGCAACACATTTTAATGGGTCACGTTCTGCTTTGTTACACAGTCCATAGCTCCTGAGCAGCAGGGAAGCAGCTCTCTGCTTCTTGTAAATTATTTCATGCTCTCTCTTCTGTTGTGAAAAAGCTCTTAATGAACACTGAAGTGCTTTCCAGCTGAAACAGGGCATGTTGTATGACAGAAATGCCCACCAATGAATGGTAAACCCACCTTTCATTGCAGAAAAAATCCACTTAACAATCACTATGAATTCTGAGAGCTGATAAAGACATAGAATGAGATGTTTCTATTGACACTGTTATGAAAATGTTTTATCTACTCTTAAGTCCCCATTTCTTTTCCCAATCACAGACGGCCTGAGACTAAATCTTCAAAGGACACTGGACATGACTGTCCACAAGCTGGATAAACCTCACTCTGCAGAGCCTGCAGGTCAGAATGATCCTCAGCAGAGAGTGTGTGTCCCCTGAGACCAACCCCTCCTCAGTGGGAACATGGTCTGAAAAAGCTTTATGAAGCTGCAGCTGCCTACAGCAAACCACTTGTTTTTTCAGTATTTGTAATACACAATTTTCTTCTACACAAGCACTTTGCGTAGACATTTTTTCTAAATAAGTTCATTAGTTTATCTGGTTATTTATGAAAAACATAGATTAAGGAAATTTACAGACTTCTTCTTGTTTCTTCCTTATTTTTCCTTTCATGCTACATGTCTGGTCACCTGAACCAGACATCAGTTTTTTCGTTTCCTGATTAGACAAATTCTAACTTTAAAAGAGGAGAATAATGTACATGGGATGGTTATTTAAAATGGGGGGGTGTTCCAGGAAATGTTTTTTAACTTGTTTTATAGAGATTTACAAAGCACTGAAGGCAATCATCTACTAAGACAAACAACTCTAGTACTGTGCAAGAGCTACTCTCTTTTTTTCAACTTCTTTCAGGGTACTCAACAGTAAAAAGCTGTCTTTTTTTTTAAAATGTATGGTAATTTTATACTTTAAGAAATATCATGTAAATAGTGATAAAAGGTAGTGGATACTGTCCTATTATATTTTATATCATAAAACTCCCATTAAAGGATAAACATGTTTTTAAAACATGGACTATAAGTTATCAAGCTTCTCATAGCTGGAAATACAGTTTTTGTTTACTACTGTTTCAGTTGGAGCTCCAGACCTGCATCTTTTAGTTTAAAATAATAAGCAGGAAGAGATCATGCATTTGCAATTTTAACATCTCCTTTCAATAAGGGACCATGTGTTTTATACTTGAGGTTTTACAGATTCTTTAGGATTAGGAATAACAAAAATAACAGGTTTCTCCTTTTGATGTAGAAGACCAATACTGATGTAATTTGAATAGAGATGCTACATTACCTTCTGCAAGCCCATTGTCATCTACAGTTATTTCCCAGATATTAGGAACTATCATTCAGATATTAGGAACCATCATTAAGGCAGAAGCTTAATTAATTGATAATTAATTCATCCTAATACAAAAAAAGACCATATCTATCAGTGAAGCAGAGCCAATATATATCAATGTATATAGAACAGTTAAATGACACTATATACAGAATAATCAAATGTGTTACAAGGAGAATAAGGTACACTTTTTTCCTCAATTTATAAAAAAAAAGAATTTATGTTTGAGATGTACATTTTGAAAATATTTCAATACTTCTTAAGGAAACTCCCACTTTTTGAATTAAAAAATAAAATTAACCTATTTTGTGAAAATACTCTTTTTAAAACAATTTTTGTTTGATGGTTTATAAAGATTTTTAATATTGGAAAATAATAAACATACATTTCTGTTACAAAAATATAAGAGGGGCATATTGGAGGGCAGAAGAATTTGCCCTCCAAAGGGTTTGATATATATTTTTGAAGTTCCTCCTAATTTCACTGTTTTCAGACATCAGAGGCATTTCTCATCTGTGATATACTAACCTCTATTCCATAAACAATTCTGCAATGTGTAGTATGCAATGTAGTAGTGAGCCCAGTGGAAGCATTTATATGTGTAAAATTTTGCAACGGGCTATTTACATTTTTTATAACTATGGATCAACTTCTAATTTATATTTGTTACCTTTTTCAGTAAAAGATCTTTGCTTTACCAATACATACGCTGTATTGAGAAAAACTAAGCCTCAAGGCTCACATCTCACAATGGAAAAAATTCAGTATTAGTTCTATATAATCTAAAATATTTGCTCTTTTTTTTAATTAGAGTTAACAGATACAGAAAATACTCAATGTTTTTGCAAAGGCTTCAGATATTTTAGTTTTACTGCCATAATTATCTCACTAAGACTTTACATACAGAAACAAGCAATTTTCTTTCCCAGTGTAGCAGCTATGAAATTCAATTTATTGCAATTACACTGCTATTGTTTCAAAACAACGCATCCTTTGCTTTAATATGCATTCCTTATGTCAATTTGGGAAATAAAGAGAATACATAATTAACACTTTCACTGTGTCACAGTGTATTACTGGATGTCATTCAGCTGGTGAAGTCAAAATGACAAACACGAATAGAGGAGAAGCCCTCCAGGTCTGCAGGAAGATCGAGGCAACAGGCTCTTACCTGGAGGCTGTTGAAGATGATGAAGAAGACCAGCATCCAGAGCTGCTGGTAAGCCATGTGCAGTCCTCCCCACAGCCAGGTGATGGAAATCAGGGCAAAGAGGTACAAGACCAAGGGGATCTCTGTAAACCACAAACACAGCATTTCAGCTGGTGTGCCCTGAGAAAAACACTTTTTAAAGCATTACTGACACAGGACCCAGTTTTTTTGCTGTCTCTGGCAAACCTTGGAGCTTGTTCTCCAGTGATGGGCAGCCCCTCTCCTGCTCTAGTTGGGTAGGGGTCCCAGGGCTTTTGGGACTCCATCTCAACATCAAGAGACCAGCAGAAGGGCACGACAAGGGGACTGAGAGATGTGAGGGGCATGGGAGACACAGCCCAGCTCAGCAAACCAGGCATGGGTGCTTTGCACGTGAGAAGAACACACTTGGAGTTGAAAAATATGCAGAACTTGGAAGAAGCATGGAAGAGCTCTTGGCAAGCTCCGAAAGTTTTGAGAGGAAATGTATTTCTAAGAATTGAGAGGAAAGGGAATAGAAAAAAATTATTATGGATACATAAACTGCCCCAACTCTGGCCACATATAGAATTATATTGAAATTATAAGAATAGCTTATTCTTTGATTTGTTGTTACTTTCCCCTTCAAGTCAAACATAAGAAGGCAGTTGACCCATAAAACTTAAAGTGACAACCTCCACTCAGTCAAGGAACCCCTCAAGACAGACTTTGAAGTAGTTAACTTCATTCACCTTCAAAAATACATGCAGAATCTCTCTTTAAGCAGCACCCACACATACAGCTGCATTTTATATTCTCTACTGTATTTACAGCATAAAAGATTTCAGGAATGCTGTCAGGAAGATGTCTGCCAGTATGGACAAAGTTTGCCAAAAGGAAAGCAGTAGTTAGTTTTTGCCTGCACACGTTCCTCCCACTGACAGAAGCCAGCCCCTTGTGTTGACTGTGTTTGTGGCAGAACTCAAAGTCCATGTTTGTCAGATCTGCACACCTCGGGGGCAGAGGTGCTCAGCCAGGTATTGCCCCTCCCTGCATTAGTCATGCAGCATCAGCAAAGAGTGGAGACGTGCTTTTGACAGGCATCGTTCCAGGAACAGCAGTTTGGGTTTGGTTTACACCGAGAAGGCACTTACTATTTGTACAGTATTAAACAAAATTGCTAAAGGACTCCCAAAGTCACATAAACATAACATTTTAACAAGAAAAAGTGTAAAGATGCCTGCTTTTTGCAACATATTGATAAAATTTATGATTCTGCTTTTATCTTTATTGGTAACAATTGTTTCATTATCAGTACTGTAAAGAGTTAATACAGAGTTGAAACTCTGGTAGCATTTAAAGCCTCAGCTGTTTGAATTCTCTTCACCCATTTTATTCAGATAATTTGTTGTATTTTGATCAAACAAAAGTTCAATAACTAGAATAAGCATGTCAGAAAATAAGCAACAAATACTTTAAAGTTTGTAAAATCAGCATTGCACAAAGGAATGGGACGCCAATAAATAGGCTTGATATGAACCAAAACAGACAGTCTAATTATTTGTAGTTTTCTTCATATGAAAATAAAACCAACAGTGCCCTCCCACACTAACTCAAAGGGTGATTCTGAGCAGATGAACCTTAATTGACAGGACTTTAAGTCCAAGTGCAAGCAGTTACCTCTAGTCTACTTGGATAAATCTGAGCAGATAAGACTGGCCTGGAGCAGTCAGCTCAGCATCACTGTGATGTAACTGAAACACTGTCAAGCAGTTCTGTTGAGTATTAAATAACCAAACTGCGCTGGTCCACAATTTTTCAACATAGCTATCACATCATTTTTTAGTACCAGAAATGATGGAAGGTTTTATTTAAGCAACAGGTAGCCCACTTACTCCTTAAATTATACTTTGTACTCTGAAATTGTCAATTTTCTTCTGTCTGTGGAGTTAGAACTACTCCTTAACTTTATGTATTCAGTCTGTTTTAATATAAAAATGTCAAGTAGGCTACCTGAAGGTTTTCTTCTTTCCTTCCACATCTGATATTACAGATAAAATCCTCCAGGACAATGACTCTGAGCAGTGAAAAATGCTAAATCAAATAGAAATTAATAAAACTGCAAATTATTAAATAATATTAGTGTTCTAAAGTGTAATGCAGAGTGTGTCTTTGCAGCAAACATCTACATGATTTAACTGTGGAAAATAAAGAATAAACTGTGTTTTCATAGTGTATCCAAATGTTTGTATTCTCATCACTGTTGGTCATTGTGCTTCATTTTTTTTCTATAAATAGGAAAGACAATAAATGAAGAAATTAAATAGTACAGCTTTAATGATTTTCTGAGTTTACCTATAAATAGTTACTATGTGTCTTCTCCTTAGGTTGTTAAACTGATAATGCAAATTTAATTGCTTTAATAGTTCTTGGCTAGACATGAATACCTACTGCAAAACCTGAAAGATCTTTACAAACAATTTTTCCCAGATGAGTGGGGAGAATATATTGCTTCACAGAAGCAATATACTGGTAATGGGATTTTGTAACAAAAAAAAAAATAATAACAGATTTCTTTCATAAAGTTCAAAGAAGAAAAGGCCACCACCAACAACATGCAATCAGTAACTCATGACCAAACCTCTGATTCCATATTGGTAATGTTAAACATGCAGAATTTAACGGTATCTGATATTGAAGGTCAGAAAGCTGGTAGGTAAATATCCATGAAATCCAACTGGACAAATTTGTGCATTGGTAATTTGTAGAAATAGGAAGCAACAAACCTGTTAGAATATTATTTTTGATTAACTTATATTTTTTGATCTGCTGCTGCTTTTGGTAAGGAAATTTTGAAGTTAAAGGATACCTCCTAAAAGAAAAGCACACTTCCCATTAAGCATAAAGAATACATCATCACTACTACAAAATCATAGAAGATTGGCCTCTCTAACCTTTCCATTAAATCTCAGGTTTTGGCAAACTTTCTCATACATCTTTATGACACTTTATGTCGTAATCAAATGAAAAAAACAGACACCTTATTATAGCTTATGCTATTATAGTTATTCAGGGCACATGGCAAATCCCAGAAAAACTGCAAATCACAGGAAAAAAAAAAGAAAGAAAAATTTGAACCTATTTATCTCCATATAATAAAATTATTTAGATTCACTATGTAAAATTAACTGAGTACTAAATTTGCAGCTATACAGTCATAACTCATGCAATCAACTCGCTCCTGCAGATTTCTTCAAAGGAAAAAAGCTAATTTGGACATGTAAAGCACAGTGCAACGAATCTAAATTATGTAAGTGCAGTTGATGCATTTGAGTCATTATCTAATTCAGACATTAGTTCTTTATTTCAGCTTGTAATTATGCTTGTACATTTTGTCCTAACTGTATTTGTAAAAAATCTTGGAGGCAAAGATTTTTTTTTTCTCCTAATTACAAAAAAAGAAAAGCTCCTGGAGCACTATAAAGATTAAAATATTATAGCCATATGTGTGATGAATATTGTGAATACTGTACATAACTTTTAGTTCAGAAGTAGCCAACATCTGGTTCTTGATTTCTAGGTGCATATTGTTATCTCAAGATGAAAGCATTCCTGCAATTCACTGTTCCTTTGATTCTTTAGATACATTATATCTGTCTTATAATTCAAGATAAAGACTTTAGCATATATATCACAGGATAGGGAAGACATGTAACTGCATGTTTACACATACATTCTCACTTGCAATCAAAAGCCCTGTCCTCAGCATCATTTCCTGAGCACAGAAGCATGTTTGGAATGTTTTGCACTTGCATTTTGTAGGCTTATTTGTTTCTTGAGAAGATCAGATGTTAGTAGGTATAGGTGGACCATCCAGCATGTTCTGTCATGACCAGGAATTCCATACTGCTAATGCAATAAATATATTTGGGAACTGGATATAGACGATGTTTAAGGTCTCTTCTAAGCGCAAACCACTCTATGATTTTATGTTAAAGAAGTTTATATGAAAGAACATGCAAGAGGGTAGTTAAAATTTTACAGCTAAATATCTAAGGCATTTTTCATGAAGTTCTATTTTGGCAACATAAAGTTTTTATCTTTACATTAATTCTGGCACTTTTACAATTATGATATCTGACTCAGGTAAGTTCTATTGCATATTTATGGGTAGGGCATGAAAATTATGCCAGTTCAATATTCACTCAATAAATGAAGCTCATCTATTCACAAAAGAATTATCAGAAAAAAAATGGAGGTGAATTTTCAATTAAAATTGCTCTGTTATGTTTTCAAATATTTCCATGAAATTATGGAAGGTTAGCAAACAGTTAGAAAATAAAATATGTATATTTGATTGCTGTCTTATTAATCTCCAATTTCTGTATTTGCATATTAGGACTGTCAAGAAAAAAACACAAGTCCTTACACATGCCTATCTCAATCTCCTGTTGCTTCAACCAAATATAACCATCATGCTTTACACCACCTGATTTCCACCAAAAGCAGTCTTTCTTGTTGCAAACTAAAACATTAGTTAACTTAGAGGCTGTTTATCCAATGTATGCTTCTGACTTGGCTCCTGTCAAGGCAAACTTTTAAGAAGGTAGTTTCTGTATACAGCAGAACAGTCAGCCAACAGAACATGTTTGCTCAAAGGCTGGTAAATGGAACCAATACAAACTTAGACTCTTTCAGCAAACTCAATCCTATCTCTGAATAAGTATACCAGAGGCAGAGTTGGCATTCTTTGTAGAGAAAACTCCCAATTTATATCCCCTAGTTTTCCAAGAAAATATTTATCTGTCTACAAACAGATCCTCTTTGCAGCTACCAAAGAGGAAATGTTTTCTTTTAGACACATATGGTGAAACCCAGCATTGTTATTCTGCTCTTGGTAACAAAACTACACGGGAGTCCCCTCTAGTGTGGGTAACAACAAACTCTGCTCATAGGATAGAACAAAATAGCAAGAGACAATGCTGCTACCCAAGTTCAGGAAGACATTTTACAACAGCAGGCAGAATTTATCCTAACAGCTGTAGAAGAATAATGGGGTGGTCCCCTACAATGGAGTAACTGCATTGGCAGATAAGGGAAAAGCAACTGATGACATCTATCTTGAATTCTTGGAGGCCTTTGACATTGCCCCATACAACATCCTTGTCTTTAAAATGGAGAGATACAGGTTTGACAGACAGACTACTTAACAGATGAGGAACCAGAAGGATGGTCACATCCACAGAATGGCTATCCAGAGCTCCATCTCCAAATGCATATCAGTATCAAGGGTCTGCACTGGGACCAGCACTGTTCAATACCTTTATTAAAGACACAGACAGTGGGACTGAATGCACCCTCAGAAAGTTTGTGGATGATACCAGGATGAGTGTTGCTGTTGATATGCTTGAGGGATGGGATGCCATCCAGACGGATGCTGACAGCCTGGAGCAGTGGACCCATGAGCAAGGCCAAGTGCAAGGTCCTGCACCTGGGAAAGGGAAATCACAAGTATCAATACAGGCTGGGAGATGAAGAATTGAGAGTGGCCCTGCAGAATGGGACTTGCAGAGGGGGAGATGACAAGCTGATGACAAGCTGGACATGAGGCGGCAATGCGCACTTGCAGCCCAGAAAGTGAACCATGTCCTGGGCTGCATCAAGACCAGCAGGTAAGGGAGGTGATTAACGCTCCCTGCTCCACTCTGGTGGGACCGCATCTGGAATGCTGTGTCAAAGATTGGTGTCCCTAGAACAGCAAGGAGATAGACATGTTGGACTGGGTCCAGGGGAGGACCACAAAAAAGATCAGAGGGCTGGAGCACCTCTGCTGTGAACACAGGCCAAGAGAGTTATTCAGCCTGGAGAAGAGAAGGCTCTGCAGCCTTTCAATATTTAAAGAGAGCTTTTAAAAGAGATGGAGAAAGACTTGTTTACCAAGGTCTGTAGAGACAGGACAAGGGCAAATGCTTTTAATCTGAAAGAAGGTAAATTTAGAATAGACAAAAGGAAAAATATTTTGGCATTGAGTGTGCTAAGACATGGGAAAGGAATGTTTAGAGAAGCTGTGGCCATCCCTGGCAGTGTTCAAGGCCAGGTTGGATGGGGCTTGGAACACCCTGATCTAGTGGAAAGTGTCCTTGCCCATGGAAGGTGGGTTGGAACAAGATGATCTTTGAAGGTCCCTTCCAACCCAAGCCATTCAATGATTCTGTGATTCTGGATGGTTCAGGATGAACCTTCTTTACAGGGTAAGCTTCAGAGTACACCAACAATAGGAGAAAAGAAAGTAAGAAAAATATTGACTCAGTTTTTAACTTAGACACTTTCATATTCAATTTATCTGTGAACAAATATACTCTACAAATGAAGATAAACTTCACTGTTTCTACTCCTATTAAATTTATATTAAAGTTAGTGATAACCTTAAAGTAGAGGTCACAAATATAGAACTTCAGAGTTACCAGCTACAGTTTAAGAGTCTTTTCCTAAAATCTATGAAATTACCAAAAGAATGTACGCTTAGATAAATTTTTTCCCTTTCAAATCTGTATATCCAAGCCCTTTTTATCTTTTATGGTAATATGTCAGGCAGTGACCTTGCTATTTTACTTTTACTGACAATATTCAGGAATGTTTTGCACAAATTATTGCAGAATCCACATGGGGTCACCTGTATCACACTGCAATTTTAACTATCTTCTAACTGAATTACTCCCAGAAATGGAATGAACACTACTAGTTCAAATATTCACATGCAAATATGTGTTTGTATGAATATCTATGTATAAATCATAATTACAGGTCTATATATGCCACTTTTTCCTTTCTGCAATGCTCTATGCTCTCTGGAATTTAATGAACAGTTGTACACCATCACTAGCAAAAATAAAAAAAAAGTGTATGTAAAAATATTTTTGTCTTTGTTTACAGCTCTCTATACTTGTTATGTCAGATTATTTACACTGTCATTCACCTGAATTTTTTCTCTCTTTCTAGAAAGGGTAACTAATGAAAAATAGCTTTCCAGAGCAGCGACTTTTTTTTTCCCGTTACTTACTTAAACCACTGTTCAAAGTGTTGAAGCTTGGGTACCAACCCTCAGGCTGGAGACTAAAAAAGGGTTTTTTTGCTGTAGGATTTAATTGTTGTGGATGACCAAATAGGCAGCAAATCTGTATGGAGATGACAGCCACAGCCAATCTCGCAGGAGATGCTAAACACAGATAACTGTTTTTTGGTGGCTCTACCTTTCCTCTGGTTTTGGATCAAACAGAGAAAAACCTTGGCATTATTAAATGCCATAACAAAACAGCAAAATAATGAGTGTCTGCGCAATTAAGGAAGCAATGTTACCAAAAGACGTCACTACCACAGAAAATCTTGTAAGCCAGAACCTGGTGCAGGTATGATCCATAACCCTGTTGCAAAAGTAAGGTATCATCATGCACCTGAGTGCAGGCAACTTTGCTGTAGTGAAAAAAGCTGCTTCCCACAGCATCCATTGATGTGGCTGCAATAACAAGAGCAGAAGCAGGTCCCATTGAGTTTGTGAGAAGACAGAGTCAGCTGAGTGAACTTCAAGATTCAAGATTTAAAAGTGATACTAGGCCTTACCACTGCAAACTGCCTTTGAATATGTCTTTAAAAGCACAATTTACCTATAAGACATTAAAAATAGTGTGACTACCCTACCACCACCTCAAATTTCAGAAGAACGATATTCAGTCAAAAAGCCAGAGGCCTTTAGTGAACAGTTAGTACTGTATTATGTAGTTATAGGCAAAGTCACAAACCACAGAAATCACCAACTTTTCTCTCTGGAAGCTACACCATAAACACAGGTAACAGAGACCCGTTATACAACCATAAACTGCAGCAGGCAGCTCGTTTCCTTCTCTAAAGCAGCCTCTCTCCAACCTGCTCTCACTCCCACTGTATGAGGTATTTCATTTGTGCTTGTAAAAACTCCTTGGTAGCAAACCTTCAGTTTGTCTTGAGGCTGCACAACTAGTAAAAGGGACAATCTACTTAAAAAAATAAGAAAGAGATTTTACTGAACAGCTCTCTTACTGATTTTTTTTTCTTTTCTTCTGAGATGTCAGAATTCTTAATCTTATTTTCCAGACTCTACTGGAGAAAGAAAACACCCTGAATCTTACGTTAAATCAAGGTTTTGTTTCAACCCCACTATTTCATGTCTTTATGACATGTAGATATAATTCCTCTTAGTACTTTCTTCCATTTTGAATGACAATTTTATTTATGGTATTGTTCTAATATTCAGTTCACTTTCTTTCTTCAGTTAACTGCTCTGAGACAAGCCTTAACCCTCAACATATTAATAAGAAATATCCTTATTATCTCACAGAGATGCCAAAACAAAGTTATTTATAAATTAATCAACTGTACTATCCAAGACTGAAAAAGGAGCCACCTGTGTGACTGTTTTAGGTAGTCCATTTTATATCAGAGAAATGAAAGTGCAACTAAGGTCTTGGGTATCATCAGATCTTATATAAATTCATACAGATCTTAGTCAAGCCAACACTGTGTCAAAGAAAGAAATAAATATTTGCAGAAATATCCAGATTACAAATTTTTAATATTTATTTCTTTTTCTCAAAAAAGGAATATATTTTTATAAGCCAAATATTAAAAATTTATTTGCACTAATTCAGAAAACTCACATTTAAAAAAAAAAATACCATGAATGTAAAACAAATATTCCAAGCTTCCCACAGAATGTCCTATTACCACTACGGTATTGGTCTAAACTGCTCCAACTTTATTTTGGGAACATTGTTGTATTTGAAATTGTTCTGACAGAGAAGGCCGACTGAAACTTCCTGTTTTGCACAAGACAGATCTTTTCTTTCAAGTATGTTTCAGTTGTGAGTAGCATAGGAAATATCAAAGCAGAGGCATTAACTCCAAACACTCCAATGCACAGTGCAGCCTATGTGTGGCTTTGCAGCTGCCAAATGCACTGCAAAGCACAGGGGCCAGAGCTGTGCCCATCACATCCTGCATCCATAGATTATCCCTGGATACAGGCAGGCCATCATTGCATCTGAGCAGCTCCAGCCCTCCCTGGGACAGGTTGTTCAGTACCCCCAGCTAAAACCCATGCAGTGGTCCGAGTAGGGAGGTTCTTTCTTCTATTTCTGTTCTCTTTAACTAGACTAGACACATCACATAGCCAGTGATACTAATTTCTTTTTCTAGGTTTGACATATTTTTATCCTCCTCAGACAGTCAAGCATCTGCATAACTTGGATCATTAAACTACTTGCACAAACTTCAAAGGGACAAGGCTTAATCTCAAACTAAGTGCGTAGGTACCTACTGAACTGTAGTTTCAGGTGGGGTTCTCAGAACTGGCAAGAACAGTCCATACCATTCTGAAAATACAACTTGTTTGCATAGGGGTAGTCAACAAATCATACCTGCTGCATTTGTTCTTCCTCTGAAAATATCATCGTATGCCTTCCACTGCGGAGTCACCTGGTAGGCGTGGATGAACACCACAAAAACCACAACCAAGCACATTAATGGCACCAGAGCAGCAGTGAAGAGAGCAGCATAGGCATTTGGAATGAAGCACCTGATGGAAAAAAATGGGGAAAAATGCTGTTGATAAACATAAGGTACAACTTGAATTCTCATAAATAGAATTTCAGAAACAAATATTTTTGAAGGACGTGCTGTATAATCCACAAATTCTGTTCCCAGAGTAACTTTGATAGGTTGCACTGTGTTCTGTTTGTTCTTATCTCTTCATCATATCTGTGCACTTACAGTATGCACATTATATTTAGCCTAAACAGTGTTGGAAAGATTTAAACTTGCAATGAAATAAATTATATTTTAACATACTAAATGCATGCTATATTCATTTAAAGTGATCACGCTTAGTCACCAAAGTCTAAAGGGCACTATGTAATTTTCTATACTTAGCTCCTGAAATCACAAATTAAGTTTTGATAAATACATTTTTAAAATATATGAAAAGTCTTAAAGGCAAGATATTTATCCCTTCTCAAGTTCTTGGAAATTATATGTCATTTGCACACTGAAGCCAAATGTTCACTCCCTTCTCCCCCTCCTTTTTTTTTTTCCAATTGTGCTGTCTCTCCTTGCCCTTTCATTTATTAAAGTCGTGATTATTTATTAAGATGTGTCAGGAACATGCGTTATCCGTGAAAAAGAGTCAAATTACACATACATGATGATGACTTGAAGACTATGGACATGATAGTTAAAGAGAGCTCTCAAGGGTAAGAGAGATCAGGGTTTTCTGTGTACTCCCTGGAGACCAGTATGTGCTTTACAGCCACTGACCTACTCTAGAGATGACGCACAACAGAGCAGCCCAAGGGACGGCGTGGGAGTCAGTATGTCTCGAGAGTATGTGGTCACTGCTATTCCTATTAGGAGGGTGTAACTTATCCAGCCCTTCTGTCTCGCAGGTCAGCTCTACTAAGTAAGCTTAGAGTTGATGCTGGTAAAATATATATCTGAGACAAGCCTAGTCACATGTTTCACTGATCTCCCTGGTACCTTCTGGGTTTGCTTAGGTGGACTTGCGTGCACCACGCAGCAAGGCAAGAATGCATTCCTTGTTGTCTCTTCCAGTGCATCAGTTGTGCGTACTCAGTGAATCCCAAAATCATTTCCAGCAGAATCCAGATACCTTCTACAACTCTCTGCAGAAGGTACAGGCTCAGTCAGACACCAAGCTGAGATACCACCTGATAACATTACATTGCAAGTAAGCAATAAGGAAAGGAGAAACTGCAATTAAAGGTGTTTGTTCCTTTCCTCATAGGATAGATGTTTCAGTCTCTTAATCATCTTGTCAGCCTTCACTGGACTTTTGCACTGAGTCTTTTGCAGTCTGTCTTTTGCACTGAGAAGTCCAGAACTGAACCCAGCATTCCAAGTGTGACCTCACGAGTGTGAGCAGGGGGGAAGGATCACCTCCCTCGACCAGCTGATATTGGACACAACATCTGATCCATTTTATCCTTCAAATTTTTAATATTTCTTAGGTATGAAAGTTTTTTTTGTTCCCCAAAGGCATTCTTGAGTTGGCACAATTAGCTTTAAGACATGAAACCAAATTGACATATCATTCCATTTAATGATTATACTGAAGCCAAGAGTCCTAGCACAAGAATAGTCTTCTATAAAGTCATATTTATGTTCTGAAATATTTTTTTTTAACTTGATACATTTGTGTATTTCAAAGATTATGTATGCTCTTAAAAATTACCTGAACATCTTGAAACTTTTCTGTGAACACTCCTTTATATTCAGTTAACAAAAGTTGTATAAAAATGAAAACCTATACAGATGAATCACGTTTACTAATACTTGTTTTAAAAAGTACTCTAGAGAGTTATATAAACCAGAAATACACGAAGACATATTAACCTTCAAAACTTACTTTTTTTTCTTGAAGTAAAGGTCAGCAAGCCAATGAAAACCACCTCTTCCTGTAATTTTTATTCACATATATGATATATATGTGTGATGATATATGTTGACAGATATCTTTTAAGATGTTATTCCATTACCATGACACATTTGTCACATGGAACTATTTGTCTTGTATTCCTAGAATTGGCTGGGAATACAAGAAAAATATCCCAAAATATCAACTAAGTTGGTGATTCAGAACACAACTACTCTATAGAAAAAGGCCTAGAAAGATGAAACTGGAATGAATTACATCATTACAAACCTTGTTTGTTTGAAGATGAGTATTATTTCCTGAGCATAGCCTTCAAGCAAGTTTTTTTTTGTTTGTTTTGTTTTGATTTTTTTAATAGGCCCTGTATAATGAAGCTATTTTTTATTTCTATCTTGGGTGAGTAACTATAAGGTTTTTGTTTTGTTTGTTTTGATTCTGAGTAATAGCAAAAAAACCAAACAACCAACCAAAAAAAGTTACCCACTGAAATACTGCCTTCTGCAATGAGGACAAGAAAAATCAAACACTGTTTTGATTTTTTCCCAGTTTTAAGAGGTTTTGCTCCCAGCTTAGATTTCTTGTAGCATTGAAAAGACAACTGTTTAGCTTTTGTCCCAAGATGTCACCACTCTTGCTGTTCTTGACTATTTTTACCTAACTGGAGTGTCTATCTTTGGTTCTGTGTTGCCAACTTCGTTCTGACCACTGACTTTGTTTTGATCCCTAATTTTGTTTTGGTTACTACAAATTTCTTTGTTAACCTTGAAAGCAACACATTCCCATTTTTTGTTTCTCTTTCACTACTCCTATCAAAACTCATTTAACTATCCCCCTCCTAAACTTCTATTCTACTCATAGTGTCATTTTTCCCATAAAGAACAATTTACTTCCATCTCAAATATTTCTATCATGACATAACAGAATATAAAACACACTATCAAAAGCCCTGGGTATGTCAGTATCTATGAAAGGTCTGTTCTATGAAAGAGGCTAAAAATCAAGTTAGAAATAATTGTCTTTAGTAAGTGTCTTCTCCAAGGTATAATTCCATACTAGTATGCAATGATGTGTTAATAATTTTAGAACTGGAAAAAAAAAATTGAAATTAATCAGTTATTTTTCCTCCAATACAAATCAACATTTACTTTAGATGTTTTTTTCCATGACTAGAATGATGAGAAACAGCTTTAATATATAAGATTGTTTTCTCATGGATGACTACTGAAGATGTTAATTCAGTCTAAATTGATAGTTTTAAATACAACAAACATGGAAAGATTAGGACATAGAAATCAACAGATAATACCATCTTCCCTTTGGAAAAGATGTAATCTCAGAAAATCATACACCTTTACATCAATTCATTGATAAAAATTACCTCACTTATTGGCAAGCCAGAATCTGCTTTTCTTTGATTTTCCTTTTTTATCCCCCTCAGACATATAAAAAGCAGATGCTAGGCTTGCTTACTTCTCAAGGGGGTGAAGACCCTTTAGCTGTTTTTGTAAAGTGTTCTGTGACATCTTAATGTACAACACTTCCTAAAATCTGGGGAGATGTTCCATCTACATATGATATGGAAAGTCCTCTTTTGTTTTTCTAATACTTTCAAAATAAAACAGGAAACAACTGACAAGATGTATACTGGAACTACTTGTTAGCACTATTAAATAGTTAATATTAAAAAAGGAAAATAAAAATAAAACCCAAGTAACACTGATAAGGAAATAACAATTGTTAAAAAATGAAAGGATTGACATACTTTTTTCCCTTCTAAGCAAGAGAGATTTAAAATAACTCCATGTAGTAAAGACAGTTTCATTCTGTTACTGTCACATCTTGAATTCTAAGGACAATCTCTTTCAACTGCATCTTGAAACTACAGAAGGGTAAATTTGAGAAAAAATTGCAGATGTTCTTATCTATCAAATATCTGGTGTTCTGAGTCCCTGAGCTTTACAGTAAAGCATTTTACAGCAAAACAAAAATAATACTCCTTTATTTTAAAATGGCACGCAGGAAAACAACAGATTTAACAACTGTTTGAGCCCAAATCAGTGGTGGACATACCCTCAGAGCAGATAACCATGTTGACTTTTGCAGTGTTAATGCCTCCTCAATGTGACAAATTCTCAGCCTGAACAGACTATAGGATTCCACTCTATTTCTGTTGTAACAATGTTGTAACAGGAACAGATTAATACCTGCTATAGCAGAAGGAATTCTACCTGAAAGTCAGCGTGGTTTTAGAGCCAACAGGAGTAGCACAGACATGGTATTTGTTCTCAGACAACTGCAAGAGAAGTGTAGGGAACAGAACAAAGGTCTCTATGTAATCTTTGTCGACCTCACCAAGGTTTTCGATACTGTGAGCAGAAAAGGTCTGTGGCAGATTTTGGAAAGTTTAGGTTGTCCCCTCAAGTTCCTCAAAATGATCATCTCACTCCACGAGGATCAGCACGGCCAAGTCAGATATGGTGATGCACTTTCTGAGCCCTTTCTAATAACTAATGGTGTGAAACAAGGCTGCATTCTTGCACCAAACCTATTCACAATCCTTTTCAGCATGATGCTCCAAAGGGCCACAGCAGACCTCAATGATCAGGATGGTACCTACATTCGATATCATAGTGATAGGTCTGTTCAACCTAAGGCGACTGAAGGCCAATACTAAGACCTTAAACCATCTTGTCCGGGAGCTGCTCTATGCTGATGACGCCGCCCTTGTCGCCCACACAGAAGCAGCTCTGCAGCGTTTAACATCCTGCTTTGCAGATACTGCTGAGCTCTTTGGGCTGGAAGTCAGCTTAAAAAAGTTCTCTATCAGCCTGCACCTCAGGAAGTCTTCCATCATCCTCATATCACCATTGGCCAATCAGAGCTCAAATCAGTCCAACAGTTTAATTACCTAGGTAGCCTCATCTCCTCAAATGGTAGGATTGACGGAGAGATAGACAACAGGTTAGCAAAGGCATATAGTGCTTTCAGAAAACTCCATGAAAGAGTTTGGCGAAATAAACACTTGAAGAAAAGTAGAAAGATCAGTGTTTACAGAGTCCTTGGTGCTGTCTACTCTCTTATACGGTCTGAATCATGGGTCATCTACCGCCACCACCTGTGTCTCCTAGAACGCTTCCATCAACGCTGTCTCTGTACAATTCTAAACATCCACTGGTCAGATTATGTGACCAATACAGCTGTTCTAGAACAAGCAGCAATCACAAGTATTGAGGCCATGTTGCTGAGAATACAGCTGCGCTGGGCAGGACACGTCTCCAGGATGAAGGACCACTGCCTTCCTAACATCTTGCTCTATGGTGAACTTGCCTCCAGCTGCCGCAAGAGAGGAGCCCCGAAGAGAAGATACAAGGACTCCCTGAAACAACATCTCAGCCTTGGCCATATTGATCAACATAACTGGTCTACTCTGGCCTCCGATCGGGAAGTCTGGAGACACACCATCTATAACGCTGCTGATGCTTTTGAGAAAGCACACAGGATCACTCTTGAGGAGAAAAGACAATGCAGAAAGAATCGTGCCTTGCAGAGTGTACCACCTGGGGAGTCTTTCTGCTGTACCTTTTGCAGCTGAACATGTCTATCTCGTATTGGCCTTTTTAGCCACCAATGTGCTTGCAACAAGAGCGGGTAGTGCCTTCCCAAATCTTCATTTGCGAAGCCTAGCCATGATGATATGAATCCTTTTCCATAAATACATTAAGCAACAAGGTTATCATAGAGTCAAAGAATCTTAGAATGGTTTGGGTCGGAAGAGATCTTAAAGATCATTTAGTTCCAACCTCCCTCCCATGGGCAGGGACACCTTACACAACAAGACCAGGTTCTCCAAGTTTCATCCAACCTGGACTTGAACACTTCTAGGGATGGGGCAACTTCTCTGGGCAACCTGTTCCAGTGCCTCACCATCCACACAGGAATGTCTTCCTAATATCTAATTAATTCTCTCCTCTTTTAGTTTTACACTCGCCTGATGGAGAAAGAAATATGTTGACATTTTTGTTGTATGTGTCATTTGTTTTTGTTTTGTTTGATAGGTTTTTTTGTTGTCATTGTTTTGTTTGGTTTGGTTTTGGTATTTTGGGGGGGAGGGATGTTTGGTTTTGGTTTTGTGGTTTTTTAAAGCTTATTGTTTCTATGAAGGGATGTGAAGAAAACCATACGGAAAGTGCATGCTAATCTTAACATGGGTAATATTTGAGATGGTAGTCACTAGTTTCTGAGGAAATTCAAGCAACATTCACATCAGGGAAATTTCTGTTTCTACAGTAGGTAAAATTCTAGAGATCTCTACAAGACTGTACAAAAATTCACAGTGCCAAAGGCACATGGGTTTAGACTTGTAGTCTTCAGTTCACACAGTCTTCTAGATACACTAACAAACAGATCACATAACACTCTGGAAACAGAGACTCTGCGCTTTGTAAAACTCAGTGAAAGACTGAATTAAAGAGCATGGCCCAATTTTATGTGCTTTATGGTAGCCTTGGACAATGGAAGGTGTTTCAGCACTAATTAGAGGGTTTTATGAGCTTTACTGCACAGATAGGAATTGCATGTATAACAGATGACATCTTGCTACCTTTCATTGCAGCAAGTGTTGGCCTGTGATTGCATAATGGGTACAGCTATGGGATGGTTTAACATGAGTGAGAATTCAAAATATTTTTGAAGTACCATCAGAAATTACTTGCTGTCCTTGTAAGCCTTTTACTACAAGAAACTGTACTGTGGCTGAGAACTAAAAAGCCTTTCTCTCCTTAAAAAAATACCTCTAAATCACACCCTACCTCATTAATGCCTAATCTCTGTCTAGTGATAAAGAACACAAATCCTCTCCACGAAATCTGTTTCAGTGCTTCACAGCACTTATCTCAAGAGATTATTACCCAATGTTAAACTCAACTCCTTCTTGATGCAGTATACACAGGTTATGTCTTGTCAGAGCCAACACAGTTGTGGGAAACTGATTTTTCCTTGTTTGCGGCAATATTTCTTTATATACTTGTAAATTGCTATGCTTTTCCATTTGCTGTTCTCTTCATTGAAATCCTAGATCTTTCAGTCTTTGAGGATATATTTTATATCTGAGACTTTTGCCAGTGTCCTTGATCACACTACTTTGCTAATGTATTCCTTAAGTTATGGGGTACAGCACTTTTGATAGCATTTCATCTCAGTACACACCTAGAGCAGAAGGACTTTATGTGTCCTTAAGAATAAACTGCTTTATATGTAGGCCAAAATCATATCTGTCTTTATTGCCATAGCACAAAATTGTTGACTCATTCTCAGTTTATCATCCACAACACACATGAGATCTTTTCATGGAGAACTGGTAAACAGCCAGTTATCCCTCATCCTATTTTTGCATAGCTAATTATTCTTGCCACAATAAATTCTGTCCACATTTGTCACTAAATACTGTACTGTTTCTTCAGAAGAGATCTCAGATGTCAATAACATTATGAATTTTAACTGACATTTAATGTACTTTTTTCCCCAGTTTTGTGCTGTGGTAAATTTGAATGGAAACGCCTTTATCCCAGGCCTGTATTAAATGAGACAAAAATAATATTTTATAGTCCATTAGTAACCAAGATAGATGTTCAAAAATATTTGAAGGGTACTTTTAAGTTTCATCAAAGAATTCTGAAAAATTTACCTGAGAACTTAGTCTGTCAACAATCTTTTTCAATATGCCTTGGAACACACCGGGAAATATGGGATGACTGGATATGTACTCATATTGCACCAATGTCAGAAACTGAATAAATAGGAAATATGCTAAAACATTCAGCTCATGAAGAATTAAACAACAAAAATCAAGATGCTTTTCGGGACAATAGGTTATACCCGATAAAGTTGATTTCATAATTTCATGAGTTTACAAGTTTGGTTTATAAATGC
Source organism: Chiroxiphia lanceolata (assembly GCF_009829145.1). Lineage (NCBI taxonomy): Eukaryota > Metazoa > Chordata > Aves > Passeriformes > Pipridae > Chiroxiphia > Chiroxiphia lanceolata. The sequence continues at coordinate 51,181,704 of NC_045671.1, read as the reverse complement.
ACTTTAAATCTTTGACACTATTTAAATTACAAGTGGGATGCAATGTAAAGAAAGCAATGTAAAACATGCTGCACATCTACTGCACCCACTGGCTAGTTTTATTTTTGCTGAATGAAATCTGGAAATTACTATGGATCACATTAAGAACATGAATTGTAACTTTATGCTCTTCTAAAGAGGTAAAGGGCATACTTGGATGTATGAACAACTGTCTATTCTACAACACATATGAAGCAAACATTCTGCTCTAATCACCATTACAAGCACCTCAGTGACATGCTGTGCCTGTGTCATGGTTTAATCCCAGACAGCGGCCAAGTACCATTCGCTCACTCCCCCCCGGTCCCTCAGTGGGTAGGAGAATCCCCAAGAAAACTTTAACCTTGTGGGTTAAAATAAGAACAATTTAATAACTGAAACAAAATACTATAATACTACTAAATATTATGATGATGATGATGATGATGATGATGATAACTATGAAAGAGAGTAACAGAAGCCAGAAAGGAACAAGTGCTGCACAACACAATTGCACACCACCTGATGACCGATGCCTAGCCCATTCCTGAACACCCATCCATGTGACTCCCTCAATTTATACACTGGGCATGTCATTCTACAGTATAAAATATGCTTTTGGCCATTTGTGTCACCTGTCCTGGTCATGCTCTATTCCAGCTTTTCGTGCAGCTCCTCACCAGCAGTGCATGAGATATTGAAAAGTCTTGGACTTCGGGTGAGCACTAAGTAGCAACAGCCAAACCATCAGTGTGTTGTAAAGATTTTTCTCATCATGAATCCAAAACACTGTCTAAAGCACTGCCCCAGCTACTATGAAAAAATTAACTCTGCCCCAGCTGAAACTTGACAGTCTGGTTTTGCCACATTTCAAAAACATGACTTGAATGAAAAAAGTTCACAATAGAGCTGTGAAGGCTATCAGAGGTCTTATAAATGTGCTCTGAACATGCCGGTAAAAAAATTGTTCTGATACATTTTTGATTGCTTGGTTTGTGCCTTTTTTTTCCCAATGAAGAGGGACAGTTACTGGCAAACTACAAGTGGGCAAAAAGCAGAGGCAGAATTCTCCATGTTGTAATACATTTTTTTTGCTGGAAAACACAAGTCAAGGGGCTTAAACTATACCAAGATAGGCTGATGGCTAACAGGGAAGTCACAGGAGGGATTAATTGTATGGAGATCAACAAGGATCAGGATTAGGCCTCCTAAAGGACCAACGAAATACAACTAGAAAGCTACTTTCAAACCCAGAAATTAATGCTTGGTGAAAAAAAAATCCACATAAAAATACTTAAAGCACATGCCTTACAATGAAAGATGTTAGACAGTGCGTTTCTTTGTTTGAACAATTCTTTCCATTGAAACCCCTGAGACTCAGTTCTAAACTTTCTCTTCAGGGGAACACTTGTCAAACCTTTCCCAGGCAACTGAGAGTCAAGCCCAAACCAGAGATGAGCTTTCTTTTTTTCCACTGCAATTTCTCAATTTTACTCCTTTTCTTTTATCTTCGGCTTTTTTCCCTTCCTTCAACCCTTTACATTTCTGTTTCCTTCCCTTTATTACCAATAACCACAAACTATGCACAAGATACCTGCACATACATAGAGAACATGTCTAACGTATTTTTTTACAACCTTTTTGCTATTTGTATGCATAATCAAATAAAACATTGCACAAGCCAAATTACATAATAGGAAAAGTAATCCTTCCAACATCCAGGAATGAAAACCACATGTACAGCTCCTGTCTAATGATGCAGTGTTTACTTTATCCAGTATCCAAAATAACATTTACCAAAAATTTTACTTCCACTGATAATACGTCTTGCATCCTGCTACTGGTTACACATTTTCTCTCTAAAGATTTGCATAAGACACAAACACGAGAATTCTAAAACAACCCATCAGCAAAGATTTTCTTTTTTTAGTTTCTTTTGAAAAGGGCAAAGTGCATTTCAAGACATCAGCCATGGATGCATCCCGAGTATTACTTTTTCCCCCCTAAACTTTCATAAAGCAACCACAGGTTTCAGATGTGCTCTGAGTAATAACATCATAGTAAATGGTAGTATTGAGTCATAGACCTATCATCTATATTTATTATACATTAAGCATAGGCTAAAAAGGTTAAAATTTCCAATTTGCAATGTAGAAAGAAAATTTAGTGATGTAAACTGATTTTTAGAAAGCTTTTGAAGATGTTAGTGTAAGGTCAAAAAGTACAGTAAAGGGATTACAGTTGCCAGGACAGTGCTTAGACAACCAGGTCTCTCTGTTTCTGTGGATGCATTTTCATGTAAATATAGCTTAAAACAACTTTTTGCAACCAAATGTTGGTCCAGTGCTGGCACAATATGTCTACTCTGGTAAGTGAAAAGGAAAAACAAGAATTTAGGAAAAATACCCATCTACAAGCAGTACTGACTTCGTGGGGGACATCCACTAGCATAGATCTAAGAATCTGTGATAAAGCATGGATCCTCTTACCATCCAAAATGCCTAACCCTATTTTGCATCATCCCAATTTGGTACTTTTAAGACAATGTACTTTTAAGGCAGAGGTAGACAGAGTCATAAAAGGTCACTACTGATCATTCCAGATTTGGCTCCTTCCGTCCCCTACAGTCTATCAACACTACTCCAACCCTACTCCAGGCCTTCGAGCTTTGTTGTGGCCTGACTCTGGCTGGATGCCAAGTACCCTCCAAGCTGCTCTATCACTCCCCTCCTCAGCAAGACGGCGAGGAGGGCTGGGCCAGCAAATAAGATGGAATGTGTGGGAGCAAAGGAAAACAAAAGATTTGTGGTCTACTTCCCATCAGCAGGTGATGTCCAGTCACTTCCCAGGAAGCAGGGCTTCAGCATGTGTAGCAGTTGCTTCAAAAGACAAACATCAAATGAGGAATGTCTACCCTTCCTCCTCCTTTCTTTTAGGTTTTATATCTGAACAGACATGATTTATTATGGAATATTCCTTCGGTCAGCTTGGGTCAGCTGTCCTGGCTGTGTCCCCTCCCAAGATTTTGCCCACCTCTAACCAGAAAACTCCAGCCACTACTGAAAAAAAAAAAAAAAAGTCATAATAAAATAATGTACTGCAGCTGCACAATGACCTGCATGAAAAGGAAGGCCATGGATACCTTGATCAAAATATGACTCAAAAGGCCATGGCAGTTGTACTTCATGGTCAGATGCCCTCTGCATTTCTCTCATAATAACCCAAGTTATTATATTATGAATAACCCTGGCAAGTTTTAGAAGAATTGACATGTCTTAAGTAAATGGAACACTGTAAGGGAAGCACAGTGATACTATGACTCAGGAAGACACAGTATGCCCCCTTTCATGATTCTGTGCTTTAGTATGAGCACACTGAGCTAGGACCCCCAACTGAGCTGATTTTTCTACTGAGCAGGGAATAATGATTTTGCATTGGTCAGCATAAATTACAGCTGCCTCACCATACTCTAAATTACACTTGGCAGGATAGAGAAGTTGTTTAAGCAGTGGAGGATGATTGAAGTGTGACATAGGCTTATATTTTGATGACTCTCGAATAGGCAAGGGTTTCTTTTAGCAAGAGGTTCCTCTCAGGAAATAGATTTTTTTTGTGTATACCCTGCAACAACATAGTAGCTAAAAATAATGAGGAGAGAGCTATCTTGTTTATATTTGCATTAGGTAACTCCAAAAAAATGGCCTGATGGCAAGGTGAAAGCAGCACTGATCCATAACTGAGTTAAACAGTGATGTGAGAGCTCTCAAAGAAGCATGACACAGCTGATGTCCCACTGACATTGCCTTGGCAGGATAGGGTTGCCCACAAGCTCTCCTATATTCTTTGGAAAATCCCTATCACTTGCTTAACCCATGTTTGTCAAATTATATGGACTGTCTCAGGTTTTAAAGTGAAGTCCGATTTTCTTAAATTGAGTCGCAGTACAGTATTATAAAATAGCTCGAATTCCAGTTTGATTAGAAAAAATCTTGGAAATGTATTTGTTATACACTGGAAATTTCTAATTAGTTTAAGATTTTAAAGTGGTATTTTCATATGTATGCTCCTTCTAGAAACAATTTCCCTATCTCTAACCAAAAAATGTAGGCAGCTATTACAAATGGGTCCAAAAATCAAGCAATTGGATCCTAAATACTGATCACACTGAAATTAAGAGACACAGGATGATTGCAGAAGTTTAAAAAAAAAATCTAGGATTCTGATGGAGCTATATTTTATGGAGGAAAAAACCCTTTTCTACTATAAGTGCGTCCCAGTCCCCTAGAATGATTTCTTATGTGTAAAGCAACTCTGTAATTTAAGATGACAGATAGAAAAGTTGCAAATATTACGCTTCTCTCTGCATTATATGTATCTGAAGCTATTTAAATGTCAGTTCATGTTGCTTCTAGTCCCACAGTAAATTTGCTTAAAATAAATAGGCTTTCTACCAGTCAGACAAGACATTTAGGAAAGCTAACAAAATGTCATGTAAAACAAATTAGAAGTGTAACAAAATGCACTAGCATTATAAAGATTTCTCAGGCTTTTTTTCAACTTATTGTTTCACATAAACAATATAGTGTTCACTGAACTTCTACCATAAGCTCATGTTGGTGCTGTTACTGATAACCAAAGAACACCAATATAAATAAATGTTCTTGCTGATAAGTGAACTGCCGGCAACCCTTTCTGATATTAGCAAGGCTGTTTTTTTAAAACCTTGTCTTAATTCTCACAACCAAAAAATGCAGCCACAGAATCTCCATCTCTGGATATTATCAGAGGCTTTTGCAATGTTCAGAGTTATGGGGTTTTCAGAGTGCTTTTTTTCACCCATGCTTTGCAAACAGACACATCTCTCAGTACAGTGTGTTCAGGACACAGCACAGAGAGGAAACTCACAGTGTTGCTTCTCTGGAGGAAGTACCAGTTTGTTCCCTCATAGGCAGCCTGAAAATCCCAAACTTGTCAGCCCACAGAGTGCAGAGGTTGCACCCCACCCGTTGTAGGTTGAGTGCTCCTGGTTCCACCAGCTGTTTGCTAAGGGGGTTTTCCAAGGCTGAGCTTTGTCAATCATGTTGACCGTGTTGCAGGGAGCAGACTTGGAGCTAAGCTGCTTCTTGCAGCTGCCTGTGCTTCATGGGGGAGCAGAGACGGGAAACACCACCTGAGCAAGCACTGAGCCTCTGCCCCCAAAACACATCTGGTTGGAGCTACAAGTTCATGTTACACTTCTGTGAACCTTTGCAAGAAATCTTATTCTCTGCATGATGTACAAGCTCTTCACAAACACATGCCCATGATGTTCTAACAGCTGTTTCCCATCTTATCCATCTTATCCATCTTATCTCATGATTTGTGGTAACAACCACACATATTTTGGTGTGTAAATGTAGAAGATTCGTGGTTCAATCTTCCCTATTTACTTAAGAGACAGAGTGCAAGAATTCAAATCAGGGGGGGAAAATTCACCCTATAATTTCAGCAAAAAAGTTGATTATGGTTGTATATACCTATGGAATCATTTTGGAAAAGAGAATAAAAAGGTGAGTTCTTTCCCTGTAGCTGCATCCAAAGGACTCCAATGATGTTACTTCTGCTTTTGTTTAATCACTATTTCTCAAAAGGAAATAGGAGATTTTCTCTGGAACACCGAACACCATCTGCTCACAGGTCAAGTCAAACAAATCTCAGAGGAATCATAAAAGATGTCCCAAAGAATCCACTGCAGCTGTGAAACAAGTCACACCCTCGTACAAGTACATTTTGAAATGTCTGTAATGAAATACTACTGCCCCAAGCAGAACACTGCTAGACTGACTCCTTTGATTCAGTGCTGCACTTGGCCTCTGTCACCTCATCAGGATGATGGGAAAATGAACAAAACAAGAAATGTCTTACTGCCCATACAACTGCTGAAGATGTTGTTTGGTATGAACAAAAATGAAATCTGTGTTTGATAAATCTAAATCAGTTTATGTCTCATACAGATTAACTGAAAAACAGGCCCATAGGTTTTATTTCATATTTAATTCTACACTGTGAAATTAATTCTTGTATTACATTTTGTATATAAGTTTCAAATTAAATGCAAAATGTTTATGGAGTGATAATGTAGGAGTTAACCCTTTGGCTTTATTTAGGTTTCTTTTTGTTTCTTTTGTCTATGTAGCAAAAGTAAGAGGAAAGAGAGTGAGGGAAAGAGAAGGATGGAAAAAAGGTAATGAAAATACAGTGGGGCTATTCTGATTAAGAAATGTAAGCTCAGAAAGCAGCAGAATTACAATTGCCAGAAATTAGGCCAAGGCTTGCTCATTCTTGTTTACATTTGGACAGATTGTGCCAACAATTTTTTGAAAGACAATTCTACATCAGGGGGAATAGCTGCTAGAAATCTGACCCTATCACCTTACTAACATGTCAAAATTCAGTACGAGTAGCACCATATTCATTAATGGACGTACCCACAGAGTAACTACCAACAATAGAAAACAGTGGGGAAAATCCCGTCCACCACAAACAAAGAATGAAGAAGTGCCAAGATGCTATTTTGAAACAGCAAAGAACAGGATCTTTAGAAGATTCAGTCTGAGTCAGTGTGTGCAACAACAGACTTGTCAATAAACCAGACCTAAGAAATTAAAAAACCTATTTCCTTGTTTTACTCTATGGCTGCTGTTATTGTAGAGCTGAACAGTTGGGAAAAGGAGAAAAATGAAATGCCTAAACAATGCTTTCCTATAATGATAACCCAAAACTTAATCTGCTGTTGTTTTAGAACATGACTTACTGTGTTTCAGTCTTCTCATTATATGACCCTCTTAAAATTTTTCTGAACAATTTTATACCTATTTTTCTTTTTTTTTTTTCCTCTATTTTTTTTCCTACTGTGAAAGTAAAGACTAAGGAAGTGCCAAAGGAAAAGCAGCAAGGACCCAGAATAAGCACTGCATTAATACAGTTGAGACTTCTAAAGCACTGGAAGCTCTGGAGATCTCAGGCAGATCATTCCAGAACACCCAGAAGACTTGCAGCCTTCTGCACTGGACCAGGCAACTAAGCTGAAAGAAACCTGCTTGAAATCTCTTAGAGCAGGATTCTTGCTAACACTACAATTTTAAAATTACGTAAGGAGTTACATGTCGGATTTAATTATCTTGCTCCTGTTTAAATCTAAGGCTTCCTTCTCATGTGTACCAGTCACTATCAACAGCTTTGAAACTACAATCTATTGTTATGGATATTTTTTGGTGTTTTTTACTATTTAATATTTGTTGCAGTTTCTCACATGCAAGAAAATGTTTCCCTTGTACTGTCAACATTCCTAATTAGCTTACTTTTTCTATCCATTCTTTAAGCCAAGGTGAAAAGGGGATGTTTCCACGTGTAAACTGTCAAATATAAAAGAGGTTCATGTTCACAATCTTGCCCTTTGGCACAAATAACAACAAAATGTCATGCAAAAGATTTTTGTGGACATACTGGTTTTCTACAAGGCATACCAAGAAATTAAATGTAATACTAATAAATACAAATCAATCTTCTAAAGCTTTATTCCTTTCACTCGGATGTACCTTAGCACAGTTAAGTGAGATATACTTTTATTTACTTGTGATTTTGCATCACATAGACAAGAGTTTGTCTTCCAAAGTACAGCTAATTGTACTAAATACAGTCAATGTCCATGTACTTCACACAACTAAAATCTGAACACAGAATTAACCTATTGGAGAATAAACCTGTGGTGAAATTAGAAACAAAGCAAAACAAAACACAAAGCACTATTTTTTCTCATCTTTTTCAGGAAGATCAAATACTAGAAGGACTCAGTTTGTCAGTGTCAATGGAGTAGTTAGAACCAGCTGCTGGTGTTAATCTCACTATTGCTTATTTTAGCATTTCCTGCTTTATTCTGGTGTACCAGATGAAGGTATTTCTAAACTATCGGAAAACAGATAATCTGAGAACAAGCTGGTTTAGTAGCAGTAGGTTTTATTCTGCTAATTAAAGATCACAAAGTAGGAAAGACTATGCTGCTAATTTTCTGTAGAACCTGAAAGGAAATACAAAGCTTTCGATAGCTGTCAGTAACAGGGATGGAAGCCCTCATCCTGCAGATGTTCTCTGTTACTCCTGCTGTAGTGCTGCACAGGCTTCAGAGAAGTTCCTGGAGTTTTGTTTGGGCCCAAAAATTCCCTCATCTGAACCTGTTTGAAGGATCAGGCCCCATGGTCATTAGCAGGGGCAGCTTTCACCTATAACAACCTATCTCTTCAACCCCTTACCATGATACCATGATTTGTCAGAACTTAACCATAGTGATTGGGAATTTTACAATAACAAATACTTTTCTGTACTCACTTTTCAAAATTCCATCGGTCAGAGAAGCCAGAATTTATCTTTCATTATTTTAATGCTTTAAAAGCACAGCACAATGATTAGGTCTGATTCTGATATGCTAACATTTGCTTAACAATAAATATTTGCCAAGATATAAAAGGTGCTCAAATACCTGTCCCTGTACCCAACTATTCTCCTCCACTGAAAACATATATTGTTAATGACGGATAAATGAAAGGTAATTAAAGCCAGCACATTTAGAAGTGAGGTATTTTTAAATAGTTCTTAGCAGTGGGTAGCACATTAAGCAGCTTTACCAGTAGTAATAGAAGAATTTAGAAAATAAAGCACAAGTACAGAATATAGAATCACCAAACTTTGTACTCTCTTAGTTTATATATATATATGTGTGTGTGTGTGTGTGTGTGTGTGTGTGTGTGTGTGTGTGTATGGATGCCTATATTGTGACGCTGGGTCATCATAACTCAAGTAGCTCTGGTTCCTCAAAAACATTTCTCCTGCAGTAGCACAGAGCTCAGCATGGGCTAATTTACCCTGCAGAGAAGGACAAAGCAGTGAATGGTGAGAAATCACAGCGAAAAGTGCAGGCTTTTCCCCCCACAACTTCAGCTGAGTGGTTCATGCAGCATTCAGCCTCGCATACAGATAATGAAGCATCTTTCTGCACTGAGCTCTAGCAACAGCAGTTTGCAAAAACTTTGAAATCCCAGATGACATACTAGTGAACTGAGAGAAAAACTGCAATAACAGGAAGCAGAAGGTGGAAAGACAGTACCAAGTGGAGAGACATTTCCAAATCCATACAGAATATAAAGCCAGAGTCAGGCATTAGAGGATGGGAATTCCACACAGATCTGTAGTACAATCCTCTACCTCTTAGCATGTTAAAATCCATGAATGCTGGTTCTGGCTATTCTTAGTTATTTTCTTACCTATTCCTGCCTGTAAAAGTCTGGTGATTCAAGAATGTTGTTCTGAGACTCAGGATTAAATTCAGCACTTTTGAAGTAATATGGAAAAGGGAACATGAGACTTCATCCAAATACTTGGACAGAAATTAGCTCACTGAAGCTAAAATATTCTTGTTACTGGTCCTTAGGTTGAAGAAAGCAGATCTCCATTTTAGGGAACAGCTAGTAAGCCAGGGATCTGTGCCCAGGACATATGCCAGCAGTGAGACAGTCATACAGCTGAGTGAGACCCAAGGCAGTGCCCAGTATACTTCTCTGACTGGGTTAAGGGTCAGTGCACCAGAATGATAGACTTACGATTACAGAGAAACCATGGCACAAGGTGCCCTTGACCCATTGCAACATGCCTGGTACTGAAATGTGTATTCTGTGGACTTTCTTATCCAAATCATATTGGCCATAGCTCCTAGACATTACTTTGTGCCCTGAGCCATCCCCACGTGTAAGAGCTTGATTTGGAGAAACTGCAGTGTAAGCAACATAAACAGCTGTAATGCTTAGTCACAGCAAAAAGTTCATAATTTCCAGCTTTCTTTAGCCTTCTGTTTTCTCACCCCATGAACGTGGTTGCACAGTCACAGATTCAGTGACTTTCCTGCAAAAAACTCTGCCTTGGGTCTAGACTGTAGAGGAGATAGAAGTATTTGCTTTTTTCTAGAAAGGAATTTCAGTGGACAATCTTTTACATTATTTCTCACAGATATGATCATGACAGATGATATGATACAAACAAGACATGAGAACATTTAGCTTACCTTTTTTGTGCTGATGATGTTATCATATCACTATCACTGAAACCAAATACATGTGTATTTCTATGATTTTAAAGTATTGTAAAGGCACATGTGCTTATTCTGTACTCTATTTGCCACAGGGAATTTTAAAGAAGAAAATTAATCTATAAGGGGGATTCTCTTGAGAGAGGAAATCATTTTTCCCTTATGCAAATAAATGATCCTGCTATAACAGAGACACTCATAGAACCTGGAGGAATTGACGGACGGAAAAGAGCGAGTAACAGACATACATGTCTGAGACAGAATCACAGAACCGATTAGGTTGGGCAAGACCTCTGAGATCAAGCTCAACCTATGACCAAACACACCTTGTCTACTAGAACATGGCACTAACTGCCTCGCCCAGTCTTTCCTTAAACAAACCCAGGGATTCCACCACCTCCCTGGGCAGCCCATTCCAACATCTAATCACTCTTTCTGTGAAAAACCTCCCCTGGTGCAGCTTGAGACTGTGTCCTCTCATCTTATCACTGGTTGCCTGGGAGAAGAGACTGACACCCACCTGGCTACAACCTCCTTTCAGGGAGTTGTAGAGAGTGATGAGGTCTCCCCTGAGCCTTCTCCTCTCCAAGCTAAACAACTCCAGCTCCCTCAGTCGCTCCTCATTGTGCTCCAGAGCCTTCCCTGGACACGCTCCAGTACCTCTGTGTCCTTCCTGAATTGAGGGGCACAGAACTGGACACAGCGTGGCCTCACCAGTGTTGAGTACAGGGAGGCAATCACTTCTCTAGTCCTGCTGGTCACACTATTTTTGATAGAGGCCAAAATGCCATTGGCCTTCTTGGCCACCTGGGCACACTGCTGGCTCATGTTCAGCTGCTGTCAACCAGCACTCCCAGGTCTTTCCCTCTGAGTCACTTCCCAGCCACTCTTCCCCCAGCCTGTAGCACTGCAGAAGGTTGTTAAGGCCAAAGTGTAGGACCTGGTACTTGGTCTTGTTGAACCTCATCCTGTTGGATTTGGCCCATCTAATCAGTCTGTCCAGGTTCCTCTGCAGAACCTTCCTACCTCCAGTAGATCAACACTCCCACCCAACCTGGTGTCATTCATAAATTTGCTTCTGGTAGACTCAATTCCCTCATTCAGTTCAATGAAGACATTAAACAGTACTGAGCCAAACACTGATTGCTAGGGGAACATGAACAAAAAAAACCCACCACCTTCTGGGAACTAGAAGAAATTACAGAATTTTCTACAATGAAAAAAAGGTAGGCTAAAGCATGATTAAAGTCATGCCTGAAAAACAGCTTGACCAGCTTTTGCGTGCATACAGTAGGCAGAGAGATACTTGCTTAGAAACTTTTGAATTTTTATTCTGTCAAGTTTAATCACTTTCAGTTTTCTCATTTCAAAGGTTACTTGTTTTAGCTTAAATTCTAACAAAAAAAGTCCTTTGACCTTCTTAGGGGAGTTTGTTTTCAAGAAGATGTAGTCAGACTCAAAGCTTAAAGCTGCAACGAGTAGTTCTTGAGTTTATAAAAAACATGCTACTATAGGTAGGAGATTTAAATCACCTAATTGAGTTAAAAGTTCAAGCTCCTCTGATCTGTGATTCTGGACAATTTTAGAGTAGTACATTTTTTTTGTAACATGTCTTACAGTTCTGGACAGTCTCTTAGGTACAAATCCAGTGAATGTAGCATAATTAACCTTTAAACTCATGTTTCTGAACAAAAACTGATATACTTATCATTAAATAATTCTGAACTCTGGTATCAGAAACAGATGAGTTAAGCCAAAACCCTGCAAATAGGTGTGGTTCCACTGGCTTCAAAAGGTATTGAAATTTTCAGGGTTACAGGAGAAATTAGACAGATACTTTACTGTCAAGGATTTCTGTTTTAGATCTTCTGCTTGTTTCTTTGTTCTGTAAATGTAAGATAATTACAAGTGACCAGGATGAAACTGGTGAGAGCTAGATTTTATGTAAATCTTCACATTCCTCTCTTTCTTCACCTCTCCATTGCATTATAAATCTCTTTGGCAATATCTACAGTTTGAATTTGCCTCATGTTTTCCACCATACCAGGTTAACTGTGTCTTTGTACTTTAAGAGATCTATTAGAAAAAATACCACGCTGTTTAACTGTATTGTTAAGATTAAACTCATATTCAGAACCTTAATGAAGCCGTGGCAGTCTAGCTGAATATACCAAGACAACTGCAAATGCTGAACTGTCTAAAGTTTGGGAACTACAGTGAGATTTGGAATTTGATATTAAGCTGAACTCCTGTCTTGTTGTGTTCATGATTTTTTCTTTATTTAATAAGAAATATTCTTCTGAAAAGGAGAAGGAGGTTGTTAAAGTGTGCAAGGGCATTAAAAATTTCTGTAAAGAAATATAGATTATGGTTTTGGTTTATAATCCTGAAAGAGACAATCACAGAATCACAGAATTCTTTAGGTTGGAAAAGGCCTGCCCAACCATTAATCCAGTACTGTCAAGCTCACCACTAAAGCATGTCCCCAGGTGACACATCCACATATCTTTAAATTCTTACAGGGATGGTGACTTCACCACTGGCCTGGGCAGCCAGCTCCAATGCTTTATAATCTTTTCCATGAGCATAGTTTTCTTAATATCCAATCTAAACCTCTCTTGGCACAACTTAAGGCTGTTTCCTCTTGTCCTGTCGCTTGTTACCAACCCCCACCTGGCTACAATCTCCTTTCTGGTAGCTGTAGAGTGAGAAGGTCCCTCCTCAGTTTGCTTTTCTCCAGGCTGAACCACCCCAGTTCACTCAGCTGCTTCTTGTAAGACTTGTGTTCCAGACCCTTGACCAGTTTCATTGCCCTTCTCTGGACAAAACCAAAACAAATGGAAGAGAAAGGTTATCCTGAGGTCTCTACTTGCCTCACAACACGAAGTCATGGTGACATTCAATGTAATAGGAAATGACAAAAGGAAATACTTTTTTAAAACAGTGTGGACCTAAACATTAGACTTTATGTCCTTCGAAGATAATTTAAACAGAGATTACAGCAAATTCAAACAGGGGTTGTAATTGTCTGTATCACACAAATCTCAGAAATATAGAAGGATAATACACTTTTTTAGAGTGATTTTAAACCATTTAGTTCAAACTTAAATTCCAGTTACTAGCCAGCTGAAAGGAATTGACACCTGCCCCTTTTCACTAAAATCCACTAACGCTTCAGTCATCATGGTAGTTCTTAAGCAAGGAAGCATTTTAGTGCATAGTTACTAGAGACTAGGGTAGACAATATACCTGAGAGACACACTAGACTTTTCATTTACAAAGACTAACTGTCATCTAAGACTTTTACCACAAAAAGCAAAAAGCAGGATAGATGGCAAGTGCCTATCCAAGCCCCTTCTACAAGTCAGCTACACACAGAGAAAACTCCTGCTTTTAAGTTTCATGATGTGATTGAGCCAATGGTTATTACACACAGAAATTAGGTAGTTACAGACACATGAATCTGACATAACTCACTATTCTTTTATAAAAGAGGACATGAGGACTAATACATATTTTTAAGAGTGGATCAAATCTTATTACTTTCCTAAGTAAAGGTGTTGTATCAGATATTCATAGAACCTCCACATTCGCCTTCACAGATACCCAGACCACTCTTCCTCCACTCAAAGCCATCCTATGCAAATGTCCATCTCATTACTTCGTTCATTCAATGCCTCTTTTTTTGGTCTTATTCAAAGAGACTTTCACCTTCGCAGCTGAGCAAGGGGGAATTAGCAAAAGGAGGAGTGAAAGAGCCCTCATCTGGAATGTAGCTCTTTAAAATCTTAAAAAAAAAAAATGCTACTTGGTGGCATTTATACAGACAAATTCACCAGTATAAAAAAATTTTCACAAAATGCCAAAGAGTGCAGTTCATACCATAAACACTGCTCATTATGAAAATAATCAACAGTATACTACTTTTTTTACTGTAACATAGGAGTCCCAGTAGAAAATAAATGTGTTTTTGTGCAGAATTTATCATATTTGGAGGAAGACTCTGTCATAATACTTTCTATAAAGCATAAAATTCAACATAGCTCAAATAATTTTTTGTTTGGGATAAGTATAAAATGGACTTGTTTCAGCATGGCCATACTGTTGGCAACTAATTGTGCCCATGGCATTCTGGTTAGGAAGAAAACAGTTGGTCAGACACCACAGTAATGCAAAAATGAGTTGCCTGAAGGAGTGATCACTTAGGAGAGAGTTAAAATGCTTGCACCAGTCTTCCAGATCTCACATGAAATGAGTCCTTACCAGCACACCATTGTTCTCAAACTATTTCTGAGGCTGATTTTGAAGTCAGTATGTAATGACCTTGAATTTGCAAATCTCCTTGTCACTTTTTCCACTACTGCATCCTGGTTTGGAAAAATCAAACCAGATGATATAGTTCAGTCTGTCCTCTTTTCTACATTCTGGCTTTGAAAGTCCTTTTGTATAATGAGAAGCAACTCTTAAAATGCTCCTCAAATCAGGAACTAACATTAATGTTATTTATGAAAATCCTTGCAAATATCTCTTACAGTGTTCACACTGACAGAGCTGGAATAAGCTGCATACTCACTAAGTTTGGGATGATCTCCGGCATTTGCTTACTGTGACAGAATGCTGGAAAAAAATTATATTTAATTTGGGCAATGAGTTGGACTGAGCAATTTTCCTCTACTTAATAATTTTATCAGAATTTAGAGATTTTTCCTTGTTTTTGAAAGAATGAGACATGGATATCAAGAGTGAAACAGCTGGAAAACTGTGGTTCACTGCATAATGTACCATGAACTCACAGCTTGACTGCAATTGGAGAACTCGATGACGTTATGCACATTTCTTATGTTTACTATGCACAAAAAAGCATATTACCATGAAGAAAAAGACAGCATTCTTTTTCACTATGTTCTGTGAAGAAACATCAATGTGTGTGGGATGGTATAGAGCTATGGAGTACTTTCTGTTATAACATAAACATCAGCAATGGTCTGCTGCTGTGGACCTCAGATACATTTCTGAATTGAGAGCTGGTGTCTATTAATGTGGGACTAAACTTCACATAACATGGCCAGACAGCTTGTGCTACCCAATTTAGATCTAAATCAGGTATCCCTGCTTAGCATGCACAGTACAGATATACACACACAAATGCATATACAAATAATATCTATAAGGATACAAATATATATATATTTGCATATACTTAAACATAGATATTAAATTCAAGTATCTACTTCTCACACTAATTCCCTTTGTGTGACAAAACAAACTCACTGAATTTTGTTCTCTTATAATGGAATGATACACACTGTATGTTCGTCTTTTATTAAAGACAGATAGATATTCTCCTAGTTTGGCTCTACTCTGAAAGCACTCCCATAAGAAGTTTTCATAAAGAGAATTTGTACATTCTTCTCTTGTTTTAAAAAGAAATTGTGTGTTTACTGTTTCTTGCACATGAAACATGTAATTGCAACACAAAGTGAATAAGTATATTAGCCTCATATCCTAGAACAGCTATCATCATAGATTAGCTTTGCCACAAAAGGGGCCAGAGTAAAAGAGGTAGGGAAGAGCAAAAATATTTATCTATGTATCTTCACTTAGATGTCTCTGGTTCTATAAAGATGTATTGTTTTAATTAGGACAGTTTTCTGTGCTCATATATAGCTTTGAAAGGGCTATGAACATTGTCAACAATACAGCAATTCTCAAATTTGGAACAGTTTGGAACACAACATATCCAATATTACAAAAGGATCACTTCAGGAACAATATTTGACATGTATTTGATAATGTAGTAACACTGTTTAGCAGAAAATACATTTCATAACCTAAGAGATGGGGTGTTTAGTTTTTTTAACACAGAAATTAAATGGAATAAAACCATGCTCTTCTGCTCATTCTGCAGCAGTAGCCATTTCTGTCCTTTACCATCGAACTGCACAGTCTCAGAAAAGAATAAATAACTTAGTACGCAGATATGCTTGAGTCAGCTCTGCCAATGCTCGTCCCAGAATGGAGCTGTGGAGAAACTGGAGCAAAGCTCAATTGCATGGAAAGTGCTGTATTGCATATGGGTGACATACTTGCTTCGTTTCCACCAAATGAGAAATCCCCCTGCTCCTTTCTGCATTTGGCTGTGGGCACACTCTCTTCTCTGTGTGCAAATTAAATACAAACCAATACAGACAGTACAATGCCTAATTCATGCTTTATTAAAGGAATACTTACAGATCACTGTAGACAAGGCCATAAATCTGTGCTGTGCTGTGATGGTAGATTCCTCTCAGAATAATTAGAAGAAGGATCACAACAAAAGCTGGAAGCCCCCAACTCAAAAGGAAGTAAAGCAGATAACGCCGTTCCGTGTGTTCATCATTCATCACAAGGACATACCAGAAATTAACAGCCTGAAGAATAATGCAGAATAACAATCAGTAGGCTTGGTGGATGGTTAGCTATCTCAAAAAGCAAATCATTCTGAAGGTCATAATGCAGTATATTTCTGTCCCAGTGTATGCGTATGTACAAACACGTTTCAACATAAATATTTTGTCCTCACTTTCTTCTCTTAAGTAATCAAAAGAAACATTATAAAAGAAATATATTATTTATATAACTATTATTTTTGGAATTAGGCTATCAGAAAGGAAGTGACACACTGTTTAGCAGAAAACACTATTTCTGATGTGTAAAAATAGCTTTGTGGTGCAAAAATCACTTTCTTCTTGGATATCCATACCTTCACATAAAAGACTGGTATATAGTATTTCTAAAGTTCACCTGTATTTAATTTTTTATATGCTATTGTTCTGTTCCATGTATCTTGTAGGAAACGCATTAAACTCCTTTAATGTGGGCCGTGTTCTGGGCTCACCAGTACAACAAAGACATGGAGTGAGTCCAGCAATGGGTCATGAAGATGATTAAGGGGTGGAGCACCTCTCCCAGGAGGAGAGGCTGAGAGAGCCATGACTGCTCAGCCTGGAAAAGAGGACGCTCAGGGGGATCTTATCCATATGTATAAATATCTGACAGGAGGCACTGATGAAGAGGGAGACAGACTC
The DNA here is from genome assembly GCF_009829145.1 of Chiroxiphia lanceolata. Classification (NCBI taxonomy): domain Eukaryota; kingdom Metazoa; phylum Chordata; class Aves; order Passeriformes; family Pipridae; genus Chiroxiphia; species Chiroxiphia lanceolata. The sequence goes on along the minus strand of NC_045671.1, from coordinate 51,164,505 downwards.
TCCTCAGTGGTGTCCAGTGGCAGGGCTAAAGGCAACGGGCGCAAGTTAATATACATGAAACTTTCTTACTGTGGGCTTGGTAAAACATTGGGCCAAGCTGCCCAGAAAGGCTGTGGATTCTCTGTCCTTAGATAATCAAAACCAAAATGACCATGGTCCTGGGCAACCTGAGCTACAGTGTTGCACTAGATAGTCTCAAGACATCCGTGAATCTTCAATGGTTCTGTGATTCTGTAAATTATTTGCATAAGAGCTTGAGAAAAAACTGCAAATAAGTGAACATAAATTCACAAGCATCTTAAAAGCCTGTGTCTTCTTATGATCAACTCATTATCAAACAGTATAACTAAGAGTTTAAAACCATACACAAATCAAAATGAAGTTGAATAACTGAAACCTCTTGAAAGAACTGGCACTACGAGTAAGGAAACCCTTCAAGTAAAACAAAATACTTAAGAGCATTGCTTAGATTTTTCCATTTTCTTTAAGACATTGATAGCAGAAACACTTCCATGTGTGCTGAGCAATTTTTAATGCACATGTACACACTAGTTTCTAATAAACACCTAAACTATCCAAAATAAAAATATGTTTTGAAAAATTTTTCTTCATTTTCTCCACTTCAAATATATTATACCAGCTACAGCTCTGCAAGCTACATAATAATTTCTGGCCTTTTATATGGGTTGAATAAGGCATTAATTTTGTCTTTTTCTGTCTAGAGGATATCTAATCTGAGCTTGTGCCTCTAAGCACGTCTTCTCAGACAACGGAGACAGGACAGGCGCCTTTCAAGCACTCATTGATCCTTACCCAAGCACACTCATCTCTCTCCATGGTCTACACTAGAGTATCATATAATAATGTTGATTTACATGCTTAATTTTCAGCTATTTATTGTTAGGATAGGTAAAATCCATATACAGTGAAAAGACCATTGCGATGTGATTATTTTGTTGATGAAATTTTGCAAATTCACCTCAGCCAAGGGCTTGTCTACACCTTTTGAACAAGGCAGTACAAATATTTAATTAGTTGTTTCTGGATTACTTATGTAAGTCTCAACAGTGAACTATCATTACAGATTTCCTTCTGTGACTTATGCAGCATGAATATACATTACTTTCTGTCATGGATCATAAATCACATTGCATATGCTAATGACTTGTTTTAAAAAAAAATAGTTTAGTAAGTGTTTTAAATGCTTTTCTAGAGAATAAAATTTCATAGCTATGTCCATTGTTTGTAATTATATTAATTAAATAAAAATTATTATGTCCTTCCTTGTTTTTATTTGGTGATTGGTGCTATATGAACAAAGGAAAAGTTTGGTTTTTTTAAAAGAACACAGGAACATCCTACCACATAATTTTAACTTTCCTGTGAAATTTGAAAGAACACAGAAAAACTATTCATTCCCTTGCTGGACATGCACAGAAAGAAAATATGAAACAGACAAAAATGGCATTTGGAAAAAAAAAATCCACAGTTTGTGGAAAGATTTGTTTGTTTTGTTGATTTTTACATGGGATTGAAAACCAACTCAAAAATTCTGCATGTCTCCTTATGTCAATAGATTCTTCAATTACATGTCTGCGTAGTCCTGGTTAGACTGTGGCTCATTGCAAGCGCTTCCAGGCAGCAAAATCCTTGAACTGATATATGCCATTACGTTCAAGGACTGTTGGTTCTACTGATTCTGACAACCTGGTGAACACTGTTCTCAGTCATCTGACTGAAACTGCTTTCAACAAAATCATACCTCATGTCTTTGCTCTGTATTTGTTTAGCCACACTTACATATCTCACCTCATTTATCACAGCAGAACACTTACTGCTGTAAAGATGTAAGCGAGGTTGGATTGTTCACCATTTCCTGCACAGTGATGTTTGTATTTTGATAATTATATGTTCTTATCTTCAACCCCTTTTGAGGCTCCAAAATTTATTCAATTAAATAACAGTGGAGCTAATTTTGGCAAATCCTTTCCTGTTGCCATGCTGCAACAATAACCAGTTGTACAGAAGAATAAAACGTACAGTCCATTTCCCACCTGTTCAGGTGGATGAACAAATGGACAAGTTTGTTCTCATGTAGAACAAAAAATAATTGTTTATTCATATAATACTCTTAAGAGACAATGTGAACTCCAGTGAAGCTTTTTTCTTTTAGACTGAGGCGATTAATGGAAATTACCTTCCCAAACCTGGGATGTTTTTGTTTATTTCTTTATTTATTCATTCATTCATTCATTACATTTAGTGATAATCACAGATGTATAGAATGGTTTAGACTGGAAGGGACCTTAAAGACCATCTAGTTCCACACATCCTGCCATAGGCAGGAACACCTTCCACTAGAACAGTGTCCTGGTTCCAGTCAGGACAGGGTTAATTTTTGCAGTAGACAGGAGGGGGCATGGTCAGGGCCCAGAGATTACTCAACACCACCTCACATCATTGCTGGGGGCAGGGGGAAGGGAGTCTCTTCTGTGGAGACTTCTGTGGAGTCCCTTCCAGGTCATGCCAGAGGGGAGAGGTCGGGTACTATTGTTTCTGGGTGAATTGTTCACCTCTTTCCTGTACCCTCTGTCACTAGTATTGTTGCTGTCACTGTTTTTTTATCTCATTGCTGTTTCCAGTAAATTTTTCTTATGTCAAATAGTGATCTTTACCTTGTGTGCCTCCAATTCTCCTCTCCAGCAGAGGGAGTAGAGAGAGGGAGGGAGTGAGCTAGTCATGCATGGTTTCAGTGGGAGCACTAAGCTGGAGAATATCATACCTAAACCACAACAATCAGGTTGCTCCAAGTCCTATCTCCAACTTGCCCTTGAACACTTCCAGGGATGAGGCAGCCACAGCTTCTCTGGTCAACCTGTGCCTCAGCATTTGTGATAATCTGTGGACATCCAGCAGATAATAGGTGCCAAATACTTTAAATAAAGTCTTTTCCAACTCAGTAGGAAAACTTTTATTTTCCTTCTCTTTAGGTTTGCCAGGAGGTTTCATATTATATTTGTATGCTTTCATATAATTCCTTTTTTGAAGCTGTTAAGCAATCCATGAATTATTCTTAAAAAAACCCAAAAGAACATTAAAGTTCCTGTAAGATCAGTAACTGCCTTACAAGTCTGACACATATTTACAGAAAATGTAACGTACCATTAAATCCACATTCAGGTATGGGGGACAGCAAGTTCATGACTTTTGTTTCTGGTTTGCTTGTTGAATTCATACTTTCATTGTTGACTTACTTCACAGTAACAATAGTTCAAAAAAGCACAAAGAGTCCATATTTTCCATAATTTTACTCTGTGTCAGAATTGGCAACGGGGAACCTCAAAAGACAGCTTTTAACTTTTTTGGTAACTTTTTTTTTTTTTGCAATACATTAGAAAATGCTAAAAGAAAAAAATTATTTTTCTTAAAACATGGTTGTCATGTTAAATATTTGCCCCTGGGAGAACAACAGAATACAAAGAGACACCCTTAGTGTGTGCTCTTAAGATAAAAGCACATACTGAATTTGAAAAAACAGGCTTATGCTATCCAGTTGTATGAAGGGACATTTGTCAGGATGAGGACTTCTGAATTTCAGATATTAATATAAGGCAAATATTACAAGCTAAGCTATCTCTGTGGGCACAAACACTCATTTGCACCTTACTTACTCCTTTCTTTCTGCAGTCAAGAAAGTCTCATCCTTAAAAAAAAGAGGTAATGATTTCAACATTCTACAGCTTACAAATTCTCCCTGTGTAAGTCAAGAAACAAAATAATGCAATACAAAGGGAGAGGAATAATCAGTCATGTAAGGATGTTTCGATGTGGTCTTTGTTCTGACACTGAAAACCAACCAGGGGACCTCTGCGGTCCTTTCAATTTCTAAATTTCAGCCAATATATTGGTAGTAGTACATGTGTAACACAAATATTGAAATTGAACGTAAATTTACAAACACAAGAAGTTAAAAATAGAACAAGATTTTGAATATGAAGCTATAGATACTGTTGTTGTACTTATATAAACCAGTACTGATATAAAATAAAATTTTAAGCATAATTAATATACTTAGCATTATGTAGTAGACGGAAAGATTACAAAAAGAAAGTAAGGAAGTTATCCGAGAGTTTAGAGGATGAAGATCTTTGATCTGGACCACAGAACTGAATCTGCATATGTCCAACTCTACTGTCAAATCTGTGTTTTCCTCTAGGGTTTTGTTGCCTGGAAACATTGCTTCACCACCTTTTGATCACTTAAAATTGTCTAGAGTTTATGGATGTTTCAGTTCAACATACCTACACTCTGCTTGTACTTGATTATCACATTCACCTATTTCTGTGTGCAGTGATCAAGCCTGTCACCAACAGATTTGTATGATGAGAGTCAGGGATCAAGCATATGCACCACGCTGTGCAGTCTCACAGAGGGCTGCACAAGCAACACACAATCTCTTCCTGTATTTTTGCTCTTTCCCAGATGGAAGTATTTAAGTTCCATTTAAGTATAAATATGTGATTAATTCTGCCTTCCAAATCAAGTAATGTATACTAAGTATACCATTCTGAGAAATACAAACATTCATTTCCCAGCCTTTTAAATTTGCCATTCAGAAGGCAGAAGCATCTAGACTTCCCAAACTCATCTGGTTTTCCTTCAGAGCCACAAGCTTCGCTATTATTGTCGTGGGGACCAATTTGAGCACAGAGATATTCCCAGCACTCCTTTCATGCCCTGGCACGCTTACTCACTCTGCAATGAGACTTATAAATTTAGGGCCTATTCCCAGTCAAGAGAACTGTAGCTGAGGCTGGGTTGATCTGTATTTCAGATGATTTCTTTCCTTTTGGGTCTTTCAAAGTTCAGGAATTATTCACAGCTGAAGACCTGCACCTACAAAAAGGGTACTCCTCCGCATTCTGAGTTTTACTCGTGGCAGCTTTTATCAGCTCATGAATCAACAGGCTGTGATGCGTTCCCTCTTAACCACCTTTGTCCTGTCAGATTTGCACAAAGAGTCTTCATGTCTAACACAAGCCTGAGGCTCCACTAAATGCAATGGGACATGCAAGTTCTTAGGATTCGGACAGAATTTACTTCAAAAAAATAACACTAGATTTCAATTAGAGACATAAAAATGATCAACTGTTACCAGATATACAATTTTTTTGTCATTGCAAGTGATTTTTGCAACTCAACATAACACGTAGGAAGGGATGCTGAAATACCCTCAAAACTGAGGGGCCAAAGCTTGAGATATGCCAGTAAAAAGGTAACTTAAAAGCATTACTTTGTCCAAAATAGCAAATGTTGAAGAGATCTGAAGATACTTAGGAATAAACTGAATGAGCAACTGTGAGGAATATAAAAATAATTTAGACTAGTAAACCTAGGAGAACATCATTAGCCAAGCAAACAGATTTCTATATTGAGACCCTCCACCTGCAGCTTGCTGAGGCCAACAAGCACAGTTGAGCTGTTGGAGAGGCTGCTAGGGTTCTCAGTGAACATGAGCCTGACATAATCCCAGGAAAATGCCACATATCACATGAATGTTACTGGCAGAGAAAGCTGTACAGCCTAATCTGCAATTCTTGGTTTGCTCTGACAGCCTGCATATTGGAGGATTTGTATGGTAATGTATGGAGCTGCACATATAAAGCTGTATGCTATAATAAATGTCCTGTGGACATATCCTATTAAAATAAAAGACAAATAAATAGTATAACTCATGTATTGGTGCTAAATATACATTTCTCGACAAAGCCATGAAAATGTATTTTTCAAATAACCCCACAGCTTGTTATTTTGACTAACTTACAACTGGATGCAATTTTCCATAAAAAATTTGATTGTTCATAGTGTTCCACATTAGTTCAACCATTTTTTCCACCATTTACTATTATATAGTATATCAAAAGTGCAACAGAGCTGGTGAATGGTCTAGAGCACAAGCCTGGAGCCACTGGGGAGTGGCTGAGGGAGCTGGATGTGTTCGTCCTGGAGAAAAGGAGGGGACATAGTTTAGTTGTTGACTTGGTAGTAGTGGGTTAGCCATTGGATTTGATGATCTTAGAGGGTTTTTCCAAACTAAATGATTTCATGACTCTATAAAAATTATGAATACATATACTCCTTATTTTAATGCAAACATATGAAGGTATATGTGTCACGTTATACAAGTCTAATGACTAAAATGCTACTGACTCAAAAAATTACAGTGTAGTTTACATTCACATTTCACCTATAAGAGACTGCTTCAAAAGACCAAATGAGAAAGCTTAGAAACACTATTAACACTAAGAAAAACAGTTCTTCAGAGTTCTGAGACAGTAACTTACAGGATGAAGGGAGATGAGGGCATTCTTACACAGTTGTAATGGATATGAGTGGGAAAAGTCTTTATATAGTGTTCAGATATATATCCTTGGAGCTGTGACACTCTAGGTTTAATAAAAGCCAGCTAATGTTTTGCCCTTCTAGTAGCATTGAATTTCAGATACATATATATATATATATATTTACACTACAGTATAATAGAAATACAGTCTAACTGTCAGTTACTTTAACAGATGTTTTGAGGAAGCAGTGAAAAAGACTAAGAGACTAACCTGAATAAGCATCCAGCTGAACTGGCAGAGGTAAAGATAATGGGTAACAGATGCAAGGGCAGAGCAGCTTTCCTCTGAGATATGCTGGCTCATGTAAGCAGAGGCCAGAAACGAAATCTGCAGGGGAAAAAATGAATACATGCATATTGGAATTAAACAAAATTAATTCAATAATGACAAGGGAGGGGAATCTTCAGTTTGGAAGTAAAATATACAATCAATTACTGTTTTCAGAGGTGTATAAAAATATCTTGGACATTTAATATTCACACAAAACAAAGTCACACCGTCAACCACAAAACCAGCTTTAACTGTAGTGTGCAACCTTTTGTAATAAGGAACCTATTACTTTAATAAGAAAAATATGTACCACCTATAGGAACAAGTTGTTCTCTCTTGGGACTTCAAAATATATGCTCCTTATAACACCAATTGTTCAGAGCTCTTTTTACAGAGAACTTACGATCTTAGATAGCGCTTTTCACACAACTTTTGTGTGCTGCTATGTAGTTCTATGTTGAGATGATAACACAGTGCTTCTTCCTGGTACTTCTCAACGTGATCAGTCTTGACCCAAAATGATCTAACTAAGGGATAACAAGTCACTTAAGTTATCTAAGTAGCGGGGTGACACTTTTGTTCATTTGACTGTGACAGTTCTGTATCACATTGAAAATTAAGGTGATAGCATATCATTGACAAGATTCTGCTTGAAGAAGTGAAGAAAAAAAAATTAAAGTGAATCAATGCACTTTTGTTAAACAGCAAAAAGATCTCTGACAGGGTCCCCATCTGACAGTTATTTACTCAGTTAATCAAAGGATACTGCAATTCTTTTAAAACTTTAAGCCACTTACCTAGCAACTACTTCAATGAAATTAGTACCAGAGTACTCAACCTACGTCATCAACACCAAAATATAAACTATAAACATGAGATGATTTACAAATTTTTATGTTCCTGTATGAAGTACTTTTGTAATGCTGTTTCCAAGCAGTAGGCTGTATCTGAACACCACTCCTCTGCTAGCTGAGAGCTGCCTCCTAGTTTCCAGCCTGCACTTATTCATGGTCTATTTATATCTGGTTTTATTTCTGTGGAAAGTCTCTCAGGTTACACAGGATTTCCTCCTCCCTGGGGTTCGTACTATCATGAGTTCACAGCAGTAGTATTCTCCCTGAGGCTACATTTCTCAGGGTTAAATAAGCCACTGCACAACTCAAAATTCTGTAGAGATGCTTAAGCTGGTCTGGACAGCAAAAGCAGTTCAGTTCCATGCATACAGCATCTGCCTGGATCAATTTACCTTGTTTCTTACAGTAAACCTACATCGTTCTTGTAGGTTCACTTCAGGTACTGGAATGCCTCAGTTGGGTCACCCCGAAGCCTTCTCTTTTCCGGATTGAACAAGCCCTATTCTCCTAGCTTTTCCTCACAGGAGAGGTGCTCCATCCCTCTAAATCATCTTGGTAGCCCCTCTCAGGACGAACTCTAACAGGTCCATGTCCTTCCTGTGCTGGGGACCCCAAATATGATTGCAGATGGGGTCTCACAAGACTGGAATGGAGAGAACAAATCCCCTCCCTCAACCTGCTGGACATGCTGCTTTTAAAGAAGCCAGAATACAATTGGTTTTTTGGACTGATATATAGTAATACCTCAGTGATCATCTGGTACACACAGCTTTCCTTCTTATTCCAATCACCTACCTCTTGGCACAGAATTTTTGTTAGCCTACAATTTATGACTGTTCAGCTTGTTCTAGAAATATTCCTGTATTTCATACTTCAGTCCTCAAAACCATTCACACCTTTCTAGATGTCAGCTCACTACCATTCAGTGCTTCTCTTCTTTCTACCATTGGTGCATTTTGCCTGGGCATGTTATTTTCTGTTCCCCCAACCAGTTCTTTAGGATCAGTGCAATACCTCTCTTCATTCATCACTCTCTCATAGTTGTCTTTTCCCATTAGTCTGCCTCTTTTCAGATCTGAGTTCCTGGACTAATCCTCCTTCATTACTATTTTACATTACTTCCTGCTGGGAAGGGGAGTGATACAGTGGCTGGGTGGGCACCTGGTGTCCAGCCAAGGTCAACCCACCACAGTCCCTTTTGAAAATTGTACAAAAGAGAAAAAAGACCAAAGAAATTCCATACTAATCAAGTAAACAACAGCCAAGAGAGAAGTAGCTTGTCTGAAACCTGAAATAAGAATTATGTATGAAGAATAAGTAAGTGCAATACTGAGCAGTAGTATTCTAGCTTGTCATGGTAAGTGCTGAAATGCTAAGATATGTTAGACATTAAAGTGGGGATACATCACATGACACATGGAAACAAATCTTAACTTTACAATGCAACAAAACGTGGAAGTACTAAATGTTGTCTTTGCTCTAGACCTTTCTAGTAAGACCAGCCTTCAGGAATTCCAGGTTCCAGAGACCAGGGGTAAGGTGGGAGCAAGGAAGGTGTACTCTTGGTGGAAGGAAACTGGACCACGGCACCTGATAGGATGCACCCACCAGTGCTGAGTGAGCTGGTAGATAATTTTTGACCAACCACAGTAACAGGGAGAAGGGCCCAAAGACTGGCCGAACGCAAATGTCACCTGCATCTTCAAGAAGGGCAAGGAAGAGAACCCAGGTCAGCCTCACCTCCATCCATGGGAAAGTAACAAAGCAGCTCATGGTGGAGACCATTTGCAGGCATACTGAGGATAAGAAAATCATCAGGAGTAACCAGCATGGTTTCACTGAGGAAAGTCATGCTTGATCAACTTGGTAAACTTCTATGATGAAATGACGGGCCTGGTAGACGAGGGGAGAGCAGCAGATATTGTCTACCTGGACTTTCGTAAGACTTTTGACTTTATCTCCCAAAAGATGATAGGCTGTTGACTTACAGGCTGGGTATGCAGACAGTGAGATTGACTGAAAACTGACTTGAACTTGTTTGGAAAGTATTATATTAAAGTTGCTAATGTGACAATTCTTCAGAGCAATTCAACAGAAGTGCAACGAAACTCATGAATTCAAAGCATTGTGAGGAAAGAATAATACCTTTTGTTTTTTTAAAAAAACAAACAACTTAAATAAGACTTCTTCCTTTGCATTTTATGGCAAACCATATCACTTAATGTATTCCTTTTCAGAGAATGCACAACACCCAATGACGAGGACATGATGGTTTTTCTGTTGAAATCTAAAGGTAATTGATTTACCACATTCCACCCAAACCAGTCTGTCTTAATGTTCTGTCCAAATTCTTCAGCCTGAATGCCGTAAATACTGAAAAAATTATTTTACGAACACCTAAGTGTATCTCATGCATTAGCTATACAATTTGTTCAAAAATAGAAAACAGGAACTTTCAGCACAGATACTGCAAATGTTAAATCCCCTAAGTGATAAGTAAAACAAATGGTAAAAATAAAACAATAAAGTAGTAAAGCATAATTTATAGTTTTAAGAAGTGAAAAATATTTTCACAGAGGGAGAATAAATCACAGAATACACTGAACTGGAAGAGATCCACAAGGATCATCAAGTCCAATTCTAATCTGAGGGTAATTATCTTTCCCAGTTGCAAGAAGTGCTGAAAAGGCAGTATGTTGTGATGGGTAAAGAAAAAAGAAAGAGAACACCTTGCAATGCTCTAGGGAAAGAGCTGTGGAGAGGGCTAACCCCAGTAGATATAAAAGCATCAAGCAGAGGAACAACAAACATTTAGCCCTGAAGGAGAGCACAGGGCTAGGGCCTAATACATCTCCTCACAATAGTTTCACTTTTTCATTCCAGCAGGAAGCACTCTGCCTCTTGTAGCTGAAAAAGATCCTCCCCACCCAGAGAAACCTGAAGAGCAACCGGTCAACTCCTCTAGAACAGGATCATGTCAATATACTCATGTCACATTTTTGCAATTTCTGTAAATTACTGTTTCACAGTACGAACTCACAAAGCTTTAGACCTTGTCTTCCTCTAGATAGAAATGCCTTTATATACGTCTTACAGAAATGGATCCTAACAGTGGTCATTTCATTGTAGGAGCTGGGTTTCAGGAAGGGTACCAAACAGCACCCTGGGACGTGTAGTTTCGCAAGTGCTCTATCATACCTGCAGTGAAGTGCCTTAACTGGTTGTTAAGGTCACATGGTGTGATGTCTTAACCCATATATAAGCTGTTGTCTCATTTGAATAAAGAGGATTTGGCAGTGAACCCCTAAGCAAGTCGTGTCTGTATGTTTTATTTGCTTATTATATTAATAAAGCAATATCTAGTGCCCTGAAGTGGGGCCACTCCCTGTATCAAGGATGATTAGAGACTGCCTTGTAACAAGGAGAATTACGGTAGCGTTCGAACGAGCTTGTTTTAAAAGCTGAGAAACGCTCTCCGGAAAAAAAGCCAGACTTCAAATACCGAGCTAAAAGCAGGCAGAAAACGTCGTTAAAGAAAGGACGTTGAATACCAGCGCAAAAAGGACTGGAACGTCGTGCAGCAGAGCCGCGTGGGAGCTCTGAGAACCTAAGTATTGTCTGCATGAGAGACCTGGCAGAGCAAGGTTTGAAAGAAAGGTAAAGCTACAGAGAACTCAAGGTAAGAAGCTGGCATGGGAAACTAAAATTCAAGGGAAATGATAGAAATAACTGTATCAGGACTTCTGCTAAGCAAAATCCTTAGGGTGACTGCTTGGAAAAAATTTGGAGAGACAGCTCCAGAGAAAACAAAGATAGAAGATGTGGACACCTTAAAAATCTCACAAAGAAACTTAAACTCGTCCACGGAGAAAAAATTTAAACCTTCTGTTCCCCCCATGAGCCCTTACAGACAAAGCACTCCCCCAGACACCGGGAGCAGATGTGGGGGTGGGGTAAAGCCGCGTGCACACCGGGAGACCCTAACAAAAGACAACGGGCTGGGTTTTGCGCGGGCAGAAGCGAGCACGTGGCGCGGACCACGTGGTTGTTAGGGAGAGACAGATGTTGAGTCCACGAGGCACCGCCGAGCTGCAGCCATGTGGCGGCCGTGCCGCGGGCTGGGAGTCGACGTTTTGCCCACAGTCAGCTTGCCGAGTGTCCCAGCTTGAGGAACCGCGCTTAGAGCATGTTAGTTCAGTAAGCAGTGAAACAACAGAGGACACACGAGGGAGTTGGGTTTACCCCCTCTGAAAAAAGTCAAGCACTCATGCAGCACAGGGACAGAGCGCTGCCTCTGTGCTGCTGTTAAAGGAGTCTGTTGGACCCGCTGCGCTCCGCAGAAGCAGGGCGAAAATCCCTTAAATAAACACCAGGTACAATGCCTACGGGCCAACGAAGCGGCGCGGGGTTTGAAAAAGCACTGTTTGCGGTACTTGTCAGCAGCGGCGGCGCGGGAAGCGCAGCTGTGGGGCTTGCAAAGGCTCACGGTGCGGGCTCGCGGCGTGCGGCGGCGTGGAGCACTGGGTCCCGTGCGGCCAGAGCGCGGACCCGACCCAGCTTGGCATGGCGGAGCCCCGGCTAGAGAACGCATGGTGTGGCCCGGGGCCACGGCAACAGCAGCAGCTGCCGCTGCGCAGGGTGTGCTGTGCCGGGACAGGACACGGTGTGAGCCCGGACGCGGCTCCGCGGCGGCTTCGGTGGCGGCGGGACGGACCATCCGCAAGGCTCGCGGCGCATGTGGGCGTCGGCGGGGGAGCGCACACTGGGGCGGCTCTGCGGAGCCCCGCCGGAGCCGGGACCGGACCGAAGCCGCACAGAGAACAGGGCAAGAAACGGCCAGGGGGTCGGCCCGACCCCGGGGCGGCTATATGGGCTGGCCCGGCGACACAGCTCTGCGCGGCTCGGGCGGGAGTGAGAGCCCGCAGGGCTGGGACAGCACGAGCTGCAAGCACACAGCAGAGCCCTGCGTGAAATCTGCCGCGGGCAGAGAAAGAGGCGGCGTGGCCACCACTCGGTGCCACGGCAGAGACCCCCTGGGGGGACGATCCTGCAGCCCGCGGTGGAGAATAAACAGCAAGGCCGGGGCCGGGAAAGACAGGCAACGCCCCTACCCAATCTCAATACAGGAATAGTATCAAAGGCATAATTTAAAGCGCTGTTCCCTTTGTTGGACTTAATTGCAATGAACAATAACGCAGGACAACAAACATATTAAAACTCTCATGTCCTCACTGAACTGCTCTTTTCTGCTTTGAATTTACTTTATATGGGTAAAAAAGGAGTTCCCTCCTTGAACACAGGGACACTGCTTAATAATAGTGCATATGAATCATACTTTTTGTTGCTGCTCGGTAGGACAGGACAGCACTGATGTGAGCCAAATGTTCTTGTGTTTTGTGTTCTGATATTAAATGTTAGGACAAAAATATCAACAAAGGATGTGCAAAAACTTGGAGAGATTCATGAACACTAGCAAAAATTCTAAGTTAGTCTTCCTGGAAAAAGTAACAATACAACACACAACATGTTGCAGAGCACAGAGGAAAAGGTTATATAAGTTAGAAGATTCAAAACACAGTATTTAACTGGGTCAAATGAAAAGTTCGATAACTAACTTTTCATTTATTATTTATTTATTATTATTATTTATACTTATTATGTATTAATATTGCTAAAAAAACCCAGTTAAAGTTTCTTTGTGAGTTTTTGTGAATGCAAAATGACTTCACTGATCAGTAAATGGTTTAATTGAGAGGAGCGCTTTAGAACTGACACCAGAAAAAAAACCATACATGTGGGTTTAGCTTTATTTCTGCCTTCAGTTAAGTCAGTGACATTAATATTAAAAAACAGGTACCTTATGAACAGCAGTTCCAAAGTCTTACTCTATACTTTACATGCATTGTGTATTTTAGAGATATTTTTGTGTTTATGAATTATTTGCTTTAACTATGTTGATTCTATGTCACTGCAAACTGCCTTAGTAAGAAAAGCCAAACAGCTAACTAAAATAAAATCCCTTGAAATGCTGATATTGTATTTACAACAGTGACCCGTGGCACCTTTGTGTAAAGATGTTTACACCTTATTAAGCAGCAGCAGAACTGGCAACCATTTTCACAGTGATTAGACATCAGCAACTGTATGTTACTCATTCCCTTCCCCCAGCTGAGCAGGATGGCAGTTGGCTTCTCGCTGGGTTCAGTCTCTGACCTTTCTGCTTGCCATGTTTAGGCTCAGGGACTTTTCATGCTTCTCTGAGCCAGCAATCTGAGGGTGCAGGATTGGCGTAGGAGGGGATGAGGCACCATGGCACAGAGCACAGCAGCACACAGTTGGCCATGCAGTTGAAGATGGCTGCTGGGAAAGGCTGGGGTAGCTCACACCCTCCTCAAAACAGGTCTGACACAAGTACCCAACTCTGTGGACTCCTCTAACACTGTTTCTCCTCTGCTTCAATCATGCTGTTCCTTACAAAGAATGTTTTGAGTGATACTCACTGAGAAGTTATACTTGATTTTAATTTTTTTTTTTTGTAAATAAGGAAAAATAAGGACTAAGAGGCTCTTAGCAGGTCCTAACCCATTTAGTTTTATATACAGATTTAGACAAATGGCATAGGACCCTATAGAGAGAGTTTCTGATTTCCCTCCATTTAGATCTGCGACAAAGATGCACGTTGCTTCATTAGTCATTATGAAACACAAGTCAGACCTCCCCAGTCCGACTGCAAGATTCTCAATAACACAATACTTTTATTGTAATGATGCAAATAGAAGATGAAAAAGCTTCTTCGTGAAACCATCAAAAATATACCTCCAGTCTTTTCCAGGTTCAAGTACTCAGACAGATCTCAGGGCTCTGAATGTACTGATTTGGCAGGTACAAAACAAGCTCCTCTGACAGATGTTGATTTTCTACGGTAAGATCTGTCTCATATTATTTCCTACCTAGAAGCTCAGATTAGCCCCTGAGCAGATTTGCCATGACACATTAATTTGCTCTATGGGCTTCTAAAACAGGAGGTATGTACACTTCGGAGGGGTAATCGAGAAAATCTTTTAATGATGTGGTTTCTCACTTCCTACATTTCTTGATAGAGTTTTTCTTAATGTTCAGGTGTTAGTTTCCTGCAATAAGTACACACAAATTTTTTCTACTTCTGAAGATTGAGAAAGATAAAATCACTCCCTAGAATCTGGATGCTGGCTGGAGTAACAGGCAGCTCTCCTTCCACCTGCACACCTACTGGAGATTTCACCCTGTAGGAATCAGAACACAGGGTAGGCCAGACCCACCATAAACTGGGGTCAGGATGCAGTCACTGTGCAGCCATGAGTAATATTTTAAGCATGGTAGGAGAGGTCTCCCATGCTTCTCTATATGACTAATCAACTGTGAAGGATAATCTAAGTGGTGCAGTCCACACACTGCAGGGAAGTCTTCTCTAGTGCAAGATGTCCCTGCCCATGGCAGGGGTGTTGGAAATAAATAACCTTTAGGGTCCTTCCAACCCAAACCATTCTATGAGTCTATGATTCTATAAATACTTATTTATCTTCTTTAAAAAGAAATAACCAAGAGAACCCTATCATAACCAATGGTTATGATTCTTACCAGTACCTCTGTTGGTAGAGGGCATGCCGTCTACCGTCTCAAAAAAAACACCCCTGAGGTTTATGTATAGGAAGAGAGATCTTCAGAAGACTACGGGATCAGTTTTCATTTATTGGTTGGAAGAGCTATTCTAATATGAAGTCTGGTGTGAGATGAAAGAATATTGAATTGAAGCAATTTCAAAAGCTTTTTAAACATAAACAGAAACTTACTTAACACAAATCAAGCATTCTTCAACAAGAGCAAACAGCTAAATTCCCCAGTTCTACCACTATCTGTAACCTATGACATTAAAGAAATGTTTACTTATTTAAATATTTGTGCCAATATTTGATCGAGATTCCTTCAAAATGTTGAAATACAGCCCAGAGAATGATGAATTAGAGGATAAGTCCTATGAGGAGAGGCTGAGGGAGCTGGGATTGTTTGACCTGGAGAGAAGGAGGCCCAGGGGTGACCTTATCGCTCTACAACCTCAATACAGCTATCTGAAAGGAGGTTCCTAGCCAGGTGAGGCTCGGCCTTTTCTCCTAGGCAACAAGTAACAGGTTGAGAGGACATAGTCTCAAACTGTGCCAGGTGAAGTTCAGGTTGAACATCAGGAGGAATTTCTCCACAGAAAGGGTGAATAAACATCAGAATGGACTGTCCAGGGAGGTGGTGGGGTCACCATCCCTGGAAGTGTTTAAGAAAAGACTGGAGTGGCACTTAGTGCCATGATCTAATTGACATGGTGTTGTTCAGTCACAGGTTGGACGCGATGATTTCAGACTTCTTTTCCAAGAGACTTGATTTTGTGATTCTGTGAATTCAGTGATCAGTATAATTTTTTGTGATACCTTTAACTGCCATTTTCTCTGTGCAAAGGCTTCATAATTACCAGGCAGCAGAAGGTATCCTAACAAAACCAGAAAGCAAACCCTTTGGATTTTGTTGTGCTAGCAGAAAGATTGAGTTTTTAACCCAGAACAATCAATGTGAATTAATAAACTGCATGGGCTCTAACAAGCAGTAAAGATTTATGGTGATTCCACTTGAAGACAGAAGTTTTCAGATGTGTATAATAAAATCATTCCGAGCATGCCAGCCAATGCAGACTATCAAAGAGCATTAAGTAATGTCTTAGTAGTAGTGGTTTATCTGTTCTTTACAGACTTACCTCATCTGTAAACAAGTGAGGAAAGGAATTGGGTCATTAGTGCTCTGAGCAATAACTTTGATGAAAAACAAAGAAAAATGCATTAAATATGCCAAAAAGATAAGGATCCTAGAACTGTAACTACCCTAAAGCAACAGCATAGATCAGGCATTAAGTACAACATTTAGTACACAAACAGTGTTGTAAATCTAAGTTCCAGAGCGAGGTTCAAGTATTTAAAGAACTCAGAAGTTGAGTACTCCTGCCACAGACTTTGTTCAGGGGTACAGACGGAATCACTTTTTCAAACTCAAACACAGAAACTTCCTTATCTAGCTACAATTTGTGCTCTGCAGTTCTGCCGACATGTGAAAATGAACTGCAGAGAAATTCTCACAATCACAAAATATTCTGAGTTGGAAGGGACCCACAAGGATCATGAAGTCCGACTCCTATGTGAATGGCCCACACAGGGGTCAAACCCACAACCTTATTAGCACCATGCTCTGACCAACTGAGCTAATGTAAGACAGAAGTAGAGAAACAACTTGTAGTTTCATGAGACACATGTAGTTATTCCCAGAGGTGCATATCCAACATTCTAGTGTAGATGGGGAGAGTACAGTGGCAGGGGCCTGACTGCCATCCATCAAAAAGTGCATATTAAGTTGGAAGAGGTTGATAATGCATCCATCACTTTTCTCTGCAGATGATACATACACTCCAACCTGCTTTCAAAGTCCTCTCCTGAGTTGAAACACTTCATTTCCTTGCCCTGATGATGACGATGATGATAACGCAGAGGTGGTGACTTAAGGCAAGTCTCATGCTAGATTTAAGGGAACAGCGGCAAAGCGACCACACACAACAAAGGGTCTGAAAGTAAAAAGTGGCTTTCTGCATAGAAGTGAGTGGTTAAGAAAAGGGCTTACAGTAGCTGCAAGAAACGAACAGGAGTACTTGGAGAATTACTATAATCCAGTTTAGAGTTCAGCCTAAATCTAGTAGGGAACACACAGAACACTAATCTTCAGCATTCCGACAGAAAAACTGGGTTTAAAGTCTACTTGACTAAAGACTTTCTGTACTCAGACTGCAAAGACATGCAGGGCAAAGTAACATATCTGGGTCAATTCTGCAAATATCTTAGGGGAAACAGGCAGCAGGAAAAAGAGCCAGAACCCATGAATTGGGTTGAATTGGCATGAATTTCTCAAAGCCTCATACTGGTATGAACAAGGAGCTCACAGATATCAGAGACCTGTCAAGCTCTTAACTGAATGATAAAAAAACCCCTACTATATTGCAGTAAAGCTGAAATTGTGATTTGCTTCTATTTCTCCACCCTGAAGTTGTAGGATTGTATTTTAAAATGAAAACTCAGACTCCAGAGTACAGTCCTGTCATAAGCCATTTCCCAGCTGGCCATAATATTGCAAGGATTCATCCTCAGGAATGGACAGGTAAAAATGGGTCTGTGCAGCTCTCCTACAGTGCCAATCCAACTACTGGGCAAATCAGACAACCTAGAGAGAAAGCATTATTTACATCAGCTGTAAGCAGCTTTGAGACTCTTTTGTGAGTGCTGGGCATCAGTAGGGAGTCTCTTGTTAGGGATCACACGACACTGCAGAGGTCAGACATCACACCTTAGGGAGTCTGAATGGGGTAGTCAATGCAAACTCTAGGGAAACCAGATTTGTGTTAGCATCCAGCAGGACTTGAGCCCAAACTTTTATTTTTTTTTTTTAGAAAAACACCTCTCTGAAGCAAAGGTGTTATGTGATAAATTGAAAATTATTCCTGTTTTCTTATGTATTGCTTATTTTTTATTCAAAAAGATGGACATCTCGCCTTGACACAGACTTCACTAAGTTGTGGCAACAAGAAGGAATATCACCACTGAAGGGAAGTGGGGACAAGATGAATAGTAATTATAAGATCACAGAAACAGAATATACTGAGTTGGAAGGGACCCATCAGGATCATCAAGTCCAACTCCTGGCCCTGTGAAGGACACTCCAAAAATCACCTATGTGCCTGAGAGCATTGTCCAAACATTGCTTGAACTCAAGACAGGCTTGGTGCTATGACCACTTCCCTGGGGAACTTCCCTTTTCCAGATATCTATACTAAACCTCCCCCGACTCAGCTTCATGTCCTTGAGTCCTGTCACTGGTCACCAGAGAGAAGAGATTGGTACCTGCCCCTCCGCTTCCTCTCATGAGGATATTGAGACCCCTCAGTTTCCTCCAGGCTGAACAAACCAAGTGACCTCAGCCACTCCTCATAAGGCTTCCCCTTCAGACCCTTCCACCCTTTGTGGCCCTCCTTTGGACACTCTTTAATAGCTTAATGTCTTTTTTATATTGTGGTGACCAAAAGTGCACATAGAACTCCAGGTGAAGCCATACTAGTGCAGAGCAGAGTGGGACAATCACCTCCTTCAACTGGCTGGCAGTGCTTTGCCTTGATGCCCCTCAGGACATGGTTGGTCCTCCTCGCTGCCAGGGCACTCTTGACTCATTCAACTGGCCATCATACAGGTCCCTTTTCACAGTACTGCTCTCCAGCCTCTCATTCCCCAGTCTGTACATACATGCAGGGTTGCCCTATCCAGGTGCAGAATCTGGCACTTTCCCCTGTTAAGCTTCATATGCTGATTGCCCATCTCACTAATTTGTTGAAGTCTCTCTGCAGGGCCTCCCTACCCTAGAAGGAGTCAACAGCTCCTCCCAATTTAGTGTCATCAGCAAACTTACTTAGTATTCAAGTCTGTGTCCAAGTGATCAATGAAGATGTTTAAGAGAACTGGGTCAAGGATACAGCCCTGTGGAACCCCCCTGGTGACAGGTCACTGGCCCGATGTCACCCTATTTATTCACTGAAACTCTTTTGCCCGACTTGTGAGTCAGTTGCTCAGCCACCACATATAGCTGGTTATCCAGCTATACGCTAGACATTTTACCCAGAAGGATTTTGTGAGAGACAGTATCAAAAGCTTTGCTGAAATCCAAAAATATTATATCTACTGCTTTTCCTAGATCAACTAGGTGGGCTACCCTGTCATAGAAGGAAATCAGGTTTGACAAGCAGAACTTTCTCCTCATGAACCTGTGCTGGCTGTGACAGATGACTGTGTTGTCCTCCAGGTGTTTTTCAATACCTCCTAGAATAATCGTTTCCATGATTTTACCAGGCATTGAAATGAGACCGACTGACCTGTAGACTGCTTTAGGAGACCCTTCTGTTCCAGAAGGACCTTCACCCACCTCATTAGTTGTTGGCCTTCTAGTTCAAGGCCTCACACCTATTGTAGAAGGTGCCAGTCCTACTTGCTAAATTTTCAGAAGGAGGAGGAACGTTCCATCCTGGTATGTGCAGTGACCCACTTCCAGACTTCATGGAGTATGAGTGAAACTCCTGGTCTCCAATTTTTGTTTGTTTGGGTTTTTTTCTGTAAAGGCTTAACACTGTAACACTGAGTGACTTCTGTCACCTGTTTTTATCAGCTCATCTCATTTTAGTCATGACATTAATTATTTTTAAATTCTTTCAACTTTAGCAGTGAAGAAGCACTACCCACCCACCCACTCATTTAATACTACTGCATTTAATAATTCTAATTATGTAAACCATTGACTCTAACTTATAAGAAAAACAAAGTCCATTCCTAACAGGGCAGCAATTCTGAGTCATATTCTATTTCATTGTATCAAACTGAAACGAGAAAAAGAAACTCAAAACATTTCAAATTCATTTGCAAACAAACCACCTTGCACAAAAATTGCTTTTAGACAAGCAAGTATTTCACAGGTAATTAAGATGCTAAGGAATTTTCAGGCTCAAAAATAATGTCTTCTACTGTACCTTCTACAGGAGTAAGGAAAGCTTGTTATATATAATGACTAATGATTTAATGATAGTGAAACTGATATCCAGACCATTCTATGTACTACTAGGTGAGTGACAAAGCAAGTTACAAGAACAGAAAATCTGTGACTTCATAGGATATATACTGTATAATGCAGTGCACTGGAGAACTCCCTTCAAATCATAACTCACATACAGTATTCAGGGTGAGAGGAATAAATATCCATAGCTTAATAATTTTTCCTGGGATCATTTTAAATACTGAATATGCTCCTGCCACTGATAGCACAGAGAGCAATTTTCTCTTGATATGACAGAGTCAAACAACTACTGATCTGAGCTCTTTAAAAAGAGCTATTTGTGAGCTGATAGATGCCTAGCCTTGTTTACATTCTTTCCCTGAGATGACTGCAGCTCCTCTGCAGCTCTGTCACTGTAAAACATAGAGCTGTTTACGTTCAGCAGGCCCAAAAAGATGAATATTTCTCACGTGTGTGTGGTAATTCCGCAGGCAAAAAAAAAAACCTAAGACAGAAAACAGAGTTCTGAAAACTAGCTTTGAAGAGTGTATACTTAAATCACATATGCAATGAAAACAAGCTGAGCAGAACAGCTTTGTGTAGGGGAGCACATATAAGAAAGCAAACACCCTCTCTGCTTAACTGATAGTTCTAAAGCAATTAATCATATTTACTTTCAAGATGCTAACAACAGCACTTTTTCTGTAACCCCTTTTTTCTAGGAACTTGACATTATCCTTCTTATCTTCTATTGCAACACCAGCCAAACACAGAGAATGTTTGTCTTAAACACATATCTCAAATCCGTCTTCTTTTAGAGATTGTTCCTGTATTTAGTCTCAACATTTTTCTTGTTCCTACAGAAACAGGGATGTTTTTGCTGTGACCAAGCGCTTAAAAAGCTTCCTATACTCGACTATACTAATAATAGCAAACGCTCTCCTCAGACCCCTCCCATGTGTTAAATTAATCAACACTAGAAGGTCAAACGTGCATGAAGTGGCTTAGCACATTAATTTATTCACTGAAATGACCTCATCACCACATGTTTTACTTTTCTGTTTCTTAATATGTTCATGCAGTCAATGAACATATCACTGAAATATCTTCTGAGCTCCAAACTTGAATTAATTACATGCCACTTGCTTCTTGATACCATAGCAAAACTGAATTCTGTCATTTCAAAGAAAACAATTTCCTTACCTCTTCAGTTAACCTCATCTGTGCAGGCACCTTCCTGCACTCTCCCTCCCTGCACCTCCCAAATTCTGCCACCCACCTCCATAGGCTGTGTCTGAAAATAGCCCAAATGCATGTCCCCAGGCCCTTTGGCACAGTGCAGACAGACTTTCTGCCATGCATGGTCATTGCCCATGCTGTGCAAGATCAGTTTTAATTTGTATCTTCCACACAGATGTGACTTCATCTGCCTTATGCTTTAACTCAGCTGAGTATGAGCTAGCTCTGGATCAAAAACTGCCAAATTTGGCTAACACTGTGTAATACTTCAGAAAGTAAGTATTGTTGAGAGGCTGAGTCCCACATTAGTTTGAACACAAAGTAGCTCCAACTGCAGCTAAGTAGAGCTGGCCTGAGTCCAGCTTGAAGCAGGAGAAGTGTATACGTATCTCTGCCAGGAAAGGACTTCACAGGCATATCCTTGGTCTCCAAGGCCTGATGAATAAAATGTCACTGGATAAGATTAGGTTCATACACTTCATTTTTCATGCTGCACAGCCACCCAGATAAGAGTTTGTAGTGGACCAGAGGAGGCTTGACTAGCTTAAAACAACCAGGTGGGAAGCTGGAACAGGGCGAGCTCTCTACAGGTGGGACAGCCACTGCTCCACCTCTGCCCCCTTGAGCCTTAGCCTCTGGTCCAGTCCAAAATGGTGGACTGACCACTGGAAACATTAAAGTGCAGATGTGGGCCGGCGGAGCACCCTGGGGGACTGGAGCAGATAAAAGGGCAGCAACGCAGGTGCTGAGCTGGCGCACCCTGCCACCTTGGATTTAAAAACAGCTGAGACCACACTGGATCCTCAGGTGGTGACCATTTACCTTTCTCCTTTTTCTTTTTCTTCCTTTCTCTTTTCCTACCTTCCTCTCCTCAAAATATATTGTACACCAGACTAAAAAATTCCAGTCATTGCCTTGCTAAGTGCCTTGTTGTGCCTGGATAAGTTAAAGTTTGCAAAGTTCCTTATTTTGTCCAGATGTTGTTTTAAAATGTGCCAAGTACCTTATTCTACCTTAATGTTCTAAAGTTTGCAAGTAAAAGTTTGCTATGGAACCTCCTGAAAATTTTGCTGTTTCTCCTGCACTCTGCCCATAGTAAGTCCAACTACCTTCCCCTAAACCCGCTGAGCAGGCTGGGGCATTACAGAGTTCAGGAAAAAGTATTAGGTAAAAAAATAAATTAGGAATCTCCTAAAACTTCCCAGCAATTGCAGGCTGCCAGGATGTCTCCTCTGGCTCACTGGCAACTGAAAAAGCTGACTATTTGGTGAGGCAGAAAATTAATGCAAAGTATCTAATTAGTAAAGAAATCTAGAAGCTGAAGGACAGACAGTAGTCACTTCAGTTCTTTGTCACTAAAAACACTGGCACATTAGAAGACTTACCTAGTTTCTCCAACTGTGAAGATGGTGTAATAAAAGATATTATCTTGGCCTATACATTGTGCTGTGAGCAAAGTGCAGCTACAGCAGTATTACTACATGACACAATATAATTCTGCATATCCCTCTGAACATGCATATCTGAACATGCCGTTTATTTGACTGGATGCAAGCATACAGCATGGAAACACAAAATCAGGCAAATGGATTAAAGGACCTGGAGTACAGCCAATGCCAGGCTAAACCTTTCCATACAGACCCAGATCCCTCACTGCAGATTTTCCTCTGCTTTTCTGATTTGCACACAGCCAGCCACCAAACTCAGAATCTTATTTTGAAGTAATGTGAATGTAATAAAAAACTGTAAGTTCTACTTTTCACTCCACATGATCAATAATTTCAACCATTCATTTTTGCAAAGTATAAATTAGTATAATTTAAAAAGGGATTATTTTCCTATGTTTTACTGCATTTTTGAGTCTTGAGTGCAAAGGTTACAAAAATTAGTATCTACACAGAACAGATAAGCCCAAAATTCTGTTAATAGTTTTTCCTTCCACAGCCTCAAATCTGTTACCTAATACTTTGCTGGTATCCATAGCATATTACAGATATTAATGTGGCTGCTCAGGACAGAGCATCAGTTCAAAATGTTTCAGAGAATAAAATACAGAATTCCCTTTCATTCCTTCCTTTGCTAAATTACTTATACAGAAAATCCACAAGGAATACGTCTAAAAATCTCACATGAATGAAATTTAAGAAATGTCAGTGTTCTGAGCACTGATTGGAGTATGGGTATAGACTGCCTCTCAGTGGGCACATCTGTTTGTGTGAATCGTCATAAGTGTTCTACTGAGTTTGTCACTGTCTAAATAAAGAAATCTGATAGAGGATTGCCATCAAGCATTTCCTAAGAAATGTAGCAAATCCTATAATTTACTATACTTTTGTGCATTATTACATTTATCATAACAGGATCATAGAAGCACACAGAATTGCACGGTTGGACAAGACCTCTGAGATCATAAAGTCCAGGGACGGTGACTCCGCCACCTACCTGGGCAGTCCATTCCAATGTTTAACCACTCTTTCTGTGAAGGAATTCCTCCTGATGTCCAACCTGAACCTCCATTGGCACAGCTTGAGACTATGTCCTCTCTTCCTGCCACTACCTGCCTGGGAGAAGAGCCCACCTGGCTACAATCTCCTTTCAGACAGTTGTAGACAGAGAGCAATAAGGTCTCCCCTGAGCCTCCTTTTCTCCAGCTTCCTCAAGTTCTCCTCACAGGACTTGTGCTACAGACCCTTCACCAGCTTCATTGCCCTTCTCTGAACATGCTCCAGCATCTCAATTTCTTTCTTGTAGTGGGAGGCCCAGAACTGGACACAGCACTGGAGATGCAGCCTCACCAGTGCCCAGTACAGGGAGACAGTCACTGCCCTCATCCAGCTGGCCACACTATTCCTTCTGCTCCAGATGCCCTTGGCCTTCTTGGCCATCTGGGCACAGGCTGGCTCATGTTCAGATGACTGCTGACCAGCACTCCCAGGTCCTCTTACACTGGGTCACTTTCCAGCCACTCTGCACACAGCCTTTTGTGCTCTGTTGTTGATTGTTGTGGCCAAAGTGTAGGACCCAACACTTGGCTGTTTCAAACCACATACCACTGGTGTTGGCCCACCTATCCAGCCACTTATAGGAAGTGAATTCCTACACTGAGAAGATAGAAGGACTTTCTGGGAATCAAAAGGATTTTTTTTTCAGCTTCACATATTAAAAGTGATCTTTTCTTCGTATTCAAATCTATTTTGACTAATTTTATAACTTCTTTTTTTTCCCCAGAAAAGATGGATGTCAACAGATGTCTTGAAAAAGGCCACGAAAGGATCATTTTCCCAGGAGTATCAACTTATTCTCTAACCAAGACCATGGGTAAATAGCAGTGCTCTACTCTCAAAACCTGCACCACATCTCTATAAAACAGAATTAAAGAACATTTGCTTTGACCAGAAAGTAGAAAACTAAAACTAAAAAAAAGTAAAACAAAACAAACAACATGAATCAACACCAAAACAAAATAACAAAAAAGCCCACCAAAAAACTTCCAGGACATAATATTTAAATAAAAACAGAAGGCAATCACTTCTATAATACTCTGATGACAGTAAGTATGTGAAAACAAAAGACAATTCTGAAGAGATCATTACAAATTAAATAAAGACCAAACAATTGTTTATTACCTTTGATAGCACACTCTACTATTTGACAGAGCAACATATCTTATTTCCTGTATAAGTAAGCAGTTCAACAGCAATGACATAAAAGTGAGATGGAAATTAGTACGTTTTTATAACTATTTTATCATTTGTCCTGTGTTTATCTCTGAATTTTGATTTTTGTTTATTGTAATTTTATTACACTAATCTCTATCATCTTCCAGAAATGTAGTGACTTTGAAACTTTCATTACATTATCTTCAATATCACAAAACTTCTTACTCTCAGAAAGCAATTTTGCAAATATCTACCTTCATTCAAAGGCGCTTTTTTTCTCTATATTTAAATAACGTGGCAGAACACACCAAACAAAACCAAGGCCTCTTTTTGCTTTGAGCTTGGATTAAATGATGCAGGAAGGGATGGCTGGCAGAGAGGTGGGAGAGGGAAAGAGGAATTAAGAAAAAGTTTTAGGGTGAAACAAAGTTGCAAAGGATTGGAGGAATGTTAAACAGAGAGTTTTCAATGTAGTATTTCTAGAAAGTCTGAATCAGAGCATAGGAGAGGAAACATCATTATGTCCTTCAGAAGAAAATCTTTGAAGCCCACCTGTTTTCTTGAAGACCAGCTCTTTCTAAGCTCAAGTCCTCAGCTTGCAAGACATCTTCGAAATGGAGTTTGCTTATGTTCTTTACACAGGACTGACAAAACCAATTTATGAGCTACTGCCATCTCTGAAGGGGTTAGCAACCCACAAAACTTGTAGAAGAACATAGTTTTAACATGTACTCGTACTGGGACATAGCTGGGCAGTGAAATTGCTGGAGCTTTATGCTCCAAGAGCAGTCAAGCAGGTTTCCATATCTTTTATTCTTCTAAAACTTCTTTCCTCTAGTCCTGAACTGACTCTAACAAAGGAATTAAGCCAGACTGTTGGTGTGAGTCACAGGAAAGCTGACTTGAAAATGAGTACTCTTTGGCTTCTCCTTTGCTCTCCCTTTTCCCACCATCTTCCCTGACTTAAAGTCATTGATTTCTTTTCTTCCTGATATCCAACCTAACAATTCAAGTATTTTATTAAAATTACCTTTAGGAATAGAAGCAAGATACATGGAAGTATAAAACCACCACATGTAAACACAGGAAGGAGCTACAAAGAAATAAACCAGAAGCAACTTCAAAGGATACAGAAAGTTTATGTTAATAATGTTTTGAGGAATAACACAAAAAAGGTTACCTAGCCCTGAAAAACTATGACAATATTCAGAAGCAGTACCATTGCATGGAGCAAGTTAATATTTTGGAGTTGGGACAGTTACTTTTCATGTTTAAATAACCTAGGAAAGAGTTTATTCTTGAAAAGACTATACTCTAAGAGAAAAAGCTTATTTGCAATGTGACAGAAGGTTCAAAACTGTGTTGCAGCTTAGTTAAAAAATATAATAGACCTTCAAAAAATATTAATCAATTATTAGTTGTGTGATAAGTTAAGGTTTAATTCTCAGTATGTTTTTGTACTCTAGAAAATAATGTTGGAGGACGGCTATGAAAAACATTGCTATGCTCACTGCAGCAAGTCTGCACTTGACACCTATGCTCACCAGAGGTGTTCCAGTCTTTGTATGTGGAGTTTTTTTTATTTGAGAATCTTTAGTGCTTTTTGTGGGAATGAACTGCCAGCTATCAGCCAAATTAAAATGTTCTTCACTTGTCTTAAACTTTGTTGCCAGATAATCCCACAACTGGGCTACAAAATGTATTTGAAACTTTCAGTATAGAAGCAATATTATTAGCTTTATCCAAGCAGTACATTTAAATGTTTTTCACATTATTTGTGTCACTACAGAGAATTAATTTGCAACTGGGGGCTGGTTTATCAGCTTTGAGACACTGTAAAAAATCTGTCATGAATACATGTCACCATACAAATACCTTGCATGCTCTTAATAAGAATGTTTAGTTTCTTTTCTTTTGAATTTTAATATCTTTTTATTTGAAACTTAAGGAAAGAAGAAGTTACAAAGACCAATTACAAAAGATTTTGGTATCATTTGCAAGCAGAAGGTGGAGGTGACAAGATTATTAACTGCTAGGAGACAGCCCTTTCCAAAGGAGTGGGCACTTAGTCTGTCAGTGGTGCTCTGGGTGCAAGTGAGTACTATAGCTGTCAGCAACAGAAATTTATTCCTACATAGAGAGGATGAAGAATACAGTTTATAGGTGATTGGTATAAACTCAAATATCTGAAGTGAAGCTATAAGTATGGCATAGTATGGTATGCTGCAGTCTGGTATGGTGTGGTGCAGTGCAATGTAGTGAAGCATAGTGTAGTATAACGTAGGATACTATGTAAAAAGGAAAGGCATGTGTTCTATTGCACCATCTTCCTTTTCTCCCAATTAGGAGAATGAATATTGCTTTAAAAAAAGAAAAAAAAGACCAAGTGCCAGAAAAATATTCTTCCAATAATATTCATGAGTACAGGTATCAAATTAGGAAGTGAAATATAACAGCAAATGGTGTAAGTTGCAGACAAGAGTTCATCTCAACTGCACATTCAGTGATGAGTGAAATTTCTGAAGTTCCAGGAAAGACTGGCATGAAAGTATGATTGGTTTATAAATGCACTATGACTTCAAATATGGATTTTCCTTCTACATTTATAAAACATAACCCATAAGTCTGCTGCTCTTTATACCAGCTGATTCCTTATCTCCATTTTTCCCTTGACTATTTTTTTGCAGGTAAGAAATGGTCACCACTCACTGAGGAACAGAGTTGTTTGAGCACAGTCTACTCAGTTATGACTTCTTTGTGTGACTTGCAAATAAGTCTTAAAAAATAAGCATTCAACAGAACTCTGTTTTGTCCCTCCCCTCATCCTAGTAAACTATAATTGTTCTCACTTTTTTTTTTTTTAAGGAAAGGAAAAGTGGAAGAGCTACTCCTTAATCCAGCATTAACTAAAAAATCACAATTTCTAATGATTA
Organism: Chiroxiphia lanceolata; assembly: GCF_009829145.1. Lineage (NCBI taxonomy): Eukaryota > Metazoa > Chordata > Aves > Passeriformes > Pipridae > Chiroxiphia > Chiroxiphia lanceolata. The sequence continues at coordinate 51,136,498 of NC_045671.1, read as the reverse complement.
CATGTGGATTCCATACAGAGAAATGTTTTTCAGCACAATCTGAAAACAATTTTCGTAATTTCATACCTTCTGCTATTGGCATTTAATTTGTCTGGAGACAGAACCTATGGCTGTTCCACTCATTAAGTACCTCAAGTCTCCATTACTGAAGTTGAGAATATGAAAAAAAATTATTAGTACTTAATATACATAAATTTCTTGGAGTGGTTTGTATTTTTGGGGTTGTTCCACTCATTAACTACCTCAAGTGTCCGTTACTGAAGTTGAAAATATGAAAAAAAATGGTTAGTATTTAAAATGCAAAAATTTACTGAAGTAGTTTGTATTTTGAGGAAGGTTTTTCATTCCAGCATACATAAAAGAAATAGAAGAGATTATTTGCAAATTCTGCTTGTGAACACAAAAAAATGCTCCTTAAAAATTATTTCCTCCTCCTCCTTTTGCCCCCTTTTCTCTCCTCTGGTTGATGGGAAAACTACCAATGGAACTACTGGCACCAATCTTGCCTGTTAACAAGAAGAAAAAGTCTTCTTTACTATGGAAAAAAAGGTTGAAGCTTCTGGCTCCAGTATGGTTGCTTATAGTTCCCTAAAGTATTCAATTACTCACATCAGTCCTCTGTAAATTTATACAAGGAAACAACAGGAGATATTGATGTTTTTAGCACTGCAAGAGCTACTATAGGAAGAACGTCTCTGACTTTATGGTTTCAACTTTTTTCTCAAGGGAGAGATTTTTCAGGAAAATAATTCATTGCTTGAGTGGAGGTTAATGACATTGTTAATTTATAGAAAGCCATCATCAATAGTTTAAGAACTCTTTCCTTACCCTAGTCAATCAGTAACAGACAAACCATATTATGAGACAGAACTGTATAAGTGATTAATTCCAAATCTCAGCTAAACTTCTCAGTAGCACATGGAAAATTACAAAGTGTCTGCCCTGTGGTAAGAATTTAGCATTCTATCTAATGTGGAAAAATCTAGGAAAATACACAAGAAAATGAGAGAGGGCTCTGCAGATAGGCAAAATTTTAAACACTTTCAAGTGAACTATTTTGAGAAACACAAAACCCCTATATTAACATATTTAATAACTTTACATTTATCTATATTAAATTTAAAAGTGGCTACTATTACTTAAGGAACTTTGCATAAATATTAACATCTTAACCTAGCAATGAATATATAACAACAATTCAAAAACAGACAAGAAGAATACTGACTGTTGAATACCAAGCCCAAATAACCCTTCACAGACTTGAATTCCAGCAAGATACTCTCAGACAGTGAAGCTACTTTTTAATGGAAAATTTAACAGATAATTCAAGCTGTTGTCAATGGGAGCTCTTAAAGTTTAAGGTAGAAATACCTCCTCAGAGTGGAATCATTAAAAAAAAAAATCCTAATTAGGACCAAATTTCTGGAAAAGCAACTCAGAATGTATAATCGATCTTAACTTTGGCTAATGTCTCAAAGACAAAATGGGATTACAGAATTGGTAGCCAAAAAATTTTATTTTTTACCAAGAATATGTTTGTACTATAATTATTTTCACACTGAGTAAACAGAGCACTGGACTGGGGCTGAAGGGACCTAGCTTTGAATCATCACTCTGCCCTATCCTATTGTAAGGACTCAGAGAAGAGAAAGGATGCTTCTCTGCCTCTCACTTTCTCCATCTGCAACACAGAGATTTCAAGTATGTTTTTAAGCATAGCACTTTGCGATGGACTGTGAAAAAAATGACACATAATATTACATGCTGTAGCTGTGCTTATTTTTAAAGCCATCTGTCCTTTGAAAGAAAAAGAGACAAGCTGTCATGCTTGAGCCATGCAGCTGTATTTCAGACCTCTACTGACCTAAGGCTACAAAGATTAATAAGTAATACCATAATTATGAATGGTGGCTAAACAGCAATCTAGATTCCAAAGCCAAAATATACAACTCTCTTTCATGTTAAACTTGCCCCAAATTAAACAAACTAACTTCAAAAGCCTACAAGACCAGAACTGAATGTTGTCACCTTTTCGGGTTACTTTATGAACACTGTTCTTGATGTGTTAAAGTTCACTGGGGTACATTCATACTGTTTGTCATTAAACATTAAATCTAGTTCTGTGGAAAAAACGTTACGCCCTGTGCCAGAAGCTTCCAATTTACTTAGCTTTACTGATACCATTTGAAACATCAGCCTATAAAAATTAGCATACTATTTTCTAGTGGTGGTTTCACTTCTATTTTTCCTACCATAGGAAACAGAGGATATCAAGGACCTTCCATGCTGGGAGGTTTTCATCTGCCAAGCTTAACTTCATCATATTATTTGACTCAAGAGACACCCAGGTGGGTGAAACTTTTTACGCCAACATATATGATCAGCTTTTGCCGAGAGTTTTGACTATCTTTACCATAGTACCCCAGATATCACTGCAAAAGGTCTATGCTGACAGAGCAATATCAAGGAAAAGGTGTCAATGTCACACAATTTGAATTTGCAAGCTATACAGGAGAGTAGGGATTGATTGATTGATTGATTGATTGATTGAGTAGGGGCAGCAGAAGGAATGGTCACACCTTATAAGGTAAGGATCTCAGAGAGAGGGCAGAGAAGTGACATGTCTTGGTGGCCAGAGTGGTGGTGTCATTGGTGCCCCTATGTGACGGGTTCCTCTTGCTGAGTTTGGCTCTCTACAGCTCTGTAGACTAAGGATGCTGAATATTTTTTTTACTTTTCTTTTGCTATCTTGAGGAAAGTACCTTAAAAAATTGCAGTGTACATGATCTTTTAGTACATGATCTAAGTGCAGTAGATAAACATCACAGATCTTGCCATAAAGATACTTTCTATAGAGCTTGCCAACTCTAGATTTCCAATTACTGGCCTGGATCAATAAAATGAAACATTTTAATTTTACCCGTTGGAAACTTAGACTGACATTTTGAACACAACATTTCAATGAGAAAATTATTAACTAAGTTTTTTCCAGAGAGCCCTGCTGTTAACCTAGAAATGTCTTCTGGAGAAAATTAAGCAGTGCTCATCTTATTCTGCAGAATGGTTATTCAATAGTACTACAGTGTCTGTGTAACATACCTGACATTGAAGCTGTTGAGCCCTAGTGACCTTTCACACAGGTGAATCCCTTTGAGCAGGCAGCTTCTAGTTATTCCACAACACAAGAAAAGCCACAGTAAGAAGGAGCTCCTCCATCTAAAATCTGTGGCACTAGACTGAGGGGCCAGAACGTATCTAAGCAAAACTTGATTTATTTATCTAGTTATGCCCTTTATTATTGAGCCAAAAATGCTAACTGCTCTCTCATGCTTGTCCCCATGTTTCGATAATTCCAGGTTGACTCACAGAAAGACATTCTCTTCCAAAAAAACACTCACATATTGTATGCTCATCTGACTTTTAATCTCTGCTATTCCATTGCAGTTAATCTCTGTTTCATAGCTATAAATCTCTGATTTTCACTGTGATTTTCTATGTTTTTACCAATCCTGAATAAATGCATAACACAACCAAACTTTTTTCCCAGTATAGCTAGAATTTATACACAATTGAAATTTCAGTTAATGGGGAAGACACATCCTTCTTCCTACTATTGTTTCATACCTTTAACAACGTGAACAACCAACAAATTGTTAATCTCTTCCAAAAAGATACAAGGTTTTTGAGCATGACCACAAATCCATTGAAAAATGGTCTTTAAAGACTCAAAGCTCTGCATCCCTTTTTAGTTACTCTGGTAAATTAAAAAAAAAAAATGTTCAAAATCCTTCCAGTTCTGCTTGTTTGTGTGAGAAAGGCAGGAAGGTACACTTTACTTCTTATTTATTGTTGCCCTTTATATTTCTATCTTCATATTCCTTTTGGGAACATAAGGGAGGACCATACAGAGAATAAAGGTAAGGCAGCATCTGCCAACCACACAGGAGGGACTGATGGCATATTTTTGGAAGGTAAGTCAAAATGTGTGTGCTTAATGAAAAATGTAGTTTCTTATATTTCTCCTGATTTTTAACAGAAACAGCTATTATTCGGTATTTGAAATTTATGAAACCTCCTTGAATGATGCTTATACAGAGCCAAGGAAAAACATCATCATGGGCATACAATGTACTTTGCCATTAATCATAATATTATCAGCTGTTTAGGAAAACACTATTATTCTACACTGTTTCTGTTTCCCAGGAAACACAATAAGACTGAACACAAAGTAGACCTCAGTTTGAACTCTGGAAAGATACAAAGGTGACTTGCCCATGCACTCAGCATGTGATTGCTGAAAGAGAATGTTTCGGTCTGGAGGTACTGGCACACACCTATATTTACAGATAATGAAATTAATAAAGCCAAGTGCACACCCTCCAGCCTCTCTGTTTGTGAATTATTCTTTTGAAAACTGGAATATTCCTGGTAATAGAAATGATTCCATGCCACATTTTTACCTCTCTTTGCAGTGTTTGCAATGAAAGTATGACAAATAGATTAGCCTCTAAGATTAGCTAACTTCTTTCCTAAAGAGCAAAAGCATTACCATTGTGCAAAAGCACAATGTTCTGATGGGACTTCACTTTGTTTGTGAAAAGGCCAAGTAATAGGCATATATTACATGCTCAAGATCATGGAATGATGTACTAGAGAACAAACTTAGTAGTGATGGCAGCCTGAACACATTTGTGTTCCGTTTGCAGATTCCTGCTTGTATCTGCCCAAACACAGGGGAATTCTCTTTCTTTGTATTTAATCTGTGAATCTAAGACTTCGGATTTAGACATATTAAATTTTATCAAAAGCACCAGGGACAGCATTGCAAGAATAACGTAGTCAGAAGTATTTAACAACAAAATAATGCTATAAAAGGGATTGGAAAGAATACATTTAAGCTACAGCATAGACTGCATTTGTCTCTTTCCCCAAAGCCTAACATCTTGAGGCACATAACTCAGAAATCAAAGATAGCAAATGAGTTTCCATGTTGGATAGTTAAAATTAGGTTCATAACTCTAAAACACTAATACCACAAGAGATCTCCTCCTTTGTAGTAAAGAAGTGCACCTTCAAGGAAAGGCCAGGCTTTTATCATTAGTGAAAAAGAAGCTGCTGTTAACAGTTTAGTACTTCTGCTTATCACAGTCACCAATATTATCAGACTTAATCCTCAACAATGGATTTCATTTACTATTTCTGATTTGGGAAACAGAGCACTAACAATTATCATCCCCAGTTCTGTAAAATTCCACATGCAGGGATTTTCCATTCTTATTTGCCAAAAGGAATACTAAAACTATAGCTGGCAAGAAAAACAAAATCTGTTCAAAGACAAATGAATCCCACCTGTGGAATATTTAATAACCTAGTCATCAGGATGTTCACCTAGGACACAACAAAGGTAAAAAAATATTGCTCTTTCTCAGTAAATGGCACTAATTCATTTGAGATGAATATAGTAATAGCTAGCTGCAAATCATTTTATGCAGAGTGGAACAGCTTAACCTCAGAGAAGAAGAGACGTATAAGCTGTAAATATGAGCTGTATGAAAACTGACATCACGGAAAACCAATTTTCCTTTAAAAAATTCTTAAGCCAAATACAACTTATGCTATTATACATGAAAAAGGCAGTCCAAGGGGAGAAACATTTAAATGACAAAGTCACAATTGTTCGTGGGGTTCCAATGAGCAACTCTGCTTTAAAGGACTCTTTTAAACTTTAACTAAAGTTCAAACTCTTTTCTTTAAATAATTAAATAATATTTTGCTTTAAACTTAAGCCAGTCACATTGTGATTCAGTTCTTTTGTAGTTTTACATGACACTTTTAAAGCTACACTGCCACTGTGCAATTATAATGATTTTAATCCATCAGCGTAATGTGTTTCTGAAGTCAAAGATCTTCACTGGGCCAGATTAGGGCCAGATTTTCACTGCCTTATTCCCCTGTGTGAGTTACCCCTTGGCTTCAGCACCAAAATCTGCATGACTGATATCTTACTCGCGTTAAGTATGAAGAGCTTAAACTGGCCTTCACTGCTTTGTTTATTTGACATGCATATGTATTTGTGTGTATTTTACTATTCATTAATATAATACTGTGGGAATATCTTAAATGAAACACATAGGACTTTACCTATATGCTAGAGAAAGGAGCAAAGTGGCAACAATGATGATTTTAAGCTGACACGTTCTAAGCCTACTCTAAATTTCATCATTGGCTATTTCTAGTTATCTATTTCTATTTTCTGTATTTCTATATAGAAAGTACGTCTGGTTTCTATTCAGTTGTTAAAAGGAGAGAAAGCAGTTGCATTATGCTAAGTCATCTTTTTAAGCACCTGTGCACCGGATTAATGGATTCATCTTGGCATTGATTCTTATAGCTGGAGCATAACTATTCAGAAAGCTAAACTCCGTGTAAGCCAACAGCTACTGACTTGCAGGACTAACTGCCACATTTTCTGATAGTCCCTCTACTAAAAAAGTATACCTATTTGTATGAAGCCTGCTTTCAGACTGTAAACTTTGCAGGGAGAGCATGGGCACCATTCAGTTTCAACATTTTCAATTAAATATATAATTATTGACATAGTCAATGAAATACAGATTTCAGGAGGCAAATTTAGCTACCATTTTCAGCAAGTTTCTGCTTTCTTAGGATCACCAAAAAGATGCCATGTTTTTCTTGGATTTTTACAGTTTTTATAAAGAAAACCCAAATGGAAGCATATTCTACTTTCAGTCTTCAGCAAGACTAACTAATATATCAAGAAATTATGAAACTACCATATTTACATTTTTATCAAATATATTTGATAAATCTAATCTGCTTATTGATACATAACGTCAGGAAAATGGAACATGCTGCTTCCACTGAGCAGAGTGTTTAACAGACTTTTCTTCACTCTGAAAGAAAAAAGCCATCCTAAAGCTCAGCTGTTCATTAGATAAATGTGGGCAAGACAGGTGGCTTGTAAACACCATGCAGGTCAAGGAAAATTTCAGAGTGGCAGCAGAAATAAATGTATTCTGCATTCAGACAACCATGCTCGTAATCACAGCAAACTATGCCATCAGCTGTCACTCAGGATGCTGTAATAAAATCACAGAGGTTTCATATAACTGGCTACTGAAGGGATTGAAACAGACAAATCCCAAGCAGCAGTACCATAAAAATAAAATTAAAACAAAAATTGGAGAACCTTTATATGTGATTGGTAGGCACAGAGCAGAAGGGAAACAATATGACTTCTGTCAAATCAAAGGTCTTATAGTAGATTTAGGAACTACTCTGGTTATCAGAAGTAGAAACTTTACAAGGCTATCTTCGAACTATTTTTTGAACACTCTGGGATTGCAATTCCAAGTATTTGTATTTCATTTTTGCTAACACAATTTGCTTCAGTAACATTCTCTCTTCCTGCCAACAGCAAAAAATTCTGTCATACATAATGAATTCAGGAAAGTCTGCTTGGTCTTCATAGTAGGTTTGTTGGTTTCTTTTGTGGGGTTTTTTTGGGTTTTTTGGGGTTTTTTTGTTTGTTTGGTGTTTTTGTTTTTGTTTTTGTTTCCTATTATTATTTGGTTGGGCACAGGCACGGCACAGCCCCGGAATGCGTGCTTCGCGGCGCAGGTCTGGGCCAGCCCCAGGCGCTGGGGCCCGGCCCCAGGCATGGAAAGGAGTGAGAGAATGGGAGCTTTGCCTGTGCAGACAGTGCCATCGTGGGAAATGAGAGGGGAGCTCCGGAACACACAGAAGAGGAGGACAACTCTAAACCTGGGCAGATGGAGCTCGTTTAGCCCTGTAAGGCCATCCATCTAAGAGAAGGTCACTCTAAACAAACCTACGTCCTGAGGACCTCGCTGCCACCGTCCAAGCTCGCTCGGCCCTGGCAGATGAACCTTAGGATTAAAGGGTGGGCTCAGTTCAGTGCACACTGTCTCACCTAAAAATCTATTGCGCAGGCTCGAAGGCCTTACCCTCATTTGCAAAGCCCTGTATCACCAGTGCGTTTGTAACAAATGTGGGTAGAGACCTTCCCAAATCTTCGTTCATGAAGACTGGCCATGATGATGATGATGATGATTTGGTTATTTTCAACCCAGGACCACAATAAAATGTTTGCTTCTGATCCATGGTATACCCATCACATGGTGAACACATGGGACTTATGCTAAATAGATTGGCAGTACAGTAAAAAGGGTCTTAGGGAAAACAGGGTACAAGAAAGTGGCATGGAAACATCCATGCAGATGGCAGAACAGGAAATCTGAATCAAAGCACAGCTTCTGGAACAGACAGCTATGGAACTGGGGCTAAGGAGACCAGTGTCCTGTTCACTGACTGAAACATCGCCTGGATGGCCAGGCCCAAAACACAGCGGTGAATGGAGATCAATCCTGTCAGCAACTGGTCACAAGTGGTGTTCCCCAGGGCTCAGTATTGGGGTCAGGTTGTTTAATGTCTTTATCAATAATCTGAACATGAGGATCAAGTGCACCCTCAATCAGTTTGTCGACAACACCAAGTTGAGTAGGAGTGTTGAACTGCTGGAGGGCAGGAAGGCTCTGCAGAGCGGTTTGGACAGGCTGGATCAATGGGCCAACAGCAATGGTGTGAGATTCCACAAGGCCAAACCAAGTCCTGCATTTTGGCCACAACAACCCCGAGCAGCACTACAGGCTGGGGGAAGAGGAGCTAGGAAGCTGCCCAGCAAAAAAGGGCCTGAGGGTGCTGGTTGACAGCAGCTGAACATGAGCCAGCAGTGTGCCCAAGTGGCCAAGAAGGCCAAGGGTATCCTGGCTTGTCTCAGAAATAGTGTAGCCAGCAGGACCAGGGCAGTGGTAGCCCCCCTGTATTCAGTACTGTTGAGGTTGCACCTTGAATCCTGGATTCAGTTTTGGTCCTCTCACAGCAAGAAAGACATTGAGGTGCTGGAGCATGTCCAGAAAAGGGCAACAGAGATGGGAAAGGGTCTGGAGCACAAGTCTCACAAGGAGCAGCTGAGGGAGTTGCGGGGAGTCAGCCTGGAGAAATGGATGCTCAGGGGGACCTTGTCCCTCTCTACAACCACCTGAAAGGAGGTTGTAGCCAGGTGGGTATCAGTCTCTTCTCCCAGGCAACTAGTGACAGGACAAGAGGAAACATCCTCAAGTTGTGCCAGGAGAGGTTTAGACTGGATATTAGGAAAAATTCTTCACTAAGTGTGGTGTCAAGCCCTGGAACAAGCTGCCCAGGGAAGAGGTGCAGTCACCATCCCTGGAGGGATTTAAAAGACATGTAGATGTGGCACATGGGAACATGGTTTAGCAGTGGACTTGGCAGCTGGGTTAACAGCTGGACTTGATGATCTTAGATATCTTTCCCATCCTAAATAATTCTATGACTCTACAGTTAGTTCAATCAGAAGGAAACACTAGTTCCTTATTTTTTTTGCTTATTTTCTCCATGGAATTTATTTTTCAGTAACTTCATTTTTTTCCAAAGAAAGTATATTATTAGTAGAGAAAATTAAGTAATTGTTTTCTCTTTCATAAGTTGCTTGATTTTTATAGCACAATGTTATCTTATTCTTAATATTTTTGTATTAATATATCTCTTACAAAGCTATGTGATGGCCTCAAAAGATTAAACAGCTACATTCAATATACAGAACTGAATGATCTGCATATCTAGGATTTTTTGTTCTATCAACTTGTTACTGGCTTAGGTCACTACCTGGGGAAAAAAGATGATTCAGGATCTTTTCAGTGGAGAGAACAAAGCATTGACAGTGAATACTAGGAAAGTTTCTTTCATTTTATATTGTTTACTGTTTTCTAGAGCTGATTACTTAATTACTATTTTATAGATGAAGATGGTTCTGATCTTATATATATAAAAAATACCTACTGAAATGCATGAATACAGGTATTTCTATGTATGAAACAAGATTTTCTTAACAGCTTGCTGTTATTTGGGGGAGGGAGTTGAGGAGACTTGGCAATATCTGAATGATGCCTAAGGGTAGACTTCATTAAATCGCACAGGAAACTAAAAGCCCCACTGCAAACTAACTAAGATTGTCAATTTAAATAGTAAAGGAAAAAACAAGTATATGTGAAAACAAAAATGTTTCAGAACTTCAAGGTATCTGAACATGGTCTATATTTAAGAAACTTACAGAATGTATTACAACATTAATAGTATTTTAAAAACTACTGAAGCTACTATAGCATATCATTGAGACTATTGCCAAATATTCTCAAAACTAGGCTAGATTACCCTCTTTAAATATTGATCAGAGTGAGAAAAGGCAGTCTTTTAAATGCAATTAATGCTTTGTGTTATGGAGAAACATAACATAACATAGTTAAGATGCTAGTCTGAGGTTTAGGAGTTCAGCAGATGCCCAATATCACCATAACTACCCTGTGTGATCTCAAGCAATGTAACCTAAAAACCAGATTGCAGCCCTAAAATGTAGCTGCCTGGATCTTGTAGTAAGCCCCTCCTTTGAATTAGGAGTCTGACCTGTTTGTCAGGGAGCTAGCTCCAACCAGACATGCTGCAAATGGTTCTCCAAGGTGGACAATCAAGTTATGAGACAAAAAGAACATACTTTGGTGCATACCAGGCCATGTTCAGGTGTGACTTTGTCCCATCACTGCCACAATCTCCCAGCATTTTGAGCACAGACTGCACAGAGCATGTTCTCTATCAGCAAGTCCTATTCTAGGAAACACGGAAGGGAGAAATGTCCATAAAATCTCATCTCTTCTCATAAGTTAGGCTGCAATTCAGAGTTGTAGGAAGATGTTGATATTGATACTGCACAAGTCCATGGTATCTGGTAAGATTCATCTGTGGTGTCCTAGTTAGAACAGCTGGGACCGATTCATCACTGGATGGGTGTAGCCCAAAACTGTGTATTCTATAGCTGTCCATGCCATTTCCCAGAAACTGTTGTCAGTAGAGGCCTGCGAGGTGGGGGGATGTTTCTGTCCTCATGCCCTTTTGTGGAATTCCCTTTTGTAAGGACTGAGCACCCTTACACCCTTTTATAGAATGCCCTACTCTGAGGGAAGGACTGAGCATCCCTTTATATGGAATTCCCCGCTCTGAGGGAGGGACTAAGCATTCCTGCCTGAGCTGGAGAATATATAAACCTGGAGTTTCAGAACCTTACCACCACTCGTGGGATCCAGAGGAGGACTGCAGCTCACTGCCCTCAGCCAGACTGCAGCTCACCGCTCTCAGCCGGACTGAGACCACCACTCTCAGCTGGACTGCAATCACCACTGTCAGCCGGACTGCAGCAGCTCTCCCACCAGCAGGTTTTTCCCCTCTCCCTTTGCTTTGGACTCAAGGGGGGGGCCAGGTAGCACCGCTTTGTTTGTGCCCTGGGGTGCTGGGTTGTACATTTGGGCTTTGTGGGTTAGGGCCAGTTGCTTGTCTGTGTGGTCGTACTTATTGTATTATTTTATTAAATTGTTATTCTGACTTGTAATCTCTCTTTTGAGTTGGGTTGGTTTCCCCTGCTGGTTAACTTTTAAACCAGCACACATGGTAGTTCACAAATGAAGTTGCTAAGCCACTATCCATAATTTTTTTAAAATCTTGGCAGTCAGGTGAAGTTCCTGATGATTGGGAAAAGGGAAATATAACCTCAATTTTTAAAAAGGGGAAAGTGCAAGAACTGGGGAACTACAGTCTCACCTCTTTGCCAGGCAAGATCATGGAGCAGATTCTCATGGAAACTATGCTAAGGCACATGGAAAACAAAGAGATGATTGGTAACATCCAAGTAACAAAACAAAGAGGTGATTGGTAACAGCCATCATGGCTTTATGAAGGGGAAATCATGCCTGATAAATTTGGTGATGGGGCTACAGCACTGGTGGATGGAGGCAGAGCAACAGACATCATCTACCTGGACTTATCCACAAATTTTAACACTGTCCTGCATGACATCCTTGTCTCTAAATTGGAGGGATGTGGATTTGATGGAGGGACCACTCAGTGGACAAAGAACTAGCTGGATGGCCACACGGAAAGCGTTGAGGTCAATGACTCATTGTCTATGTGGAGACCAGTGGCAAGTGGTGTCCTTCACGGGTCTGTACTGGGGCTGATACTGTTCAACAGCTTAGTGACATGGACAGTGGGATTGAAAGTGGCCTCAGCAAGTTTGCTGATGACCCTAAGCTGAGTGGTGCAGTCACACCCTGGAGAGAACAGATGTCATCCACAGGGACCTGGACAGGCTTGAGAGCCAAGCCTGTGCCAACATCACGAAGTTCAACAAAGCAAAGTGCAAGGTCCTACACCTGTGTTGTGGCAATCCCAGACACACCTACAGGTTGGCTGGAGAAGTGACTGAGAGCAGCTCTTTGCAGAAAGACTTGGGTGTGATGGTTGATGAAAAACTCAACATGATCTGGAGTGTGTGCTCGCAGCCCAGAAAGCCAAACATGTCCTGGGCTGCATCCAAAGGAGTGTGGCCGGCAGGTGGGGGATGAGATTCCCCCCCTCTACTCTGTTCTTGTGAGACCCCACCTGGAGTACTGGGTACAGTTCTGGTGCCCCCAACATAAAGACATGGAACTGTTGGAGCAAGTCCAGAGGAGGGCCAAGAAGTTGGTAAGAGGACTGAAGCACCTCCCCCGCAAAGAAAACAGGCTGAGAGAGTTTTCTGTTCAGCCTGGTGAAGGTTGTATGGAGCCCTCATAGCAAACTTTCAGTATCTGAAGGGGGCCTGTGGGGAAGCTGGAGAGGATATCTTCATCAGGAACTGTAATGAAAAGAGTAGTATGGGTACCAACTGAAAGAGGGGAACTTCAGGCTAGATATTAGGAGGAAATTCTTTACTGTGAGAGACTGTATCAGGTTGTCCAGGGAGGTTGTGGATGCCCCAACCCTGGCAGAGTTCAAAGCCAGGTTGGATAAGGCCTTGAGCAACCTGGTCTAGTGAGAGGTGTCCCTGCCAATGGCAGGAGGGGTTGGGAATAGATAATCTTTCAGAATCCTTCCAACCATTAGGACTCTATGATTACATGATTCTATATAATGTGTTCAGGAACTGATTAGGGTTCACAGACAGACAGTTTCTTCTATACTTAGGAGAAGACTAATCTTTTTAAAAAACACAAATTTTAGGATGGCAACAATGACCCTCTTTTATACAAGAGATCAGTGGTTTTAAGATCCACCTAAGAAGTGGAAAGATATGGTGTCCATGCCCTCCTAAACATGTGGGTTGGCATGGGATGCAGACCCACATCTCTGAACTCTAAAAACTTTAACATAAGGCTCTTATGCAGTCTTTTGAGCAGAAATCAGAACCAGGATTTTCTCTCTTCTAAATGATGACCGATGCATTCAGTTACAGTCATGCTCCCTCTTGCTCTCTTGCTTTGACCTAAGGAATTCTGACAGATATATTTTTTTTGAGCTGGCACAGCATCAAAAGGGGAAGTGAAGAGAGCCTCCCACCTAGACTAGCCTATAGCCTGGTAGTCAGGTCCCAAGATGAAATGAACCATCTTTATTCAGGATGAGAACAGGGCATGTTGAAACAGCTCACATTAGGGTGTGTAGTTTATGTGGAACTGTATCTCCATATTAAAGTTTCACTCTTAGGGAACTGACTATGTCTGACTGTCAACAACCTTCACAAATCCTCGCTTGGACAAATGCTGTTTATAAAAATGTTCATTGATAGGTACACAGGGAAGAGGAAAGAGAAATCAAACAGGCAGCACTAGCAGCACTAGGACATTAGCATCTTTGCTGCTGCACCTCCTTCATAGTTACAGTTTGTTTGATAAAGCAGGGAATGCAGCACTGTTGACAAAGTTCTTCTACAACTGCAATACTTGGAAGGGAAAGGGAGATAAGCTGAAAACTGGCATGTTCTATCTGTGGCAAACAAGGCTGAAATATTAGCTCCTGTGGCAACAGTTTGAATAAACAGGACCTGATATGCAAAATCCTAGTGATGTTGGCAGGTGAATACTGCTTGAGGTTTAAGGTGGGGCAAGTTTTCTTTACAAACTCATTGGTACATGCACACTAAACCTTATTACCTTCATTTACTGAACCTGGCACACCTTGGGGTTGTTTTTTGCAGGGTTTTTTTTGTTTTCTTTTTTTTTGGTAGTGGTGTTGTAATTTTTAAAGAAAATAACCAAACAAAGACATATGAAGACTTATGTCTGAGGCATACATGTTTGAAGTTTATGAAAAAAGAAGCCAGTCAAAATCAGATCACTGTATCTCAGCAGTACATGCTGAGTGAAAAACTCAATCAGAAAAAGTTTGAATCTGAGACGGGAAAGAAAGATCAGACATAAAAAAATATTACACGTTTGTAGGTTCATCTTTAAGCCAGATCCCCAGCACAACCTGTTATGGATAACAAAAACTTTTATAGCCCTCATACGTTTCAGTGTGTTAGCATGTTGCAGTGCAGTACAAGCTTTGTTTCCAGGTTTACCTGCTTCTAATGTTCCTCTAAGATATCTGCTATCTTATTCAACCTCTCCCAATCTCCCCATATACTAGTAACAATACACATGCAATGAATGAGTTAGAAAAATGCACTTAAAACTGTCTGGTAAAATTAACAGCTGACACTGTTAGTGTCAGCACCTGGATAATTTCTAAGTTTCTCTGATGTTTGTGGATCAGGAACAGTCATTAAACAGACAGACATTTATGTAAAACTCATGAAAAAAACCACTTTTTTGATGAAAAGGCAAAAATAAGATGAAAAAAATATGATATTTCAAAATTTTACTAACCTAAAGACCACCTGAAGTGTTTTCAGAGAGCAAATGAGAGTAAAAGCATGAGAAATCTTCAACAGAAGCTACAGCTCAGGAGATTTACCTGTCTGCTGAGCCATTCTCCTTTATCCCAGAGGGCACCTCAACCAACAAGTCTCTGCCTATACTGCATAAGATTCCTATTAGTCTTTCCAGTTTCAGCTTTCTATTTTCTAATAATGCTCAGTAGAACCAGGTTTAGGCTCAATCTTTTTCTCTATGACTGGTCAAAAATAAATCCAAACTTTTCATTCTAAAAATAAAACAATGAGATAAGTTTTCAGAAAATGTCTACCTGCTCTAATTTTTAGTGAAGATGAATACCAAGAAATCGTGAAAAACACAGTGAGGCTTTTTCCCCTCAAAAATACTTCAAGGCTTATTGTTAACCTAATTCCAAAATCAACATTATGTTCATTTTAAGCCTTTGTTTATCAAGCAATTATGTAATTATTTGCAGGTTTCAGAATTAATGAGGAAAATCTGCATGTGATATATGATGTATATTTGGTATTTTTGTTATTCCATGTTTTGACAGACAAGTGTGCAAAACAGAATGGCAATTTATTTCTATGATCTAGTACTAGATAATCAAATAAAAGTATGATTTTGTGAACTTTACTTTACAGACACTTGAACAAGGCAAAGTAAAGGTTAAAATACTAGTAAAGGTGAAAAAAAGGTCCTGGGGAGTTAGGTGTATTCTACTTTTCAGGCAGAAGTAGACCCTGAAAAACAAAAAAAACCCCTCCTTCATTGCAGTTAAGTGTGATTCAGAGTAGAGATTTCATAACCCTTGGGCAGAGACAAACTGAGAGAAACTGAGGCATCTGTGACAAGGCCAAACAAGTTACCATGGTATTTGATATTCCAGAAATATAAAAAGTAAAAGGAGTGTGTGGCCATTACTGATAAACTACAGATTTCTTTACTGATGCAGAAAATATATTTCTGGATATTGCCTTGTGCATGTCCAAATGTGGCTAGCTAGATATCTGGTGAGAAAATTCTGTAGAAATTTTTTCAGAAGCTGGTATTTAGGTACATCTGTTCACTGATACATAGGAAATTTAATCATAAATATGATATTAATAAATTTGTAAATTTTGGTACTTTTTTCTAGACATTTAAAGCAATAGTCAGAGTACTTATCACATACATAAAAGCCACTGCAAGTTTTTATTATAATTTCACTAGGAAGACTGTTTACTTCTAGAAAGGAAATGTAATATACTTGACACAAGAAAGATAATTATTATTCTGTCAGGAATAGTTCCTTAGGACAAATGCTTGTTCCTGCAGTATTTCAGTGGTGTTATAGTTCTGTGTTTAGAAAGGAAACCCCACTATGATGCTTCTCTCCTTCATAAAATATTAGCTTTTCTTTAATAAAAATATCTGCTGCAAGATGGTAGAAAAATAAAACAAAATTATAAAAACAGTACAAATTTTGAAGCTTTCCTCACTGGCTTTCAGCTCAGTCATATGAAAACAATGGGAATAATATTCATAGGTATGAAAAATTAATCACAATAAAGACAATTTGGTAAGCAAAGGAAAGAGAATCAAAACAAGTGATACAAAAGCAATCACTCACCACCTACCACAAGCAGGGAGATGCCCCGCCAGCCTCCAAGCAGGACCAACCCCCTCCAACCCCCTCCCCTCAGTTTTTATCTCTGAATATGATGTTACGTGGTATTAAATATCCCTTTGGTCACCTGGGGTCATCTGTTTCCACTGTGTCCCCTCCTGCCTCTTGCCCACCACCAGCCTACCCACCATGGAGGCAGTGGGAAAAACAGAAAGCCTTGACACTGCACAAGACCTCTTCAGCAACAGCCAAAGCACTGGTCTGTTATCAACTGCACTACAGAGTCTGCTATCAAGAACATTAACTTCATCTTGACCACAGCCAGTACAGTATACTGAAAAGAAAACCAACAAAAAGAAAAAGCACATGGGAGGTATGACTCTTATTTCAGCTATACAAACACAGACACAAAAATACACAGACTTTTATATGATCACTGTTAAAACACTTTGCAATAAGAACGTCAAATATACAGATAGAGATACTTATTTTTCCTGTCTTACTGTGTATCAGTATCCCAATTTGCAATTCTTGACATTGGCAATTTAATTAGTATATGTTGTTTTATTTCTTTCCAAGCTGCTGTTATTTGTAAATATCATCAAATATTTCACAGAAAGATATATACCTAGGAGAGGGCATTAGAGCCTTTCTAAGTATCAAATTGTCCAATCCAATTTCTTAATTAATGATGTAACTCACTTTATTCAATTTTTTGTTACCAATAGAAAAACAAATTGTGGATGGTTCTGCAGACAATGAACCTGTTCTGGTGTAGAACAGGTAAAAAAAAGTATAAGCAGATGAAACTGAGGAGAAAGGTATATACTGCACCACACTGCTCATCTGAATGTTAAAAATTGAATCAGAGTGTGTTAATGACACACTTGCTAAGGTGTTTAACACATGGGTCCCTGACAGCCTAAGCCATTACATCCCAACAGTGCAGCACAGCAGTACCCAAATACCACCTGGTGCTTGGAAGAACAGTTACATCATGTCTAGATGGACACAAACAAGCCTTGTCTTTTTGGTAGAACTAACTGGTTTGAGTTAAATGCTACGCTAGCATAGTTGTCCAGTTTGCAAGCCTATACCAAGGTCAATTAGTGGTATCTTTGAGCCTTCTGCCTTTTACTGAGTAATAATGCATAGCATTATAACTCAGTAATGCTGAGTTATAATTATAATGCATAGCATTATAACAAATTAAACTTCATAAAACTGAAAAAATGTCAAAAGCAAATTCAACTCATAAATTATGTGTGAGGACTTGTGTTACCTAATAGAGTTTAGGCTTAGGTTACATATTTCATTTGTCCCTATTTTTGAAGTAAGGCTTATGTACTTGTGCAGTTGAGATAATGATTCTATTAAATTATAGCCATCTGGAACAACATTCGGTGATATTATTTAAATTAACAATATCATATTTGGTTAAACAAAGATTTAAATTAATAAAATCAGCATGTTCAAGTTTTTAAAACTACTACACAGTTCATAATCAAAAGCAAGAAGGTTAATAAATGAAGAGAAAATATTATTTTATACTTAATTCTGAATAGTAGAAATGAAATGAAAATACTCTTGAAATTGTACAGCTCTTCTTAACTTCACAGCTTCTAAAAAAGAATTGGAAGTTGTATCACTTCTGTTAAAATCTTACTCATTCCCTCATGTTTTTCCACCAATAAATGTGATAGTCAAGAGGGAAAACATTCTGAGAAGAGAAACACTTGACTGATCGTCTCTCTCCAAGCTCCTATTGTTTACCATTTTCAGATTTCCGACTTTGATTGCTCTTCAGATCTCAAACACCAACCTCCTGCCCCACCACTGCTGCCTGCAGTATCTCAATCTAAAGTACATAACATCCCAATGTTCTCTCATCAGAGCTTCTAAGGTATTCAAATCATGCCTGAACTGTACACACCACATTCATATACAAAATTAATGCAGACCAATGTGACAATTCAAAGGAAAGGTCTTGGTTACCACAAGACAAAGTTGGTTTTGGACCTGAATGGCTTCCTGCTGTAATGTTTCAAGGGAACAGGGAAGACAATTTTCTAATGTTTACCATCACAGCAAAGGCATTTGTAACTGAGCACATTAAAAGGAGTCCCACAATAAGAAAGAATGAGCCTATGATGCCCAGTAACAACTGGTGACCGTAACTTGAAGAGTTAACAAGGCCTACTGGTTAAATAAAAAGGAGATGACAGAGTTAATTAGCTCAGTAAAATGCAAGAAGTTTATGTTGAGATTAGTGTGGGGACTAACAGGAGTTGCAGGGAGGCATCAGAAGGAGAAAGACATTTTTGAGAAGGCATCAGAAAGTCAAATCACAGCATTCAGCATTCATGCAGAGTGAAGGACTAGACATGAAGAGGTCATGGATGGTAATGATCAGTGAAGGAGTGAAGTCTTAGTTGCGGAGACTGCAGAAGGAAGAAGGAAAGAAGAAATAATTTCAGGGCACCAAGGGTGGGAAACAGGAGATGATGGAGAGGTGGCTATAAATGAGCAAAAGCGTGATATGAGTCACTGTTAAGTAGCAGCTGATCAAGTCTGAAGAAAGAAAGAAAAAAAATGAAAATTCCAGTAACTACTGTGGGAGGAAACACACTGGTCTCCCTGCATATGAAACAAATTTTCATTAACCTGGCAAAGGGATATAATGGGGGTGCCTCTGCATTTTGAATCACAGTAGGACAATTCAAAGGAAAAACGGTCTGTGTCTCATGAAGCCGGAAGGCTTACAAGAACCTAAGTCGCTAGACTAACTATAGCATATGTGATCACAGTCTTAAGAGAAGTAGGAGATGACATTTCTTCAGTATAAATCCATCTTGGAACACACTTGAAATATTTCAAGAAGAGCTGGCATTACAAAAATAATCAGTCTCCTGAACATGTGGGATTTCAGGAATAAATTGGAGTAAAAAAAAGGAAGGTAGTAGAAAGGCACAACCACCAGGTTCCCATATTTGATAATAATGTTATAGAAAAGATAAAATAAAAACATCTATTTAAATATGCACACATTCTGTAGTCGACAATTTTGTCTACCTAATCTCTGTTTTTTGCTCTCTCTTTTCTCTGTAACTTTTTCTATGTGTGTGTGTGCATATATATACATATCTCCACATGAACTTATATGTGTACATCTATGCGTGTATACAAAGTCAGGTGTTTTTAGTCTGGTACTGTTTAGATACAGTTTTAAAATATGGAAAATTTTACATAATTTATACTTTTATACTTTATTTTTCACTGACACTGACACTGATTCCCTGAGGAATGACAGTGCACTGAAGATCCTCAAAACATCCTTAATACATGATCCACCCAATGTCAGTGTACTACAGTTAGAATTCCAGTTCTGAAATTAATTCTGGAACTAGATTCTCACATCTTGAGATACTTATCCCAAAGCAGGCCTGATGAAATAAATGAACCTCCTTGAAGAATAACTTACAGTAAGTGGAAAAGTGACAGAAATTGATTATTGATTGTAGACAGAAACACTCTCTTTGGAAACATAAAACTTTGGTCAAATGAAAAATACTTCTTAATTCATAAAACGTACCAAAGGAGGACAAATTTTCCATGTTTTGGCAAAAAAAATGTCAGTAATATCATCCTTACCAATTTAACTCTAGGTTTAATTAGGATGGTTACAACTACAAAAAAAATTAAAACAGAAAACAGTGTTAGATATGAATGAATTTTTTTTCAACAGTCTAGGATATTAAAATACCAGTTGTCCAAAATCAAGGGAACAGCAGCAGTGCCAACTGTATGTTGACACTTCCTTCTCTATTAACTACACAGTGTAGAAGATGCAGTCACAATTAAATGTATAAGTTCCTGGTTGCCCTGTTTCTCATACTGGGATAGTATCCTGTAACTTGCAAAACTCAGTACTATTTAATGGGACACTCTTATCAAGATAGGAAATTGCCACCTGATATTGAGGTCACAGAACAAATAAACACCCCTGTAACATCACACAATAATTTCAAAGAGGACAATGAAAACTGATACAGCTTATTTGTTTCCAGTTTGTTCTATCATCTGAAATCTACATAATCTTCACTTTCATCAAGGGCTGAGATCCTACATTCACTGTCCAAATAAAAAAAGCTCCTGAATTCATAGGGACAATAGGAAATATAACACTGGAGGGATGGAAAAATACAAGATTACAAAACTTCCCACAGTAATCCTTTAATGAAGGTTTTAAACTAACATGAACCCATTAAATAATGTCACATTTAATGAGTACTTAAATAATATCATTAATAATGGAGTAATTGGACCTCTTTACAAAAAGAAAATCTATTTAGTACTGTCATCATTTCCGGCAATACAAGTTACCAGATAGTGTCTTATTCTTAGTTGTTATTACTTTTTAAACATAAATAAGCCAGAAATAATGAGTGAGAGCAACTTTTCCGGGAACTGCAGCCTAACCATTTAATTTCTATTCTGTAAAAAAAACCCCTGTGCTTGTCTATCTGTGACTATATGAAGTGGTCATGTAAGATTACTATTGTACTTTTCTTGTCTTGGAAATGCCTGCAGCTTGGCCAACTGACTTAAGCAGGGTGGTATTGTATGGAATTTCACAGCAATTATCAACACAAAGACAAACTCTAAACAATTAATTTTTGCCACATCTAATCACTTTCACATATGACTTAAATAGTTTATCATATATAGCTTCATATAGTTCACTATCCATTAATAACATTTAGCATTCATCATCTAGGTCTTTAAACAATGTCATAATTTGGACACTATGATGCCACTTAGATAAACAGACCAATGTCAAACCAACCGAAACAAATTTTCCTTTTGTTTTGCTCAGTCAAGGGAAAGGAATTTCTTTTCTGTTTTTAAATATATGGACTTCTTTTGAAAGAAATTTAAACCAATGCTTTTGAAAGAACTTCCTAATTTGAAATACTTCTACACTGACATTTTTCAAAAAATTAAATGATGATTTAATCGGGAGGCTTGGAGACACAGCATATATAACGCTGCGGAAGCCTTTGAGAACACACGCAGGATCTCTCTCGAGGAGAAAAGGCAACGCAGGAAGAACCGTGTCTTGCTGAATACTTCATCTAAGGAGTCTTTCTGTTGTGCTTTTTGCAACCGGATATGTCTGTCACGTATTGGCCTCATAAGTCACCAACGTGCCTGTAACAAATGTGGATAAAGCCTTCCCAAATCTTCGTTCGCGAAGCCCAGCCATGATGATGATGGACAGCTAAGAAAAACAAATCTATCAAGTCCATTACCCAAACTAGTAACTTTCATTTAGTCTACTAACTAACCGTTTTACTAAATAAGTTTATCATATGTAATTTCAGCTCTGATGTTTTAACACAAAATTAATTAAGATTTAAATTACTGATCCAAGACAGTTAAACTGTTTTTAGATGCCTAATTCAAAAATATACATTTCTTTTTATAAAATTTTAGAAGCTACCTTAATTTTCCCACCCATATTATTTATATTTATACTAAAAAGAAAAAGGAAATATCTGTAATTGTTGGACAACTTTGTGATTGCCGCTTATTTCTGTTTCTATGCTTTAACACTCCAAATGCTAATTAGGTTCTGCTTTGTTTTGATACCAGCAAGATGAACACAGCACTAAACTGGAGAAACTTGCTCACAAAGGTCAAATTCAGTGTGGCAAATGTAATCTCACTTTAGACAAGGAGTCATAGACTCCCCCACAAAGCAATTCAAAGCAAAAGTCTAACTCGAGTCACTGTAGGAAGGGAGCGTGGGGAGGCTAGGCTTACTAAACTGAAGGCAGCCTTTTTGAAGGCCTTACGACAACTGGAACAGTTGCTGAAAAAGTAAAATTTTGCAGACATTCTCATGCAGCTCCACTTCTGTCTAAAAAAAAAAAACCTAGAAAACACAGGGCAGGTGGACTCTACAGACTTCAGCAGCACTTATCCAGTACAACTTGGCAGTCACATATGAATCAAACGAGACTGAGTGACTGTAGGGCTGGATTGCTTAATTTTTTCTAGATTCTCACAAAACTGCTTGGAGCCTACTTCCCATGTAGCTCAGGAGTACTCCTGTACGTGGCTGGATTTACCAGAAGTCTCTCCTGGTGTTATTCTTAAGCCTATTAATAACTTCAACACAATGTATAAAGCATATGATAATTTATTTTCATTTGTTTGCTTTTAAATTCTTTTAAATAAACAAGAGGAGTACTTTTCCTGTACCACAGTGTGCTGCTTTTCTTCACTTTTCTATGTAAAATAAAGATCCTAATAGGCTTAAAAAAGCTTGATATAAATGAGCTACCTAAACATTCATTTCACATGAAATGGGACCTCACTGGCAGGAATTAACCTGACACTAAACATCTTGATCTTGATCCATATTCTAAATCAAAGTTAAGTGTGAGACAAACAAGTGCTCAAATCAATAGAGGCCATGTGATAGAGAAAACAGGTTAGGAAATTAAATAGAGGTGGAGATTAGGCTTCTAAACGATTCTGTGAGAAATATGCAGTAGCCTTGCCTTTGGTCAAACCTGCTCTGCAAGAAGAATCTCTAGCACAACATTTCAGCACTTCAGTCTTCAGGAGGAAATGGTGACAGTGTATGTCTCAGATACATATATCCCCGCAGAGTTAATCCAGCATCTTATTACAGTGTGAGAGAAAGTCTGGTTTGTTGTTTCCCTTGAATTGCTTGAACAAGTTTAGAAAATAATATTAAAAACTTAATGTATCTGTTTTATATCCTAGAAAACTCTTAAATAAAAAGCATATACCTCTGAAACCAAAGTGATGAACATATCACCCAGAACAATAAAATATAATATACAAAAAATACCTTCACTGGAACCATTGAAACCAACCAAATAAATGTGTTTTCTAAAATTCAGCAGGCAACAATATGATCTGCAGAGCTAAACAATCAGAATTACCTTAATTCACATCTCCAAGTGTTATCACTTAATGTAGCATTTTGAAAAATAAATACTCATTAGAATTCTGTAGACTATTTAGAGCATTCAGACCATTGCTTAATTATGATCCATTGCAATTGGAAGCTTCTGATTTATAATTTGGGACAATCTGAGTTATATCAATAACAAACTCTCCAAATCCCATTTTGAATTTCAAATCCATCCAGAAACAATAGAATTGCAAGAAACAAGCCATTTTCTAGCATATACTTGTTTGATCAGAATGAAATCTAAACTACACAGCTCTCTCTATACTCTCTCATTTGAGTGGGGAGTGTTGAACAAGGAGCTGGACTACATGATCTCTATAGATCCTCTCATCCTAAATATTCTCTTATTCTGTTCTGTGACTTGTCTATTAATGACCAGTTAATTTCTACCCTGATGCACACCTACTCAGCAGCTGAATTTGGGTCAAAGTCATTCTCTGTTCATAATTCTCCTCAAGTCACCACAAATGCAACTAAGCACTAGACCAAAAAAATATGTGACAGGAGGAACTTTCACGGACAGATTTGTTTTTAAAACAAACACCAGCAGAAGCACAGAAAGAGAAATGACCCAGTGATAAAAAAAACCATGGAGTTACAACTTTCATAATTTTACACAGAAGTGTGAAAACATGAATAACAAATAAAAGCAAGGCCAAAACTTAGGAGAATCCTATCAAACAGAGGAACAAGCTTCCCGTTGTCAAAGCGAATTTAGAGTCACTACATTGACGACCTATAGCAACACAAGAATATCTGTCAAAGCAAAAAAAAAAACCCTAAACACCCACTTCCAAACCTCTAAAATAAACAAATACCAGGTTCTCTCCTTAGGCTTAGAGAGAAAGAAACCTCAGTACCTTGAGGAAAGGACAGTCAACTGTGAATACAGAGGGCATGCTTTTTCTGTTTTTCAAATGATAAAGTGTAGATCTAGAGAACTTTTACTTATTCTGAACAGACTTCTGGACTTGCAAAACAAAAGAGAATTAGTTTTTGAAATCCTGATCATCAGAGATTGTAGCAACTGCTATTAGTCTGATGGGTCACAACAAAGAGAGGGCAATCATGATATTGAACTGACTACATAGTTGGACTGAGGCTAAAAGCAAACTCTAAGAAAAATACTTGAGTCTCTCGATTTCCATCTGATGTGCAGGGAAGTCTTGCTAGGATAGGGAAAGGAAAGGAAACCTAGTCTGAGACGAGTAATAAATGTTTCTAATTTATCAGTGACACTTGACTTTCCTGAACAGTAATGTCTGTCAGAGGACGTTACTACAATAAGCTTTGTAAATCTTAGTTAGAAAGGACTGGTCTTATTAAAAATTATGTTCAAAAAAGTGACCCAGTAAATAACTTACTTAGGACATGTACCACAATTAATCCATCTATCTCAATCTATCTTAAGAAAATTAGTGAGTAAAGCTCATCATTTACTGACCATTTAAAGTATATCAGTTGGCACTTATCAATCAAAAACATATTCTTAATCTCACTAATTTGTTTCTTTCCTTTGAAGAAAATAATGTACAATGCTAAATTAAAAGTCTTGACAAGTGAGCATGAAAGTATAATAGAAAGCAGAATGATGAGCCTGAGTTAACATCCCAACACTATTTTTCTTCAGACTAGAAATATTGAAAATTAAATCATAAGGACTCTACCCACCTATTTTACTTCACAGAACTTCAGTACCATTTAAAAATTGTGCTTCTCTCCCCTAAATAAATGTAGTAAATTCATCTGATGTTTTGAAAGCATAATATCGGATTTTGGTTGAAAGTTAGCTACAAAAGCTACAAATCTGCCAATTCTTTACCTGTATTGCAGCTCAAAATTAGGATGGCATCAAAAGAAGTCTTACAAAGCATTTATTTTCTATAGTTTTGTGTTCTCTCAGTGTTTGACTACAGTTGTGTGATATATCAGATTTGCTAAACAGTGGACCCACCTAGGATTATTTAGCATGCAAGATCATTCAGTGCATGTTAGGACAGCCTCACTACAACTTCTTGTGGGCAATTAAAGATTAAATTATGCAGGATTATGAAATAACACAGATATCAACACTTAGATTTTCATAACTGATGGCAAGTGATGACCTCCAAAGTTGGAATCATCTGCTACGTATATATCTCAATCGACAACCCTCAATAACTTCAAGTATTCTGAAAGTGTAATGTGATACAATGTTCAGTAGAAAGTTCATGCAGGAAAGAAGTCTGTTGGACCTAAAGACAAAGTGAATTCTTTAAATTAAAAATTCCTCAGGTGAGTTCTTTTCTTCAAATATCTGTTTATGTTTAGCACATTTAAGCCTCATAAATAGTGCAACTCTTCACAAACTAATGAAGCTGCAAGTGAGCAACCAATACACAACTATCAACTGAGTGGGCAATGAACTACTGAAAAATAAATGCTCACATTAATTTGATTTTGCTTTAAAAAAATGTCTCCAGTTTTGTAACACTACATTAACTACTTAGGCAGTAATTTTGAAAAGGGAAAAACTATTGTGTTATACAGAGCTAAATGTTAGCAGACTCCTGTAGAATACTGGAACATTTTGAAGATAATATGTCAACAATTTGAGATTAGAAAAATAAAGTGCTTCTTTTTTTTCCTTGATAAATAGACTTATGGACTGGAATCTGACATTTATCAGGCTCACTAATAAAACTTGTGCATCTCAGCATTTCAGACAGAGAAAGCTTTTGAAGATGCTTTTTCCTGGGGCAACACTTGGTAAGGACGCTTGCCATTGAGGAAGCCAGAGGAGAGGGTGATACGTGTCTCTGGGGCAACAGCTCATACAGGAAAAGTGATAGGCTGAGTTTCCTCCTCCAAAAGTGATCAGTCTCAATATAAAGATAAAAAAAATAAACGTGAAAGACCTAAAGCTTTAGAAAGTGCTGTGAAAGCTATCACAGCTCTGTGTGCATGGATGAGTGTCACATACTGCAGCAGGATGTTAGAACCAAATGCTGTGAACAGCTACGTTCAGAGAAGTCTCTTATCATATTTTATTTACTTTACAATGCATTCTGGGCCCTCTAAATTAGACTGAGCTTAGTTAAAGTTTATCATAAATCTGAAGGAAAATCTTCCAGACAAGAAGAGAGTGAGGGTTTGGTTGGACATTCCCAGTGACTACTTCTCCCAGACAAAGCCAGCCAAGCTCAGACACAGATTCAGTCTATGGTTATTACTGGATTTCTAAGGAGTGACTTCTTATTTGAACTTGTGATAAAAAGACCAGTTTTCCATTCATTCTGCTAAAGAGAAAATCAGCATAGCCTCACATTTGCTTCCTATGTCAGGACTGATCTGTTAGCACAATTAAGAGCAAGTTCACCTTTGATTTTATTCTTTTGCAGTATTGAGCATACAGGCACAGAACAAAGACAGATTACAGTCTAAATGCTAGAATGTCATTGATAAACTCTTTTACAACTAATAAAAAGCCCAACAAAGAATATATTAGAGAGAAGTATTTCACATAGTGTAACCTTTTGATCACTAATGTAAACGATTTTATAACACACAAGGTGGCTGAAGTAGTGAACTCCATTTCATCCAACTTCCTTATCTGCTTCTATTCCATTCCTTTTCCAGTGAAACTACATTTATGTGAGGCTTTAAGAAAGTGGTCTGATGTTAGAAAAACATATTTTAACAATAGATAGCATTTTCTATCAAATATATCCTGAAAGCTTTTGTTCTTCAAAGGTGGGAAGCTGAGATGCCCAAACTAATTATTATCTTAAAGTGATTAGTTGCCATCATGTCTGATCTCACCTAAAAGATAGTAATGAGTTGCAAAGTATTAATGCCATATATTTATCTGCATAAAGTAGAAAGCAAGATACATGTTTATACAAAACACAAAGAACAAGGACATCACTTTAACCTGTCTCACATCACGGTTAGGACCTGGAATACCACAATGAGACAATGATGTGGCAATGATTCAGATGAGGGTTTAGGAACACATTAACCATCTATCGACCCAAAACTCTGCTACAAGGCAAGAGGCTGCAAGGATCTGTGAAAACTGAAGAATACAATTAATGTGAGGACAGATTTCATTATAGAGCTCTGTCTTTTATCTCCCATGGAGACCTTTTAAAAATTATCGTGTAATGTCTCCGTTGTCTCTACATACACTGCTGTATCTTGATCAAATATTATACTCAAGCACAATTTGCAATATTTTAAAAACACTTCAACAGTAACAAATAGCAGTTACTATGAGCCAATTTTAAGTGTGAATTTACATAGAACAGACAGCTCTCTAGCTATACTTTTCAGTTATGTATTTATCTGTCTCTCACTTATTTTGTGCTAAATCATGCATACCTATGAAAGAGATGGGGGGAAGACAAAAAAACCATGTATAAATTAGATTTAGAGGACTGATGTATCTTCATGGGATGTATTTATACTATATGTCTACTTGATCTCTCTCTTCCCAACTTTCTTCACTGTGGGAACCCATTTAAAAAAAATAAAAGGTCACCTATCATGAAAAATGTTCAGCTATTTTTTAAACTTTTTTGGTTTTGGTCTCAAAAATATAAAGTATTTCCTAACTTACTTTCAAGACTGAGTTTTCCTGATTTTGAACCTGGATACCGTAGAGCACAAGTACACTAAAAGCCTGTGTAAAGAAGCTCTGCTTAACCTTGTATAACACTGTGAAAACATTCACATGGCCCCTGTTTGTCACCTGCTTCTACACAGCAGTGAAAGACCTGTGCTTGGACTGGTTTGAATACATAGCTCTCTATCACACCACAAACTACAGAATTGTCTCTCCAAAACTATTGCAGGGCATAACAAAATGCTGTAAGTCTTCGGACACAGCAAGGACTGGAGATAAATACTGGGGCAGGGCTAAGAGTTTTCATCAGAATATCTATCCTTTTGGAGGAGCAGACATTTTGTATCCCTGGGTAAGTGATGAGATGGTTAGGTGTTCATTTGATTGAATTCTGTTTGTTTACTCACAGACAGCCAATCTTGAGACTTTGAACTCCTGTGCTTTCCAAGCTACTTCTGTCAGTTGAACCACAATTATTGACTAAGGGAAGATTCCTATCCCATTTCAGCTGTGAAGTAAAACAATGTAGTTAATTATCTCCTGTATGCTTACTCCCCTCTCTTGTCCCTGCGACACACATAAAATTCTATTATCCCCAGTATCTTCCAGACATGTAAGTCAATTTCTAATGATGAACATCCCTTTTGTTTAGTTGGTTTCTATTCTTTCATCTATCTTATTCTAAAAAGAGTTGCTTTGTTCCTTCATTTTCTTGGAATAGAAATATGGAAATATAGCATATCCTATGATAAACCATGATGGTTTTCTAAGCCTTTTTCCCATGGCTGAAAATGGTGGTTTGTTTTTTTTTTTTTTTTTTGCATGTGAACACATAATTTATATGCTCCTGGTTTCTCTCTCTGGCTAATATACAACCCAAACTCTTCATTAATTATTTAACTGATCATTCACTGACATTCTCAGCATTTACGGTTTTCATGGTCATTTTTCAGAATCTAGTCAGATCTACATTTCTGTATGTGTCTTTGTTTCAAATCATATTTTATAAATACTCACATGATCTACCTGCAACAGTAAAAAAATAATCAAAAAGAAAAGTCTGCCTTCTGTTGAAACCTATTTGTTTAATTCTTATAAATTTCCATAATGTCATTTTCAAAAGGGAACCAACAGGGAAAAATGACCATGTGAACAAAATCAGATCCGCCAGCATATAAAATTCTAATGCAGCCTGCTGATTAAACTACCAAAAATTATACAAGTGTTAACCAAAATCATTACTAAGATGGTATTTATGAAAATCTTATTCAGTTATTTTCAAAAGCAATTAGCACCCCAATACACTTTAAACTACATTTGCTATATTAATCTGGCAAGGTCAGGCTCTGGTTTCATGTATACAAATAATTAATCCAATTAAGTCTGGAAAAGGCCTTGTTAATCTACTGTGTATGGAACATTAGCTGCCTGGAAGACATGAAGAAGTAGGTCATGAGAAAACTGTCAAAAACAGAAACAAAAAGACCCTTTCAAAACATTTTTTCACATGGAAGCAAGCCAAGTGACAGTGGTGGAGTAAAACCAGAAGCTAAACATTCAATGGTTAGTACAATTTTAATTAGCTAAAAAGGAAAACTATTGACATGCTATTGTTCATGAACACCTATGGATTTCTTCCTTCAAGAGATAAACTAAATTAAGAATGTTTTGGAAACTTCAGATTAACACTGCACAGCCGTTGCTAGGGCAGTGCAGTGTTGAATTTATGGGTAACAGCAACTGCTGCAGTCCTCTCCAGCAAGGCAGGGTTTAGAAAAGCTTCAGCAGGGAAACGAGCAATAGGAGATTTGGTAATTAGGAGCAGGAATAGATGACTACTTTTTCATTAAAGCAGAATGGCACACATGAGAGGACAGAACAAAGGCAGACAAAGAAAGGTGGCAGAAAATGGGAGAAACAGTTGAAAAATGACAATGAAGCATGAAACAGAGAGAAAGCAGCAGTATAACCTGCTTCACAGTAAGTTACCAAGAACCTGGGAATGTTTCTGTCTCTTACTCTCCGTGTGTGGTCCCCAACTGCTTGTGATGTTGGGAAAAAACAGAGTATAGTGAAAAAAGAGCTGGAAGGCATTAGCTGATAAAAATCTCATATTCTTATACTTTAAAGTGATAAACAGAACATTTGACTGTTTGCAATGAGACAGGAGGTGTGAGATAATGTAGCAGCATTCTAACATATGCTATAGCATTGCTCATATATCTGAGTTTTGGCAAACACTAGGAGATAATCTATAAAAATACTAACAAGTACATGGTGGCTCAACATCAGAAAAGTGAACAAGGGTGGTAAAGTAACATTATCTCTATGAATAGCAAAAGTAAAAATATATGGATACTGCCATAGTTAGAGATTATCTGTGAGAGACCAAACTCCTGTGCTACCTGATGAAAATGAATAACAAAAATAGTTAAATTGAATATTTCAGGTTTATTTCTTATACTCAGTCACCTGGCCATGATTCCTAAAGCACTTCCTGCCCTCTCTTCATGGGACAGAGGTATTTCAGCCCATTCTACTTCTCCACACTCACTAGGCTGAGACAAGGTCTTAGAGCATCTCCACTGCGCTTTACTTTTGCCTGAGCTTTAGCTCTGAGTATCCACAGATGGCATCATGTTCATATCAAATCTCTCAGAGCTGCGGCAACTTGGCACCTGATGGAACTGCACAGGCAAAATGACTCCCTCTGCTGTAGAAAAGGGAAACATTCTGCAATAAGGTGTTCCTTTGAGTAGCCTACTCTTCCCACTTCTCACACAAAATCCAGGTGATCGGAGTAACGAATAGCTGTTGTTTCATGGTAACAGTCCTTCCTTACGGTTTCATAGTGTTTAATACACATTCTTAAGGTCAGGATTTCTTGACTTTTGGATTCTGGAGGACCTCATACACCTTATCTAACACCTGAGGACACCTGATATATGTATTTAAAATGTGTGCATATATATGATCAATACAGCTTCTAAAGTCACTGAAATCTTGATATAAATTGCAATTTCTTCTACTACAAACCTCTGATTAGCTCCAGCTTTGACTGTCTCATTCTTAGATACTGCGGACTCACAAGTAGTAACAGAGATGGGCCTTCAGAGCCTCATTGATCATAAAACTATATTGCTTTGCTATAAAAGCATTCAATTTAGATTATCCACTCTAAAATTTTCTTTTATATAAATCCAATTCCCAGAGAGTTGTATTTATGACTAGACTGAAAATGCTTGTGAAAGAAGCTGCATGAGCCTCACACCGTGCTCTGACTTGGTGGCAATTATTGAAATCAGCTAATAAATTACTAAATAATTCAGTTTGAAACCTAATAACTCAGTCACTGGGAGAAAAGGTTTAGGTCCTAATTCTCACAATGGTAACAAAGAAAATACGTGAGACTTCAAGAGTTATTACATGTTGTATTATACTGGAACAAGTTTTCATCAGGACTAGGGAACATACATCACATCCCCTGGAAAGGCATGCTTAAAGCAACTAACATTTATTTACTGTGATCATACAGATGTTATGTAAGGAACTGGTGAAAGCAGCTTACCCACATGAACATTCTTATTGACACAACTTTCCCTTCTGACATCCCCCAAAAAGTGTCTGAGCTAGCTGTAAGTTTCAATACTCCTCCAACAGAAGTAGCAATCTTTTCCACTTTCCACTCCTGATAATATCTGTAGAATCTCTCCCTCCGCAGATGAGAAATTTAGACATTATTATCCCAAAGATAGGAACATTGACATCAAGAGTGGAAGAAGGCTACCTACTACTCATAATTCTTCTTGTTGAAACATTTCCCATCAAAAAGTAACAGATGAAACACATGATCATGGAGTTGAATTTCTAGAGTGGGCACCAATTCTAGATCACTGGATCCAGTTCTTTTCTGTTTCCTCTGTGTCCTCTCAAACCTCATGGGTAAGTGCTGATTGGTATCACATTCAGCATTATTTGCTGCTGTCAGGTTACAGCAAGGAAATCAAGATCAAGAAAATCCCAGGTCCAGTTTTCCTCAAAGACAATTAAATAAATTTTCTCACCCTCAGAAAGTGAGCTCTAACTTTACAGTATTGCATAAAAATATTTATTGTTTCCTATTCCATAAAAGTTTCATATTTCATATGGACCTAGAGTTTAGTGAAGCTCTATACCAGGCTTCTTCAGAAACAGTACTTTAATTAGTACTTCCTACCAGCTGACTGAAAGGCCCAGGCTGATCTAAGGGAAGACTGAATTAACACGAAGGTTACTCTCTATTGCCACGAGAGAGGCAGGCACTCAGTCAATCACCGGCATGAGCTGCACTGTGGTGGATGGTACAGAGAATCACTCTACACAGCTCGTTCTGGAACACACTTTGCAAGCTCCCCCTACCCTGGTATATTTCAGTTTGTTAGGGGCTTTGATTATGTATGGAGGAAAGCGAAAATTTCCATATTTTGTAAGAGAAGAATTAAGATTAAAAACAGTACAGCAGAAGCAATATTTCACTGTTAATGCAGAGCTTTCATTTTTATACAATGGCAGAAGCTAGAGGGTCTATGATCATTCATTCATTCATTCATTCATATCCTGCTCCTTCACCACATCTTGGAGACTTCATTATATCTTTAAAATTTACCTTCTGGCAGAATTGAGGAAGTCCAAACAACAACTCTACCAAGGCTGCAGTTTATAATTTTCAAATAAATGTTTAACAGTTTTTTAAAACTAGGATTGTTTGCACTGTTGTTTCTTGAAAAACATAACTGATATGTACGTTTGCATTTCTGCTCAGGTTGAATAATGCACAAGTTTCAAATATTTAAACAGAGTAAGTATAATTCTTCATCATACATTTCTATCAAATTAAATGGTAGGATCAGCTTGGCTCACCATCTTGGTAGTCACTGCAGATATTACAGTGCTGGATGATGATACCAGGAGATATTGTAGTTTGAGGACTGGATAGATTAGAAAACATAATTTTTTTGTTTGACAAAAATAGGACAGTTTCGCATATGCCTTTTTCTTCTATTTGACCATTAGACTTTGATTTTGCGTTACTGGCCAGAAGAATGGCAGGCCATTTGTACACAGCTATTGATGTAAGCAGATTGGGAATGTTCAAATATTCCAGAGAAGTATCTACTGCATACACAGACACAAAGCAGCTCAGCAGTGCACCCGTGAAAAATCTAGAGATGGAGAACTGAGAATGGAGAACTGAGCACGCATTCATTCATTTGAAATACTCAGTATGTACCGTAGAAATGGCCCCTGAAATTTAATGTGGACAAGATGCATCAAGCTGAGTATACACGAACAAGCCATGTATAAAGTGCTTACTCATGCATTCTGTCTGGGAATTCCCCGGCAAAGCACAGTAGCCATAACAATGGTTCCTATTAAGATTGTAATCTAGGTTTACAGTTCTTTGAAAAGAAGAATTTTATTCATTACTATGACTGTATTGAGACACTGTGAAGTGTGTTCTCATTATACTTTAATTTTTCCAATACACAAATCTTCACCTAAATTTACTCCAACACTGAAAATCTTAGCCCAGCAATTTTTTTCCTCTGTGCATTTAGGGTATTATTGCATGAACTTATACAGGAAAGGAATGAAAATGTTTTACAAATATTTAGCCTTTTACCTCTTTCCAAGGAGTTTCATCAAACATTTGGTGAAAAAACCATTCTTGAATGCTTTACAAATGCTCCATTAACTCTGGAAGCTCTACACACATCAAGAATGCAATGAAGGCTGAATGTTGTGAATCATTATTCCCCACCACTGACAGAGAAATTAATTATTGAGAGCAACCACAAAGCAGGCACAGCCTTGGAACAGCAAGTTTCTGAGCAACGTGCTGAAAAGGTTTGACTGCCATCTATTGGTATGAGCAACTAATGCACCGATGGCAATTTTAAAAAAAACCCCAAAACTACAAACCTAGTAAACATCCAGTGCAGATATTAAAGGAAAACTAATTTTCTAATTATCTAATTAACTAATAAACATAATTTCAGGTATGTATAAAGCAGTACTAACATGAAAAGCTTCCCAGTTTTAATTTTTTTCTGGTAAAAATATAATTACACACAGAAACACCAGCTTCCTTCATTCTCTACAGTGGTTTGAGATCTAATAATTACAAATTCAGTTTCTGCTACTGCCTGAAAATTATTAAATAAAAATGGAAAATACTAACGTTTTCCTTTAATTTAAACTATGAATTAATGAGAGCTGATTTTCACATAGTAAGTTCTCAGTTAAAACTGTCTTAAATAGCTCCTCTGACTCATTAGCTAACAAAACCACAAAACTTTAAATTACATTGTAAATTTCTAATCATATGTATAATGTCTCAATGCTTGTATGTGGGTATAGCTGTACACACCTCATCTATATAGGATTGTCTGTTAAACTTAGGCTTCCTAATCAGGCTAGTTCACAATAGGCAGAACATATGCCAACATATCACAACACAAGTAACTGTATAAAGATTTTCCTTCAGCTGTTCAGACCAGCTAGCACAGTAGTTCAGTTCACCCCTGTCAAACATATCCAGTCTCTTTTCACTCTGCCTTAAAGCTGCTTTCTTTTCTTCAACAGTTGCTGCCAAGCTGTCTTTACTTCCTCTCCAAGCCAGCTCACTAGCTAAACAGCTACCCTGCTAAAATACTCCTTCAAAAGGCTTGTTCTAAATTTGTAAAATCATTCCATGGCAAAAGGAAAAGAGATCAGGAGAGCCATGGATTTCAGGGGTTTAGGATGAATAACAAAATGACTCAGAATTATTCTAAATAGTATCTCTGTAATTAAACTAATTTATTACACTTGCACACCATGTGGAATTGTTCTCAAGAATTATCCTGCACAGATCAGAATTTCATATAAAAGTTCAAATGAAGTGTATTTAAACAAAAAACAACTCATAGACAGAAAAGCCTGTGGGCCCAAACTGAAGTTCACTTTCTCACTTTCAGAATCTTTCAGCAGCTAGAACTGAGCACAGTATTCCACACACAGGACTGTTTTCTCACATTGCTCTATCCTAAATCATTTTTCATTATATATTCTCAGACAATGCATAATTGCAACTGAATTCCCAGCACAGGATAAGAATATTGGATTAATTCTGAGTATCATATGTTGAAACTTTACATTTTCCAAAAACATTTACACTGCAGGAGGTCTGTTCACACATGGCCATGAAAATGAGGAAAAGGAAAGTAAGTATGTACTTTATATTTTGAGACTTCAGCCTTTTTTCTTACCTGAGTACCCAAACAAGCAACCATCATATGAGTGAGAAGTTTAGCTGCAAACATGGCACACCTGGTGCAGAAGAGGTGGGAGATGATAGCCAAAGTGAAACCTACACAGAAACAACAATTAAAAAAGAAAAATGAAAAATTTGAAGCTTAGGCTGATAAACTATGCTATAAATCCAGAAGATATTTCTGGAAGGTGCAGATCATCTAAACAAACCAACCAACCAAACCTTTAAGAGAGAGTAAGTTCACTTTGGTTCCCCCTGGAATCACTCATGAATTTATTAGTCAAGTACTAACATTTATTTAAGTTTTCCATAGCCTTGGGAGCTAAAATAATTGCATAATGTAAACAAGCAATTTTTGTAAATTTGTGTGTGTGTGTGTAATTTCTGCATGATACACATGATTGTCATAATAGTTAAATATAAAGCAAAGGTAATTCTTCAGTGTTCATATTACTGAATCCAAAAAGATGTTTTTAGAAAAAAATAAATAAAAAATTGTCTCCAATTGTGTATCACTGCTTTAGGAGACAGCTGTAACCTTCCAAATGCCAGTCTCCCACCACATCTGTGTTGAGCACAGAAATCCCTTATAGCAGAAGTCGGAAAGAATATCACTTTTCATTTCACTAATTAACTGTGAACATGAACTGAACAAAAACGGGAAAACCCCCTTACCTACCAATAAGTAGTTCCTGGAAGAAGGAGCCTGGGAAAGCTAAGTCATCAAGGAAAACACTGCTAAATCTCATGTAGAGTTAACTGTGCACTTCCACACACTAGGCAGGGCATGAGTTCGGATAATAAAGGGAAATCTTTTATCCTCTCTTCAGACTGACTGTTTGCTCAGCTACAAGTATTTCTAAGATATGAATGAAATAAATCATTGCCAAAAGTATTATTTCTAAATTTTTCAAGAGTTAGTTATATTTATACTTCTATCTACATATTCTTTCTTTTTTCTATTTTTTTTTATATTCTTCATACCTAGGTGGACATGTTAAGAGAAATGAATAATATCCTTACAGATCTAAAAACTAAAGCGATTTTTTACTTATTAGATTTATTTAAATCTAGTAACCTTTATCTTCATGTAAGGAAACACCTTCAATCAGCTAAAGAAGCTGAAAAACATTGCAAGGCATTTGCCTCATATTTAAGGTAAACCCTTAATTAAGCTATTTTAAGATTTAAAACACATTCTTATGACACATGACTACAGTAAATGACTAGTTCTGAAAAAGGACCTGTAGGTCTTTATTGATTCCAATTCAGTACATCCTTTTTTTCCTGTAAGCCAGTAATTCTATTTTAAAATCTGCTTATTTTCATCAGTTAAAAACTTCTTTCATTATTGTTAAACATAAACATCAACTTATGTGAACCAGGTGAAAAACAGTTTTCTTCTCTTTCTTTGCCTTCTTTTTTATGGCTAAGGTTTTAAAACAATTCAAGAGTCTAGATTTAATCTGTTAGGGCAGTTTGCTGAGCAGGGATAAATAGGGGATTTAGCTGCTTGTATTACTTTTATTACTCATATAGTGATGATCTAGTATAGAGGTCATAAACCCCACAAAGAGCAGACCCAGAACCCCATTTAAATACCTTAAAGTTAGGTTAATCGAGTCCCTTTAGCATGTTTTCTTAGCGAGCCCATTACTCCTAGTGTCTACCAACACAAGAGGTCATTTCAAACCTAAGTAATTCTATGGTTCTAATAAAAATGTACTTTCATCTGGGATTGCCTGCAACGTAATACTGAACTTGCTTCAAAGTAAGAGGCATAAATTCCGTCTTCTTCAGAAGCAAAGTGGAGGCTAGAACTTAGGTCCCCTGCTTCCTGTCTGACGTTCTAGGACTTCTGAAAATGCTGTTGAGGCTGCTAATAAGGAAAGTCATGATCCTCATAGGTGAAACTCTCAGGTTTCTCCCAAGATGTTAGGTAGTTAGGCAGCAGAGTGTAATGGAATCTATCACCCCAGGTTATCACTTCTGAGTCAAAGAGATTGGACAAAGGGGATGACTGCTCTAGAGGTACAGGTGAATTTAGGATTTTTAAGTTTCTTCCCCCAAATGAATGACATATTTCTCCTTTGTATGGTTCAATAAAACATCACAAGGAAACATATTCCTTTGCTGACATTTTTTTTCCAGCGGCAAAATTTGCCACTGTGCAAATACCAGACAAGATGGTACCTTAAATACCATGAAGTTAACATTCTTTCAGTATTCCACCAAATAAAGAAGATTGTCACCAGCTACTAAAAATATTAATAACCAATCAGTTTTACTGTTTATCAGTTATTATTAATGAGAAAACTGTTTTAAATCAACTGACCTGAAATGCAGATGAATCCAGAAGAGAAAAAAGCCTCATTGTACGAAGACAAGTTATCTGTTTGGGCATAAACTGCATAAATGGACATATGAGAACAGGAACATTCCACATACTCTGATGTGTCATCAATCACTTTGCAGAACCCATTATCAGACAGCCAGCTGCAAAACAAAAGTTTCACAGAGTTGGAAATGGACTTGAGTAATTCACACGGTAAGCAGCCCTGAAAATTATTGTTGTATCCCTGAAATACAAGTTTTCTAAATTATTGCATAGGTGTTTTCTGTAATCTTCCAGGTGCAGTGCTCAGAACAGCACATATACGTAAGATTAAACTATTGTTTATAGCCTTTTTTTTTTAATTTATGATTACAAATCTTCATAAGTACATTACAACAAACATTTTCTTTTCCACTACGGAATCTTTGTGGCCACAGTTTTAAAATTTCTGATAGATTTCTACATCTGTCTGACTTTTCAAATAGTTTGTTACTTAACTTTGCTCAGTACCTTACTCCATTATGAAGAACATTTTACACTGCTATTTGTCTTTTGGAAACTAAAATTCATGTTTGGGATTTTTTTTTCAGTATTGCTGAAATGATTTTGAAAAAGGATACTTACATTCTAAGCTATTTCTAATGGAAATCACGTATAGATAAAAGGAGAGCATACAGGTAAATTCTGCTACATGTTCTTCTGAAGAGAAATAATTTGTGTAAACAACAGACTGATATCATCCAGTTGGTCTAATGAAATTGTGTCTAAACCAACTAGATTTCAACAGGATACAGAACATAATTCTCTCCAAATTCATTAATATTAATTCAGTGACATAATTCTGGGATGTATGGCCTGTCCCTGTAACCTAACACATCATTGCACGATCTAAGTGGCATTTTGGTGAAAAAAGCCAAGGGGAGAAGTTTGAGAAATATCTGAGCTAGAACAACTCCTCGTTTTATTAAATGGAAAGTTTTATATACTGGTAAAAAGGCCAGAAAAAATAAGGAAAAAAGACAGGAAATTTATCAATTTTATACTTGCAAATGATTTAATCAGAGTTATCACATCTTAGGCAAACACATGGGTTCATGGTAGAAACTGGAAAACTAAACACATTAATAAAATAACCTTTCAGCCGCTTGATTCCAGAGGAGACACAGGGACTTTTGTGGAACAATCCGACCTCCCGGAGCATAAATGCGATAAATGACCTCATTGTTGTCTTTCAAAGGCTGTGAACTCTGACCTTTCAAGCTTATAGAAAAAACCTGAAACAATACATACAATGGAAAAATAAATTTCACATTAAAATTTAACACAGTGCTCATTTTAATTAGACCATAAAAATAGTCACATTATTTTAAATAAATTTATGATATTTTGAGCAATATCTAGATTAAAATAATTTCCTGAAAAAAACAAACTGTGTTATCTTCAAACCTTGTTCTTCAGGGCAAGTTCTTTATCTCCAGTAAGGAACCACTGCTGACTGCTGTATTCTGTGAACTGCACAGATTCACAGTTCTCTTCTTGAGGAGGTGATAATACAACAGAGACCTCTAATAAATGTTCAGGTATTTGAATAGAATCCCCATCTTTTCCATTAAATCTGTGTCCGTTGATTTGCTGAGGAAACCAGTTGTGAGCCATTATTGCAATGTATGGGCAGCTGTCAAGGATATTTTTGCCTCTGTTGAAATGAAAAAGCAATAGGGCTGGTAAGTGGAACCAAGTTTCACTTTAAATGACTCTAAAATGTATTTGTGATTTGTTAATAATTTATTCTTTCATCATTTTTAGGCTTTATGATGTTTAATTGACACACTGTTTCAGTTTCTGTGAAAAAAAAGAGGGGCCGAATTATTATGTATTTCAGCTTCTCCATATCCCCTCTAGGATTTGCTCCCTATGATCTGCAACTAAAATCCCTTCATGGTAAATTAGGTTATCTAAACACACATCTTTATAACCTCTAAAAGAAGGAGATGCATTAAAATGCATGATCTTGCTCTCTTTTTCCCAACAGATGATGCAAAAAATCTTGAAATAAAGAATGTTAACTTTCAAGTTCTGAACACTGAACACATATTCAACTACCAGCTGCTTAACAGATTAACAGTGGGAGAAATCTACTGGTTAAAACCTCTGTCTCATAAACGAGAATAATCTGTTTCTGCAGTCACCTACTTCCCCTGCCCTATTAGCCTGAAAAGAGAGTATTATGCACTCGCACACAAAACCAGCAATTTTAAACTATGAGTAGCTTTAAACATTTTTAAATAATGTTCAAGTGAGCAAAACCAAATACACATGAAGTACAAAACGCCAGTAGATATTTTCAGTTGCTAACTCTCATCTAGGCTTAGAACATCGCTCTCCATCATACAATTACATATTATTTTCTTAGAAAGAATAATGAATGTTTTTCCTGGCAACATTTGAGCTAAAGGTGAATTAATACATGTCAAATCTCCTGACTCGTGTTCCCACAGCTACTCCATCCAAATGTACCAGTTACGTGTGACACATAATCTTACAAAGCAGAATACTGGTACTATGACAAAATGCTTTGTAAAACTGTGACAGCACAACACTTTCTTGTATAGGTAACATATTAGATGGTAGAAAAGTCCCTTTCCTGAAAAGGTAATTTA
Source organism: Chiroxiphia lanceolata (assembly GCF_009829145.1). Classification (NCBI taxonomy): domain Eukaryota; kingdom Metazoa; phylum Chordata; class Aves; order Passeriformes; family Pipridae; genus Chiroxiphia; species Chiroxiphia lanceolata. Next base: position 51,096,181 of record NC_045671.1, on the reverse strand, counting down.
AATTTTCTAAATTGGTAAGTTGTCATGTATTTCCAAACAGATTCAAGTTTACTAACCTTTCTCCTGCTGATCCACACTTTATCCCAGTCAACAGAGAAAAAGCAAACTTCTCAGTCACCTCAGCAAGCAGGCTGTATCCCCGTGTATCCTCACGCTTCGGGCTAGCAAGAGCACAGAGTATCTCATAGAAAAGGCTTTTGCTTTTACCAGTGAGTAACTGGTCTTCACCTACACCTGTAATCTAACGAGAGGAGAAGAAATCAAAAAACATTTTGTGCAAAGGAGTCTGCTTGTAACATTTCCTCATGTTAAATGGTTTAGTGACATCTTCATTGTTATTCCAATGTTTATTCTGAAAGTTCAGAGTATTTTTCCCACCTCCTGATCTCTGCTGCCAAGGCATAAGACAGTCTGTCAAAATTACATAAAGATATGCTTACTAGGAATTTGATTATTAAAGAAAGGATGTGGCATTTTTCATTCTTTGAGAAATCAAAAATTGATGACTCTTAGGAATTTTGTACATTATTTTCTCTGTTTTCTGTGTGGCAACAATCACAAATGAATGAATATTGTTATAATACTTTGTGTCTAGGTATTTAGACATTTTCCAGATCCTGTGGATCTATCACCAGTCCAGAAGAGCCAGAAAGCTATAAAACTAGTCCATAATTTTCACATAACTTACTGCAATGCTTAAATGCTCAGCTACCCCTGCAACTCAATTCCCAAAGCTACTGGAGGAAAAAAGGCTAGTTATGAGTACAGCAGATTTCAGCCAGCCCTGGTAGTATTTGCTGGTGTGCTGACTGAGTCATCTGTAAAGATATGAGCAGGTGTTGTGCCAGGGCTAAAAGCAACAAAGATGGGGCCTGGAAGTCAAGAAAACATAATAAGCTGTATGAAACTGTGGCACCAAAGGGAAAATTTGCACAGTAGAAAATTTAGAGCTATAGGTATGCATACAAAATTAATACTGGTTGCTCTTCTCAACCTATTTGATTTCTTATTTCTTGCCACCATCCTAACTAGCAGCAGACTAACTCCTTCCGTGATTGTGGGACTTCACAATTTCTACTTTTACTTTTGCAGTCTGTGCCCCTGAGTCACTGATGTGGATGTGATCTGCCCTGATTTTATCCTATGTGTTGTTATACTCTTATTAAAGTCATTTAAGAAAAAGCAGGAAATGTTTACCTTATCTATTATATGCACCACAGCAGTAAGCTGCTCTTCCGTAGTTTCTGTGGCCACTTTGACATTTAGATTCTGAAGGACTCTGTGTAAAATGGTGTCATCAAGAGGCTGATGCAGTTGATCAATCAGGCCCCAAAATGGCAAGGAGTCCAAATCTGAGACAATGGTGATGTTAGAAATACCATATACGTCATCTACCCTCGCACCACCTGTGGGATTAGAAAGTACAACCTGGAAACGTTTAGGAAATGGGTTTAAAGATCCTGTCTTTGGAGTCAGGGTCACATCCAGGAATGCATTTCTCTGTCCACGTTCAAAAGTCAATAAACCTTCAGATTTGGCAAAATCTTGTCCTGCCACAGCTGGAGATACGAAGGTGCGACCAACAGGTTCAGGTTTTTGCAGCTCCTTAAAACAAACCAAAAGAGTTTTAGCAACGTTACGATAGATGGACTTGTTCAAAACCAGCTGGTGTAGAACACACATACTTTAAAGTCATAAAAATTATATATGTTAAAAAGAAATCCTCTTTTAAAATGCAAATATTGCATTAAATGAATTATCCCATGAATTAGCAATCCATGAATTATCCCATGAATTAGCAATCCATCAAACCTAGGGAAAGAATTACATATATTGTCAATAGGACTCAGCATCCCTCTCCTTCTTGGTCTGTTAAACCTCATGAGATTCCCATAGGCCCACTTCTTGAGCTTGTCCACATCCCTCTGGATGGCATCCTGTCCTTCGAGTGTTTCAACAGCACCACTCAGCTTGGTGTCATCTGCAAATTTGCTGAAGGTGCACTTGTTGGTAGCCCCCTTTGGACGTTCTCTAATAGCTTAATATCTTTCCTATATTGTGGTGCCCAAAACTGCCACAATATTCAAGGTGTACCAGTGCAGAGAGGAGTGGGACAATCTCCTCCGTCGATCGGCTGGTGATGCTTTGCCTGATGCCCCCCAGGACACAGCTGGCCCTCCTGGCTGCCAGGGCACTGCTGACTCATATTCCACTTGCCATCGGCCACGACCCCCAGGTCCCTTTCCACAGAGCTGCTTTCCAGCCCCTCATTCCCCAGTCTGTCCATACATCCAGGGTTACCCCACCCCAGGAGCAGAATCCAGCACTTTCCCTTGTTGAACTTCCCATGGTTGGTGATTGCAGCTTATGACTCAGGTACATGCAGGTTCCTCAGGTGGTCACCAACCTCAGGTGGTCACCAGCTTCTCTTACAGTGGGAGGAACTCTGCTCCCCAAGTCCCAACTCTGCTGTCCAAGAGGTGTGGCAAGAGAGGTTGCCAGTGAAGACTGAGGCAAAAAAGTTGTTGAGTACCTCAGCCTTCTCTTCATCTGTTGTTACCAGTTTTCCATCATTGTTTATAAGGGTGGATAACACCTTCTTTGACCTTCCTTTTTGGGTTAACATACCTGTAGAAGCCCTTCCTGTTATTCTTTGTGTTCTTTGCCAGGTTCAGTTCCACCTTTGCCTTGGATTTCCTTAGCCCATACCTACACAACCGAAGTTCATCTCTATAGTCTTCCCAGGTCACCTGTTCTTGCTTCAAATGTCTGTACATTTGCTTCTTTTTCTTTGATTTGACCAGCAGGTCCTGACTCAGCCATTCCAATCTCTTGCCTTCACTGCCTGATTTCCTGCTCCCAGAGATTACTAACTCTTGCACTCTATGAAAGTCTTCCTAGAAGATCTGACAATTCTGTTCCACTCCCTTGTTTCCAAGGGCAGTCTCCCAGGGGATCCCACTCACTCTCTCCCTGAAGAGGCAGAAGTCTACTTTCCTAAAGTTCAGAAAAAATATAAAAATAAGTTAAATAATAATAAGTCTTACCTGCATGCTGTAGCTAACCGTTGTGGTTACAGATGTACTAGAATCTCTAAGAACTTGCAGGCTGATTAAAGCTGTCTTCTTATAAGCCACAGCAAAACGAGATCCCACAGCAAAATACACCAAACCATGAAGAGGATCACTTTCCAGGAGTGTTATAAAAGCAAATCTGGCACTGCTGTTCAATGCAGCTCCTGTGCTTACAGCATACAGCTCAACAAAAATATAAGTTTCAGATTCAGGTACCTGTAAGTGAGGAATGATTTTCATATCATCATAAGACGTATTAATTACTTTCAGCTTTAAAAAAAGTATATATTATTTTGCATGCACAATGGATTACTTGTACTAACACTTACCACAAGCATGCTTCCTGAAATGTGCAATAATTACAATGAATTATATCTTAAAAACAATATTCCAATAGGCACCACTCTTTCAGTCACAATAATTAAATTGCAGATTTTGACATGAAACTTATTGCATTGAAGTAGCTACTTATACAGTACAGGTAGTGTGGCTGTAAATTTGCCATACATGGCAGTAAACCCTTCAAGAGTTCCAGATTCCAGATTATGGATTTACGTAGATGTACATCTTCTGAAGAATTTGCTCTTCCATTCTCTTTTTACTTTATAAGCAGGCATGTACACATCTACTCACCTGTGGAAAAACTGCACAGTAGTAAGTATGCAGTTTTGAAATTGCAATTAATTAACTTGATTGTATTCAAGTACCGAACTCAGTCAAAGTCCTGACATTTTACATACAACCTTAGTATTTAAACATTAACATATTTATGCATGTTTTTACAAGAAAATCTCAGTAGATTTGCACACCTAACTGAATTGATTGAAAATCCCAGAGCTCAGATAAACTTCTCTGGGGTTGCAGAAACAGAGAAATCTGTCATTTTGAAAATACAGGCTATCAAATTTTGGTTACTTATTGAAAATAAGGTAGCAGTATTAAGTTTACAATATCATGTTTAGCCTCATCTTTGATTCTGTACCTACAATACAAATGTAACATCTAAAAAAGTTATTACTAAGATTCCAGAAATGATCAGAAAGATGTTATTTGTACCTATTGCATGCATTTGTCAAGTAGCAAACTTAAAAAAAAAGAGAGTAGTTTTTTACAAGAAAATAGCATTACAAAAAATGATGACCACTGAGGACTTTTTTTTCAGTGAACATAGCTTTTTGTTTCAACACTGAATTTTTGGAAATCCTACTTTAATTCTAGGATTTTAGCTAATGAAGTCAGTACAGATGACTAAGTAAAAAGTTACAAAGCTAGAATGTGTCACATAAAAATGTAAAATAGTCATTTAATGTGTTTATTACTTCATTGTTTCATAATGTATTGACTACTTTATAAACTAACTTATGAAAGCAGAACTGGAAGAAGAATTAGAAAATATTTGGAAGGATAAACAGTATATATTTTCAATTAAATTGTTAAATATTTCTCTAAATTAAATGATCTTGACTGATGACAAGCACAATTGGAATGCTTGGGGAGCTTTAGCCTGCCATTAGCACTTGCTAGAATGGCACAGGCTTTTGCTTCATGTGTCACAACTGCAAGTCTCTGCAGCTTCTGCACTTCCGTCATTAAACAGTGATAACACTCCTTTGGACTAAACTGGTTCAAAACCCCATTTTAGTCAGCAAGGAAGCCTGTGCCCCACACACCTATATATTTTATTCATTGGGTCTGTATTGTAAAGATAACATATGAAGATGGAAAATGGCCCTCTAACTGAACTAAGAGAATGCATCCTGCTTCCTAGTAGGAAATCTCTACTTCCCATATCCAACATCTTGCATTATTCTCTAGAATGAAGTTAGAAAAAAACATGGAAACTTTCTCATCCAGTCCTTTTCCACTGCCTAGACCTCAGCTTTGACACTAGCCTGGCTGCTAGGATAATTTCTTAGAAAGTTTAAAATTCCCAGACTTTGAAAGAAACATTAATCAAACATTAATCCTTCCTTTCCTAAGGTATTACTCTAACCCCTAGTTATTCACACAAAAATATTTTTTCCTTCTCTTTTTAATAAAAAGACTGAATGCTGTGCTTTGAGTTTAGTTCAATCATATCTGTATTTGAGAGTGCCAGTTGGGACTCACAGGCACTTACGCTTAGGCACACCCAACTGACAAATGCCATTTAGTGGATGATGGCTCCTATATTGAACTTCACTACTCACAAGCTGGATGTGCATAGCAACAGAATTTTAGACACTCAGAGATTCTTACGCAGTTTTATGAGTAGATCTTTCACAGATCACTGTGCTAGATTTAGGAATTTAAAATTACACACAAATTGGAATAAAAGTTCTTTTGTGGAATGAGATATTATTTATAGAACATGCTTTCCATAAATCACCCCAAGAAGTGCTTTGATAGATGAAAAACTTACTGTGTGAAGGATGACAGTTCAGTATATGAATAAGCATTTCACTGAAACAACTTCATTCTTTTTTTCTTATTGTTCCATGAAAATCTGAGATCTGTAATTTACTCTTTAAACTAAACACTCATCTCCTTCCCAAATTTTTACCAGTCACAATAGGGGCAGTACAAGCCTACAAATAAACATGTTGCAGAGAAACTAAGCAGATGTCAAGTTATTATCTTCAAACTAAACATCAGTTTCTCTGGATGAGAGGAGTTTTTTCATCTTGATAAATTGCAATTCAATATCATAGTGCTGTACATAAATAAGCAATAATTACTTACCTCATCAGGCTTTATTTCAATGGAGATGTTGCACATTGTCTGACCTGCCATGCAGGTCGTGGCTCCCAGTACAGATACAAGTTCATTCTCCAAGTTCATGCCATCCTTCAGAAGGACAACAACTGTTTTATTAAAGGTCACACGCCAGAAGATCTCCACATCCTCAAAAGCCCTGTAAGCAAAACAGAGGAGTATACATGTTCTGAAAGAGAGCACTACTTTAAGAAACATAAAACACAGAGGTAACATACATTTTATGTTACTGTTCAAAACTTATCATTAGGGAATAAACTGCTTTACGATGAAAAAATAGCTCTTTTTTATTTAAATTCCTTCCTCTAAAATCTATTCAGATTATTAAAAAAGTAACAGAGGGATAAAATAAAGCAATTATGGGCACTCAGATTCTCCTCAATTTTTGTTTCAGACAACATGTGATTATCTGAATAAGAAACTGGTGCTTGGAAGACAGGGATGTTCCCAAGTATTTTCCTTAATATTCTAATAACCATCTGCCTGGAAAGCCAGGCAGAATTTGTCTTTCCTATTACTCTAAGGAACTTAGAGTACTTGAGTATATTTGTTTAAAGTCCACATAAGCGTACTACATATATATATTAATTAGAAAAAAGCTCATACTATCTCTGTGAATGAAGACATAAGCATACTGGCATGTAACTTCTTAATTCCTCCTTATAGTATTCACAGCTACTTATACTACAAAAGGAGATGAGAACTAGAGTTACACCTTTAGCAGTGCAAATACTTCACCTTAAGCAAAACCTTCACACTTGCTGTCTTACAGTATAAATTGGAAAGCATTTGGGTTTTTTTCCTGTTCTGCCATATACCAACACTGTGACAGCTCTAATTACATTCACAACTTAAATGTCCCCTTGCCAAATTCTGGAAAGTTATTAAAAGAGCCGAAAAGCAAAGACTTATTTTAAAACTCTGTGATGAAAACCTCTTCCACTAACAGCAGCTTCTGTGATTCAACACAGCCCATTACAGAACGTGGGAGAGCACTGGAATCAGCTGTTGCCTGCACCTGTTTGGTTGCCGTGCGACAGTCAGCAGCACCTCTCTGTTTTCTGAGTCTTCATCAAGTACCAAACCACTTTGTACTTCTGGAATGAATCCCAAAATGCCATTCTGGAGATCACTTCCTATGTAGGAAACAGCCCACGAAACTAATAAGCAAGACAGGTCAGCTGAGAGTAAATTATAATTTAAATATGGATAATTGCTAAAAACCCCCAAACAATAAGATATCAAAAGCATCCTGAAAAGTACTATTTGAAGTACTATTTGGGGACACCTCAAGAAAATTTCTTTTAATATTTCTACTCTTTATTTACGCTCCAAAATTATTTAGAACTTCAAATGTTGGCATTTCCAAATTTCATTTTAATCAGTAGAATAAGTGTTTTTGAAAGTAAATTCCTTATGAGAGTCCTCGTACCACTTTTGCAGATAAACCTGTATTTTCAGCAACATTCAACAAACTGATTGAATTCTGTGTCCCTTGGCTTCAAGAGACTAGGTATTACAGTAGTCCAGAACAGCTTTTGACAAAGCCTTGCTTATAATGCCCTTATAAAACATCACTTTAGTCATATTATTTTATGTTTATAATAACACTTACAACGTTCTTTCTGAACAGAAGTGGACCCCAATGTATGCCTAGATGGACAGCATTGTAATAGTAGATATTGGGATAAAGATGGGATTCCAAAGACAAAATTCAAGCTTTCTTATTCATCCTACCCAGAACGTTGTTGAACCCATTCATTTCCCCAGATTGTTACATCAGCTTTTCTCTTGCATCTTTAATTCAGTGTGTGGAACTAGGGAGTTGCAAAACACTACATTTTTTCTCAGGGGAAGATGTAAATAACTTCAGCAAAACAGTAGTGGAAGAAAAAACAAACAGTGTTAATGAGAGGAAATGAATGTCTTTACATTGCCTCATTAAATCTTGCTTCTAAAGGATTTCTCCTTGCAGGTAGTTATGGCTTTATTCTACAATTGAAAAGGCTATTTGGTTCCATGCCAGTGATTACTAAATGTCAATATATATAAGATGAACAGAAACTGTGTGTTTAGTTATGTGCATGCACAAACATTTAATCTGTGGTATTTATCTATACAGTTAAATGCAGGTACATGCTTGTTCCAATTCCCAACTTGTTTCTAAATCTCAAGTTATATTGCAGTTAAGATTGGTTTATATTCAGTTGGTAAGCCTGATAGATATCTAAAAGCTAAGAGAAACTGGAGCTCTGACATCACTTTCTCACAGTAGCATAGTGACTGAAAGAAAAACTTCCTTGATGCCTTGCAGGCCTATTCCTTTCTTCCATCCCCAGAAGGAGAGGATGACACCACTGCATATATGAACTGCACAGTATCGACAAAAAAAAGCAGAAACTGTTTTTTTATACTTTGTAGAAACTCTATACATTGCAAAAGCAAAAGACAACTTAAAAATACAAAGTATATGAAATACATCTGACAAAATGCCAGCACAATTCTAGTTAAAAGGGCCCCCTAGTTCCAATACCCTTCTGAAAGCTGAATCAGCTCTGAAACAGACCAGATGGGTCAGGGCTTTGTGTAGCTGGGGCTTGAAATATTCCAGGGGCGGAAAGAGACTGTGCAACCTCTCTGAGCAACCTGTGCCACTGCCTCTCTGTAAATTTTTATGTTTACAGAGAAAAAAATGTTTCCTTATACCCAGGTGAAATCTCATTTTAACTTATGCTCATTGTCTCCCATCAAGGACTGCTGTCAAAATGCATTATTTAAATAACAGATCACTGAATTTTTATGTCTTTCCTGTTTCAGGTAATCTTATGGTTTTATGGTAATTTTAGGAACTAAGTCTTCCTGTATTCAAATGCCCCACGACATTTTCATTCACAAAATTGTATGTTCTAGATCAAGTTAGGAAAAGGAAAAAAAAAGTTAAAAAACCTTAAAGCATTCCTGAATGTATACTTGAGAAATGAGAATGAAAAATGGAAGCCCAGCACCTCTGCAACAGGTTCCTGTTGGACACTTTCATATTCAGATCAAAATTAATTGGTGACACTTCTCATAGCCACAGATCTGTATCATAAAGTATCCCAGTTGTTCTTTGAATTTGGAAGTCATGGATCTTTTGAGATGGGAACTTCAGGTACCAGGGGAAGGGTTGGCACAAGGAAAATGGCAAAGAAAAATGAGCCTGCAAATGCTTCTACATCTGCAAGGCAAACACTTTCTGCTGAGCCATCTCCTATCATGGAGTAAAGTAGGAAAAGAAGAGAGATAAGCACCATCTAAAAATGTATTTTGAGCTATATTACTAAAGGATGTACAGTGGGTTTAGCGGACTAGATGCTTCCTCTGATCTGGAAAACCTAAGATTTGGGAACAGAGTACCCTGCTTATTACCACATAGAATCACAATCTTTACATCAAAATTGCTACCAGAATAATTTACTGTTATTTAATTCAAATATGTTTACTCGTTTTCTGGGGGAAATGATTTTACCTGCAATAATTACTGTTGAAAAAGCAGCAAATCCATGTTCATCCTTCCCTTCCACAATCTGAGCCCCATATTCAGGATTTGATAGGAAAACATAAAATAATTCCTGGCCTTCAGGCTCATCATCATCAAAAATTTTTATGGATACTATGCTTTCTCTTTCTCCATCTAGCAAAGTCAGAGAGACTGTCTGTTCTTCAAAATCTTCTCCTTCCATTGCCCATGTGAAGTTTGATTTTCCATGAACATTTCCAAAAGGATATAAATCTACACCACTCTGTGCACTCACTCCCCCAAAGGTTTTTACAGTTATTTTAATATCACCAGTAAATTCCTTGGTCCTTCTGATTTGAAGCACTGCTGTGTTGGACATATTGTTGTTTGCATCTTCTTCAACATAAATAAATTCTGGCCCCAGACTTAGTATTCCATGAAGAATATCATTAGCCAGGATATTAACTGTTGCAACACTGAAAGCTGGATTTAAACGTGGACTCCAGGTAAGGTTCACAGGTTGAACATCCAGAATTTCCACAGAAGTCAAATTTACAAAAAAAAATTCCTCTATTTCAGACACAGTGTCATCAATTATGGATAATTCTATCACAGCACTTGTCTGAAAATGTAAAAACATAAGCTCTCCATTGTAGATGGGTATAAAGTCCTCCTGTGGTTTGGCACTTCCCGGAATGGTCTCATATGTCAATTTAGTGAGATTACTTCGAAACCCAAACAATCTTTGGACATGTAGAGTGACTGTCTGTACATCTTCTTCAACTGAAACAGATCTTGAGTTAAGATCAAACTGGAAGATCCCCATTGGTTCAATTTCAGCTATTGTAAATCCTGACCTGAAATAGAAAAGATACCAAAGCTGAGAGAGGAAATACGAATAACAAAAAGTAAAACAGTCAAGCATAATAATTTTCAGTGAGCAAACCAATGACGGCTGTAAGAAAGTGGATTAGAAAATGTGTAACAGTAGAGGAAAGAAATAGTAACTATATAAAGCAAGACATAAAGAGGGTCCCTGAAAAATGCTTTTGCAGTGATTGAATTGAATTGAAAAGCCCTCCATGGATTTAACACATCTTAAGTCAGTACAGGATACTGAGTAAATTATATATAAAATATGGTCTTCCTCGAAAATGGAGAGGCAAAGGAAAGTATGTTTTCCTGCTGTGGACACAATGCACGAATACAATACAGCCACTACAAGTAATACCAGTTTTAAACACTGAACAAACTTCCTGTACCAAGGAAAAACTGAGGAGTAGTCAGATGCTAGCAGATCTACAGTTTCAGTCAGGAAGCTAGAGAAGGATGGGAAGTTATTTTAAAATATACAGTGGAGCTTTGAAATACTAACTGCCCCTTCACAACATTACTCATCATACTTTTTTCCAGATCTGAGCCTTGTTATCAATATCAATTTTAGCTTTACTTTGTTCATATTAAATATATCACCTTCTTATTAGAAAATATTAGACTAAGACTCTGTTAAATCTTGGGTCGTAAATTTATCTCTAAAACTGACCCATTATTCAGTGCCAGAGGCTACCAAACGACACTACAATTACAGTGAGTGGTTTTGGCTAACAAACGAGACTCCTCCACCACTACGGAAGCCAAAAAATCTCCAAAGTAATTGTCAGCTTTATCTGCTGTGGGATGTAGTCTTACGTTTTCTAGGAAAGGTCATTCTTATACACTCAAGGTATTTGACTCACACAGTGAACGTGAGCCCTGAGAACACCAGTCCATAGGGTGGACAAGACTAAGAGAAGGGGTCAGTTTGAGGAATTTAGCCACCTTGTTCGCTCCTTGTTTCCTTCAGATTTGCCAGTGTAAGTCTAATATGGTGAAACCAATGGCCTTCTTCTCACACAGTGTCACTCTATGTTCATTCTTTTCATACCACTTTTAGCTATCAATGATTAAAGAAGGATGAAAATAGTTTGAAGAACAGATAACAGCTTAACTGAGATGAAAAACTACACTGAAAGTAATGTTTTTGTTTTTAAGAATAAAAAGAGGGTTTTATATAAGTTAAGCATTTCTACAGCATTTTTTGTTTCATTTTATTTATTTGAAATAATGTTTGTTATCTAAGATCTTCTAAATATGGAGTTTTAGGGACACTGAAAATTGTCAAAGTTTATTTCGTTCTTCAGCTTCCTGGTTAACTGTTGATCTCGGTTCTTCATTTTCCTAACTGTTTCCATCATTCTAGGAACATTCTAGGCACTTTGGATCCCAATGACAGGAAAGAGACTTGAATTGAAGGAAAGTCTCAGTTCCAATCAGGTCAGATCTGCAGTACTGACACTTGTTTCCACCTGAGACAAGACATACAAATTTATCAAAGAAGGCACTAAAATTTGCTAGCTACCTATAATTTAATAGGGATTTGTATGAGGTATATGCCTATATACAGGTCATAATTCTTACAGCATCTCTGCAACTTGAAAGTGTAAGTAACATCCTTACCTCAGGCGAGCCCCACCAGAGACATTGCTGTACACTGCTGTTAAAGTGATGGCAAATGACTCACATTTATTTAGGCTTGGAACAGCCTGAAATGAAATCACTTTACTTTCCTCCCTGGAGGAAAACATAACAGTACCTGAAAGGAGAAGAATCACAGAATATTCTGAGTTGGAAGAGACCCATAAGGATGATCAAGTCCAGCTCTTAAGTGAATGGCCCATATGGGGAATCAAACCCTCAGCCTTGGTAAATTATTAGCACCGTGCTCTAACCAACTGGAATTCTCTTTTTATCTGAGGATATACGGAGATAGGGACTTTAGTCACAATTCCACTCCACTGAGGGTGAAGAAATCTTCATGATAAGGGTCTTTTCTATATAAAGCTGTCCTTCAGGGGCATAGCATTGTATCTATGAAGATTACCTCATAAAAGAAAAATACTAACAGATAAAAATTGCATCACACAATTTCATTCTAATGACCCTTCATTAATGAAAGAAACAGGTACAGAGGTACAAATAACTAAAACGTGGTATCATCACTTATATAACTGTCATAGCTGTTGCACTTGTAGCTGTACATAGCTTATTGTGACAGGTACTCACCAAATGAAGGAGTAATATTGCCTGTCTGAGCAGAGTCAGTGACTAGGTCTGGTGGGTATCCTGAAATCCAGCTAACTGTTACAGAGCCATAAACTCCTTTTCTGGTTATGATGGCATGGCCTGTCCCTGATGCAATGTTTGTAAGTCGTAATATCACAGATTTAAAGCCAACCTGTGGAAACATAGTAGATTTTGTCAGAAAATTGAATAAAAATGGGTCTTAACATACTATATTTTGTAAAATGGGCATTTTACAATAAGGATGCATTCATAAAGTTGTATGTATGTACATACATCTATGCATGTGTGTATATGCATATATATTATTCCATCATGCTCTTTAATAATACATTTTAGATTTCTGAGAATTAGACTGTAGGGAAAAGGAACAAGTATGACTGACATTTCAGTACCAAAACCAGTGAATATAGCATTTTGTGCCTCTTGTTTAGAAGAAAATCAAATCAAGCTGCCCTCACTGCTGACAGTTAAAGGTGTAAAAGAAGTTATTAATTGTGTATCCAATGAAAAGTAAGTTGTTGCCACATGATATTGTTCAAAAAAATATTCTTGCTACTCTGATCTATTTTTCTTTTTCTCTGAGCAGTAAATAGGACTAAATGGACAATTTGCACATTATAAAAGCAATGATAAATGGATACATAGTAGAATATAGTATATAATAGTCTCTCTGTAATCAGTGTTTACAGAAAGAGTATTTGAATTAAGTTCCATTGCAAATTAAAAATCAGAAAATTGCTTCAAGATAATTAAAACCATTAAATAAAACTTCAATAAAATTTATGAGTTAAAGACTCAGCATGCTATTGCCTTTACCTGACATACAAAGAGGGAACAGTAGCACACATACCATATCAGAATAGACAAATTATCTTTTCTCACTCTCATATAGAGCAGAAAAATGAAAAAATTATCATTCAGTGATTAGGCAAATTTAGAGATATCTGCACTAAACCCTAGCATAATCTCCATCTCTTTTTGTACTTAATACTGCATATGTGCTGTTATCTACTTTGGGGCTGCTATTCTTAAAGAAATGGCATTGTTCTGATTTAGTTAGTTTCCTGTAAGTCTCAGAATTTCCCTTTCATGTAAATAAAAGTATAAATTAGCCATATTGTTTACACTATTTATGTTCTATAGATGAAGACACTTTTTCCAACTTTATTAAGATATTTCTATAAGAATTCGTATCAGAGGAACAGTACAAGTACTAACTGGAAAAATATTGTTAGTCATTATATTGGTTGCCATGATGAAAACTTCACAGAGCTAACTGAATTCTTATAGCAGCTCTGTTTTCCAACGAGGTGTACCTTTCCTCTGTGGTAAAAACATTACACTGCAAACAGGCTACTGACCTGTGAATTGGCAGCTTCCTCAGGAATAAGCAGCATAGCAGACTTTGCTTTTCCTAATATTTTAGGCACATCCTTGGCACTTCCCCTAACCAGGCTTACATTAGTAAGTTCCAGAGTAAAATTCAAGCCCGGAAAAATAAATGCCTTTGAGAGAGAGAATTTAATTAAAAAGGTAGAAGTGTAATTCCGCTACAAACATGTTAGCCACCAGTTCAAATAATTCAGTAACAGAACGATCTGTAGATTTTGTTCTATTTGCACACAAAAACCAGCATATTCAAGTGTTCTGTTGATTATGTTTCTTAAAAGAAATACAGTTAAACCATCAATATGGTGAAGGTGATCCGTCAGCAGTTTGCTGAAGTCCGAGTTTGTAGAGCAAACTGTCATTTTAATAAGTTGTATCTAACACAGTGGGCCTTAGCTTGTCCTTAGCATTAAAAATAAGTAAGATGGATGTAAGAGTATGTAAGTGTGGATCTAAGACTGTAATAACAATAACAAACAACTGGGAAACACAGAGAACTGCAGGTACATTTATCTGCTGCTCTGTGGGACGGTAATGACAGATCATCTACAACCCAAAAGGGAAACTTGAGAAAGTATCTGCATACATGTAAATAATAAGATATTGAACTGACAGTAACACAAAGCAATGATGTAAGGAAACACAAAGTACACACTTTGTGTGTACACAGATGCATAGCAGTGATTTTGCAATTATTATCAGAGAATGTGTTATGTGAACCCCATTCTACTCAATAAATAGGAAATTCATAACGCAAACTGTCTTTTCTACTTCTTCATAGTGGATGTTAGTGAGAGTTTAGTATGTTATTTGTATTATGACAAAGTAGATGAAAACAGCAGATAACATAGGAGCTAAAACACACCTCGTTGCTTATTGGCACTCTTTTAACTCCAAAGCTGGCACCATCTTCTATTGTGAGGAATCCCACCTCATTTTCAGGTTCAATTAGTGTTTCCTCATGATGAGACATGACATGGTACTCAACCATCACTTCTCCAAATGCCCCAGCATGCCGAGTTACATTAATTTGAACATATCGATCCAGGTTCTTCTCTACCAATACTGACTGCTGATCAGAGTACAGGGCAAACACTCCGTAAGGATCATCATTGGCAAACACTGTGATCTTTGAAATTCTTTTCTCTTGGTCTATATCTGCTCCACCTTCCACTGAAATCAGCTGCACCACATAGTTCTCATCCAGCTCAGGAATATCATCAGGTAACAGGTAGATAATTATCTCAGCTGTACTCTGCTGGTCAGCAATGACAACAGAGCCCTCTGTCTTAAAAAAGTCACCCGTGATGTCAGATTCACTGTGTATATCCCAGTAAACCTGAAATGAGCATGGAAAATGCACAAAACAAAAGGAAGCAAAATTACCTGCAAAGTTAGAAAGCTGCATATTCACAATTCAGCATAGACAGGATATGGAACTGACTGCTATTTAATACAATTTGGTTTAGGTATAAAAATAAAAATTGGTTTAGGCATAAAAAGAAGCAAAAAGATTATCTTACAAACAGTGTGCTATTCCACTAACAGTACTATTAAGATTTCCTCTGTCTACCTTCAGAAGATTTATATAAAACTATAAGGAATCTCTGAACATTTTAAAAAAATTATTTCTGTTTTTACACTAAAATATCCTTGCTGGTTTTCCTGTTTCCAAGATTCCTCCTATCAGAAAGGGATGAAGAACTTTTATTAAACACAGCAGATGCATCTATTAATTGGTTAATTTATTTTTCATTTAAATGAGTTCCTGTTAAAACACTGACTTCTAAAAAACTTCAGGTAAAAAACATGTGAATGATGGTTCAAAAAAGTTTGATTTTGGCTAAAAAAAAGTAAATTGTGATGATCTCAAAGAAAGCTCACTATGAAAGTATGGTCTCCTTTTCTGTCATCAAAAGCAAAGCCCTTGCTAAATTCACTCTAACAGGCAACCTTTCTAAAATTAATTTGAGAAACAAGCAACAGAAATTTTTCCACACACTGATACTGAGGATGATTTCAGATAATACTGTTTATTAGTAAAAGAGTGAGAATACCGTTATGTCTCCCACAGTGCCCAGAATTCGTCTGACAAACAGTGTAATATTTTGTGGCCCTTCATCTCCTGTGGGTTCTGTATAGTTATTCTCAATTAATGATTCAGGAGCAAACTGCACAACTCCATTGGGATCACCAAACTTCTCTATCTGCAAATAAGTAAACAAGCATACAAAAATTAGAAATGTAGTGTGAGTTGTACTCTTGTTCAAACTGTCCATATTTTCATTCCTAGATGATACAAGGGCAGATATCTGTTAGTTCAAAGAGACAGCAGAGAAAGTTTTGAATGTCCCCTTTTCAGTTTTCAATCTCTCTGTCTAAAGAAGTAAAGAATAAAGTTTTATTTCAAATCTCATATCTCCATATTTTGTTATTAAAGCAGGAAATGCTCAGGCACCTTGAGCTAGTGTATAGAACCTCTTCTAACACTATGAGTTTGTAAACTCAGCCCTACAGGAGAGAGCTTATCCACATCCATCTGTGTGAATTACTAACTATAAACATGAATTTTGGGTGACCTGACTTACTGAGGGGTTTGTGGAAATAGGAGCTAATTCCCTTACAGATCAGATATTAAAATAAAAATGCAATTTCTAGGAAAGATTTTTTTTCTAGGGCTTCTTAAAGCACCCTTATAAATATTTCCTTAGTTGTAGTATCCCTAGAGCAGCAATTTGTTTTTGACAACTCTCTCTGCCTTCTCTCACAAATCTTTGTATTTCTTTTGCACTGTGAAAAGTCAGATTTTGTCCTTTCCTCTGAAGAAGATGTCAAGAGGGATAACGAACAAACTGACATGTAGAAATGAGGGCACAATCCACACTTCCTCCAAACAGAATCACTTTAAACCAGAAATAAGAGACCAGGTCAGGGCTTTTATACCAATTTGTACTGACAGATAGATCCTTTGCCCTTTTTCTCAGAAGCGAAGATGTAGCAATACACCACATTAGTACAAAGGACAAAAAAGCCAAATGACAAACTATGTAATCACTATGGTTAATTTTTAAACACTTTGTGAGATAAATAAAAATATCAAAAGAAATCTCTGACGAAAGAAGAGCAATAATGACTTACTATTAGTGTAATGCTGTTTGCCTTAGAATCTATTTCTGTTTCACCTTTCATAAGGCTCAGTCTAATAATGAAGGTCTCCTGAACTTCAATTTCTTCATGAGGATGGATTTGTAGATTAATAGTTCTTTGACCTCCCTCTCCTTCTTCAAAATAGAATGATCCGTTCACAGGGTCATCAATGTCACTATTCAGGGGAGACAAAACCTCTTCTGAATTGGGTCCCAAGATGTCCCAATTAATCTGTGGAAGACATCAGTTTCAGATTCAGAGGGGTGATATATTATAATAGCACCCCAAGGGGAGAAATGGTAGAATACCACAAGTACTTATATCAGCCAATCAGTTATGTTTAAATCTTTGCTGTTAATACAGAACACAAAATAGTCAAACTAATTCTATGGGCCAAAATATATAAACCTTTGGAAAAATAAACACGACAATTTAAAAATGGAATTTTTGAAGCATTAGTTAGTTACAAGGTCAGTTTATTAAATTCCTGATATGAGTAGTAGAGAAGAAACTAAGATTTCTTCAGCATGTAACAGGAATCACACAGGCCAGTTTCAATTTCCCTCCCTTTTGTGATTGGTTTAGCAGAACTGCCCACATGAGCACTCCAAAACCATTGCCTGTGAAGTGTGATATCAAGATAAAAAATGACAAATATTTTCTGCCATAAAAGTTTTTAATCCTGCAAGTTATAATCTATATTTCTTCAGCCTGATTAAAAGTGATAACATTTCCAAAACTTTCCACAAAATAGACTGCTTTTGAGGAGGTCATATTCAGCCCTTTGCAATTATTATTTTGATAATTTAATTGTTTTACACTTTTCTCCAATGACTTCTAGAAAAAGTCAGAGAAGACCAATGCAATTTTTTTATGAGAAGAGGAGGAGCTCATGGCTTTTAATGCATATTTTCCAGTCATTTGCCCAGAATGTGAAAGGCCTGCCTTGTCTCAAACTTTCACTTCGTCAGTGGCCTGTATAAAATAAAAAAATAATCTAGAAAATTTATAGTTAGCAATTTCCTGAATTAAATTAAATTAGTGGTAGTGCATGCGGTTAACCATATTTTTGATGGGATTGAGAGCTAGTTCAAAACAATGTAAACAAGACCATAATAAAGGAAAGCAGGAGACAAAAGAAGAGTTTAGAAGGGTAACAACATTTTGTTATGCTACAATGATATTCAATTGATGTTTAATAAAAAGCTGTAATTATCCTATTAGAAATCAATCACCAAGGAAGTTCTTGAAGGAAAATGCAAGAGCTTTTTGACCAGAAAACGTTCAGTCTTTGACAGTCAGGGCCCACCTGAGTCTCCCCCAGCAACCTTCCAGTCCTTTCCAGCACCAGGGACACTGTTGTGGGTGCATCAGGGTTGGGAAGATTAATTCGGCTTTGGTTGAGAAATCGGACAATGCCCTGGGGGGAGTCACTTTTTGCAATGGTGACCTGGGTTACCAGGTGAAGCCCCAGGACTGCCCCACCAGTGGCTCCCGTCAGCTGGATTTCAAATTGCTCTGCAAATTCACTACAAGGAAAAAGAAAAAGAGATTCTGAGACATCCGAGTGAAAAAAAAATAAAATTAAAACTGTACTTAGTAATACAATCATGCACCCAATTGCATCTGTTTAAAGGAATACAGAAATCATCTCTGTAGACATAATGTAGAAGGTTTCTCCCATTTGTATAGAATGGTGATATTAAAAAACCCCCCAATGTTCTAATTTCTATTAGTGTTAAGTTAAACAACAATATAGAAAAATATTTTATTCTTCACAGCAGTACTGTTGACACCCAAAATTTCTAATAATCTAATTAAAAACTGTATTTGATTGCATAATATTTGACAGAAACTATGACACTATAACAGCTTCTTTTTTTCCCCTTTGAACTTAGGTGATTTTTTATCTTTGAAAAAATTTGTTTTTCAATTCAGTTCGCACACAGCTCCACACATAGACATATTGCATACGCTAAAAAGGGATTTATCAGAAGTAAACTGTTGAATAAATGTATGAAAATTTCATTACCTTTCTTCATCATTTATAATAGAGATATAAATAAAAGACTGGTTCTGTCCATGATAAAAAATTACAGAATTATTATGGATGATATAGTCAACACCATCAGGAAGTGCAGAAATACTTCGAGAAAGAAAATCAGCTGTGACATTGCCGTAAGTTCCATGCTTTCTCACCACAGGAATCATGATTAATCCAGCATCCTCTTCCACTGCAAAAATAATTGAGAAAAAGTTACTTAATTTCAAAATTTATGTCATAGCCTTATCTTCAAAACCACAGTGAAAACCTGAGGCAAACTTACCTTCTAGAAGGATATACTGTGGATCAAATTCTATGATGCCTTCAGCATTATCGCTTTTTGCAATAGTGATCCGTACTGTGGAGATATTTCCTATTATTGGAGGCTGATCCACCTGTAGACCATTTTCTTTTACAGTAAAATCAAATCCACTAGCAAGGACATAAAAAAGAAAATTATATAAAAATACACTTAAAAATTCTTGTGAAAGTATTAAGGTGTGTACATGACAATTTGTCAACTACCGCAAATACTTTCATTGTCTGACAGTTATTGCTGAACACATTTTGTCACGTTTTTTCATATTATTATGTATGCAAAAATAGTAGTTTATACACAGAAATGCATAACTTCTATTTGTTCTTTCTCGTTTTATTCTAATTTCTTGCAACTTGAGAACTTGTTTGTAATGTATGGACTTCAAACTTTAATAAATCTTAACAAGCAATATCTTTATACTAATGTTAAAATAATTGGGTTAACCATATATCCAATTTCTATTATGATTACAACAATAGCATTCTTACAGAATTTTACGGTAAAACAGAAGAAATACAGTAATGACTTTATGTAGGCAGATCAGAATCCAAAGATAGTTCTTCTGCTTGTAACCAATCAACTGAGAATTTTATCTTTACCTTCCTTGGAGTTCCACTTCTGTAATCATAACTGAAAAATCTTCAGGACCTTCGGGAAAATCATCATCATGAATTTCAATCAAAATCATTTTACTCTCCTCCTGTGGTTCAAACACCAATTCCCTAACTGCAGGAGTGAAATCCATTCCCTCCTCTGCAGTTCCATTTATTATCTGAAACCAAAGACGTACTTTGCCATAGGATCCCCTGGAACGCACAACAGTGATGTTAACCTGAGGGAAAGAGGACATTTTCTTTAAAAAATGGCTTTGTATTCTGTTACAGTTGCCTTTAGCAGGCTGTTCTAAAGGGACCTTTTCAATGGTAACACGTAACAACAATTTGATTTATTAAGTACACGGTACATGAACCTTAGCAGAAAGTCTTCTTTCTCAGAGTATTCCAAAAGCTGCAGACAATAATTCTGGAGACAATTTATTTTTTTTCTAAAGTTGAGCATAATTCTAGCAACAATACTGATATCTATCAGTGATTTTACATAAGAAAGAATTTTAATCTAATACCCATTTTTCTTCTTCCATTGTTAGCAACAGTTCCCGGGAAAATGCAAACTCTCCATATGGATAATCACTGGCAGCCATGGTAATATTTGCTGTGCTGCTAGATTCATTTATGAGTCCTCCACCACTGATTCTGGTTAGTTGAAGCTGGTAGTAATGCTTCTCCTCAGGACGGTTGTCATCTACAGCCTGGAGAGAAGCACCAACAAAAGCTAAAAGGCTTCAAACCATTTCCAGAGAAAAAGATATAACTAATTGCTAACTAAGATTCTAAGGAAACAAAAGTAAGTACTTGAAATAGCTACTGGTGTAACATCTCTCGTATACCTGTATTAGAACAACTGCTGCAGACTGCCTATCTCGCATGGTCAAGGTCCCCGATATCTCAGTAAATTCTGTGTGATGAGGAGGTGTTATATTCCAGTATATTACAATCTCCCCAAAAATCCCTGGGCCACGTATGAGGCTGCAGGTAAGAACATAAACACAGATTTTATTTTTACCTTTAGTATTTAATATCCAATCTAGAGAGAGTAAATCATAATGTTGTGCATGAAAGTAATGCTATTAGCACTGTGAAGTTTGAGTTTTAACATACTTGATCACTCTTAAGATCATTAGAATTCCCTCTTTAGGCAGTAACATTTCTGAAGTTTGGGCAACATCTCGAGCTGTATTTTTACCAAGAGATCCTTCTAGTTTCTTTGCATATACAGCCAAAGATGGAGTCTCAAAATTGATTACTCTTGGTTCTATTCTGCTTTTCCAGAGAAAAGATATGCAAAGCAGAAGAGAAATTGGGCTTTAGGGTAATGCCCAGCGGTAATTTGGTTTATAAGGCAGAAGGACACTAGAATACCGCTGTGAGATCTTCTGAGAAATGTTTTGTCTGCTACTTGTCTAAACCCCTACACATAACATCTGACTTGATGAACTAAGTCATGGTAAAGATTTGTCTGCACATAACATGATCTCCCACATGATCTACAACCACCTGCAGCACAAGGCCTCATTTTGTCTTTTGGGCTTCTTGTAGCAGCACAAGAAGCTGTTCCGTTGTGTATATTTGCTGTTTCACCAATGGAAAGTGTCATAATCCTTTTTTCTAATGGTCTTAGAAGGCATGGGAACATCTTAATTTCTTCCCCTTGTTTTCAGTTGACTGAATGAAACAATCGCTTCTTGTTTCCACCAAAACCCAAGTTCCCATATTGTTTATTCTAGACAACCCAGCAATGTACTGAAATTCTGTTCAAGCACAAATCCCAAATTGAATTCTGGAAAGCACAAAACACAAAACACCTTGAAATGTCACTGATTCCCTTGCCACTTTGCTTTCATTACGATCCTCTTTCCTTTAACGCATCAATGTTAAAGATGTAAATTCTGCTAGAAGAAAACTATGTTATAAATAATTTGAGAGGAATATTTGGACCTTCCTAGTAATACTGAAAAGACACATACATAGTATATTCTGCCCTTCTTTAAAACCAACCATCTAATTTTAAAAATAGTTCTGATTATAGAAGTGATGGTGAAATGCAGCACTTGATAAATTCTTGCCAAATATGGAGTCTCATAGCTTTTGAATTTGAGTTGGTGTCCTTCCTTTGGAAAAATGAGAGATGTACCCACCTAATAAGAGCAGTTCCATTATAATTTCCTGAAGGTTCTCCAATCAGAACATCCTTGGATGAATAGGCTATCCCGACCACTCCAGAAGCTCCTTCATCTCCCAAAATAATGATAGTTGCAACACCTATGAAAAGAAAAAAGTTTCTCATGGTAAATGAAAACTATCCAATGAGCTAACTTTTGTAAATTTTCTGACATGAGTGGTTAAGACTCAGCTTCACAGAGGGCCCATGGAATTCTCTTTGCTTCTTCAGACAAGGAAACAACTTACGGAAAAAGACTTTCAAAATTGCTACCAAATAGCTGTACACAAAACACTTAAGTACTGCAGAATAAAATAATATGAACAGACTTAGAAGAGTTCTCATATGGAATATCTCCAAATAGAAGATACTGAATTAATTCTTTACCATTTACAGGAGATATCTCTGCATCACCAGTAGAGACAAGCTGAATGGTAAATGTTTCATTCCCCTCCAGGAGACCATCTTGTATTGCATGCAAAACAACCAGCTTCTGGGATTCAGTCTGCATCATGTAAAGACCAGAAGATATGTGTATACATTAAATGAAACTAAACAAAGTATAGCATTATATATATATATATATGTTATATATATATATATATATATGTTAACATATCAAGTGTTAAGGATGCTTGACATATTCTCTAAAATTTTGTAAATACTAAATTTTTGATCAGGCTGAAATGTTTTCTCATAGGTTAATAAGTAGTAAAAATTGTCTCTCAAACATTATGTGCCACCCTAGAAATACCCTGGCTATTTTCAACTCAATAAAGAATGAAATTACTTTGAAATTGTATTCGTATTGACCTTCAACCGAGAGGAAACTTTATAAACAAAATCTTTTCCATCAGAAAGTGCATATTCAATAGCACATGCACATTCTAAGGATTAATACATTATTGGGATTAATTAGGTAGCAGCAAATTTCTATCTGTTCCCATGCTATGAATGATAGCAAAACTTAACCAAATACTGGTGGTCTTAAAAAAAAAAAATCTATTTTCCAGCTGATTAAAAGTAAAACAACCAGAATGTCTATTTATTTAATGTAGAACAGCTTTGTTCAGAGTGAACAGACTATGCTTTGTTAAAACACTTCTCTTCCTTAAATATCTTGAGTAGACAATAAAAGATAAATAATAAGATAGTATCAGTATCCAATATTTGATTCCTACCTCAGAGTTTTAACATACTATGAAATATAAATCAAATAACAGTTTGAAAGTTACTGAAGTGTTATTTTTTTTTTATTTTGGTTTGGTTTTTTTTTTAGTCTGCAGATTTTGAGCATTCATTTATCCTTCTCACCCTTTCAACATAAATTTTCTTTTTCAATTGCCTGACACTGTAATCTAATAAATGTTTCTGTAATCATTATTCACATTCAGTACGCTTTGATTCCTCTTTCTTCTTTGTAAAAAAAATTGAGATTTGAAGAGCCGACCTTCCTGATGATTACATTGTGGTGCCTTAAAAAGAGTATGTCAGCTTTCCTTTACTGCTTGAGAAAACACTGAATACTGCTAACTCCACCACTTCAAACTGACCTCTTGCTAGAGTATAATACTTAGTAACCCCCTACTTCTATAAACATCTAACAACAACCATGCAAACACACACAAGTAGAACAAAGTATTTATAAATCTAATACTAAATAGTTTATAGCAATATCAGAAATACCTCACTGAAATGCAGGGTACCATTTAAAGGAGTCAGATCATATCTGGCTGCTTCCTCAAGAATCCATAATACTTTAACTGCTCCTTGTCCTCCTTGACTCCGACTTACAGTGACCAAAGCAACTCCAGCAGAGTCATCAGGTGTCTGAGGTTCCTTCACTGTTACCTGATGGAGAAAGAGAAGGAGAGTGTGGGAAAGGCTGCATCAAAAGGCATTGATACCAAATTTAGACAAACAACAAAAAGCTTTATCACACAATCCAAAACAATGAGAAAAGTGAAAATGAACAGGAAGATAACAGACGTAAGGAATGTGTTGAATTCTGCTAGCGAAGATTAGTCACTCAAGTTATTTCTGTATGCCTTATGATTCAAAACAATTACAGACAATGAGTCACCAGCAAGCACAGCACCAGCAAAATGAAGAGCAGAAGCACTGCAAGAACTAAGATGAAATACGTTTTGTGATTTCTTTCCAAACTTTAACTAATGCAGATTATTTTAAAACCATTTTAATATTCAACAGACCACCAAAAATCATAGCTGGGATGTGCTGAATTGTTAGTATACTGAATTAAATTGATTCAGTCATGCAGAAATCTGTATTTATGCAGCAGCACTTTCACTGTTATTAGCATATTATTACCAGACAGCCAGATGAAGACAAGCACAAGTATCCTTTCAATGAAGTCATGTCTTCAACTGCAATGAAGGCTTACAAAAATCAGCTATGTATTAGTGACACAAACCCACTACTCAGCTTTAGCAGAAAGGACTGCAATCCAAATCAAACTCACATTCTTTTCTTCAAACCCAAATACTCCAAGAGGGGAATCATTTGGTGGAATAGCAACAGTTACCAGGGTGTCATTCCCAAGTCTTGCACCACCTGTTGCCCTCACCAGGGCAATCCTGAAAATCTCAAGGAATTCAACTTCACTGTCATCTATTATTGTGATTTCTATTTCTCCTGTAGCCTGCAGAAAAGTTAGAAAAAAGCAACAAAGTTTCATTTATAATATTCTGTGAATTGTTTGAAAAAAAATGAAATTTAAAATAGGTAAATTGTATCGAGTAATAGATAAACAGACATTTTTCAGTTGTTCATTTTTCTTCTTGTACTCTTATGTTCATAATAAGAAGATATAATTTCAAGGGTAGTTTTTAAGTCCATCATTGTAAATCTTGTATGTTAAAACCAGTTGACTGCTCTGCTTTGGTACTTAGTAGAAAGTGCAGGTTGAACATATTATACTTCAGTCAAAATTCTGCTCACTAAGTATATCTTCCTATTTGTCAAAGATCAGTTATATTCACTCGAAATCAAAATCTCTCATTTACATTAAATATTCTCAGGTGCATCATGAAATTTAAAACTATATGTAGAACACAGCTAAGAAAACATATAGGCTTATTCTGAGAATTTACAGAGAAAATGGATTATGCTACAAATTCCAGTGTAACAGGGTTGTCCTTATTTCTGGAAGTACCAAAGGCATACAAGCCTACTTGGTCAATGCTTATGAATATTGTGTTTTCCATGTTAAAGAACTGAAGTGGGCAGCACCATTCATACACACAAGGCCATAAATAAAATGTTTTCAATTAAAAGATGCAAACTCTGCTAGAAGAAAACAGCTGAAATTCTTAAGCTGGTAACCCAGAGACAGCTAAACTCTCAGCAAGTGCATACCTGCCCCTCTGCAAATGTAAGGTTTCCAAATGATGGTGTGAAGTCTTCAAAGCTGGCAGTTGAATGAATGGCTTCCCAGTACAGAGTTACTGACCCAAACCTCCCAGCCTGTCGAACAACTGGAAGTTTCAGTACATTCTGTGGTGGTGGTACCTCATAACCAGCAACAGCTCCAGTGATATCCTGTAAATTCAAAAATAAACTGCTGTCTCAGGAAACTTTTTTTTTTACATTGACTTGCAGTTAAAAACAATAAAAAAAAAAGAAATACATAATTACTTGTAAAAGGTCTAGATTTAGCATTGACCTTGCTTTGACCAAAAGTCTGGATTAGATGACCTCTGGAGGTCTCTTTCTATGACACTAGTTTTAACACTGCCAGCTCCCTAATAAATTTTGTATATCACATGTGATTCCTTAAGAAGGAATCGTTTGTCCGGTATCTGGCCGTTTTATCCAGAACAATTTAGTGTCACAAAGCCTATCAGAACACTCTCAGAACTGGACTGAAAAAACAGACTCTCTTACTGGAATGCTACTTTAAATATTTTTTATTCAGACTTACTTACCTTTGTAACATTAAAATTAAATACTCCTCTGGCATCATCATTTTCCTCAATTGTTATTTCAGCTATTTCTAACCCAAGCCTCTTCACACTTGGTTGACCTCCAGATGAAGAAGTGACCAGTTGCACATCAGTAATATTGATTATAAATGCTTCCTGTAATTCTGGAATATTGTCCTGAAAAAATATTTTTAAATGTCACTTTTTTAGTAAAACACTCTAAGTTATAATACATGCAAGAAGGTGACTCTTGTAGGTTGCTTACTGTTCAAAAATTTTCAGCATTTGGGAGCATATAATCAACTCCTTGCTTCATACTACATGAAAGATGAAGAAGACTACTTTTGCTGAGTTTTAGAAACTGAAGCTCACAGTCAGACTGCAGATCTGCAAGAACAGTGGAAAGCAGTGCTGGCTGTCACTTGTTTCTGCCAACTAGAAGAAAGTTGCCTAGATCTCAGAAACTAAGTTGGAAATGGAAAAGCAACACCTCCATTTTAGATATATTTAAAGAATATACCTACTTTTCGTGAAAAAAATAACATTTTCTGAACTACAGAACAAATCTGTTAAGAAGTATATAAAGTAAAATAAATCCCCTGTAAAAACCTGCAACAAGTTGGCAAACTAAAAAGCACCTAAGACATTTATAAACTTTTCCTCTGTCATTTTTATAAGTTCATTTTGGGACTATAACAAAACAAAGAATTTGATTCATTCATTCATTCATACTCAGTGATGAATACTCAAGTTGTTTTGAAAGAGGTGGCTGCAAGAATATACTTCTAGTATAAAATGAGTTCCTTTTCCCTTTCCTTAAAGGACATTAATAGCTAAGGCTATTAATAGCTAAGGCTATTAATAGCTAAGGCTATTAATGAGGTTACTTACAGGCAAAATAGTGACTGTGACAGAAGTTGTTGTAGCATTCTCAGCCATAATGACTGTTTTCTTTTCCAATATATAATCCTCATTCTCTGTTGCTTGGTTGGAGAGGGGGAATTCGAGGTTTGGTGCTGTCCTCAAATGAACTGCAAGCTCTCCAATAAATCCTTGTTCTCGAACAATTTGTAGAGTAAGAGTAGTTGAATTCACTTGCCCTGTAACAAGGAGGAGAAAAAAATCAAGACATGATTGTTTTAGCAGAAATTCCAATAAATGATGAAACAGATCGTCTGGTTAAAAGTGCTGGATTTGTGACTGGAGAAATAGAAAGATAAAAAGTACTCATATACTTTGTACTTTAAACCAATTTTTGTTACTTGTATTATCCAGATGTTATTTCCCAGTTATCATCTGTATACCATTCATTAGAAAATATAACATTTAAAGATTGGAAAAAAACCTGTGCAACCAATGAAAGTTAAGAACATTCCTTGAGTCCTAACTTCAAAGTGTTAATGTTTATAATGTCTCTGCATGTAAGAAACCAACATACTTTCAGCTTCACAATACTTTCAGCTGCTAAAAAAGGGGCAACACTTGAAATAGAACCGGTAAGGAGGTTTTACCTGCAACAATATGCTCTGACAGAAATTGTATTTCTCATATATGTAATTTGTTAATATGGACAGAATAATGAAGTGTCAGGAAAGTTCAGCTGGGCTGTTGAAGCACAAATAGCCCACCAGGCAGCTGCAGAGGGGCTGCAGACAATGCCAGAGCATCAGCTGCTTCGCTCCCTGAGCCCGGAGAGAGGGCAGGAGCCTGAGCATCGTGGCAGTTCTCCTCTGGCCAACTGCCAAAGGAAAACTAACACAACCCAACCAAATGTGCATCTGCTGAGTAGAAAACACCACTTCACTTTTTCATTTCAATCAAATTCGCTCCTGATCTGCTTCCTTCCTTCTCTTATCCCACAGAGCAAAAAGCTTTCCCTTTTGAGCCACTTCAAGAGGAAAGTCTTTCTATGTAAATTATTTTAAATAATATATTAATCCATTAAATGGGCAAGTTCAGTTTTTTATGAAAACAGAAGTATTTTATGTATCAGTGATTTGCAACACAAGATGCCAAGATAATAACAACTTACCTCCTAAACAATGGCTGGATAATGTCGATATGTGAAATGTGAAATACAGTATAAATTGTATGTAATGTAACATCACAGTGACATATTTTAAGGGATATTAGTATAAAAATTTTGAGAAAGACATACATAATGTAAGTATTGTATATATATATATAACCACTATTAAAGCTTCAACAATGGTTACTTTGAAAAAAACATACATACTTTCCTAAGAATCAAGAAACAGACCTACCTTCTGGCTCTGTGGTTTTAACAAAGAGAGACTCCATATGCCACTCAATCACACCGTGTGGAGAGTCACTGGGTAAAATGGTAAGTACAGCTCTTGCCCTCTTGGGATCAATAACAGCTCCTTTTGTGATATCTTCCACACCCACAGTGGTAACACGGGTGAGTGTGATTTCCACAGTCTCTGAAAGTTCTGCAACACTGTCCGCAAGAATTGTCATCGTGATTGTGGACAGGGCCTGACCTTCTGAAAATGTAACCTAAAATTTTAGAGAGAGGGGGGAAAAAAAGTCAAATTTCTTCTCAATGTTGTTATACCAACTGTTTTATTCTGTAAAACTCTATCAGTTATAAAACATAAATACACCCACACATATAGAAACATCTTATAGAAACGTAGAATACAAGTTTGGAAGGGACCTCAAGGATCATCTAGTCCAACCTTTCTCAGCAGCAGCACAGCCTAGACAAGATGGCCTAGCACCCTGTCCAGTTCAATCTTGAAAGTGTCAATGTTGGCGAATCCACAACTTCCCTGGAGGTATTCGTCCAATGGATGATTGTTCTCATGGTGAAAAGTTTTCCCCAGTCAGAATGTCCCCAGTCGTAACTTGTATCCCTTGTCTTTTCCATGTGACACCTTGTAAAAAGGAAGTCACCTTTGTAGCCACACTTTAAATACTGGAACATGATGATAAAGTCTCTCCTCAGCCTTTTTTTCTCAAGGCTGAACAGTTCTCTCAGCCTTTCCTCATATGACAGGCTTCCCAGTCCTTTGACCATATTTGTGGTCAACTCTGGACCCTTTCCAGCCCGTCCATATCTATTTTCCACAGCGGGTACCAAAACTGAACACAGTATTCCAGGTGTAGCCAGACAAGTGTAGAATGGGATAATGACTTCTTTATCTCTGCTGGGGATAGCCTTGTTGATGCAACCCAGAAACAATCTTGTGGATTGCCACAGTGTTCACCCATATTGAGTTTATTAATGACCAACAGGACCTCCAGGTCCCTTTTCTCACAGCTGCTCCCCAGTCAGGTAGATCCCAGTGGGTGCTGCACTCCTGGATTATGTTTTCCAGAGTGACCTTACACTCATTTCTGGTGAATCTTCCAGCCTACTCAGGTCTTCCTGCAGGGTGGCTCTCCCTTCCAAAGTGCCCACTTTCTTACTCAGTTTGGTATCATTAGCAAACTTCATCAGAGAACACTTGATCCCATCACCCAGATCACTTATGAAGATACTAAATATGGCTGGGCTCAATATTCATCTCTGAGGGTCCACACTTGTGAGAGTTGTCAATCTAAAAGCTGTCAGTCTGAAAAGGAGCTATTTACCACCACCTCCCGGGTACAGAATAATACATCAGTTTCTTTAGGAGGAAGCTGTGGGAAACTGTACTGAAAACCTTGGAGAAGTCCAGGTAGACAATGGCTTTTGTTTTTCTTACTAAACTGCCTTTATCTCAAGGTTTTCCACCTTATTTTTCTCCCCATCCTGCTCAGATGGGGAAGTAAGAGAGAAATAGGTAGGCGTCAACCCACCACATATATACGTCAAATGAAGGGTGAACATATAACACCTATCAAAATTACTGCTAATTGGAGAAGTGTCTATTTTACTTTGGTTTTTTTTCTTCAGACAAAATGATTGATACATGCTTTATGTATCTAAACTATATCTATATTCCAGTTTTGGCATCACTCATTTCCCTTCTGCTGATTTTTCTCTACATTTTTTTAGGGCTTTGTGTCTGCTACAGACAGCCACCAGGTGGTGGGCTTTGCCTTACAGAACCTGGCTCCTCCTGGTCCCAAGGCATACCAAGAGCTTTGGCTGGTAGCAAACGCTGGGGTTTAATGGTTAGAAATCTAAAAAGTCCTAGAAACAGTGAAAATTGGAACTTGTCACATTCTCATCGGCCACTTAAGGTCTCCGTTGTATTGAGAAGGTCAGAAAAAAGGGCAAACACTCCCAGATTCCCATCTATGCAAGTGATTTGACATAGTAGCTGGATCTCACTGCAGGAAGAAAGGAAGATGGGAACAGGATACTACAGGTAAGTATTTCAAGTGCCTGGACAGCACTGCAATATCAGTTTCTAGAAGTACAGGAGTGATGCTGAGGTATTATGTGCCAGTCAGAAGTGCAAATTGCCAGAACCAGAGGAAAGGACCTAAAAGAAGGAATTAACAGAGAAGTGGGGCAACCTAACATTGTATTATCCTTCTCTCTCAGTACATCTGTACCTATTGTCTGAAACACCATAGACAATGTCTGAGACAACATAGACAACAAGCACTTCTTGTTGCGCTTCCCCACTGACAGCGATATTATTACATACCATTCCCGAAGTTGGAAATACATCACTTGTGCTCCCATTAGCAATCCACTCTACTGTAACTCGTCCATACGTTCCTATTAAACGTTCAATATTCAATGTGATTAAACTGTCCTGTTCCATTTCTTCAACTTGCTTAAATAACGAACTCTGCAAAACATACAGTAGCAGAACCAAAACATTATTTTCTTACAAAAAAAGTTTCTTTAGGCAACTGGGTATTCAAAGGGAGCCAGAGACACTGAGCATCAATAAGTTAATCTACTCTTAAACAGCCAAATACAAGTCCATTGATTTGTATGTCTTAATTTAGAAGTACTCAGCAGTTTTAAGCTTCATAGACATTAAAAATCTAAAATGTCAGACCTCCTTATCCTAAGGCAAAAACCCCAACGTTTTTTGCTATTTTTTTAGTACAGTATTTTATGTCCAAATCATTTTAAGCAGATAACAAACATGTAGACCTTCAAAATAGACATATTTTTACTGTTACTGCTTACACAAGTCCAGATGCAATATTTCATTTCAGTAACAATTCCTCTGTGTTTCATATCTTCATATATTTAACACATATATCTGTTTAGATAACTTCTACAATATTGGATGATATAAGAATTAACCACTCTAACTAATACCTTTAGTCTGACACTTTTTCCAAGTTATTCTGTTCAGACAGATAGGTTCATCTTGTGGTACAAATCAGGAGAAGGATTTTTAATTTTAATTCCCTTGATTAACCAATCAGTAGCAACTCTATGATGACATCATATAAACCATCTAAAACCTGAATTTTTAGGTAGTTGAAAAACTGTTAAAGTAATATGTTATTCTAAATGTAAGGAGATTCTAAAAATTCCACAATAGGGATAGACTGGAACTGAGTTTCTATCACCTTGCATCTATAATCAAATAGCAATGCTAAATGGATGTCAATAACCATCTAACTTAGGCTGCTACAAGCCTTTAGAAAAAAAATCCCTTCACATGTTTTAATTTACAGGTTTTGCATGTTTATTTTCCCTTATTCAGAAATTATATATACATATTTTAATGATTTACCTTATAGGTTTTACCTGAGCAAATGCAATGACTCCATAGGCATTGTCATTGGAAGGAATAATTATGTTAACAAAACTGTGAACACCAATCTCTGCACCTCCCTTAGGGTTTTTCAGCCACACTTTAAAGCATTCTTCCTCCTCTGGGATGATGTCATCCAGGATATTTATTGCTATCACAGCTTCCAAGTCCCCAGGCTCAAATATCAATTCACCTGAACTAGCATAAAAACAAACACATAAACTGTAAACTGAGGATAGCTGATTAATGAGCTTTGAAAGCAGTACTGTAAGTTTAATGAGCATTTTTGAAGCTGAAATTATTGCTTGTATTCCTAAGTAACTGATGTTTTAAGGTTGTAGGTTAAATGTCCTTTTTTTTTTAAATTACAATAGAGCACAGAGTAACTGAAATTACTTATTAAAGTAATTTAATTTATCCTAAATAAAAGTTTTAATAATACCAAGTTGAAGGGGTTAATAGAGGGTCTATTAGCTCCCAGGATGGAGATATCGACTGGGAAAACTTTCGGGTGTATCCTTGATGATAAGGAAGTCAGTACGCAGCCCTAATGGAGAAAACAAAGGCAGGCTGTAAAGTTGGTAGGCCTAGGATGTGGGAACTGCAATAAGGCCTTGAGCTTTGCCAAATGTATCACCCTAGTCAATGAAAATGCTGTTGCTTGCTTACCAAAAATAAGGATAGTGCTTGCTGCTAGCAAAGCAGTATAAAAAAGCAGATGAGGAAAGAAGAGGAAGACATCTTTTCTGCACATTACTGACTCCTTGTGTCTTTATCGGCCATCACGATTCTACACTGACACCAAGTCATAACTGGAAGTTCCTTCTTTCTGTGTTTTAAAGCCAGTTGTGAGGACTTTGACTTCAGGGATCCTAAAGCTACCTGTGAAACATTCTCTTTAGTGTTAATAAGCACAGCACCCACAGAAGTCTATAACGCTCTCCATTGTATCAAAAACATTAAAAGGAATGCAAGACCTGGGAGAAAGTTATATAAAACAAAAAAACCTACCTAGGTATAAAATCTGACTGGTTGGAGATAGTGGTGAGCTCATAAATCTGGGAACTGGACTCTCTGGAAAGAGCAATCAAGCTCTTGTTGGAGTTCAGAGACTTTGCAGTGGCTGAAGAGATATGATCTGCATATGGGGCTTCCAGCATCATGGAAAACTGGTTCCCTTCTGAGTTCCAGGAATACAGTGCTGTTGTGTCCTTATCAGAGAGTAGGATGTGAACTACATTGAGCAAGGAGGAGAAAAAAAGAAATATTCAGTGACATAAGTTCTTCTTGTAAGGCCAGAAATGCCCTTGGCAGCACGACTGTTAAAGTACCTCTTAAAATCTGAAAAAAAAAAAAAAAAACAAACAAAAAATGAGGATATTCAATTCCAGTACTATACATGAGGTCTTACCTAAACCTGAAGGAGGCCTGAAAACATGGATATTTCTTACAGCACAGACTGGAAGAGACTGAAAGTGTCTGAAGGTAGACTGCCCTGTCTCCCAGATGAATATTTCAGAAGAATTTCCAGATTCTACAAAGGAGAAAAATCACAAAACTTACATTATATTGCTGCCTATTAGTAAAATCACACACTAGTGGCCATTCAAAGGTAGAGATTAGCAGCTTTAATTAAAAAGCGAGACCAATGATTGTATCTTCCTTTTTACGTCGTGTATAACTCCACAGCACAACTTATCTCCATCAGACGATTCATCTAATTACACCATTTAAGGGCTTTTCTGCACACATTCACATATAAGAACACTAAAAATGCCAACAGAAAACAGTCAATTGTAAAGAAACCTATGGACTGCAATATAGACTTTTAAATGGGCACAGGGATGCAGACATAAAAGAATGCCTAAAAAGTCATACTTGTAATAAAAAAACTCATGTCCTTTGCTCAACAATGATCTTTGCATATCACAAAGCTCAGAAAAGCTGAGAAAGGTGTAATTAGCAGGTAGGTGAATGGAATTATTATTTACTATTGTTCTTGGGAAAATATTTAATTGGTTTCATAAATATTTGAGAACAAACACAATACTTTTATTTTCTGAAGAACAAAACACAGATTACTTTGATAAGATACTTATCATCAAATTGTCACCCCTCAGTAATATTTTCATGCTTATCTAAACTCCTTTATCCCAAATGCCTTTGCTACTAAACAAGTAGTGTTTGTTTTCTGTTAAATACCTTCTGCAATAATTAAGTAGATATCAGATCCAGAAGTCCAGGTCTCCATATGTTTGATTTCTTTTGCTGGTAACTGATGAAGATCCCTAAACTCATTATTCAACCACTGGTACAAGAGCACATTCTGGGTGTTATTTGTAAAAGAAACTACTAGGTACATAATCCCTCCTCGAGGAAACAAGGCAATGTTCAGAGCTCTGTAAACTGGAAGTTGATAATGCAGCACAAATAGATCTCTATTCCACTGGAAAACCTGTGGAAATATGAAATATTTTTTATTATATATTCATAACTAGCACCAAGAGAAAAGAAATTGTCATGATAAATTAGGATGACTTGTAATGAATTGAATTCTTCATTTCTAAGGTGAATCCTACATTAAGGTAGAAGCACACTGGTAAGTAACGACATTACTGCAAGCATCTGTGCATGTTCTTCAGATGACCAGGTTTATGGTCAGAAGCTCTCTCTGTTCTTACAGGTGTTTAACGTGATAGATTTTAAAACCAAAATAACACTAGGAATAAAATCAAACTAAGTATAAACTACAATAAAATCAAACTAAGTATAAACTACATGTTAATGTAGGAGTGTTGTTACATTTAAACAAGTCTAGAAGTTTAAGTCCTGTAAATCTGTAATAGAAACGTAAGGCAGTTTTCAGAAATACATATTTAGGTTTTTTTTAATTATCCCTTCAGAGTTCAAACTCAAAACTAACCAAATTACCCAAATCAAAGGCATAGAAGACAAGTGTATTCTAACCTGGATGGAACTGAAATTGGTGGTGTGACTCACAAAAACCAAGTAGTCTTCTTCATCCACAGCAAAATGTTTGACATGTCTGGTATCCAAAATAGAAAGAGTCTGTATCTACAAGGGATATATGGCAAAATGGTATTTGGAAGTCACTTCAAGTAACAAGTTTATACATATACACACACATTTTTAAGAAATTGCAAAATTACATACAAACTATATATAAAAAAAAGTACAAAAAAATTCATAGATGTAATTCTAAATTTACAACGCTAATATGACTTATCATATGTTTTTCAGAAAATGCTCTATGATTTCTCTGCTCCACAATAAAATGACCTTTCCTGGTCATTTTATACCACCCCCAAGATATAACAACACAGTAGACAACCAGTTGTAATAACTGTGGTTATTACATTTAGGAATAGTATTGCCCAATTTAGTGCTCCCACTGAAACACTCCAAACCACACTGTCATTCACTTAATCCTCTTCCCAGTGTGGTGGGATGCAGAGGAAAATTGGAGGCACAAAAGGTAAAGACCATGGGTTGAGATAAGAATAATTTACTGAAAACAACAATGAGAGAAGAAAATGAAGAATAACAGCAACAGTATTAAAAACTGAGGGTTTTTAAGAGAGTTGAATGATTCACACGCAAAAGCGCTCACCACATAGAAAAAACACCAGTGCACTACCCTGACCCGCAGAAGGACCCCGTTCCCCTCTGACGTGGTATAGAATAACCTGTGGGTCCCAGCCATGACCCCTCCTGGCTACTGCAAAAATTGACCCTGTCCTGGTCAGAACCAGGACAGTAAGTTGTATCACTGAAGTCACGCATACTGTTCAGGTCCCAGACCAGCTGAGTACAGAGTGCCTTTTCCTAAAACGTGGCTGGAGTGGAGGGCCTTCTTAACCCCATTATTTAATGATTTTGTAAATAAAACAGATTCACCTTCAATAGTTTGCGTCCAGGCATGAATGCATATACACTGCTGTTGGAAGCTCCCTGTCTGGCTCCTCCATGAGTAATCACAAGGTAGGGAGAGGTACGTATTTGGAAAGACATACAGCTCTTAGGATTCCACATACTGAAATCCTGAGAGAGGAATAAAAAAGTAGAATTCAGATTAAAATTTTTTATTAGGTAGCACACTTGGTGTTTGTAAGCAAGCATTTACCTCAACAGCAACAAAAACTCCTTTCCACTGGTAGAGAGTAGAAAACACAGCTGGAGGCGTACGCAAAAGCACACCATACAGGACTTCTCGGAATGGAAAAAAACACCAGCTAGCTGCTGACTGCTCCACAAAGCTTTGCAAGACAGACAGGACATTGATACTACCCCCTGCAATACAGTAAAATAAAAAACTACTTATCCTTGAGGTCCTTTACAATGCCATTTTCATTATTTACTTGCCTAAAGTACACCTAGTATCAGAAATATTGAAGTTGTCTTTAGATAGCTGGTATGAGTGCGTGCAAATGCATGGAAATGGTATAGCACTGAGGTTGTAACAAGAGTTAAGCAATAAATGCATTCCTCATATATTACAATTACAGGTGGAAGATATACAGGCAATTTGAGCGTGATTCAGTGACTCAGTTTGGAATTGGGGTAGTGAGAAAATTAGCTATTTAGAAAAAAATAAAAGTGACACAAAAACTACAAAATGTGTTCATCCTCAATAAGCAGTCAAGGCACTAAGATTCTTAAACTGACTAAGTCAGCTGATGCTTACAGAAAATAATGTCTTTTATACTGTGTTAAAAAATCCAAAGTTACAAAGTACAGATTTTATAAATCAAAGGTCTAGTGACAATATAAGAACAACAAGAAAAGCAATACAGATTATTGAAACTCTGGTAGCAGTGGCTGATGACAAGGTGACTCTTAAGTAGCTAAGCTCTTTTATCTATTAATTTGTGTGATCAAGTCTGAATAGGTGAGTTATATTCCAAAGTTACATCTCCTATATTTTTGGCTAGTCTCTGGCTATTTCCACCCAACAGCAATGGACGCTCTCAATAAAGTGAACGTACTGATGCCAAATGCAGTATCCGACAATGTCTCCCACTCAACACTCACAGACACGTTGAGCCCATTACTCCGTGAAACTTTCAAATAAACTGTAGTGTTGGCTTCTTCAACTGTGAAGATATTTGTCCTAAATGTGAGAATTGTGAAAATAAATTTTTAAAAGCATTATATTTATAGTATACAAACAAGATTCTTACAGTACAATTCCAGCGCAGAATACGCAATAAAAGGAAAATACTGATTTTGCTATCTGATGTACTGACATTGATTAAGGTTATCCAGTGTTTCCTAACACAAGACCTTGGCAAAATTATAGGGAATTCAACAAAATCTTAAACCACCCTGAAATTCAAGACATCAACCATACACTTAAAGCTGAATGATTTCTCAAAACATCATTCCATATGACAGAAACACAGAATCATAGAATGGTTTGGGTTGGAAGGGACCTAAAAGGCCATTTAGTTCCAACCCCTGTCCTGCACCACGGGTGGGCAAGGACACCTTTCACTTGACCAGTGCTTCACTTGCTCAGAGCCCCATCCAGCCTGGCCTTGAACATTTCCAGGGATGGGTCAACTCTAGCTTCTCCAAGCAACCTGTTCCAGTGCCTCACCATCCTCACAGTAAAGAATTTTTCCCTAATATCTAAACTAAACCTACTCTGTTTCAATTTGAACCCATTTCCCCTTGTCCTGTCACTACGTGCTCTTGTAAATAGTCTTGCCCCATCTTTCCTGTAAGTTTCCTTCAGGTACTGGAAGGCCATAGTAAGGTCACCCTGAAGTTTTCTCTTTTCCAGGATGAACAAACCCAATTCTCTCAGTCTTTCCTCACAGGAGAACTGCTCCATCCCTCTGATCAACTTGCTGGCCTCCTCAGGACTTGTTCCAACGGGTCCATATCCTTCCTGTGCTGGGACCCCAGACCTGGATGCAGACTTGAGGTGGAGTCTCACCAGAGCAGAGCAGAAGGACAAAATCACCTCCCTCGACCTGCTGCCCACACTGCTTTGGATGCAGCCCAGGACACACTTGGCTTTCTGGGCTGTGAGTGCACATTGATGGCTCATCTCCAGCCTCTCACCCACCAGTACACACAAGTTGTTCTCAGCAGGGCTGTGCTTGATTTGCTGATGCCCAGCCTCAATTGATACTGGGGGTTGCTGTAGGAGCTGGGTTTTAGGAAGGATGCTGGATGAAACATCCTGGGAAATGAATTCCCAAAGCACTCCCACACATGTAATAAACTAAAAGAATGATTTGAGCTTATTAAAAGAAAACAGTGTAAGGTCAGTATAACCTAGAGAAAGAACAGAAAACAAATCGTAAAACTTAACTGGGCCCCTATAAAGACATCAAACAAATTACCTCCCTTTTACCTTGTGCAAAATTTATAGCGAAGATACTCTGTTTAGTTAACTAGATGATAACACCTTTCTTGAGAATTTATAACTGAGTTTAAGAAAAACATTTGTTGAATGTCTGAATTAACAA
This sequence comes from Chiroxiphia lanceolata, assembly GCF_009829145.1. Classification (NCBI taxonomy): domain Eukaryota; kingdom Metazoa; phylum Chordata; class Aves; order Passeriformes; family Pipridae; genus Chiroxiphia; species Chiroxiphia lanceolata. Next base: position 51,057,926 of record NC_045671.1, on the reverse strand, counting down.
TGTATATTATTTATGCCTGTGACTAGATAACACCCTTGTGTAAGAAAAATATCTGTTAAATGTCTGAATTAACAATGTATAATGTTTATGCCTATGTATAATGAATATTAATGAAGTAGCTGGGAATAAAAGTAGGATACTATGTCTGCTTTGGTGTGTGACAAGCCTCCCGAGTCATTGGGACTCGGCTGCTTGGACACCACAGCGCTGTTTTTGCTCTCACCATATAATAAATTCTAACTGGAAGTTACTTGAATCGGAGATTTTATTTCTCACACGTGGGTAGTGAGAAACCCATGATAATGGGTCAAGGGACTCATGTATTACTTTGAACCCACGTATATAAGGTGTTGTCTCATTTGAATAAAGAGGATTTGGTGCTGAACCCCCAGCCAGCTAGCCGGGTCTGTACAATTTATTTACTTATTGTATTAATAAGCCACAGGTTGCTCTAACCCACATGTAGCATCTTGCACGTTTTCTGTTAAACCTCATGAGATTCCCATGGGCCCACTCCTCAAGCTTGTCCAGGTAATATGGCCCACTTGGTTCTGAAAAACAGCCCTGAGTCAGAGTGTATCTCATAGAAGCTTAAAAAACTTAAATTGTAAAATGTGTGATTTCCTGGGCACTGATCTAAGGTTTGGTACTCTTGATATGGATTATTATTATTAGTGGAATGTTAAGGGACTAATGAAGTACCATTTCATGAAAAAAATCCATAGAGAAATCAACATTTCTAATGATGAATAGTCCATTTTAAGTGGTTCTCTGTTTTTCTGTATAGCAATAATATTATTTGATAGAATAAAAATTAAGTACCTATTTGTAAGTGGGTAGATGCTGAAAAGCCCCAGTGGAGCCTGGTTCTGTAAAATCGTAATCATAGTTTGCACTTTTGTGCCTAGTCTGGCTCCTCCAGTTGGATTGAACAGGGTGACAATAAAGTACTCATCCATTTCTGGTTCTCCATCCAGGATTGCAGAAATATGCAGAGTCTGACAAGAAAACAAGCACAGAAAGTTGCTGAGACTTGACAGCTAATCATGACATACTATTCAGACCCTGCTGCTTTTTCTGTTCATTCTCTGCACAGCTCTGGACAGCACAACAGCAGGTCTTGAAACCGGAGTGAGGCAGGGACAGTTCAGGCTCAGGTTCTAAAGTCATCCCTCTGCTGACCTTGCAACACTGACACAAGCATAACCACCTTTTTTTTATTATTATTTTTCCATTCTCTTTATTCCTATCCTAAGAACCATATTTAGAGACTGTATTAAGAAATCTTTTACTTGCCACTTCGAACAGATCTGCTAAACTGGCCATCACTGAGGTTCCAAACGCACTTCAGGTCAAGAAATTGAAAACCATTTCCAGCAAGGTTTGTTTCAGACTCTACTCCACTAATCGTAATACACTAACCTGTTACTGACCCCAGTTTCACTGAAAAAATAAAATAAAATAAAATAAAATAAAATAAAATAAAATAAAATAAAATAAAATAAAATAAAATAAAATATAATAAAGCAATCATTAAACTTCAGAGCAGTCAGGATTTCACACACTTAAGCTAGCTCATTTTCTAGCTGACATTCTTGTGGGGACAGCAGAGAGGCAGTGAGCCTAATACTCCTGGAAAGATAAGTAGTTTTCAATTTCTATGACTCTGAGAGCTCTTCACCTTTCGCCATTGCTGCAGCATACTTTGTTCAGCTCAGGCCACATAACAGAACAGGAGCTTTACTCCCACTTTAACTATTTAGACTTGTAAATTATGACTTCATGTCAAAGTTTGTGTTTCAGCTACATACTAAATACATACAAATAAGTGGCCCTATGCATATATGAATATTATATACCCTTTATATTTTTTCATTTTACCTGAACTATTACAAAGAGTACAATATCTACAACAAAGCACCTTCAATTTTTATGCACTCCCATGACTCAGTTAGCTCCAGGAATGAAGGAAAACATCAGAAAAAATTTGTACATGAAAAAAACATGGACATTTCTGAAAGCCTTCCAAAAATTTTGAAAAAACTTTCTTCACTTCTTTGGTAATAACTATCATATTACCTTGAATCTGACTCCCTCTTCCAGCACAATGTATCCCTGAGAAGGGGTCAAATCCACTGATGGCTCTGAAGAATTAATTTCACTTACAAGATACTGAACAGTCACAGTTCCAAATATCCCCTGAGGAGGTTCTCTAACAATATTTAATACTGCAATGCTTTCCATCAGATGGAGAGCTGTTTGCTCTCTTAGGTAGAAGTGATCACTGTTATTGAACGACAAAACTCCATGTCCATCATCATTGGCAAATATAGTAACTGTGGCTTTTGAGAAATAAATGATGGAAATATTCTTTAATTAATATAGTAAAATATAATTGTACACATATACAAATAAATACATATATACATGAATCCACTCTTCCTTTAGTGTATAATGTTGATATTACTTGAAGAGAGCATGTAAGTATTTTGCTTTATCTAGAAAGATTTCTAGAAAGGAAGAATCCAGACTGCCTTATTAAAAAGTTCACTTCTGCACTTTTTGATTCCTTATTTTACATATTATTTTGTTAATTTTACACATTTCACAGGGATGTTTAAGAATTTTCCAAAAGAGACTAATAATCTACCACAGCAGGGCTATGGTGTTTTCTGAAATATTCAGAAGAACAAAATTAAAATCACTGTCACTAACATGACAATTCTGAAGAAGGAGAACATCAAAACTAAGTTTTACCTGTTGTGTTCTTCCCTAATTCCAGGCCCAGAGAGGGATTTGTTAGAATTAACTGGAACTTTTCAACACCTTCAGGAATATCATCATCAAAAATCGTAACAACAACAGACTTATTCCTTTCTCCATCAGCAAAAAAAAGAGTCTAGCATTGAAGCACAGAAAGCATTGAACACTCAACAGCTGTTAATATACAGAGAAATTTTAAACTAAGGCAAAGCAGAATTGTCTTAGCTAGGAAGGAAAGAGGAGGCAAGAAGAGCTGTACTTTCTATGTCCCTTAGAAATTGACTGAAATAGAAGCAAAATAGTTCAGCATACTGCAGAATGAGGACAAGCAAGAGCAATTCACTTTGAGAGTTCTGTTGTAAAAAGTATTAAAACTTACATGGAATCTTATATGCTCTTGTCTAAGGAAATTGTATTTGAAATAGATGTTTGAAAGTTTACAACGTGTCTTATATTTAAAAATGCTTCAATACTAAAAAAGAAAGTAAAATAAGATGACTAATTCTATCTCATTCTATTCAGATGATCAAAGCAACTGAAACATGCTGAAAAATCTAGCTGTACTAGCGATCATTCTGCAGAATAAACACGAGGACATTCTTTTGAGGAAGTTGAAGGAATGAAAATTACTAGATTCAGAATTCTTACCCTTGAGGTCACATTAAAATCCAAACCCAGCTGTGCCTCCAAATTTTGGGCATAAAAAAATACAGACACATTCCCATAAGATCCTTTGTTTCGGTATGCCATTATTGTCAGATCCCCGTGAGATTCATTAACTTCAAAACTAAAATGAAAACCAAGACAATGCTCACTGAGCACGTTGTTCTGAATAAAATGGTAGATAATTGTTATATTTTCACTTCAAATCATCCTCTCTGCTTTATAAGTAGAAGGCACCATTATAGTAGCAGCATCACCACCAACGCCGAATGCAACATTTTTGTCTTTGTTTCTCATGTAAATGGAATTATGCAAAAATCCTATAGGATGTTGTCCTTTTTTTCTTGCTTACTAGTGGCAGATTAAGCCTGTCTATGGTCACGGATGCCTTCCTAGCTCCTGGAAATCAGATAAAAAAGGTCTGGGAGATGCCAGTGTGTATGCCTACATGGATGCAGAGGCTGGAGCAAAGGATGGAGGCTGCAGGAGTGATGGAAATTCACAATACAAAAGGACAGCAGCGAAAATAACTACACGGTAGCATAAGATTTCTGAGTAAACATAATGTAAATGCTAGTTTCCAGCATGGGAATTATCTTATACTTTCCAGTTCTACTGAACTGAATGATGTGTTGCCATCTCAAATATGGGACCCTATTGTTAATAGAAGTTCTACTGTTAACTGAAAATTAAAATTACTGGGCAACTCCAATCATTAACTGACACAGAGAGTTCTTCAAAGAGACAAGACTTACTTGGTACTTTCCCATTCAACTACTCCGCTTACTCCATCATTAGCATCAATAATAATTTGTGAAGTTAAACCTTCCACATCTAAAATGGAAAACAGAAGGACAAATATGAAGAACAATGAAGTCCATTTTCATTATTTTCAAGCATAACAGAAGAATTTCTTTATTTCTCTACTATTTTTGCACAAGAAATACATAGTTTTCCGTTTCTAAAATATGGAGGAGAAAAAGGTCATGGGGAAGATAATTTGAAAAGCCTTAAAGAAAATCTATTTTTACTACCTTACTATTAGAACTGCAAGACAGTGCCTTGAATTACAACTGTTACATTTGATAATGCATAGAAAAAGAAGACTAAAGAAAATTTAGAAAAAAAACCCACAGCACAGAAAAATTAGAAAATGCCAAAAGCAAGATTTGTCAAGGAATCTCATTTCATCTTCATTATGTGTTTTTATTATGATGACATTTAACGTTCTGCAGATTGTGCCATTCTGAGTACAGAAGGGAAAATGAGTAAGAAAGAATAATAAATGATCCAGTATTTCATCTCCTGTTCATGTCTCAGTGCCTGATCATAAACCTTAATGACACACACTTCAGATTCTGCTACAAATATAGAATTATTAATTTCCTTATAGGCAGTTTATGCACTGTAACATTCTATTACTTTATAAAAACATATGTATCTTCACGGTAACCCTGAAAGACGATTGCATGTATTGCCCTGTGAAAATACTGAAAAATTTCTAGATGCCAGTAATGTCCACCACTTTCAGGGACCAGGACGCGACAGTCAGAACCTGAATTTTCTGAGATCATAATACCTTTATTTGTTCAAACAGCATCACATGATTACCTCAATTTACATCAATTTACTTTTAATAAGCCTTAAAAAGAAATGAAGAAAGAACGACGATTTCTACAAAACAAATTGACTCCACTGGATCTGCAGTAAATATATTATTTTTAGATCCATTTGAAAGATCTCTATTAAATCACATAAAACTAAATAAAAGGTCACTGCCACAAATTCAAACCTCACACTATGAGGTAATGATGAACATCATCAACACCTTCAACACCTCTACATATCAGAAATGTTACTGAAGTTTAGATATCCATAAAGAGTGCCAGTGAATATAGACCCTTCATCTTCACTCCTAACCTGTGTTTTCCCTTGTTGTGTTATAGTCCGATCAGTTCACCCAAGATCTGTAATACTTCACTTTCAACATCAGACCTCTTCTTTCATGGTTGGCATGCTTCCCTTTCCCTGATGCCCCCCTGCCACTCTACTCTAGCTTAGAGTCCTTCTTCTATCCAATAAGTTTATTTGTTTTTCTTTCATCATTCCCCAGTGTTGAACATTTTCCCACTTCTTAATTCCTTCACTTTTGTATTAAGAGTCAGGCCTTTTCTTCCACCTTTTCTAGAAGATGGGAGCAAGAGAAGCATGGTGAAGACATAGTTGTCTTTATGTTTACTGTTTCTGCTCCATATCTGTGAAGCCTCATATCAGAAACAGTGGTCACTTAAGTTCCATGTGTTTAACTGTACATCACAGACACCCCAGACCTACACCACATACTGCATCCACATGGCCGTGACAGGAACAATGTATACAATACATTCCAGATGTGTAGAATTGATTGCACATGCCAGTATCATGTGCAAGACACCCATTTTTTAATATTAGACACCTAGACTTACATTAAATATTTTCTGTGGGGTATGGCACTGCTGTATGTCCTAAACAAATGCCTTGCATCAACAAGGAGCTAAATCCTCAATTATGATAATTGATAATCCTCAATTATGACAAAGAAAATATATCAACAGAGAAAACAAGATAAGAAAATAGTCTGATAACAGAATTCATTGTGACATTTTATAATAAGGACAAGTTTTTGCCTTATGGATTAAAACTATTATCTGATCATCCTAAGTACAGAACAATTTAGTTTAGAAAATCCTTGGTACTTTAATGTTACCCTTTTCATGTTTTAAATTTTAGGTTTGACTAGTCATAGCTCAGTGTCTACAAACCATCAATCAGTCTTGCAAATTACCTTTCAGTCTGTAACGAGTTAACTCTGTCACTTCAACACGCATGCAAAGGAAAAGGGAAAAGAGTCATAGAAGATGTTAGAAATAATCAGCATAATTAGCCTCTAGTACCACAGGATAACCCAACTGCCTTTAAAGCCAATGGTAGCTCTGCTACCTAATTCAGAAGCAGAATGAGAATCGAATTAAGCAAACAATAAGTTTACTGGAAGAGGAGAAAAATCATAGAATATAACTCCTAAAAGTAAATCTGATAAAGAGCAATAAAAAGCTGCTTTTGAAAGAGTCAGCACAGGAATCACATGAAGGAATTTTTTTAGACGTATTTGTTTCCATTTTGTTCTTGGAAATTAAAATCACATTAACTGACTGCTAATGAAACTTCTGAGATAACTGTGCTCTCCACCTGCTAATTATTAACTAACTCCTCTGTGAAAATTGCCTTATAGTTTTTACAGGGTTTTAAAAAGTAAGAAGTCATGTAATAATGATCGTATTTGATATTCTACAATGTTTCTTGCAGAGTACCTGGTCACATATTAGCATAGTTGGCAAGTAAAGTGGAATAATGAGAATATGCCAGAGTAATATAATATGATTGCAACTGATATAAAAATAAAGTTAAATATAATTCTGCATAAGTTGTTTTACCCAGCCTAGGTAGGGAAGAAGTTGAATGGTTCATAATAAGTTCCACTGAAGTCAAATTAACCAAGAAGAATTCTTGCACTTCTGGCACATCATCCTACAAAACACAAATCCAGCACATCATCTTTTCATTTTCTCTAAGAAACTGTAACAGAAGTTGCCAAAAAGCAACACACTAGAAGTCTCTTACATTATGGCAACATTTTCCTGCAACACTTTCATATAAAATGTATTATCTTGAATGAATTATGAAGTAAGACATTTTATTTCATGGAAACAACTGTGTTGACACTGAACTAGACATGTGAATAAATTTCTGCCCAATTTTAAAGGCATAAATTCCAACCATTGATAAGGTAACAGCCTGTAGCAAGCAATGAATTACACTGGTCTGAATATCAGATAATAAAGTCTTAATGAGAGAGTTTAATTTCATTTAACTATAGGTAGTACTGTTCTCTGTTATTATTTATCCTTATGTGAAATTACCATTAAGACACAGGCTTTCTAAATTACAATAAAATCTATAGCTTCAAGTAATACATAGGTTGCAAGCTTCAGGTTCCACAATTTTCTCTTTTCTGTGTACAGAGTAAGAGAGTATAGAATTTACCTCTAGAATAGTAACACTTATGACAGCTGATGTTTCTCCTTCTTCCAAAATCAGTGAGTCAGAAACAGCTACATAATCAGCTCCTGGTTCAGCCAAGGTCCCCTCTGTCTGATTACTTAAGGTGACCAATCCTGGAACTGTGGCATATGTAACATTGATAGCACCTGTTTAAAATATGACCAAAAAAAACCAGCTGTTCTCAATTCTTACATAATGCTTACCAGAACAGACAAAGAAAAGAAATCAAATGCTCCTTGACAAAATGAAAGGCCTAACTGCAAACCAGAAGGATTAAAAGAGTAATCTGGAGCCAATAGAATTTTGTTATTGCTTTTAACATGCTTTCAGTCCAGCCTTTGATGATTTGTCCAACAACACAGGACTTGGAAAGCATTAGGACCAAATGTATTCAGGCATTTGAGGCGCTGGGGACTGAAAATATTACATTACTGAAGTACTACCTGCTACTTCCAATGTATTATTAATATCAGGTTCGGTGCCAAGGGAAGTAGAACGTTTCAGGAACAACTGGTATCTAAGAAAGGCTCTAAAGGCAGTGCTAAATCCAGTTTCCTTCCCGAAAAGACTGACAAAGACTCCAGTAAAGGATAAAAACTAGGGGGCACACTGATAAATTTTACTAAGGGGAAAAGTTAGACATAATTTATTTTTTTTAATAAAAAAGCCACATCTCACTAATCTGTCAGAGTAAGTTTTAAAGAAAGTGATCCTGGAGATAAAGTGACAGATGAAATTCAAAGCTAGTCTTTATGAAATATAACAAAAGGTATAGAAGAATCCTAGTATTAACAAATAAATGACAAACTTTAATTAAGAGATTGTACATTTACTAGACATATTTAGAATAAAGTATTAGTTTCCTGAGTAGTGTTTGAAAGTTAATTTAGATATTGATTGATATTAAAAAAGAAATGGAAAAACATAGAAATGCCATTAAAATGCCTCTACAAATCTGTGGCATGTCCAGATCTTGAACATTTGTTTTAACTGGTCACTTCACTTCAAAACAGATAACAGAAACTAGGAGAGATTACCAAAGATGTCTAAATATAGTCTAAAAATGTAATTAGAAAATGATTACACATTATCTCCTAATGTAACTTAAAATCCTCAAGCAACTAATACAAGTAAATATTTCTGCACACAGCACATCACTGAATTCTGGAAGTTAGTACCACTCAATTTGATTTTAAAAGGAAAAATTGAATTAAAAAAGAATACAGAATTCTCAGAGGAGAAGCGAATTCAGTGGTATGAATGCAACATTCCTAGGAATGGGACATTCCTAAACTGTCAACTTCTGCAAGTTTAGAGGCAAAGATGTGGGAATGATAATTTCATTCAAGCTCCTTTTCTCATGCTTTTTATTTCTTCTGGATGGAGCCACACTTCAAGACAGATTTGTCAGACATAAAGATACAATCCTAACAGCCAATTAGCTGTGTTATATGCCACAACAGACCCCTTGCTGTGAAATTGAGGGCTAAGGCTCCAGTTTTAGCTAAAACTTAGTTTCCTAGCCTGCACTAAGGGCCTAGAAGTTCTGAAAATATCAACTGTATCCAAGATTTTCTAAATTTCCAGCTTCCCTGTCATAGCTTTCATTTTTCTAATAATTTCAAAAACAAAACTTAACTTCTCTTAGAGTTGTTATACAAACCTAGAGATCCAAATTCTCTGTTAATAAAAAGCTGAACTGTTTTGTTTTCCTCTGGAAGTAAAACTACCCTGGATGGAGAAGCAAAATTCAGTACTCCATGTGGTTCATCACTAGCTTCTACTGTCAGAACAGCTTCATATCCCTGACTATCCAAAATGGCAGCACCTGAAGAAGAAACTCCTGCAAAAGAATCAATGGACTACAATTAATACAGCATTATGCAACTAAAGTTTTGTCTTATATTACTGCTACTATTACATCCAAATGACAGCTAGTAACAGTGCAAACGACATCAAGCCAAACACGACTGCTGACTGAAGTTTACAGATGGTAAACTTCATGGAATGCATACATAATTACATTCTATAACAAATAAAAGAATATTCAATCACAAGAATTGTATGCATACTAAGTATAGAGTTACAAAACTGTATTAAGAAATGAGAAAAAGGACCAGTGCTAAATATCAACTTTCCTAAATTAATTCTATTGTAAAACGAAAGAGAAAGTTTTCCTAGGTATTCATTCCACAAGTTAAAATTATATTCAACTTCTCTGTCATTCCATTAAGAAATTACTAACAGTCTTGCCTTGATGAACAGTTACATTAATTGATACTTATCCTGAAGGATTACTACAGTAAACAAATTATTAATGCAAGTTGGCAAGGCACCTAGCAGCAACACAACCTATGTCACGTTAGTTTGGTTTTTAGATATGAATTCCAGTTTAACAAAGGGTATTTCAGAAGGGATGCAGTTTCATGCTTTTCTCGTTATAATCTGAATGGAAGAATAAAATATGTTGACGTCGTGGAATTCAGAGACAGATTAGAAAGACAGCTTAACATGAAAAGATTGTTTTCAAAGATAAAAATATCCACTTATTTCATGGCACCTGTATCCAGAACGTATTAGAATGCTCAAGTTTATATTCAGTTAAAGGGAAGCAAATAAGCACTAAATTAAACAGTCAGTTAAGGAAAAATGCAAAGACACTGTGGGATTTATATATATATATACACGCATATACAAAGAAGTTTCAAGGATGTTTCAATAAAATGTGAACAAAATTTGCACAGTTTACAACATTTGCAGTATGCTTAGTCCTATGCTTCCAAAATTGATTAATACATAGGAAAATATTACATTACTAAATGGCAATTTTATGATATAGCAGGCTGTAGTTGTGCATTACCTTCTGTTTTGATGTTGTACAGGATGATGCGGTATTCTTCTTTTTCTTCAGGAATATAGTCATCCAGCAAGTGAACATACAATGTTGTATTCAATGTCCCCTATTTATTTTGTTGATAAAATGGTTAGTCATTAGTTTATAGAGTACAAGTGATATCACAGTATCATATGTATTTTGAAAAATACTTTTAAGAAATGTAAACTTAAAGTATCTAAAACTATAAACTCTCTGGAGTTTAGAACTCCTGGAGTAAAGGAGTAAATATGTAAATAACCACATAAAGAAAAAAAGACTGCTAAAAAAGCACACTTGTTTCCTCAGCTCACTTCAAATTACAATATTCTCTTGTAGCCACTAGATTTGCTTATGGACTTACCTCAGGAAAAAAGAGTATTCCAGAATAGTTTTCAAAATTTTGTTTTACATTATGTCCAACTATCTTCCACTCAACAGTAACATTTCCCAGTCCTGGGGCAGTTCGTACAATATGAAATTGTAGTTGTTCTCCTAGGAACAAATTATAAGATATAATACTTTGAGTTTCCTCTCCTACAATTCAACTATTAAAATGAGAAGTCAAAAACATGCATAAGAGTTAAAATATTTTTTTCTGAAAGACCTTAATATTTTTAACAGTGAGCTTCACAGTAGTTATATAACACATTCATTTTTAACACTGAAACAAAAATCCCACAAACCTAAACTCTTTCTTCCTGGGTTTCTCTGGTTTTAGTTCACTCTTGGAAAAAACTGTCTGTTTTTGGTTCACCCTTGGAAAGAGCTACCAAAATATAAGGAACCTGGTACAGATGAGTAAGTGCCATCAAAACACGCACAAAAAGAAGAGCAGTATTGGTCTGTGAACTACGTAACAGAGTAAATGCTATATACTCAGCTATAACAGAGTTTTCTACTACAACTAACTGGCAAGGAATATACATGTTCCTAACGTCTGCAGTGTCTTTTGACTTTATACGGTGCAATCAGAAAAATGCTTGTAATTACCTGCAAGTTCCATTTATGTGAGTTTGAACTTAAAAATGTTATCAGTGTTAGAAAACATCTAGAAAAAAAAATCCACAATTTTAAAGTATTTAAAAGCAAAAAATTAATGTTTCATAATTTGTAATGTATATTGTATAATAATTTATTATAATTTCTGGAATAATCAGTATCAAATGACAATGTGCATCTATAAGTAATTACAGTATTTTTTCCACAGGCAGTCATTTACTCACCCATGTTTCTCGGTCAGATTTACCAAAATCTTTGCTATTCCTATCCAGTAAGAAATAATAATACAAGTACTAATCAGATTTTGAAGATTGAGTGTTATTAAGTTAACCTCACTATTTTAAGTTTTTTAATATTCCACCATTTAAAATATTTCTTTAGATATATGCATTTATCAATGAAGAAGGAGGAGATATCCATCAATCCTCCTCTTGTTCCCCATTTCAAGCTACTGCACTGTGTTTTCACCTAATAGAGTCATAACCACACATCTGTTGCAAGCTCTGCCTGTACTAAAATGCTACCATTGCCCTCAGTAAGGTGATAAAAATATGCACAGCTTGAAAAGAATACTGATTTGCTTGACAGAAACTTTCAATAATAAATATAAAAGGTAACAATATTTGAATTTATGTCTGTTAACTTTTGCTTTCATAACAAAAAAGATTGTTACCAAAAATTAAGAAAAGCACTGAAATTATATAAGGGCCTTAGGTAACTAGTTTGGTTGTTCTTTGTTGCTATAATGCAATGCACTATTTTTCCACAAGTTGAAGAAATCAAGTAATTTCCGCACTACAGCACTTCAGCTTCAAATAGCCAGCATTTTCTAGCATGCTATGAATAATATTTAACCAGTTGAAAGTATCCCAGGTCATTGTAACCTTTGGGAATGAGATGGTTTTTCGTAATTCCTTGTGCTCGTTAACAGTGGCTCTTATCCTGCCAGACTGCATCTGGCTTGGGAGGCAAATCAGGACCACTAATGTGGAGGAATAAAAAACGGGCACAGACTAGCAGAGACTTAACACAAACCATATCTAAATAAAACCTAAAATGCTATGGTGTCATGGTTTAAGTAGGTTTTGTATTTTATTCCTTTTTTCCAACATTTTTGGTAGGGGCTGGGGGAAAGATGCTGCCTGGAAGGAACCAGAACTCTCTCCATCTTCGACCATGTTTTCAGTCGGACAGGCAGTGGGCAGACTAGAGGTGATCTCTGTTGTTGGTTTGAACTGTTCTGTTTGTTGCTATAGTTCTTGTCAATAAATTGTTATTTTTTGTTTATATCTCCTCACATTTTGTCTTTCTGTATTGGTGAAAGGGTGGCCATTCACTAGAGTCTCCATCCCAGCATTAGCCTTAAACTAAGACACATCTTTTCATTTCAGGAAAAAAACCAGACCATGTTCTCTTGAGACAGAATTTTTCTTCCAACAGAAAATACAATGCACACATTCCTGGACAGCAAATTTCTGTTTTGTTTAGTTTCCCTGCCCATCAGTTTACAAGCTAGAAAAATGTGAGACTTCAATACACTGAGATTCCAGCAAAGGCTGGTGAAAGCAATCACTTTGAGTACTACTACTACCCTACGCAGAACTGTACAAAGCCTTAGGTCAAATATGCAACATGCTCTCTCAAAGCACTAGTAGACACTAGATATCCAATTAATATTGTTCTTTCTCAAAAGCCATGACATCAAGATTGCCACACTGCTACATGAGATACCATAAAAAAACATAAAGAGAAATTTTAAAACAGTGGGTTATTGAGTCAGAAAGATAGAAGATTTGATCCTAATCTTTCTGTGGGAATATTTTCTAGATGATTTAATATTAAATCAGTGATAGATGATATTTGCTTCAGACTACTAATTGGTATGTAGGACGGAAATTTCTGGAATACAGTATAAATGAATAAGACAAGAAATGTTAAAAGGAGCTTAGAAATGCTATACCAATAGAAGCAAAGCCTAATCTTCAGAAAAACAGGAAAGAACAGATGATGATACATAAAATGGTTTTGGAAACGGTGTATTCATCCTTTTCATAGATTTCATTTAAGTGTAATGCTTGCAAGAGCTAAAAATCCAAAGAAATGTATGCCAAATATGTGGTTATTCTCTGCTTGCTGGCATGCTCTGAACAGTGATACAATCCCTGAGTCATTATCAACAGAAAACACAGAGATGGAAGTTCATGCTAAAACAGAGTGTGGTCAACACACAGGACCCACCTTCACAACCAATAACAGACCTTCCAGCTGTCTGGAAGCTAATGATTCCTGCCACGTTGTCACTTGCCAGGATAATCAGTGTGACAGTGTCGAAACTGGGAAGAATCCTACTTCCTCCTTCAGTATGGACCAGGCTGATAATGATGCTTTCATTATCCTCTGGCTCTGGATCATCTAAAATGGTCAGTGTGACCATCTTTTTTGTTTCACCTACAAGAAGAAGAACATATGCATACTTATGTGTTCACACGAAAATCATCTTTTAAAAAGATTTACATCTACTGGTAAATATTCAAATAGTATAAGAAAGGATATGGAAAATATTTATTTACCTGTCTAGAAGTTACTGAATGTCATTATGAAGATTTATTTGATTACTGATGAAAAGGTATATTAGGCAATGCAATTAACAAATTATTAAATATACTACGTAGAAATTAACAATGTAGGCATAATTTATGAATGCACAGAATTCTTTATTTGCTTTATAAGTTCTCTGGATTTCATATTTAAATTAGAAAAGGGGAATATAATGCTTGTAAAAAAAACTACCAAGTGCATAAATTCTCTGATGAATGTTATCCACATGTATGTATATTCAATTTGAATACATTTACTGGACCAGAGAATGCACTAAAGTGGGCTGTTACTGTGTTAGTTACCTGTCTTGTGGAATATCAAAGAATGGTAATGTAAACAGGAAACACAATCAATTATATATTTATGCATAATCATACATATGTATGATTACATATCATACATATAATCCTTTATAATTTGCAACACAATCCTATTACTCAGTGTGTCTACATAACCCATTCTCATGACTATATAAGTTTACAAGATATGTATATTTTTTGCTATATTGTCTTTCAAAGAATTTTGAAAATAGATTTACTGAACTTATAAACACTAATGCAATTACATGTCAGCTTCAGAATCACTCTTGGCAACCCCTCATTTGAGTTCAGATGATTTAGCAAGCTAAATGCACACTAGAATCTTTACTATACTCCTGTCAATTGTTTTCTAAACAACTGTTCAATCATCTCAGACTTTAAAAATTTAAAATACATTGGTCATGTTGCATGGTGCTTAAGTAATGCCTGCCACAGAATTGTTTATCCTCTTTGCAGCTTTTTTAAATATCCTGTTACATTATGTTACAAAATCAACATAATATTGGAATCAAAAAAGATGTATCATTAAAAAGTAATACTGTGCTGACTGAAGATTGCCAAAAGACCAGTAAGGTCCGATTCTCATTTTCATTATCCCTGATATAAGAACTACTTCCAGCGATATTATTCCTTATTTATTTAGTAAAAATGTAATGTCTATAATACACACTGCAATATTTCTTTTAAAATACTTAAATATTTATACTTTTCATCTTCTTTCCCTTTTAATTTGTGTGTGTGTTTGTTAGATTCTTTCTGGTTTTCTTTGATTTGATACAACAGAAGCTAGTGCAAAACCTTGCCTCACCTTCAGCAAACACCAGAATCTCACCAACACCCACAAAATCCAAGTCTGGGGTAGCAGTTCCACCAACAACACGCCATTCCACTGTCACCTGTCCCAGGCTGCCTTCTGTCCTGTGTATCATTAGCTGCACCTCGGTCTGAGGGCGTTCTTCTACTTCAATATACAGACCTTTCTCTGATGCATTGGGGCTTACACTGTAGATCTTAAACACTCCAAAGGCATCCCCGTTCATCATTATGATAACAGTGGAAGTATTTGGCTGTCCTACAGTTGGTTGATTTTTTAAGCTGGTTGAGGTGTTCATTAGTTGAACTTTCAAAAGAGATATAGTGAATTTTTCATCCAGCTCTGGCAGGCTGTCAGGGAGTATGGTAACTGTGAGGTTTGCAAACTCTTCCCCTTCCTGCATGATGGCCCATTGTCTTATGACAGATTCATAATCACTACCAGCAATGGCCTGTGTGCTAAACAGAGTGGATACACTGCTGATGTTTTTCTTGTAGGTCCATAATCCTGATGTGTTAGTTAATGAGCTGATCTCTGCTGTCAGCCAAAGGCAGAGAGGAATCTCAGAGGCACTGGAAAATATAAAGGCTGAACATGCTTGTTCTTTTAGGCACTGAGTTGCACAGGCATACAGTGGGTCGCTTGCTGCTGACACGTTCACTCTGGTCTTGGATGGCTGGTCAGGAATTCCTTGTACAGGAGACTCATAATAGGCCAGGATATCCGCACCTTGCTCAATGGCAAGAGCTAAGACATCAGTCTCAGAAGTGCTGTAAAATATCTGCAGCTGACCAAACCTTCCCCCACTAAAAGACATTAAAATAAAAATGTTATATTAGCTGGTGAAGCATGTCTAATGTTCTGTATATTGCTCGTTAAGAATAAAAGTGAACAAAACCAATGGACCCTTTCTGAATTGCTGAAAAGTTAAATTAAAGTGGATTCCCTCGAAGCTAGTAGCAGAATAACTGGTAAATAACATTTTTTTTGGAGAGTAAGTTTGATTAATTATAGCTTGAGTAGCAGTCAATTAAAAGTGCATGTTTGCAAACATTTGTTTCAAGGAATTAACTTAGTCTTCTTAGGATTGGCAAAGAAGAAAAAGCCTGTGCTGTCCCATTGTCATCATTCCTCCTAGGTGTCCTCGGGACACATCACATGCAAAAAACCTGTTCCCCTTTTCTTGTGTTCCACCACACAAAGGTTGATGCCCTTTGTCCTCCAATTGACATCACAGGAACAGGCTGCTTTGCAGCTTTAAATGGTTTGATGATTAAACAGGCAAAATGAAACTTCAGGTAAACTGTGTACACTGAGTTTACACTACAAATGTGTATTACATTTAAATACTTTATGCAGATTTCCAATAAGCAGACATCTAGTTCAAAATCCATGTATGTGACATAAAAATTAATTGAGCTGGCAGATCAAGAAATTGCTGCAAACACTTATATAAGAGCATGACATTTGAAATTATACCAAAAGATAAAAACTGGGAAAAATAAGAAAAAAATAAGAGATACAAAACCAGTACCCATTATACAAACCTTCTCCTGACTGTTATATTTGCAAGCAAATTTCTTTCTAGTGGCTCCTGAATTCGATATGAGGATTGATGAAAGAAAACTGTGCCATAAGGATTATCATTGGCAGGAATCACAATATTTGCCATGCTATCTAATCCGATAGCACCACCATTGGAGGCCTGAGTTAATTCTACATGGACAATCTCAAAAAGAAAAAAAAGAAAAACAAATAATGCAGCTGAGCAGTTTTTGCTATTTCTAAAAATAATCACAAGCAAAGTAAAATCTGAGCTTCTTGCAAGAATATTCCTTGTTTTGATTTGCACACATTTCTTAAACAAGTTAAAGCTCTAATACTATTCAAGAAAGACAGAATGCTTTACTTACTTCCTCTAATTCTGGAACATCATCAGCCAAGATTTCCAACAGCAACATCTGAATGGCTTCCCCAGGGGTAAAAGTAATATTACCCTTGGCAAACTGCAAGTCCTCACAAGCAGGATGGCCATTAATGGTAGCAGCCCAATGAACAGTAACATTACCCAGTGTCCCAGCATTGCGGATTATTGGCAGATTTAGGGTTACTGATCCAAATTCAGGCTCCTCCACAGTGAATTTGGTATTCTGAAAAACTGAAGTATGCCACAGAGAGATGTGAGTGCATTAACAATGAAATTGAAAGTAAATATA
Organism: Chiroxiphia lanceolata; assembly: GCF_009829145.1. Lineage (NCBI taxonomy): Eukaryota > Metazoa > Chordata > Aves > Passeriformes > Pipridae > Chiroxiphia > Chiroxiphia lanceolata. The sequence goes on along the minus strand of NC_045671.1, from coordinate 51,040,577 downwards.
TCAGTTCCTTAAGTACTTGGTTTTATTTCACTTGATTGCATTTACTTGCACAGGTAAATCACTTTTAATCAGGTTTAAATTTAAAAGCAAACTTTCAATAGTCATATTTTCATCTGCAGAGAAAATTATCATGAAAACTAAGCCTTCATCCAAAAAGTCTGTTCCAACACAATAATTGTTTGAGTCTAACCATGAAATGTTCTAAGGTCTTAGAATATAATTTCGTAGTTATTCCCAGCAAGGACACTCCTTACGAGCTTTCATGTCACTTACTGAAGAAATATAACAAAACAATTTAACATGGAATATATTAAGTAGACGTCAGAGAATCACACAATCACAGACTGGGTCAGATTGTAAAGGACCACAGTGGGTCATCTGGTCCAACATCCCTGCTCAAGCAGGGTCCTCCTAGAGTACATGGCACAGTATTGCATCCAGACAGTTCTTGGATGTCCCCAGTGAGGGAAACTCCACAACATCTCTGGGCAATCTGTTCCAGTGTGTGGCAACTGCACAGTAAAGAAATTCTTCCTCATGTTCAGGTGGAACTTCCTGTGCATTAGCTTCTGTCCATTGTCTCTTGTTCTGTTGCTTGGCACCACTGGGAAGAGCCTGGTTCCACCAAGAAAAGGCTGGCTCCACCCTCTTGACACCCTCCCTTCAGATACTTATAGACATTGACAAGTTCTCTCTCAATTCAAATCTCAGCCTTTCCTCGTAAGAGATGTTCCAGTCCTTTAATCACTTCTATAGCCCTCTGCTGGATTGCTCTAGGAGCTCCATGTCTCACTTGGATTGATGAGCCCAGAGCTGCACAGAGCACTCCAGATGTGATCTCAGTAGGGCTGAGTAGAAGCGCAGGATCACCTCCCTCAACCTGCTGGCAATGCTACTCCTAATGTACTCAAAGTCTTCCTTGTATTAAACTTTTAGCTTTTAGGAATTAAGTTAATTAATTAGCCACCTGGAATTATTTATTTTTTCCTTCTACTAGAACAAGAACTAAGTAGAGTACTGAAGGGAGAAAAGACTGAGCCAAAGGAAAAGGCAGAGAAAAATATACTATACACCAAACAACAAACAAAAAAGAGAGATTACTACAGTAATGATTAAATTTTTGACATCACCAAAACTCTTCTCAAAACCTGTGTAATGAAACTTATTTTGGAAAGTATACGCAGTTCTTTTTATTAACAACAGGTAGAAGTAAAACCAAAGTACTTGACAGAAAATAAGAGAATGTAATTTAATTTCTCTTCATACTTTTCAATTTCAGTTTTTTTCCAGCATTTTTGAAATTTATTTTAGCTGCTTATTTAGTAAAACAAAGATATCAAAGTATTTAAGCAGCAGGTATTAGAATGCAGATTTTGGCTTAAACATATCAGAGAAATGTAACACTTTGAATACATAAAAAATAAGAAAAGTACACTAAAATCCCTTTATCTCCATTAGAAGATTCCAAAATCTTGCCATATCAACTGACAAAATAATACTTTTTTTGTCATACTAAAGCACCATTACTTCTTAATTACATGTTTTAATTCAGTTTATCCTATCTTTTCCTTTACTGTCTTCATCCAGACTTCCCCTTCCAAATGTTTTTATTCAATTACCCATTAACAGCTCAACCACAAACCCACAGTAAAAATGTTAACAGAAGAAAGAAAATATGCACTCATTTACCAAAGGATCCAAATGGGTCATCAGAAGCCTCAATAGTTATGACTGCCCTCGTCAAAGATCCAAGCAAGGCTCCTCCTGTTGTTTGGTTCAGCAGCTGAACATAAAATGATTCCTCAACTTCAGGATAGATATCATTGATTATATAAATTGGCACAGCTTTACTTGTTTCCCCTTCTAGTAAGACAACATCTGATGAGGCTACACTGTAGTCCTCGCCTAGATTTGTAGATGAAAAAACCCAAAACAGTAAAAAACACATAATATCAATGCATTATGGTTCAGTGTAGTGAACATCATCAGTAATACCCATTTTCTCTTTTTCCTTATACATGCATTTCCCTGTGTTTTTATGATTTTTTTTCTTTATTTTTAGACCCAGACAACACATGTCTTTTTTGGTTTTGTTTTTTTTCTTTTAATTTCCCATTGCCTTTTAGATACCTGGATAGATGAAAATAAAACTTGGTTTGACCAAAACAGAGTTTGCACTGTTAGACCAAGAGGTAGTTACAAAAGGTCCATTATTGTCTCTTGTTAACAACGTCACACTACCAAGATGTTTCTGTCTTTGATATATAATTGCTCTCTGGCTTTCCAAGAGATAAAAGTGAACAGAAGCATCTTTGTCAAAGTAGATTTCAGTAAAGGGCCCATTTTGTGTGTCAACGTCTCTAAGACTGTCTAGATGAACAACAAATTTCTCTCTAAGACTGTCTAGATGAACAACTGCGATACACAAGATCACAGTTCCGCTTCAGAAACTAATAGAAAGCATTCTTTGACATAAATTTATAATCATCTGTTACATAAAAACAAAAACGCCAGTTCTCAGAGCATGCATCGCCTGCCTATTCAATTTTGGACATAACTAAAATACAGTGCATTTGATTTATAACTGTCTAAGTAATTTTAACTCTGCAGTCTTCCTAAGTTTTCTCCTTTCTTTATGTACCTTTTCTACAGCTGGGACCAACTGGAGAAGTCTACCTTCCATTTGTTTATCTGCATTCCCATTTGTTTTACATCTGCATCCCTAGCTCTCATTTTCTCCCCCGTAAGCTCACCTAAAAAATGCATAGTGGGTTTAAATATGTACACAGGGCTAAATAGTAGTTTATACTACAGTAGCTAAATACTACAGTATTTTTTTTTAAGTCTTTTTTTTTTTTTAATTTGTCTTTTAGATTCTCCAGTGATGATGTCTCAGAGTTTTCTAAAAGCCAATGCATGAACATTCATGTAGGGTTTGGAATTATATTTGCTAATCAGAGTCAGTCAATGTCTTACTACTTAATTTTTCATATTTGTTATATAATAAGAGCATTCAATACACAGTTGTTTGCTTTGACTGTTCTTTCAACTTTAACACAGATTGCATACTCCTGATATTTTGCTTTCTTACCAGCTGTTGCAGTTATTGGCATAGCTTTAAATTTCACAGAAACATCTGAAAATATTCCCCCAGTTCTGGTCACGTTAATGATTGGTCCAACATAATTTTCAGCAACTCGCACAGTTGGAGCTGAAAGCTGAAGTGTTCCAAAAGCATCATCATTGGCATTGATAATTACATGAGCTATTGTCTCACCCACTGATCCAAGTCGAGGAGAATTTATAACTGAAATATAAAGAAAACCTAGTGAGGGGGTGCCTGCTATCCTTGTTATCCATGGTTATAGAGTCCACAGACACACATGTGAGTTTAGTGGTTAGTTGTCACCAGTCTTCACCAAAATTTTCTTTTCTAGAATTGGATAAAGTATAACTACATCAACATATTTTTGGTGTTTGAATTACATTCTGGCAGAAAGATACCATTTTTTATAACATTATTCTACATGCTCTGGAGCATATAAACCATAATTTTTTTTTTAAAGATGAGGTACTACGAATTTATTTTTTTATTTATTTGTCCATAAGGCCAAGAGTAAGCTCAATATAGTTCAGAAGAATTCCATTTTTACTCTTGCTATGATGAAGTGTAAATAAGAGTGCAACTCCAAGTGGAATTATATTTGAAATTTCTCTTAATATTAAGATTAATCTGGGGGCAAGGGGAGCAATTAAATATGCCAAGAAGTTTTGAAGCATGAATCAGGCTGTAATTTACCCAAATTCATCTGAATGGGAGATGAAGTAAAAGTTGTCTATACCAAAAAAGTAGCACGTCTGTAATTCTACACCACTTTTTTTTATAAGATTTTTTTGTGTTTCAATAAGCAACACTAGCTTAGTTACTTCCTAATATTGAACTTTACAGAAACAACACTAGATGAGCAGCACAAAAAAGTATTGTAACACACTTGGCCTGAAAGACCTTGGATAAGACAATGCAAAAGGGACAAAGAAATGCTCATCCAATTGTAATAAAATACTGTGCCAAAGGAAATAAATGCTAACAGGGCACAAGTCAGGTAACTCTCAGATATCTTAACCATACAGAGTTTGGCAGAGGTAAAGAGTTCCTCATCTAACTTGCTACATTCAACATTTATCCTGTTAAATATTAAAAACTAACCTTTAAATATAAATTGCAGGTTTTATGTAAGACACTTACTTGTCCGATCCTGCGCTTTCTTGACCAAAACAATACTGCTTAACTCCACAAAAACAGATTCTGACCTCTCAGGGTCATCATCATCCAAAATAGGCAAGGATATTGTGGCCTCACTTTCATTGGTTGCGAAGACAACATAACCTCTAATGGGTATATAGTCTTTTCCTTCTATTGCTCTGACAACACCAGCCGGTAGAAAAAGTGACTTTTCATCATTGCCAATAGTTCTGTACATCACCATCACTGTACCGAGGAGGCCTCCACGCCTTATTATTGTCAGAGAGATATTTTTTGTTTCTTCTTCAACTTTTATTGGTCTGTTTTGCTCAGAAAAGATGAAGACTCCATATGGATCATCATTAGCTAAAATAGTTAATGTTGCATTAGTATGATTTCCAAGACGACCACTGGAGACATTGATGATCAAAACTGAAAACACCTTATCCAGTTCAGGAACTTCATCAGGAGAAACGTGTACTGTAATATTTGCTCTCACTTGGCCAACATCAAATGTTACATTCCCATCCGTAGAGATCAGGTCTCCAATAAGATCACAGGCTATGATCCAATGCAACACCACCTCTGATAAGGCCCCGTGAGTTCTCACAACCTAAGAGAAGAATATAAAGATCTGCATATTTTCATACTTTGAGAAAGAAAAATACAAAAGTGCAAAATACAATAAGCAAAGACAATAACAAGATGAGTTGAAGATAAATCTGTGTTTTAAAAACCTGAAGCTTTTATTATCTCAGCTTTGCTACATTTTTTTTATCATCAACACTGTTATTTTAAGACAGTAGCAATTCAATTGTAAAATTTTAAATGTGTAGATATTATTACTATTTTAGCTTTAAGCTGAACGGTATGTCTTAGCAAACTCCGCATGAACTGGAAAAACAGATGTGTATAACAAAGTTGTTACAAACCTCACAGACTTATGACAAAAATATTACAGAACACCAGTAACAACAGACAGAAGAGTACTGTACCACAGTATGAGACTGAAAGCTTTCTAACCTGCAGCACAACATTGCTTTCTCCATCTTCGGGCTCAGTTCCATTCACCGAGAGGGACTCGGCACTGAACTCAAATACACCATGAGCATCATCAGAAGCCTCAATAGTCACAAGGATGTAGGATGCAATTCCCAAGCTAGCTGTTAAGTGCAATTTCCCAAAAGGGTTATTTTTTCCTAGCATATTTTCTTACATGAAAGAAAACAGCTAAAGAAATAAATGCATGATAACTCTCCATATGGAAAAGTAACTGACTTCCAGTAATGAAGTCCTGGAACTATGCAACAAAAAAATTACTATTTTAAGAGAAGGATAGAAATAAAATTACAGGTTGAATGAACAAAAATGGAGGAGAATTTAGGATGGTGGGGAGCTATACAGTAAACCACAGTGTAAGCAGAAAGATGAGATGAATGCAGGTCTCATCCTAACATAATCTGGAATGAAAAACAAAGAAAAAAACCCCAAACAAGTCATATAAATCCTACTACTACAAATATTGTCTTGGCTGAGATAACTTGCTGCTCAGAGAGAAATAAAAGCCTTGGTACAACCAAACAAACAGGAAGTGCTAAAAAATGGCTAAACCACAGGCTTATCATCAAATTCAAACTAAAATACTTCGTATTTACAGTTTAAAATCAGGCTGTCACAGGGGAATAAATTACTCAATTTACATAATGGGTGTTCATATAACATTTTCAGCTCTGTAGGATTTAATTTGAAGTCCTATAGGTAGAGGGTGCTCCCACAGATTTTATGTTATTTCTTCATCTAGTTTTTTTTTCAATCTTAAATTATCTTTGTTTTCTGTATGTCATGACATAAATAGAAACTTGAAGAAATTAAAGAGGAAAAATGAAAAACAATTGAACTATTTCTTTAAAATAGCTAACACAACTTACTTTTCTGTAAGAGTATTTTTGCCAGGTAGGGATCAAAGTAATATAGAGAATGCATCAAGGAATTCAATCAGGTAATTTTAAAATTACGTTTAATTTAAAAAGTGCCTTTGCTTTTTGCTCCCCAGAAAATTTGACAATTTTCTACTTTAATTTTGCAAACTGAACTTCGGGAATTACTATACTGTGTTCTACAACAACGTATTTTTGATGATACAGAACCTGTTCTTCTCTGCTTTACAATAAACACTGACTGCTACTGAAATTACACCTAAATTAAAATCAAAAAGAATTTTTTTGACAAAACTTTACGATAAACCTAAACTAATTAGCTCTAACTGCACATAAAGAAACGCTATGACAAGTTGTAACAGCATAGTAATTTATGATGGATATTACAATTATAAATAAAAAATAGGATTAATTGAAAATGCTTACCATGTTGAGGGACAGTTGAAAGGAAGAAATCCATGTTCCCATCACCACTACCACTTCCATCATTTCTAAAGAGCTCAGCAACTTTAAGGTGACAGACACATAGATATATACACATATATATATTTATAAATAAAGAGAAAGTAGAAAGTAATTTAAAGTAATTAAACATTTCTGGACAACAGAAAAAGAGAGGGAAGTATTCTAGGCAAGTATTATTTCTGGACAAGAAAGTATACAGAATTTTGGATAAAAGCCAGAAAAAGTATTGAATATGCTACCTCTTATTTAATTTATGAAATTGGAAACAGCAGTGGGAGGTCAGAAGGAAAGAAAACACATACAACTCTCTTTTCTCTTTTTTTTTTTTTAAATTTCCTTCTGTGTCCCTTTTTTCTCACTCCTAAATAAGGTCTGTAATGGAGAAATCAGAAAGGGGGAGAGGGGAAGGTGGGACCGGGGGAGCAGTGGCTAAAGCCTGTCCAACTCTCTTATTCTAGTATTTTCTTACAAATCAAAAATATGTCAGGAAATTGAAAAAAACCAGCAGCTTAACTAATGAAGCCTTTACCCTAAGTTTTGTGGTTGCAATGGTGTTGGCAAGACCAAAAAGTGGGTTTGTGTCCAGAGGGTATCTGCCTAGTAAATTACAAAAGTTAGCTGTAAGTTTTCTGAACAAAAAAAAAAAATTCAAAGAGAAAAAGTTCATTTAACAAACCAACTACTTGACCAAAATATCTCATGATAAGCATGAAAGAGCTGAAGTTTTTTTCAAAAGAATCCCTACACAGCACAATAGTGCCACATGGCACCACATTCAAGTTAGTATGATCTAACTTTCCAGAAGGCATCACACAATTTGAATTGCTTAGAAAAATAATATCAGTTAAAAAGTCACTTTATGGTTGTCAGTGTTTTAAATCACTTCTTTTCCTCCAATCAGCTTTGTAATCTCCCTTAAAAATCTTTTGCAATGGAAATAAATTCTGTAAGGCATAAATACCAACCATGAAATTATGTAATTCAAAAGGCAGTCAATTGGCTTTGAATGATCTAATGCATGGTAATAATACACTCTGTTTGAGATCTGGTGATTTACAGCAACGACTAACAAAATACCTGAAGAACAGCTCTTTCCTAAAAAAAAATTACAGCTCTCTGGGAGATGTGGAGGTGTTTGTGCTTGGAAATAACATGGAAACAGCACACAAAGTTAGATTTTTATGGATGAGTAGAGATGAGGTAAATACAACTAATGGATTGACATATGTGCCTTACCTCCTCCCTCTGGGTTCAATAGCTCCACTTTAAAAGTTTTTTCTAGTTCAGGAATAGAATTATCAGTGATGTTAACAGTAATGTACTTGTATCTTTCTCCTGGCTGAAATTCCAGCGTGCCCAAAACAGCCTGCAATATGAAAGCTCTTCACATTTTTGTTCAAGTTAAATGTTTTTACCCAAATGAAAAAAGAAATACAACCTATATTCTTTTTGTCTTTATCAAAACGTCTACTTTTCTTCACTTTAGCTTTGAAAATATCTACTGAATCTTTTTTATAAGAAAAAGTCATCTACATTCACCATATTATGAACATCTGCATTCATCTACATTTTTCTGCATGAACAGCAGTTAGACAAGCAAACACAGACACATACAGGTTATTTTGCTGAACATGTACAAATAGAATCTTCACCTGTACATGCACCTGTATGCTCATATAAAGTTTGATATCCTTAGCAACAACAGGAAGTATCCATTCTTGCTGCATTGGTAATTCTCACAGGGAAATCAAAATCAAAACCAGAGGCTTTTCCTAGGAAACACAACATGCTGTACAGAAAGGAGGCCAAAGGCACATAGTGACTCACATTTTTAAAGTGAGTACAACACATTCATTTATCAAAACACCATATAAAATAAAGTGTTTCTGTGAAAAGAATCATAGTTGAGCTACAATACTTAAAATGAATGCTACCTCCAGGACAAACAGCTCTAATTAAATTCCTAAATAATTACACACATGTGCAATGGCCATACCTGATAATCTCTAGGACTGGAAGCTGTAAGCGGCACTGTCTTGTATTCCATAAGAACTGTTCCAAGAAGCCCTTGTGCACGAACTACCAAGAGTCTGATGCATCCAGCTTCTTCTTTAACAGTAACATGGGGCACAGCAGAGGCTGGTAAAATCATTTCATCACCTGCCTCAGGAGGTGGCCCCACTGAGAACTGTAGTAGACCTGGTAGACAAAAAGTACAATTTACATGGCTTCTCCTACCAAATTTCAATTATGGTAATAAGTTGAAACAAAAATATATATAATGTTTATATTTAATATTTATGAAATTTAAAAACAATTATTCGGACCCAGTCACGCTATTTCCAGGGATGTGCATTGTACCATTCCCTCTCTCACTGATATCCATATCAGTCTTAAAAAACCACATCACAAAAATTAACTCAGCTCTTCCCAAAAGAGACCAAATATGTCATAGTATTAGGTAGTTATTGGTATATTAAGCACCCTGAAATGTCTCTCTCCATAAGGAATACTCATTTCAGAAAAACTTGCATAAGATCAACTACATACAATCTTTATTTGGATCATCACCATTTGGTCTGGGAAGTTTTGATGTCTTTTTTTTAATATTCTCAAGAATAAGTAACTCAGTTTTCAGTCTTGTATAAAAATTATGAATTAATCTCAAATTAGACAAAGCGGAACACTCGGCATTGCTTCCTCAACTAGCTAGGCTAGGCAAATTTTTACCTCTTGAGCTAGAACTATACATAAATCTGCAATAAGACTGTATCATCTTCGACATTGTTACCATATGGGTGGTCACTGGCTTTAATGCTGATGTCAGTAGTTTCCTTTTCTGGATCTATACTTGCTCCACTGGTAGGAGTTGAACCTATTTTTCCATCTCCAGACACTGCAGAGACTAATGTCACACGGAAATACTCATTTAGCTCTGGAATGTCATCATCAATAATATGCAAATTTAGGACCTAGAGAAGGACCAAATCATGGAGAAATCAAACTGTGCAACATACATCACTTATGACCCTGCTTAACCCATCAAATTCTTAGTCAATCAGCTGTATCCACTGTGAGTTCAGAAAGTAATGCAGACAACATCTGTGCATTCCATGTAATTTAAACTACGTTCTAGGATAATATTTTAATTTTACAATACCCATTCAAAAACATCTTTACCATGCTTCCATAAATGGAAGACATATTGTCTTAAGTGCTTCTAGTTACACAAACACATAACCAAGCAAGAAACTATTTATATATCCACCTTATCATAATCATAGATATATTGAGTACATTGAAAATTAAATATCTGACAGATTTTAAAATCTTTAAGACTTTGTGCTTCAGGAGAGACATTACAGTGATTAATCCAACTTACAGAGCACGTGAAGTAAGCTTTTTATGTCACCTGACTTACAGATCATACGATCAAGTAACATAACCTGATCTGCATAGACTAATACATTCGTCTCAGACAATTCCAGCTTTCTATATATTGTGATAAGATTTGACAAATATATAGAAGAAAATGTTTAAGTAGATGATCATATTTAGAGCTGTGGGAATAAGTAGCTTACAGGCATCAATGGAAAGTCTCTCAGGATATCTCACCTGACAAGTGACTGCTCTCAGTCTGTTTCTTAGGGCCATGCCCATTAGCTCCTCTGTAGGTAGACAAATACAGTGAAGCAAGAGGGTATACCAGCCCTCTTTTGCCACTATACAGAATAAGGCAGGCCTCATCTATGCTACCAGACTGGAAAAGCTTGGGAAATTTTACTTTAAATGACTGTATGCAATGCAGTAATATGTTTAAATAGAGAATTAAAGCTGAATAAACAGTGACATGAGCATACTATTTTCCAGTATCACAAGTTTTTGCCAAGCTCTTATCAGTTATATTATTTAATGCAACCCACAGTTCTAGTGGAGCCACTGGGAACCTTTCAAATGGTGTCAGTGGGTTTCAGTCAGTCCATACTTACTTCAGCAGAATGATAAAAGTGAAACTAAAGATAGCATTTTCTACTAACAATCCACCCTATGTTACAAACACTAACAGAAATCACACACTAACTTTCTACAGTATTGTGATCCCAGATCACTTCTTCAAATAAATGGGAAATTCCTGTGCTGTGGGTCAGGGTTGAATTCACAGAAACAGATTAATCTAAAGAGACAGAATGTCACAAACACAGTTGCAAGACACTTGATTGCAGCAGGGAACTTTACTGCTGTCTATTTTATTGACACAGTGATAAAACTGAGCTCCAAAACTCAGATCAAAACCTGATCATATTCCAATTTTGAAAGTCCCTGGATCATTCTTTTCAGCCCAGGACTACCTACACTTCAAGTGTAAATATAGATATACATAAACTTAGTATATACATGTATGTAAAAGTATCTCATGTATTATGTCTGTTTAAGCATACATGTATGCACGGTAACATGTGAAGTGAGATGCAAACAGATCTATAGGCATTTATCCTATCACTCATTAGATGCCAAAGATGAAAAAAAACCTCACAAAATCTAATAAAAGCCATGTGGAGGAAAGCCTTTAGCATGAAAACCAGTCAACTGTCCTTAGAAGGTGTTTTCCAGGTTTCCAAGGACAGTATGAATAGTTAATAGGAAGGTAGGGTTTACCTCTGATCTCTGCCAAGGAAGGAATGTGATAGTGCCCCTGCTGTTAGAAAAATCGCTAACAGAGTAATTAATGCCAGCAGAATCAACTTGTGAGATAATGTAATTTATATACACATAGTCCAGGGCACCCCTTGTACGCTCCACGACACAGGATATAGTGGAACCCTCACTGGCAGTCTGGAAGAAAGCAAAAAATTGGAGTGTTTGTTATGGTCAAAGCAAATCAAAGCAATAAATGTAAAACACGGAATTCTCTAATCCTAGTCAAATGTTCAGGATTTTTTTATTGCTGTCATGTTACTTGCAGCTCTTTTAGAGTAGTAGGAAGCTGATACTGAACTTGGTGTTCAGAACAGTCTTAATGGAATTTGCAACAGCCTCTAGCACCTCCCTGAAGTAAGCCAGTAACTGTACCTTGTTGTTTGTTTTGGAAACTATCTCTTCCCCCAACCTACATCCCGAAGACAGAACGAATATGTTTCAAGTGTATATGTCAAAAGCAGCTGAAACTATTTTTTATATTAATGTCAATTATTTCAGTTTTATTAGTAATAATTTAAAGAAAGATTTGGATTCCCTCTTTCCCCAACTAAAAACATAAAATTAAACTATAATTTCATCATTTAGGAAAAAATCTGAAAAAATTCTTGTGCTACAGTCCTCTTTACAATTCTGTCTTCATGGAGAACATCACTCAGCAGCAACAATTTCACATATTTGGGACAGAGCAGGGATTGATATTGACCATGTATTTTAGAAAATTATGATCATCAAACAAAAGTAGAAAATAATTTTATTTGAAAATTGTCAGAAAGGCTAAACTTTTTTTAAGTCTTAGACAAATTTCAGAGCTGCTGTATAACACAGTGCACATACTGAATATGCCTTCATCTGCTTAACAGATAGATATAGACATAAAGAATTAAACCGCTTATGAAACAGTGCTGTGTATCTGCATCATTTCTGAGAGTCCTCTGGTGAAATGGATGTAAGATAAATGTGAAACAATTAACATGCCATATAAATTTTTAATTGTGTTGACTGACGATCTGTGGCATCACAGAATTATCAGTGGCATTTCAAACTGAAGGAATCTATTATCATAGCAGATGGTAGGCACCAAACTGAAAACTAGTGTCACTCAGGCAAGATGGTTAATTTCAAATACACCATAAGTACTTCAGTTACAAAGAATGTGCTTCAAAGGTTGTAATAGTTCCCAAATTGGAAAGCATTATGAAATTTGTTTTCAAAAATAATCCATTAACAATAGAAACAGGCATTGTGTCTTTCTCCCTCATAATGATTAAAAAGTAAAAATTAATTATGGTTATTTCAATCCTCCCTCCAAAAGTAACAAGTTCATATACTGCATATACGGTGGCCACCATCAAAGGCAATTTAATTTTTAAAGAAAGTAACTCACAGCCAGTATCAACTGAATTAATATCAAATATAATCAATTAATATCTTATAAATTATGACAGCAAGTGATTGTGGAAAAATACAGCACATCTTGTCAGTGAATGACCTGCAGTAAAATTCTTTCAAGCATATCACGTAACACAGAAAAAAATATAATAAAAAAATATTGGTAATAATCCATTTTCAAAAAAAGAAAATTGAACTTTATATTTTAATTGGCAACCCAGTCAGTCACGGTTTAATCCCAAATGTCAATTCAGTATCATGCAGCTGCTCACTTACCACCTCTCCCTCCCCATCAAGAGAAATCGGAAAGAAAAGGTAAACCTCAGGGGTTAAGAACAATTTAATAACAGAAATAGTAACAGATATTTGTATTATTACTATAATAAAATATTATTTTATTTTTACTTCTATTACTATTATTTCTTCTATTATTATTATTATTAGGAGGAGGAGGAGGAGGACTATTATTATTATTACTAGGAGAATTTAAAGAAATGATACAGCAAATGCCAGTGTGACTGAGGCTATATTAGCAGAACTTACACATTTTAAAATTCTGAAAAAACTTCGCTTAACTACGAAAACTAAGAATGTGAAATCAACCTGTGAAGGTCAGTTAGTCTTGCCACTAGTTTTATTGTATCCAAAATTTCTCCTATAGTTTTCCTTATGAACTCTTTACCTCAGGAATACATGCTCCAGTGAAGCCAAATAAACCATTAGCATTATCACTTTTCTGTATTCTTAATCTTGCTGTTGTGTTTTCTTGTGAAATTCGAGCTCCACCACACACAGAAATGAGCTTTAGGATGAATAACTCCTCTCCTTCTTCCTCTTTGTCATCCTTTGCGGACACAATGAATGATTTATTGGTCTCTCCTTGCCGATACTCCAAATACCCAGAGACAGGGTGGACGTCACTCTTTGCAGGAGTTGCATGGAGTTCGTAGATCTCTGCTTGTGTCAACTTTCGCTCATAAAGCCTTACATCCTGCATTAACCCTGTGTACCTACTGCTGCCATTGATTCCTGCTCCAATTCTCACTATTCCTGGACCTGAGAAGGAAATTGTAATTTTCCTCATGTTATTGTTATTCTTCAAAGTAATATATCCAATAAATGTAATTACTAAAAAACACAATGTTAAACTGCTTATTATCCCTGGACTAGAAATCATATTGAAATGCAAATCAGGAGGCTCCTCAAGCCTCATCTCAGTGTTAGAGGAAGATCACCACAGGAAAAATAATTCCATCCTAGACAGTTCAGGTTTTTCATCCTACCAGTTTTACCTGCACATTGTCACCATCCCTTATTTTAATGAATCTTGGAAACTTCTGTCTTTCCATTAGAGATTTCTAGGGCGTAGCTGCAACTCCTCTCACTTTTGTTTTGCCAAACATTTGCCTTGTCTATTTTGTGTCTCTCTGCTAGGACAGTGAATCCATTCTGATGACCAGAGTATTAGCCCTTCTGGACACCATGGACTGGGAATAGAGGCTTCAGAAAAGTACACCAAATTCCAAACGCTTTTTACAACAGTACTAATATTTCTCTCCCTCCAAACAATTATCCTGCTCAGCAAGTCAGGAGGTCACAGTTGCCTTTTTCACAAATATACTAACCTAGTAGGTCATGCTACAATACAGATATTTCTTCAGCTGTTTTCTGATTTTTGAAGAAACTGTGCTTTTGAGTGGACTGACACCAAGTGTCACTGCCAGAGAAAAGCAACCATGGCCACTGTTAATGGTCCCAAGACACAAGGCAGAGGATGGTGAGAAAACCCAGGCTACTGTGCTCACCACTGTGTAGTATGCAACATTAAATGGAGAGAGATTAAATCCTTACCTGACACTTGCAGTATCTCAAGACAGAGAACACACCATCTCCACTAATATAGAAAATTTACAATGACTCAGACATCCCTCTAGCAACAAAAGCATTAATGCACCTCACACATCTTTGTTTGAGAAAACGAGGGGAAAAAATCCTTTCTGAGCTACAGTACTGCACATCTGACAGATACCATTAATTGCAGAGGCACTACTTTGTTACAGAGGTCAAATTTCTCAGACTTCAACCACTGGAAATTTACATGTAAAAATAAAATCCTACACTATAGACTTAATGAAGTCTCCTCTACATTACTATATGTTTGTGTACATATAGTGCACAATATATGCATGTAGATGTACATGCATTTAACAGAACTGTATGTTTTTTTAATTTTCCTTCTTTGATTACAGAAAAGGAGATTATACTCAAGAACTTGATAATCATTCACTGCCTATCCCCGTGAAAGAATATATGTGAAACTGATGGTGAAAGAAAGAAAGGAAAAAGGATGGAGACTATTTCCAAGGGGAAAAAAAAAAAAAAGAAAAAAAACACATGGAAGAGTGAGAAATTGCAAAAGAATGAGTAAATATAAATGAAAGACAAATGTATTCCCAGCATATAATATCTGACTTTGTAAAGGAATTGTTCTCACATTCACTGCTATGCTAGTTCAGTGTAAAAGTCCATAATGGTTACCTGCAACTAAAATCTGTGACTATTCAGTTAGAGAAACTGAAGTACACATGCTAATGTTCCCTGGAACACTATTAAACATACAGGCATAATTTTCATATACCATGTGAATATATACTTAACTAAATCTGAACTCTGAAAAATTCTATTGCTTACAAGATATTGGCTTAGCTGTAATAAAATACACAACTAGAAACAAGAGCATTATTATATTTTGTTTCAGAAATAGAGAAGAAAGAAGTACGTTCTCAGCTACAGCACTGTAAATCTTATGGAAAGTATTAATGGTAAGTACATATTACTATAGGTATACACAAAAAGCATACATATAGAAGTATACTTATTATTACTTTCAAATTATTGCAATCCAAGCTCTGTTACAGTTCTGATGCTTTTTGGAAACTTCTCAGCTCTTATTTCTATATGCTTTTTGAAAATCCTTAAAATTTTCCAGCCATTCGTTTTAACCAACTAACAGGATATAATAACTTCAGGATTTTGCATACACCTTTCAAGGTGTTCGTTGCAGAAGTTTACATATGGAGAAAAATAATGCAAGCTATTGACTCACCATCAGCAATTGCTTCTCCCTTAAGGCTCTTAATTCCTCCCACAACTGGAATTCCATCCATGTAAAATTCAATTATACTTTCATCCAGAGTAATCAGAAGGTGAATCCAAGTATTTTCATCCAGATATTTCAGAACTGCTGCTTTAGCTATGTAAGTCATATTGGATCCTAATGCTGTATAATGAAGCACTACAGAAACATGAGAATTATTTGTTTGGATTTTCACGCCATAATATAAGGTCCCATTACCGTCATCCTTTTCAACTATATAACCATCAGTACTGACATCAGGAATTAACCATGCTGAAAATGTGAAATTAGTTACTGCAGTATTTCCATTGTATAGGTATTCCAGATCAATAACTCCAAATGCATCCTCTTTTCCACTGAAATACAAAGCATCTGTTCCGCTGTGATAGCGTCTCATGTGGGGCTGAGATTGCACTGAACTTGGAAACAATCCCAGCAACAAGAAGTCTACCATTGATGGTAGTCCAGCTTGAAATGTACCAGACATTATTTCCCAGCCTAAACGGACAACACCAAAAGTGCCTTGTTGTCTCCAGATGGTGAAGTCTGTAATATAGGAAAGATCATCTTCAGAAAGAACATCTTCTGCTATCTCTTTGTCCTGACTCTCTGGATCTATAACAAAGACTCCAAAAGGGTCATCATTGAATGGGATCATCACAGTTACAGCAAGGTTTGTTTCAGACAACTGACCATCAGGACCAGAAGACCCACCTATATAACAGAAATTAAGAGTAAAAGTTAATGGTTTAAAAAATGTTACTAACTATTTAAACTTTTTTAAACAAAATAGATTTCTAAATAGACCTAAATCTTCTTTAAAGACCCTCTGACCTCCTAGAAATTGCTCTGATTTAATATTAACATAATTTAAGTGCACTGGTTTTAAAACATTATGGTGAACATTTTCATAGAAAACAAAGCTGTATATTATTTTTGAACTGCAAAATATAATTGTCTTTCAGCTAAAAAAGATGAGCTCCAGTTTTTCTGAATTAGTAATGAGATAGGTTGCTTTTGATTAATGTGAAACACACAGGGTCAAATTCATTTCTCATATTACTTCAATATTTACAAAAATATGAAATGGCAACCTTTGACCCATTGCCTCTGAAGTAAGCAGAGATCCTGCAAAATCTGTAACCAGTTGTGTATTAAAACCGTTGCCAAATCCTGCCATAATCTACATCCATCTACTTCTCCACCACAAGAATTCATGATTTGAAGATCATGATGCGAATGTAGAGCCTCCACGTACCAAGTGAGAAGTATTCTACCCAACTGAAGTAGGAAATCTTCTGTACACACATATGGATTTCGCTTACAGAAATGTCAACACATTTTCAGAGGTAGTCTGCAGAGAAGACCATAAATAATACCAACGTGGAAGGAGTCCAGCAGATTTGGAACTCCGGTGGGCAGGAGACCTGTAGCAGTTGTAATTTAAGTGATATGAAGTGGTAATTATATGTATTTTACCACCTCTAGAAAAAAACAAACCAACCAACCAATCTCCATTACGCATAGCCTTTAAAATCTTTGTTTTGTCTTCAGCTATACAAAGCTCTACAGCTCTGAAATCACCAAAAGGCATCCTTTTTAAAGGTGGGATGACCAAAACTGTATTCATCAAAACTGTATTCATAAATTAAATGAAAAATAAAACCTAAAATCTTATGAGAAAAGTACAGGGCATCAAAACATGATTTTAAATGCAAAGCTCTTCAGAGGGTTATTTTGTTTTGATCGATTAAACACAATTATTTTCTATGAGAGAGGAAAAGAATGGTTATATGAAGACAATACCTGAAACATTCACCAACTTTAAAATATAAAATTCATTGAATTCAGGAATTTTATCCGAAATAGCATGGAGTGTTATTGGCTTTGATCCTTCACCATCCATGAAGTACACAGTCCCAAAAGTTTCATAGAACTCTTCTCCTGGCCTCAGTGTAGAGTCATTACGGAACAGCTGCCAGGTTACTGAGACATTGCCAAAGTGTCCTCTATGTCTCAAAATTCTGTTCAGAGACACAGAAAGAGTGAATGTTCTCACAGGTATGTATCAGCATTCTCCACTAGCAAAGGAAAACACGACTACACTAATCCTTCTTACTGTGAAAAACACTATACAACATTCTAAACAGCCATGAACAACATATAAAACCATGAATGGTAATCCAACCCTCTTCAAAGGCCTGCCATTTCACAGTATAATGCTACTCCCGGGTATACCACAGATACCTTAGAAACAAAGTAATCAATTAAGGTGCATGCAAAGTAGTATTGTTAAGCCAAACATAAGTTTATTTTGCACTTTCATTATGTAAATAATATAAATGAAGGTATAGTTCAGCAAATGTCTATGGGATTAAATCAAAGTATATGAGTTTACTTACAAAAAAATGTTACTTTTTCCTTCTTCCACTGTCTTCTCTAAAGGTTCCAAGGAGAAAATTCCATTAGGATCATCATTTGCTTCAATAATAACTGTAGCCACTCCATCACTAAAGACAACAGTATCCCCTAAAAAGAGGGTGATTCATTTTATCAAAACTGGAATCAGAAATGGAGGTAACTCTAAAACTGAATATGTTTCCTTCTCAAACCAACAGCTTTCATGCAAACAAAGAAATGAGCAATGATAATACAATAGCTGAAAATCAATATTCAAGATATTCAGTAACAGGCAAATCAGAGTAAAAATAAAAAATATGTAAGTAGCATTTCAGGTAGAGAGCAAGAAAGTAGATTTGCGGAAAAAAATGTCAGTGACATGACCAGAAATGATGCAACTCTGAGCAGAAAGGATTGTATGAGAGTTAGTACTTCACGCTTGATCAATTAGTCAAGTCAGAAGAAAAATATATGTATTCAGAGATCCCAGCTCTCCTTTAGACCTAGAACAGAAATATTGCACTTTAACTACATACAAGGCAAGATCAATGTCTAAGAGGTTATTCATATTCATATCATAGCCTACCTGAAAGGAAAAAATGCAAGATATCTTTGAAGTAGAGCAAAGGTAGTAGGATTTCTCTGTTTATATTAGCATGGTAGAGACATTCTAACACCATTCTTATGTCCACTGAAGTACATTATGTTTCCATCCCCATACTGTTTTTCACCCCTTTTAAGAGCACTAGACCAGCTTTTATTCCAAAGTAAACAATGTGTTTATGGTTTTAACTTCATATATCTCTATCTGTATTTTCTCTGAGGTACAACTGTCCAACACAATTTTCAAAAGGGATGTAACAATCAAGGCCAATATATGCAACAGATCATAGAAAGAAAATAATCTTTTTTTTTTTTTGCTTTCAGGAATGCATAAAGAAATATTCTATATTCTACCCATTCTTGTAGGAATGCATGTCAGGAGAAAAGCCATCACAAGTTCACAATAAGATGGTAAAAGGAAGTACCAGCCAACTCTGAACACAGTTAATAAAGTAGAAGCAGATCGCTGAAGAGAAAATTTAAGAAGAGAGAAGAATGGTTTTGTCCAATCATTTCCATAAAGTTGATGTTTTGTAGAGAGCTGAGTATTAGAATGAATTCTAGATGACCTCAGGAAACACATAAGCCACCTTATACTCAGGTAATTGATAAAAATTACTTATTCATTATATTTAACTTATATTTTCTTCCACGGGTCAAAACCCCATCTAATTTGGAGCATTTACATTTGAAAAGAGATTTTAACTCCAGTTGGTTTAGCAGGACAGTTTTCAGCTGTTCAATTTAATTTTTGTTTCCAATTCAAGGTTCAAGATGAAAATCCAAACACTTTGTACAGTAATTTCATAGAAATGTTGAAGCAAACTTTATTCATATAATGCATGGCATTTATATATTGCTTTATGATAAGACCAAGCTGTAAAAAATACAGTGAAAAAAAAAAAAGAGAGACTTACTAAACACACATTAAATCATTACTTTTACCTGTAGAATTCAAA
The DNA here is from genome assembly GCF_009829145.1 of Chiroxiphia lanceolata. Lineage (NCBI taxonomy): Eukaryota > Metazoa > Chordata > Aves > Passeriformes > Pipridae > Chiroxiphia > Chiroxiphia lanceolata. The sequence continues at coordinate 51,020,747 of NC_045671.1, read as the reverse complement.
AGGAAGATATAAAATGTTTCATCAGTTTCAGGGATATCATCATCATTGATATACACAGACAAATTCTGCTCTCTTTCTCTGACATCGAACCAAATGACACTGCTCTTTCCACTGGGAACAAAGTCTCCCTCCTCAGCTGTTGCATCTCCATTAACAGTCACATACTGAACAGCAACAGCAGCATCAGCAGATCCATTCCTTAGGACTGTAAAGTTTGCAACACTCCCTTCTGTAACGCTCACTGTCAGAGGTTCTGAAAAAACACAAGCAACAAACCTCCTTCAGTTCAAGCCTGAGCTTCTTGCCTCTGACCTATTTACCTGATCCTCGACGAGAGGATTCTTCGCCTCAGGGAAACATGAGGCATATGTACTAAGGGCATGGAAGTACTCGCGGGTACAAGAGACTATGGCAGTGCTTAGTCACCTGACCAATCCAGCATCAAAAAAGAGAGCAATGAAATAAAATGAGGTTCTGAAGTAAAAAACAAAACAAAACAAAACAAAACAAAACAAAAGCAAATTCAACACGACATCAACAAAAAGTACATTTTATAATAGCTCCACTAGGATTAAGGTTTCTCAATTATCTGGTCTGTCTGTAAAATCTCTTTGGGCCAGTATATGAATTCAACATTTAAAAACAATAACATCTAACCGGCAAAATAAATGGGATCATCATTCCTTGTAATATGTAAAAATGCACTGGTTATATTGCCCAGTCTTGCTCCATTAGTAGCATTGAATAATCTGATGATGAACACTTCCATCTCTTCAGGTACCTGAATGAGAGAGTATTAAGAAATTAATTTCTTGCATACAAAACAATGAAGAAATTAAAATGAACAGCTGAGGGGTTTAACAAACCACAGATTTTTGCATGTTGTTGTTTATTTCTTGATCCTTAGGCGTGTCAAGAGGGATGACAAATGACAGTTCATTCACTCACACAGAAACCATCATCAGTCAAAAACCCTTTACATAAATCCTCTCATCTTAAATGTTGTACCAGTGATCCAAAAGTTATCTTGTAGTTTCCTGCTTCTGATACACATAACTTATTTCTACAGCTTTATTTATTTATTACTAATTATTCTCATTCTTTCTTATATTACTTCAAATATATCCACATTAAAAACAAAAAAAATGGGATTCTTGCTATTAAAACAAGGGATTTATTTATTTATTGTTATATCTTAACTACACTTGACTACTGTCAGCCTTTAATTTTTTTTGTTTATAGGTATGCACAGCATCTTGAATTCTTTTATGATTTGCCTAAGTAAACTTAGTTTTACACCAGTAGTTTGATTCTTCCTACAAATAATTATCAGGCTCTTAAAAAACAGAGCTTCCTTCTTAAATTGCAATATTTTAGCACTTCTCTTTTCTCCACACACTTACACAAAAACACTGTAAAAATTATTACCTCATCTGGTAGTGAATAAATGGTGATATTCTTTGAAAACTCCAGATTATCAAAGAAAATAGTCCCTTGTTCTGGATAGACGTCATTGGTACATGCTGGGTCAACAATCCAGGACACACTAACATTGCCATAGTTTCCTTGGCTTCTTAGAACTCTGTAAGCAGCTAAAAATGCAAACATATACAGTCAGTGTGCATCTTCAGAACAACACAAGTCAAAACCAAAAAGGTCAGCAAAGTTGAAGCAAAATGAAAAGGAAATAATGAGTAAATCCACTCCTTGTAGAACAAATAATATGTGAGAGCACTACACAAAAGGGTACACACCCTGTAATAGACAATTACAGCAGATCAAACTTGGTCAAATTTGTAATTTGTTATTGTACTTGATACAACAGAGATATATAAACTGAAGTCACACATATGAAAACTTAGCTCTATTTTTCCCTCACACAGCACCCTATTTCTCATGTTTCCCAGGTAGAACTACTACCTCCAGGCTGCATCTTGCATGTACTTCAATATTCTGTCCCTCCTGTCTGGCATATTTTCTAGCCATATCTTTTACTGGATTGACCCCTATGGCTTTCCAGGCCCCTTCAGTCTCCACTGCTCACTCATCCTGCTGGCACTGTACCCCTTCAGAAACTTCTGAGTGGAGACTTCAGGCAGACATTGTCCTAGGAAAGTGAAATGGGGAAAAGAAGCTTTGCAGGGGCAGATAGCAGATAAAGCAGTAACTCTAATAAAAAGAATTACCAGCGTAGATGATTTCTCCTTTACTTTCCTTTATTGTTACTGATAGTTCACCAGGTAGAAACTGAATAACACCATGTGGATCATCATTCTTCAGAATGGTTATATTGACCCTTGTGGCACTCCCCAGCTTGCCTGGCATTTCACTGTAGCCACTGAGTACTACAGCATATACCTCATCCAGCTAGAAGAGGAAAACTCAGTCAGAATAAAAAGGCATATTCAGTATTCACATCAAAAAAAAACGGGCAAACATCCACTGTCTGTAGCCAGGTAGAAAGAGAGACAAATTTCAACAAAAGGAAACCACACACAAGTTCTACGTGCACAATGGTTTTGTACATTGCCATCTATAACAGGGAAAACAAAGATTTTAAAACCATTGACACTAAACTAATTTTGAAGGAACGTATTAGCTTGCATTATTAATCTAATGGGACTTTGTACTTCATGTACTTTTTGGAAAAAAGCTCTCAGAAAAAAAGCATCATGGAACACTAAAACAAGTATCGCATCTTTGTATCTATACAGCAAATATTAAGGTAGACTGGGGAGCACTGAGTGCAATTAGCAGCTATTTAGCCAAAAAGAAACCAAAAGAAAGCAGTTGTTCATACAAAGTTCAATTAAACAATGTCACAAATGCTAAAAAATTACATGTAAAAGTAACAGTTTCAGTTTGCCAAAAAAAAAAAATCCACCGAGGACTACTAAAGCCAAAGATACATTCTCATTATCCAGGTATCCCTGTTTTGGAGGCTGGGAATACATTCTGTAGAAAAGCCATTGCATACTTGTTCTGCTCCTATATATTTTTCTATATTTTAATAAGTGACAAACTGTCATGCTGTGAACACAGTTTGAAGAGGGGAAAATATTAATTTTTACCTCTGGAATCCCATCCATCCTTGTCAAAAGAGTAATTCTGATCTCTCTTTCCCCAGGCTTAAACTCCAGAATTCCAGCGCTTCCATAAAACTCATTGTTGTCCCTTGGTTCTACAGTGTAGTGCAGAAACTGCCTGACAAGACTTCCTTTGCTGCGGACAATCTGCAGTTCAACAGAATCCCCTTCCTGTAAAAAAGAAAATCCAGCTTTTCACAAGCACTCTGCTTAGTTGCCCACAATGATTAGGAGAAGTTATTCAGATAAATACCTTTATGCTGTAGGGACCTCTGGAAGATGGAGAAAATTCAAACACCCCTCCAGGATCATCATTTTCCAAAATAATAATTTCACGGGTTGTAAACCCATATTTCAATATTTGATTTTCCACACTGACCCTGGGAAACGAAGGCAAAAGAATTTTTTTGAGAGATAGTTCTCTTTGTTAAGTAAATACACATATGTGTAAAGGACATCAGAATCCTGATGAATTTTATGAAAAAATTATGAATACAATTACCTGCAAAGTATATAATAAATTAGGAAAAACATGTCTGTTTGTTTCATGTATTTGCAAAAAAACCCAGCTTTGCTTCTGAAGTAACTTTGTTTCATTTCCCTAGAGATGTTAATTTTCAATAACACTGTTTGAAGTTCATTACATTAAAAATGCCAGAAAAATTACTACTGAAGGATGCATCAAGACTGCACCTTCAAACTGATGCTTTTGATATGGCTTATTAAGTTTTGGTTTATGAATTTAGATTCCTGTGCATCTTCAATGTTTTCTAAAAGGAAACTTAAAAGAACAAACAGGAAATATCTATTTAAAAGGGTAATGTGTCATGTTTATTGCATATTAAAAAAATGTCAGCAGAGTCATTTGTGTTGACATAAACTAAAAGTAGGTAATTCAAAAAAAGACAATTTCTCATCTTTGACCATAGAAAATTTTCTATAGTTCCAGTCAGTTCAGGCACTTAGTTCGGGCAAATCATATTTCTGGCAGTTTAAAACAACTAATGCATTATTGCATCAGACACTGGAATATCAAACACTCAGCCATGCATTTATAACTTTCATCATTCACAAACCCTAAATAAAGAAACACCTTCAAGCCAGAACCCCATGCCATCAAATTAAACACCAAAGGGCAAGCAAGCATTGCCTGAAGAGATGGAGAAGACATGATTCCTGAGAGGAAAAAAATTATAGACAGATTCCATCCATACCAATCACTTGAAAAACAAAGCATTGATTCACTGAAGACAAACCACAGTCACTGCACTTACCCAAAGTACACGACAAACCTTTCTGTCTCTACCCTGTCAACACAGTGGAAGGAAAGAATGAAAGAAGGAAAGAAAAGGGGTGGGGGAAAGAATAAAAGTGCCATTTGCTGGAATTTCAATAGTACTAATCTTATATAATAACAACACCACCACCACCACCACCATAAAGCTTTCTTTTTCCTTTCCAAACACATAATGTTCATTTTATGAAAACCCTCCTTGCTTGGCATTTTTGTGTTGATAAATGCTATCAAGTGGGTAGTCCTTACTAAGGAGAAATGACCCCAGGACCAATTCAGCATGTCAAGGCCCATTCATGGTAGACCCTACCCAGCCCTCCCCCAGGAGCTCGATCACTGCCAAGCTCTTTGTCTCTTCACAACTGTACCAGCAGCCCACATTTATAAATAGTTCTTCACTTAAAAAAATATAATCAACACGCTCCTATGATGTGCTATTTCATTAATCTGCCACAGTAACAAAAAAAGCCAAGTACATTGGGAGTTATAACATGTACATATCAAAAACTATTTTGGCACAAAATCACATCAAACTTTATTTTTGACAATTTTTCAGTTGACCAGATTACCAGAGCAAAATACTAATAACAAAAAAAAAAAAAAAAGGGAAAGAAAAAGAAAATAAGCACATATAATGAAACTATCCCATAAAGTCATATGAAAGGACAGCATGTTCTGCAATGACAAGATTGTACTTTGTCTTTCTTAATCTAAAATAAATATATATTAAATATAAAACTTGTATCTCCTATTAAAATAGTATAAACAGACTACCAAAGCATTTATAAAGTGCAATTCTGACTAAAAGAAAGAATTCAGATTCAGAATTCAAGAGACGTAAGAGTTCACTTAAAAGTTTGAGATAATAAAGCAAATATACTTGCAGATACATTCATTCAACTAGGAGATCTGAGCGAACAGAAATTTCTCAGTGATTACCACTGAGGCTACATTTTAAGTACTATATATTGAGACATTCTCCCTTCCTTCAGAAACATATGCAAAAGTTTTCCAAAACTATCATTAATACAATTAAAAGATCAAGGTGAAAATTCCAGAGCTAAAATTTATGCTAAATTTTCGTTATATTGCTCTTAATGCTAAAATTTAATTATATTGCCAAGCTGTTGGTAATATATTTCACAGGCAGAGATTACAAATGAATCATCATGTTAAGTGAGGTTTTGATATGTATGTAACTTAACTACTTAACTTAACTACTTAAGACATAATAATTCATCACAAAGTGAAAGGGCATGCCAGAAATACCATCTCTTTCAGCTTCATGAAGTCACACTGCATGAGTCCAAACAAAGCTCAGACAACAAAAGGCCTTTTAAGAGGAACTGAGGAGTAGTGCTGGAATATAGTACCGTGTTGAAAAGCAAAACAGCAGCACCACAGAAATCCAAAGGGTAGCAGAAATGAAACAGTCTCAAGGTACCATGAGGTAGTACTTTTGACATCTCCAGGTGTTTTTCAAAAGGACTAAGAAGACTAGCAATATTCTACCACTTTTTAATAGTCACAGTGTAAAGAAACTAGTCAGATTCAGCCTATCCACTGCTAAAGAAAAACATTATTTTAGAGTTTTCTCCAGCCAAGTTCCATTTTCAAAACTAGGTTAACTTGCTTGACTGACTGACTGATGGATCTGATCACGTTTGCCCTGCAGGACTGCCCAGGCTGCTACCACTGCTCTCATATAGTAAATGTTGGTTACTATTCAAAAACAGAAGAGGGAGCTGAGCACTGCAACAAGCTCTTCAGGGAAGTAGTCACAGCAACAAGTCTGTCTCAGTTCAAGAAGTGTTTGGACAATGCGCTCAGTCACATGGTGTGATTCCTGAGGTGTCCAGTGCAGGGCCAGAAGTTGGACTCGATGATCCTGATGGGTCCCTTCCAATTCAGCTTGTTCTATGATTCTGTGATAAAATAGCCTGTGCAAAAATGGTATAGAAGCACCTACACTCAGGCTTCCCACTCTGAACTGTCATTACATGAGCAATTAACAGCGTACAGAACAGGATCCCTCATGTCTACACTCTCAGATACACACATAAATTCCTGTAACATCCTTGGACCAGGACCCACTAGGTGACTTCCTGGTTTGACCTTGGATTTGTCTCCTTGCTGTGGATGTGCCTGGCAATCACTGAGCTGTGCCTGACCCCTGTAGCCATCATCCAAACCTCCCATGTGTTTCTGGTTTAACCTGTCCCACCACCATGGTCTTGCTTCATGCCCTGGGCTCAGGTTGCCTCCATTTCCCACGTGACAAATCTCATGCGAAAGGGCTAGTCATCAGGGAAGTTCTTTCTTTAAAAAATCTTAATTATTATTTAGCAAGAATTACAGAATAATTTGGACAACTAAGAGAAGCTTCAAAAGGTTTCTGCACTTTTCAAAATGCATAGTACCATAAAATAGAGAAAGATTTTTGACTATGTTTAAAATAATATGGCAATTATGAACTAAAGACCACTGCAAATAAAATCATAATTTTAAGAGATGTGGTCAAATTTCATAGCTGTGGACCAAGAAATTGAATCCTGAAGAAAGTGAATATTTTGAAAGCCCCCCGAGAAACTTAAATGCAACTGTGTATCTGTATTATTGTTACTTTAAAAACACACCTCTAAAATACTTCCTCTTCTATCAGGTATCTCAGAAAAAGGTGCATTCAGACTGCCTGTGGAATGTTACTCAATTTGCTTCCTAGTTTTGTGTTCACCCCTTCTTCAATTTTTTCAAGATTATCTACTGACTTAATTAGTGACAGGACCCAGTTTTAAAGAGTAGTATTAAAGTAGTATTTGCCCCATTATAAATTCCATAACGTTTCTTATCAGAGGGAACACATTCTCTCAGAGGTAATCCACAATTTATTTGATTTTGGAGGCTATCTTAATTTTTGTTATTTACAGCAGAAGATATATGGTTTTATTGCTTTGAAAAGTAATAAAATCTAGCAGTAGGTGTTCAGTAACAGTCATTTAAACATTCTACATCTAGTTTCAAATAACTTTTCCCCCATTTCAACCAGATCTGATCAAACTTTGGGGAAAAAGCCAACATTTTACACTGAAAGACTTAATTCTTGTACCATCACATGTATTTCTTCATGGAAACATTACTTAGGAAAGATAGATATAGTTCTGAAATAGGCACTAACCAAAGGAAATCCCCAAGTAAGAAAAATATCCCAACTCCATTAAACACTATTTTAGTGTTTCTGTACATATAAACAACATAAAAGCATTATGTATAAGCCCTGAATTAAGGCCCATAGACAGTATGCCATGCTTTAAATAGGCCTTCCATGATTTGCTAATTTTTTGTCATGAAGTAACCTCTTAAACGCAAAAACAACTACACAATTAAATGGTCAAATCTATTTTGTGTTCACAATTTTTAAAAAATCTATTTTCTAAATTCACTTAAGACAGAATTTCAATCTATGGAAATTTTTATGCAGAATCACAGGATCACAGAATCAATTAGGTTAGACAAGACCTCTGAGATCAAGTCCAGCCTATGACCGAACACTACCTTGTCAGCTAGATTATGCCACATCCAGTCTTTTCTTAAACAGCTCCAAGGATGGTGACTCCACCACCACCCATGTCTAATTACCTCCTTCTGTGAAGGTGATCCCATCTGGTCCCACAGACTTGTGAGTATCTAAGTGTCACTACCTCCTCCTGGATTTCAGGGGGTCTATCCTGCTCCCCATCCCTGTCTACCAGCTCAAGGGGCCAGCTGTCCTGAGCACAAGAGCTCTTACTGTTGAAGACTGAGGCAAAGAAGATGTTAAGTACCTTCGCCTGCATCACACCACAGAAATCACTGGAACTGCAATGATCTCCATGTTATATTGCTTCAATTTTGTTTCATTACACATATATATGTGTGTGTGTGTGTGTTTGTGTGTGTGTGTGTGTGTGTGTATGTGTATATATAAAAATGAGATACGTACATATGTACACGGATCTATTCTGGCATCTTACTTTGTATGAGCTATGACTCAAAAAGATTCTGAGCATAAAGACTATTTAAACACTCAACTTTTCCTGGATTATCATTTTCACAAATCAAAATAAAGTCATCAGTGTATTGCTGTTCCCAGACTCTAAAGTCCACAAGTGCTCACTCTCAGCCTCATTAACTTAAGAGCACAAAAACAACCTGCATGCCCTGAGGGTCCTGGTCCTTCAATTGGACCAACTGCCAAATTTTTAGCTGTGTATCTGCACTAGGGGGATGACAACTACCAATAGCAGAATGTCTTGTGTAGAAGGAAGAAACAATAACCTGATTTTTAAAATACTTATTTATATTTGTGCTTATTGGGCAAAATGAGCAGCCCCAGTATGTATATATGCTTTCACAAAGCATACACCACATTGTCATGGCCTGTTCCACCTACATTCAACAAGAAGGCCAATACAGATTTCACTACAGACATCTGAGTGTATTTATGCTTAGCCTCAATTCAGGCCTACTTAAGTATCGGCAGGTATTCAAACTGAATAATTCAAACTGCTCCTAAGGAAAGAAAATATGAAGAAGCTTCAGCAGGTACAGGATTGTCTTGCTTCTTTATTATTTTTCTGTCTTCTTTGAAAGTATATTCTTCAGGATATACATTGGCCACCATTTTGTGGACAGCATTCAGATTTATTTTTAATATCCATGGCCTATAGATGGTGGCCATAGAGCAAGGAAAGAAAATACTATTTTTAATGGCTTGGAAAGTTTCTTCTATACCTATGGATGCAATCAAAGCACATTTAAAATGTAAACTGCCTTAACAACACCACTGAGTTGTAAATAATACATCCTTGTTAGAACTAATTATTATTTTGTCCACGCTATTACTAATTGCAATAAATAGAATGTTAATGAATGTATTTCTATGTCTATAGTTTCACTAAAGTCCTTACATGCTCTGTTTTTCTACTGACTTATGCTACAATTTATCAAACAGTGCAAGCACATCCATAGCACAGTGCATCTTTGTTTTCATGCTAATTCACTACTGCTGTGAGGCGGTGGCTGCCAGCCTTGGAAACTGAAATCTTCTGTTCACCCATAAAATACAAACTATGTAGAAAGCAGTACCACAAGCCTACACACACCACCCTGCTAATCTCCTTCACCCCTGGTTTGAAGAATCATCAACAGTACTGAAAGGACGATCTTTGCAGTCAATCCATTCTTGGCTTCTGCTCATGTTCAGGTTGCCAATTTTCACTCATAGCCTTGAGGAACACTATCCATGTCTAGAGAGAAGTTTAGATTTTATGTCCTCCTTATTTACTTCTTTTTTCTGCCCAGATCACCTGCTCCTTACTTCACTCTCAGACCTTGCCAAGTATGGGAAAGCTGCTTACTGCTGGCACACTTTTCTTCAGCTGCTTCATGATCAGAAGAACCTGCTACTCCTGCCGTACACAGCAAAAGCAGAACAGTGGTTGCATTTTTTCATCTGCCAGCTCAATCCTCTTTGTAGACATAATTTTCAGGGCATGAGGTTACTACTCGGAGTAAGTGGCAGAAAGCTGTACTTACACATACTGTAGAGATGTCCAACCTTAAAAAGTTAAATCTTTTATGCTCTCCAGTTCCTCTATATACTTATCTGTTTCCTATCCTTCCACTTCAATTTTTTGGCCACTTTACACAGCTTCTTCATAACAACAATCATTATTTCTAATCTTCGTTTTCTGCTTTGTGCCAGAAACTCTTAATAAATTCTTTCAGGCAAACCAGTTTTGTCCACAGAAAGGAAATTAGAAAACTGCTTGTAATAGTCTCCATTTGGTTTTGTCTTGAACCAGGACCATCTTTTTGGCACAGTAGCCAAAAAGATGTATCCACCAGCCAGCTTCTACAGAAGCGGGCCAATCCTGAAATGACCAGAATCTTTCCTGTGTGACAGAACGATGCTCAAAAAACAGGATCAGCAACAGCTTGAGGAGTATGTAACCTACATGAGTATCTAGTGTTAAAGTTTCCAAGAGCTAGTCTGAACTTCCTATATAGGACAAGTATACTTCTGCATATGGACTGTGTAAGTAGTAGATGTTCATTGTGGACATTGCAGCTGGCAGACCTCTATTAGCATGTTTCCAGGAAAAAAAAAACAAATGGGGAAAATATACCTTAGATTATTAGGAGGTATTAGAAGAAGTGGTGGTATTTCTAAACTATATATACAACTGAGTTGTTGGAAGCAGGATTGAAGAAATAGCTGAGATTCTTCTGTTAGTAAATCAAAGAGGGAATACACTCCTGAATATGAAATAATTCAAGCACTCTGAGTAGTGTTCACAGGCAGATAACAAAAACCCATGAGGTCTCTTACAGCCTCAATTATCCTGCAGTCCTCATCTCACACAGAAGGGAGACTACAACACTGTGCTTCAAAAACACCACTGCTCCTCTGTAGCTGAGGCATGGGAAAATGGTCATACTGGCCTATTTTGGAAGCCAGCATTTGTGATGGAAGTATCTAATTATCAAGAGCAAGCAATACTGAACACACAGATAAAACAAACAAAAAAAGCTGACCTAATTCTGCATTAACATCCGGGCTATAAACCTTTTTCTGACAGAAACACAGTTAACTATTGCTTTCTAATATTCATTACAGTTTTTCCCAATATCTCACTAAACATTACTTTTCTGAAAATATAAGTGTTATAACCAAGAGCTATAACTAAAACCAAAGCTAAATGAACTTTTTTAATAGCATACATTATTTTAATCAAAATATAAAGAACATTAAGTCATTAGATAATAAGCAAAACACAGTTTCTTACACTTATCACCACTAAAGAAGAATCCACATATAGTCTGAATTAAGAGCCCAATATTCCTTCAGGCACTTATCAACACAATACAAGCAATACCTCATAATTAATACTGCGTCAATTTGTTATATATAAATTGAGTATCACAACTGATACATATGAATAAAGATTAGGGTACGATACCTGTCCAGAGTTAATAATACAGTTTCATTCATTTCAGGTATATCATCAGCTTTAATAGTAATGTTGATGGTAGTATCACTTTGCCCAGATAGGAAAACAACGGAGCCATTAAGAGGACTTATATCATCATGTGTTACTGTCTTGTGATTAGGACCAGAGGGTTTCAAACTCCAAAACACTGTTGCTTGACCATCAGTCCCATCTCGATGCAGTGCAATGGAAACCTAGAAAACATGCGACTCTTCTGTGACTTGCAAAAACAGATGCAAAACTGATTAACCCCTTGCAAATTAATATTTGAATAAGAGCCTCAAAATGTTCACCTCGAGTTTTTTACTTATATGTATGTATAAGATATGGAATCAAAGATGGTATATCAACATAAATATATACTGAATCTCATCCTTTAAATCATTTATTCATTATATACTTAGACATGTATATATTTATACACACTTAGTGGAGGTGACTGACTATTAACATGATAGATCTCTTAGCACCTATAAAAACAAAAAGCCTTGTGTGGCTGATTTACTCAATGCCCATCTCATCAAGACACAACCTCAGTTTAAATGTAAGCACCATAATTTTACTCTGGTTGTTATAGTACAGCTCCAACTTGTACTCTGCTTAAGGAAATGAGCAGTTTTATTCTGAGAATAACAAAAAAGTTATCTGATTCAGGATTTGAGGGAAGATTTCAGTGAAGACAACTAGGGGAAAAAAGGAAAAATGTAAGAAAAGATGTTTTGTAAAGGTTTCTCTGGCTGGGACTAGAGCACTCAGACACTTGAAAATGCTTTCTCAGAAAGAAAACAGCATATTTATTGGAAAACAGACCCAGCGAGCCAAATTATATATTCACATATAAACCACCTTTAAGATACAAAGACACTTCCATGAAATTTGGGAGTGATATCAGTCCTATTTCACATGACTGTCCCTAGAGTTGGTGAGAGAAATTAAACTGTACCTTTTGCTCTGTGTGAGCATCAAGACCTAATTGGTTCTAGATCCTTAAAGAGAAAGCAAAGATCAACCTCACTTTTCTGATGACTAACACATTATTTCAGACCTTAATTCTATCAGCAATATTTTTACCTTTTCGGTTTTTTAAAGCAGGGGAATGTTTAGGGTAAGACAGAACTTAGAGGAAGGATTTTGATCATATTAACTTTCAAATGTTACAATGAATACAGAAAACTTTGCTTTCTCCAAATAAATTTTCCATACTAAGGGACAACATAAAAATGATTACTTACCACTGTAGCAGGGGAATCTTCTGGCTCAGACAGAATAATTGGAAGATTGCTAATAAAGCCTATTTCTCCATTTGCAATATCTGGAGTAATCCTCAGAGAAATATTTTGAATCTCACCTAATCGAGGACTCGTGGGTGGGACTAGAGGAATTCTATTCACCAGTTCAACTTTTTCCAGCTGTGGGAAAAAGTATGAAAAACTTGAGAAATAAGAAGCCTTAGCACCAAGTCAGAACTATTGTGACGTTTTGGAATAAATTTCAATTGCAAGGAACAAAACATCTCCAGAATAAATTTCTCTTATTGGCAACATTGTCACAAAATGTGTAAGTAGATGTGCAAGAAATGAAGTGGATGATATTCAGCTTTTTCAGCAGAATGGTATATGTCTCAGACAAATTACATCTATGTACACAACTAAATGTATGCAGAGGGATAACGAACTTTCTAGTTTGGGCAATTTATTACTAGGGCTATGAATTGATCTGACAAGTGCCCAAACAGTTGTTCTAACTTCAATTTTTTGCCACGCATTGATAAGTATCTACTGAAGTTACTGACACCATAATAACTTACAGCCTCTGAGGAAGCCAAAGAATGATTCAATCTTTCCTCTTTCATACAACTTTAAGAACTTCTCTATTTACAATAACTAATAGGCTAAAATTACATTCAGAATTGAAAATCAGTACAGAATTTCAAAACCATATCCTCCTCTTGTGTTACTGTATTTTTTATGATTTATTTATACTAAGAAGAAATAGAAAAATGTTTATTCTTTCTTTGAATAGAAAATACCATTCAGCAAGCCCATCAGCAGCACTGACATGGCAAGGAAAGCAGAATCTTCCTTTTTTAGTATTTCTTTCAAACATAATTTATACCAACAGGAGATTCTGTCTACATGTATCATAACAATAAATGTTTCCATAGCTGATTTGTAAACATTTAACTGGTGCACGAACCATCAATGACAACCAACTTTTAACTCCCACTAGGATGCTTTTGCCTGGAGTTATCAGATGCTATCATATAGGTTTTAGCAGAGGAGAGGGAAGTGTCCTTATTTAAATCCATACAGGGATCATGAATGACCAATTCAACTCATGAGTTTTAAAGCCTTTTGATTCTTAAAATTTGGGTTGTATCATACTTTGTACTACTGTTGCTTTAGTAACAGTCAAAAATATTTATGCACAGTTTATTTGATGATAGGTGGAACTGTGTTATAAATACTGTATTCAGCAACTGATTCTCAACCATACAAGTCAGTTACTGGGAGTCTGAGGAACAGAGGGTGGGACTGTTTGTTTTGCTTGTTTTCGAAGCTTTCTTAGATCAGTAGGCCCTGACTGCACAATTAACAGCATGCAGACGGACCACTGTTAGCTCAGAAAAGTTTCTGAAATACTACAGAGCTGAAAGAATTCCCTTTGATAAGTGCTTCTGATTTTGGACACTAACTTGGAGATTAAATTAATAATTAATTAAGTATCAAGATTTTTTAAAATTCAGTGTTTCCTCTTAAAGCAAATCAGCTCATGAGGAAAGCAGAATGGATTGTGAATTGAATAATGCCAAGTAGTTTATTAAATTAATCTTTCTGTCCATACCAGAAGCAGTATGCATGTCAAACAACAATAGGTTATTTAACTGAAGATGTCACTGAAGAATGTTAATCTCACTTTTGCATTCCCTCTTTCCATTCTCTAGCTGTGTTGAAGCTTCATTTCTTTCTCTGCCCCTCCTCCCCTGATTCCTGAGCTGACACTTTACTGGACTTAGTACAGACTCTGTAGTTTTCTCATTCTAAAAAGGTTCGCGCAGATTATTATTTATTCACAATGTAGAATGATTGTCATAGTGATAAATAAGGGTATTTTAGTTCCTTCTCTAAATGAATTATTTGTGCTGAAAGTTGCCTCTGATGTTGTTTATTCAAATAAAAAGATTTTTATGGTTCATGGAGAAAGTACAGAACATCCACCCCCCATTTCCCTGGAATCTGCAGTTCAAAAAGCCAAGCCAAGTGCCTACACTCTGAAATACTTGTCACATGTACGTCTTGACCATAGTCCACACTGAAATGCTATTTCTAATCTATCGTCTAAAAAGGTCTTGGAATTAGATATTTCAATTCTTCTACAGATCTTTCAGATCTCATGCAGATGGTAAAATATACAAAATTATTCTAATATTTCAGAACACAATTCCCTGTCTAACTGTGAATGTGTGCTAGTAAAACAGTAATATAATTCTGACAATATTTTTTTCTCTTTTTTTTTTTGTTTTTTTTTTTTTTTTTTTGTTTAAGAGAATGTATGGGTGAAGAGGTGGAGGGAAGAAATATTTTCAAGATTCCAGAAGTAATTAAAACATCTTTGGTAGACTATGAATTAAAGACAAAACCTACAAATTTTACATTTATGATTTAACATCAACATCTCTACTTGAAAATTTTAAAGACACATGACTTAAAATGAAAGGATCAAAAAGAACTAAGAAATTACTCTGAGATTTGGGCTCTGGATGCACCAAGTCATCCCTTTGTCTGTGTATCAAGATCGCTCCCTGGGTTTATGATCCCAGACGACCAGAGTGGCAATAGTTAATCAGAGGAAGTAGAGATAATGATGTAGTATTAACTGCAGATGAGAAAATAGTATAACAATTACTGATTACAATGCCCAGGATCTCTCACAGAAGTATATCTGAACAGTAACTTGCTATCAAGCAAGAAAATTTGGCTTTCTCCAATGAAAAATGAAAAAATTAATTAGAAAATGGAAATTATTTCTTTAAGTATTTTTGCAGAAAATCAGTTTTCTTTCAAAGGCATAGTTTTAGTGAATTTTTCCAGCCAATCTTATGAGCAATGATAGAAGTTCCCTTCTTACAAATTCAGACAGAAAAAAAAAAAAAAAAAAAAAGAAAAAATCAGAAGGGCACATACAGAGGGAACTGCAAAAAATAATTTTCAAATTTTCTGATCCAATTTGCATATAAATTAAATACATGTTTGACTATTTTGAGTTTTTATTTACTTGTTTCTGTTTCCTAAAATTTGTCATGATTCTCTAACTCAGGAGCTTTAATTTGGTTACGAAAGTGAAGGGGTTGACAAAATAACATACCTGAAAACGTAACTAACCTCTGCAAAATTTTGTTAAATTTCATGACTAATACCTGAATCCTATTACAGCAGTCTATATTTTTTAAATGGTGTAATTAGTAAATAACGATTAAGAATAAAGCTCTTTATGGTAGATTTATGGAAGCTGTCTCTAAAGAAGAAAGTTTTCTTGGCTACAGAGTTAACCACTTTTGTATTTCCTTTTTTTGTTTTCCAACAGGCAGGACCATTTTAATCAAATTTAAAGGGAAGCAGCCACTACTAATTATATCCTTTATACTACACAGGCTAAAAAAAATCCCCAAACACAACTGAGATACCTGTATGAGGAAATGAGCTCCGTTCTGAAGAAATGCATCATTTCTTATTGGTATATTTATAGTATTTTGTGTTTTTCCTTCTGGAAAGATGAGAATGCTTCTTTTAGAAATATTTAGAATGCCACCTTTCGCTCTCTCAGGATCCAGAGCTCCAGCTGGAATATACAGTGCAGTATAAACCAACTGCACATCTCCAAATGTTCCTCCTTCCCTTGCAAAACTCAAGGATAGAAACCGTCCCATTGGATTACTTTCAATCTTCTGATTCTCCAAAGGATAGAATTTTATTAGGCCATAAACATCATCACTGTCCTGAATGTAAAATAGAAGCTGCAAAGCAGAAAATGGTATCACTTACTCTATGCTGCATTACTCTATATCATAGTTTCACGCATTCATGAAAGCATGTCCTGACTGTCACCACACACTTTTTTCCTTAGTGAACTTGTACTCAGAAGAGAAATCAGATTGACAGTCCCAAAGCATTCTTTGTACACAGCAATGACAGTGGCAACTTTCCCACTATGTATCATCCATGTGCCAGAATGAGCTCTGAAAAACTGATTTTTTGGTTCAGTAGACAAAGTGAGTAATTTAAAAATATTTCAGATTATCAAAAAATTCATTTTATTCACCAAGCTCATTCCAAATATTTTTTTTAAAAAGACAAAGCAGGGACTCAAGTCACAGAACTGTTCGCAATGCTAGCCACCCTTTATTTAACAGTTCAGAGGTTACAGTCTTAATCACCAACCCCTTCCCTTTAACTTCTTACTCTGTACAACATTTCAGTAATCATTAAGACAACAAATGAGCAAGTGAAAATAACCTTCCCGTGTTATCTCAGAAGCAGTCACTTGAGACAGCATTTATGCAATGCTGTGCATGCTGGGAATAATCTAAACTGAATGCTACCACAGTAAAAAGGTCTGGCATTATGTAAGTCAAATACTTAGATATACAATAAGATCATATTAAGGATTAATTTGTTTGATTTCTATTCAAGACTAAATCCTTTCACCAGTTCAGCCAATCAACCAATGTTATTAAAACTGTTAAAGTCTTTGTTATCCATTATTACCTTCTCCAAAAGAATTTTAAAAGTAAACTTACCTCAGATGGCTCACTGACTTCTGCACCTCCCTGTATTGTATGAGGTAAGAGTTTCAGTAGGTAGGGCTCTGCCTCTTCTGGTATATCATCATTAATAATGTCCAGAAAAAGTGTCACCAGCATCTGTCCTTGATCAAAACTTATTTCCCCAGCCTCTGGAAGAAGGTCTGCAGTCACAGGTGAGGGATCACTGCTATTTCGGATTATAACCCAGGAAACAGAAACATTTCCATGTGTTCCACCATTTCTTACGATTGTGATCCCTTCAAACCTGTGGTTTTGAATGAAAGACCCACTGCATAAAATCATACTTAACACTGGCTTCCTGGTTATTGATTCCCTAAAATATTTACACTGATCTAAATGGTTTCAACAGACATTTGACTCAGGGCTTACAGTTTGTGAAATCATAACACACATGTAAGACTCAGTGCTTATTCACAAGCTCTTTGTAATGTCACTAAAGATATTTGTTAGAACCCATTTTGTTTACAGCAAGAAAGATACTGAGAAGTGGAGACTGGACACATCTTACATTTGCCTTGAGAAATGAAAGTGAAATTTCAGAAAACTTTTTGTCTATTACCTTGCTACATCATGAACAATTGTTAAGCATGAACATTTAAATAAAGATTTTGAATCTTTATTTAAGATAAAGATTATATATATAACTGAAAATATATTCAGTTATTGATATTTATGATATTGGAAATGTCAGGTTGCCTGCATCTGATGAGCATATGACTACAACAAAAAGTCTGAGAATCTTCACTTACAAAAATTTAGAAAGTAAGATTTATTTCTTTACTGTGTATAAGAAGGAAAGATGAATACTCAAGTGCTGGGCTCTACATAACATAAAATATTCTTCCAAAATTGTTCATAGTATGATAGTTGGAGGCATTATCAGTTTCTTTGGGGATGAACTACTACCAGTAACTAGCAGTGGACATTTTTATTGTGATTGTCAATATTGTGTATCATTCCTGCCTATAAAATTTGTACAGGACTTTGATTTTAATCTCTCTGTAAAATTACACATATTTAAATTACTTTTTAATTTAAAGTAAGCATCAAGGGAGACACTCATGAACTACACCCAATTTCTTTAACCAGAGACTGGTTTTATAGATAGTAAATACAAAGGTTTACCAAGGAAGAAGACAGAAATCTATTTCCCACTAAACTGGTGTGTAGTAGCATCACAACTGATCCAGCCTTTAGATTAAGGCTTTTTCACTATTCATATGAAGTGATTGAATAGTTATGATTTATTTACATACAGTTTATAAATATTAAAATACTTCCTGCATAATTAGACATTCCCATTTCCTTGAACTCTTTGTAGATAAAGTTGATAACAACACACTGAGTAATTTCTACATTATATTTTTACAGTGATTTTATAATTACTTTTAATGATATCCTAAGGATGCTTAACAATGCCAAACAAATCTCTTAAACTGACTAGATACTAGATTTTAGTACCTTGAAATTTGGTCTTCATCAATGGTAACAGGGTGAGCTAGCAGAACACTGTTGATTGACAGCACTCCGTAGGGTTTATCATTCGGTTGGATAGTGACATGAACAACAGACGGATAAATCAAAACAGCATCTCCCTGCAAAGTGTCCTCAAGAAGCATAACCTGAAAGGTTTCGGCAATTTCTGGTATGGCATCATCAAGGATTTTAAATTTCAAATACATTTCATGAACTAGAGGTGGGAAAACAAGAGTTGTATTTGGCTGTAGATCTAGGAAGTCTACGTTAAGCTGTGCATGTGCTGTTGAATCCCCAGTTAAAATGGCGTAACTGACAGAGACTTCATCTTCATCAGGTCCAATTAATTTACCACTGACATCCTTACCACGAACCACTTGGACTGTTACCACATCATCTTCCTCAGGCACCATATAAGCACTCTGAACAAAACGCACGGGACTGTCATTTTTCTTAATATTAATCCAAACAGAATTTTTTGTGTTGTTGATTTCAGCCCCTCCCTCCACAGTCTTCAGACGAACAACAAAGATTTCATCATTTTCAGGTATCTGGAAAAATAATATTAGCAACTGGGTTTAAGTCACATTTCAAATATATGCAGAACATTCATACTGAGAAATACAATTTCTGTATTTTGCAGAAAAATGATACAAACTTGAGAAAGCTCATTTCATATTAAAACAAGCAGGAGAGAAGTCCTGCTTTTAATTTTTGCTAAAAATCCCTTCTCAAAATTGAACGTCTCTATTTTCATAAAACACACTTCTGAGCTCTGACAATATGAAAAGGGGGGGAAAGTCAAACAAAAAGACAAAAATTAGTGAAGAATCAGAAAAATCTGGATCTTTACAGCTTGAGAGTATCTGGAGACCAATTGCCACTTTTGGAAGCCACCTCTATTTGGAAACAAAATTAGATTTACATAATTTTTTTTGGATGTTGATATTGATCTACCTCTATATGTGCCTGAGAGAATACATGAAAAACTTATGGACAGGAGCTACCTTGGCCCATCCGTCTCTACACAACTGGAAAAGGAACACATCCTATGTTCAGACAAACCTACAATCACAGAGAAAATTTCCATCACAGATCTGAGAAAAGTATTTTTTTGTGCTTAGCAATGATTTAGATTTTGGCATTTCTACAAAACAACTTTTGTATCTGATGCAGCAGATAATAAAGAATGGCTCAAAAAACCACAAATCACAGAATTAAGAATGATATTTTTGCTTTATATTACTATATAAATATATATATGGAGGCACATGGTGTGATTCTTGGGGTGTTCTATGCAAACGCCGGAGTTGGACTCAATATTCAGATGGGTCCCTTCCAACTTGACATATTATATGATTCTATGATTCTATATTTTAGCTACCAAATCCTGATTTGCTAAACCTATGAAGCTGAAAAAATATGATTATTTTATTAATACATATAGGTAAAAAGTAAATTTTAAAAAATTATTTATGATCTTTGCATCTCATCCTTACTGTGGACTACTGGAAACCGTTAGCATTTGCTTCTGAGATGAATTCTAGGACAAAATTACAGGTTTTTTGCTAATGGTCTGCTATAAAGTTGACCAACCCTTTTCATGCACTTCTGTTTACTGAGCAAAAAAAGTTCTGAAAATCCTGCTGTCCAATATTTCTTTCTCTTTAACACTCATTTGTTTATTGGTCACCCTCAGATCCTTTTCTAGGACTAGGAAAGTGGGCACGATATCCTTGTTTGGCTTGTGGCATTGAAACTTCCATAATGCTGTCAACCGATGCAGGATTTTGTTGTCAATGTGAGATCTGGATGCTCTCAGCCACCTCCATCCTATACTGAGATACCACATGCTCGGTTTACCTCATTAGAATAAATGCTAATTTGTGTTTCATTTAGTTCACTAATTAATATGCCATCTGGCACCACAAAAATATACACTTAAGAGAGTCAAAATGTATCCATAACTTTAGTTGTAGTTTACATCTTAGCATCTCTTATAAGTGGGACATGCTAGAGTTTTTAATGGTGTCATGACCGACCATTAAAAATCCAGTCAGACTTCAAAGAAAAAAACATAAAAGATTTTCAGTGCTTTCTTGCCTCTTTAATTTTCTGTTAACAAAGTTTCCATTATCCCTCACTAAGAAGGAAATAAATACAATAATAAATGTAGTACTGTAGAGATCAGATCTGCAGTCCCCTACTTTCTGTAGGAAAAGGGCTACATAATTCAGAACAATAGCTGTTTCATTGTTTTTCTTAACTTTGATCCTAACAGCTCAAATTAAGCTCTGAGAGTAACACTGAATTCTTGTGCATTCCATCATCATCATCAATAAAGGATTTTTACACAGAATTAACCTTTCCTGTGTATCTGTGGAAGACTTTCAGTGAGTGGACCAGCCACAGCTGTACAGATCAAACTTTGAGGAAAAGAATGTTAAGACTACTTCTTGGAGGAAAAATAAAAATTTTTTCTGCGTATAAGTTACAGAAATACTACATCCAGTCTGAAAGAGAAGTTTCTACATAGCAGTCTGGCACAGTCTCTTAATATTAGTATCGGTATAGACATGGGAAACTGGTTTTTATAAACAGAAGTATGTAAAAAATTGCTTTAAAGTCGCTCTCTTTTGTGACAGGCACTTTTTTCCTACACAATTTTTCTAGTGAATTTCCTTATTAAGTTGTTCTGTATCATGTTCACTTATTTTGGTGCCTCTATTTCCTTCTCAAACTCATTATAAATTAAAAAAAAAACCAGAAAACTGTAAGAAAATGAAAAAACACAAATGAAAAACTAGAAGACTATGTTTAGTTTACTTGAAATAGCAAGAAAGGTTCACAACATATACACAGATTCTTCTCAAAGACCAATCTAAAACC
This sequence comes from Chiroxiphia lanceolata, assembly GCF_009829145.1. Classification (NCBI taxonomy): domain Eukaryota; kingdom Metazoa; phylum Chordata; class Aves; order Passeriformes; family Pipridae; genus Chiroxiphia; species Chiroxiphia lanceolata. Next base: position 50,999,147 of record NC_045671.1, on the reverse strand, counting down.
TGAAAATTTTTAATTATCACTTAGTGTTCATGTTCTCCACAAGACTCCCTTTTCTTTTAGGAATGTTATCTGCTTTTGGTATTTTTTGAAGTATGTTTCTGCCTTGAAACACATCTAGATAAAAAACGCACAATTTTTTTAATCTATCCTTTCCCTCCAAATTTTGTGTGTTTTATTCTTTCTTTAGCGGCAAACATAACATGTCTGCTCTTCACAGAAGCGAGAGCAATCAAGTTAACAAAGAATAAACTGCATTTTTATCCACTGTTGACCAAAGGCAGACGAGCTACATAGGTATCACTGAGGACATAATCAAAATGCATCATGTAAGCAATGTTATGATTAGGTTCCTTTTGCCTAAACAATTGATAAAGACAAAAAGGATAACCTGAGTTCATTCTGCAAATCTAGTCTGAATTCGCAAGGCAGATAATTAGGGAAAAACAGAGAACATTTAAAAGAAACACAGAAAAGTTAAATATAGAAAGGTCAGTCTAATACATAAACCTGCATCTAGTCCAAGAACGCCATCCTTGGCCATGCAAGGACCTGAGTATTCCATCTGAATAAAAAGTAAAATGCTTTCCTCATTATTTATAGATTGAGTGTGTAGCCCCTAACAGGTCTAATCAGAGCAGTCAGGGTATGTTCAGAAACTAAAAATATTCACTGATGGTAACCACAGAGGCAGCACTAAAAAAATAAAATGACTAAATAATAGCCCATTGAGACAAAACTTAACAACTTTATGAAGCAGAAGCACTTCTATCGCTGTTTAAAGTCTGTTTAAATTTTTGTAATTTAATCCAAAGTGTCTCCTGAACAGCCGTTAACTTTCCATATATCCAAACCAAAACCAAAGTCAGCTTGTTCTTACCTGATCATCAAGCACTGTTAAATTATAAATCAACACTGATCTCCCAGGCACAAACGTAATGTTCCCTCTGGCTGGACCTAAGTCTTCTTCAGCTGAGTTTGGTCCATCTTCTATCTGCAAATAGTTGATTTTTATGATCAAAAATACATAAAACATGCATAAAAATGTGGCACAATAGTCAATATACAGTGTGTGACACGCATAACAAATGACTATTTATTCAATCATCTCCTGATCACAGGCACACACATTCAGTTGTGAAAATCTGCTCTTTTTGGCAGATGGAGTAACTCAGAGTAACCACTCTGAAGAAATTAAGTATTGGTAAAAAAAGAGGAAGACAATTACTTCCATACAGGCTTATGAGGACTCTTTGGTACCTTTTGATGCATCAACTGACTCTTTTAAATAACAGAAAGGATAGTAATTAACTTTTCATTTAAATCACTAACATTTCCTAATCAGTTCCAAGGCAGAATAATAGCAGTTACTGGTTTTGTGACCTTTCTATCTTGACTTGTGACTAAGAAAATTACAATTAATACTGAAACCTAAAAAGCAATAGTACATCTTGTAAATTATTTTCAACATATGTATATAAACTGCATTCTGAGATGAACTTGATTAATTGTGCAGATAGCAAAATTTACTGAATGTTAAAACAAGCAGAACTGCAATAAATTATAGAGAGAATCTCATTCTGTACATTATCTATACATATTGTATTTAATATGCAATAACATCGCGTTCAAATCTTTTGATTACATTAAACCTTTGATGAAGTATAAGACCAGACAACCTATACAGAAATTTCCGTATGAAAAAATTAACTTTCATTTTAAAAAATGTAATAGAATCAGAGCTAGATAAAAAAAAATCCCCACCCCACTCCCAAAAAACCAACCCCTCCCACAATAAAGGCAATAACTATAACCCATTCAAATGAAGTAATCATGGCCTAAATATTCAAGTAATTATTTGGAAAGGTAGAAATTTCTGGGAATTCAAACTGCAGTCTTAGAGACACGGAATTTCACTAAATATTGAACTCTTTTTTGAACTTACATATTTGAACTTAATCTGAGCATTAAAGACTCAGGCATTTATTTGAAAATACAGATAAATTTTGAAGAAATAAACAAGAAATTTCTTACATACTTAATACTCATTGTTTTTTAACAATACTAACTAATGCTGCCTCAGATACCTTCCTAAATGACAGAGAATACTCCAATTTTCTCTAATATATCCTAATTTTCCTCAAATTAAGTAGTCAGATAACTGCAGTATTTTCCATTTGAAAGGTAGTATCCATTTTATGAAACAGAATTAACAATTGTAGGCACGGGTATTTCATCCATCTTTCACTTTAATAAACACTTTGATAAATTACGGCCTCACAGTTTCATTCAACAAAGGTATGAATCCTTTTTGATGAACTTACCTCAAAAGTTACAATGACTGTCCCGTAGGTTCCTCTCTCCCTAATTAGAGTGAGAGGCACAAATTCATTTCTGCCCTTGGGCTCATTCACTGTGATTAAGGCAGACTAATGAGGAAGAAAAGGGACAGGCCATCAGTCACAGATCAAATATCACAGCAGAAGGAAGAAACTGTTACCATAGAAATACCAAACTCCCACAGACAAGTTAATCCAATCTGCAAACCAGTTCACTGTTGGCATACACTTCCTAGCAACCAATTAGTTCAGCTAATACAAAGCTTGAAAGATTTCAGATAAAAAAATTATCATCTTATGCATGTAGAAGTGGGTTTTTCTGTTTGGGTTTTCTTAGTAAATTAACATAGTTAATATACACTAGTGTATATGAGCACTAGTATTTATAAGAGCTCCTAATCCTGTTAAAAATAGGTTTTCTCCATTAAAAATTCATTTATTAGATAACCAGATAATGGACTCTGTCTTGAACTGTTGTAGCTGAAAAATTTAAAAGAATTATAGCAAATCAGGGAGCAGCATGGCTTAGTACTGTGGAGCTAAAAATTTCTCATATTAAGATTTTTTTCAGGGAAGTCTTCTACAAATTATATTGCCATAATGCTGGTAAAATCATACTTCTTCTACACTGTATTTAGATCTTGACTTATAGATGAGGGGCACTGGGACTGAACAATTCTTAACAGTTTTATATTTAGATAAGCAACATAGATATTCATCCAAGTGTGAGGATCTCAGGCAACATCTCAGCACCAAAAAGCATATAGAAATATTAAAGCTGTATATATGTATTAATCACATACATACATATGAATTATCTCTAGAGCTGTTTTCAGAGATGAAACACATAATCAGTTTTCAAGGGATTCAGGTGAATAACTAACCAGCATATTTGACAGTTTCACCTTTATGTTTTCTAAGATTTTTACATATACCATATAAAAAGCCATACCATGTTAAAAGAAATTATTCCAAAGGCATTGTCATTTGATAAGATTGTTACAGTGACAGATTTGGGTGAGCCAAGCTTTATCCTTGCAGATGGTTTCTAAAATTAAAAACAAAATAACATAATAAATATGGGGAAAAATAAATATTTTTATTTGACTTTTAAGTGTAAATATTAGTCTATAAAAATGTACATCTTTTATTATACATATTACAATGAAAATTATTTAAAGCAATACAATGTACCAAAATAATTCCTACTTACTGAGGAAATGCACTCTATACAGTCAACAATAAATGGCTTGAAACAAACTTTGCAAATGATTAAAGATAGTTTGACAACTATTAAAGACACCACAGCAATAGGAAACTAGGTATTCCTAGCACTGCCAGGAATTCCAAAGTTGTTCTTTTTTCCCTAACGTTTGTATAAAACTGAAACTTTGAAGCTATTATACTGGGATACCATCTAAAGGATATCCTGGGATATCAGCTACAAGATGCAAGTCTTTACACCATTGTAAAATTGAGCTACATTTACAAATCAAAGAAGGAAGGGAAAATATGCATTTTTATATTCACTGCAAACAGCCTGAGATGTGTAATAATTGGCAATGAAATACAGAATTTATCTTTACTGAACTGATATCTTACTTAATTATGATCTGTTAGCTAAAAAAATGTCAATATGAACCCATTTCTTGTAGCATAAATCCTGTGAGACAGAACAATACGAAGAAATACATTGATAAGTATTTATAAAATTGTTTGGTTGGTTTTAGGTAAGCCTTATCGAATCTCTGCTTCTGGAGGACTGAAAGCCATCCTCTTTCTTCTGCTACTTCCACCCTCTCCTCCAAGCACAGTCTATGCAGTAAAACAGGAATCTAACTCTTCTGCACTCTTGTGCACCTTCAAATGTCCACAGCTGAATGCAGTGCTCCTCAAGTGTCAGGCTCTGTCTATACAGCACAGCAATATCACACAGAGACAATCACAGGAATGGCAAACCTAAGGGGCAGTAAGCACCGTCCTGGTTGGATTCCAGATTTTAGTTCTTACCTGTTAATGCTCACAAGCAGTAGGACTACATTGAAATCTATATAATCTAAATGCCATTCATTTATGTCAGTTTACTCACTGTTTTCTGGGGAACAGATAAATTGAAGAACTGAGACTCACTGGTAGTGTCAAGTGAAATGTGAATGTCTCATCAGCCTCTGGAAGATCATCATCACAGACAGATATATACACTGTTCGGTTTGTTTCTGTATCGGGTATAAATGCAGCTGCGTATGTGTCAAAAAAGTCTCCTGTGTTTTCTCCATCAATCTGCAATAAGTATGTGATCCAATGTCACTTTCTTCTTCCTCCAATATCTTCTGGACTCATTTGAACAGATTTCATACACTCTTTTTTGCACATAATTCCTCCCACAATTTCCCCTGTTGTCATATAGTTCAATTTCTGGATAGAAAGTATACAGATAATAACCCCTTGTATTCATGCTGAATAAACAGGGTGGAGGGGTAGCAATAAAACAACACTTTATTCAGAACAATTTATGAACTCTTTCCTTGCAACTGGGTATCTTTTGCAATAATGCATCATATGAACATGGTTTTTAATGGAAAAGCTATTCCTGTACAGGAAGTACAGATCTGTACACCTTCATAATACTCTACATTAATTAAACTTACCTTAGGATTTAACTGCCCTCTGCCTTCCAGTCTCACTCTTGGCACTGGAAGGAGCCTAAGTATGCAACTTAGATTAAAAATTTGACTGCCAAAATTGGCAAGATTAAGTATTCTATGTCCTCCATTCATCTCAATCAACAGAAGAAAATTGCCCTGATAATACTGTACATGAGGTAGTTAGAGGAGAGATTACAAAGGCAGTCACATCAAAACAGCAAAGGGTCTAGATTAAGTTTATAGTTGGATGTTGTGACTAAATGTAGAGAAGCAACTGAACCAGTATGGCTGCCACACCCGAATCATCCTTATAGGCACTAAAGGTTTGAATGAACCATTGTGAAAAAGGCTATTCTTCATTTGAGAACAGTGAAATTAGAAGTTCATGAAGAGGAAATAAAGTATGGAAGGTACTTTTGTGGCTTTCACTTATCATTAGCCATACTGGCAATTACTTTTCACATCTGAGTTTTTCATCACATTTTTCATCTGAGTCCACACTTCCCAAAAAGTTCTTCAGAAAGATATCAATAGTCACTGAGAATATAACTGCCATAGTTTCTTACCGACACAATTGCTGTGATGTTAGCAGGCTTCCCTGTCCTCTCGATTACAACACGTATAACAGTTGTACTTGTTTCATTGACTACAAATTCTGTTTGTCCACTGAACTTCACTTCTGTTTCTCCAGCTGTGAAATGGATGAGTAACGCTAAAAGCAAATAAACTAATAAAGAAGCAGAGGGCATCCCTATTAAAAAAAAAAAAAATTGTGACTGAAGTACTTAAAACATTCATGGTTGACCTTACCAATCCAGTTGATCCCCCTCAACTCTTACAATTCTGTGATTATCTTGTGAGTTTCAGAAATTAGATTAAAACACACACAGGTCTTCACTATAACAAAGTCAGATAATGTCATTATCATCTGTATCTAATTCTATTTTTACAATTTTCATCTAGTGATTTTCTAGGCAGTATTTATCAACTTCTTTCAAGTGGAGGAATAATTAACTTCTTTTAAGAAAAAAACAATGACCTTACCACAACTGTTTTCATTTTCAATCAACAAATAACTAACTTAAAGGTTGACAGTTCTATTTCCACTTTCTTTGCTCTCTAAATTGTCTTTAGAAACACACATGAATTGACAGGAAGGGTGGAGGGTTGGAAATTTGCCATCACCTCACAGACCATCTTTTGGACAATGAAAAGTTCTTACACATATACCTGAGAGTCTTTTCACACTTCTTTTATCTCATGATCCTTTCCTGTTTTCCTGTCACAGAGAAGCACTGTGGAACATTTTAGTGCTATTGCAACTTTTGTGCAGCCAGACCTCTATTTTCATTTGTTTCTGCACAATGTCTAGTTTTCTTTTCTGTTAGGATATGACAACTTAAAACAAACGTCGTTCATTTCTCTTACACCAGAGTCTAGTTATATGATGTAAAATGAAATTTGAAGTCCCAGTGAAGTCATCAGTGAAAGACACACTTTTAAGAGGGTCTTGCATTGTTCTGTAGAGGCTTCTGTTGTACAGCGCTGACCAGAACTGAGAACGTGGATGCTGGATCTGTTATAAGGATCTAAGCAGTTTTGAAACAAACCAAGAGAACAAAGTTGTGCTCTAAACACCAAAACGCTTACAGTTTGGAACATGAATTAGTTCCTTCATCAACTTCTTTTAATCTGTGGTCACTATTTTATAATATTACTTTTTAAAATTTCTATACAAAATATACAAACAATATCTGTGTAATTATAAATATAAATAAAATATCACTTTGCTTAAAATTATACTTCCAAGGGCTATGATTACCAGACAAATCTGGTCAATGGCAGTTGTATAAAATGTGTACACATGTTAGATTAAAATTTGCGTATCAATAACATTTAAGATGAGACATATTTGCAAAGCACTTGTTCTCATTATTTATAAGTGACAGTTATGAATATTTAGTCATAAATCATCGCTGAATCAGCAAACATCATGAGTACATTGAAATATATTTTTGTAAGTTGCGTGTCAAATTTAAATCAGAATACACTTGAGGTCCAGCACAGTTTGAATGTTTTATGTTTGAAGTCAAGTAGCTTTAATCATGCACTGAACAGAGAATAACATAGCCTTCAGACCACTAAAATCAACACAGTTGCAGAAAGACTTCAAGACTTTGATTCATTTTACAACAAATTCTGTCTGTGCAAAGATAAATTTTAGGTTGTGAAGACTTGAAATAAACTGCTTTCAGGTAAGTTAACAAAAACTATCCACATACATGGTGTATTAACTAAAGCTGGAAATACAGTCAAGAAAACTACCAACGTCTTTCAGAATTCCTACAAGCAATGAACTGGTGGGTTGACAAAGTTAGCTGATTTTAACTACTTGTAATAATAAATTCACCTAGAACTCCTGAACTTCACAGACAGAACAGGCAAGCAATCAAAGTAAGGGCAAAATATCAGGAAAAACCATTTGTCTATGAAAACAACTATCCATTTTATCACCTACTTGAACAGTGTTCTATCATTTCTGGAAAAAATGTCACACAGTAAAATAATTTTGCTGCATAGCTTCACACTGCTATAAACTTTAATTACCATGAATACAGTCCTTTAAGATATCCATGGTTCTTACTGAGAATTCAGTGTGTAACAGACTGACAGGAACAATGCCTGATTGCCACATATCTATCTACTTAGTAATTCTAATGCAGAAAAAGCTTACAGTGGGACATAAAGAAAAAAATGTATACATTAATCCCCTGGGATTTATGATTTAAAATTATCAGCATTTCCAAAAGTATTATTTGCAAGGTAATTTTTTTCTGGTTTTATGTAGAACTGCTCTGATAAAAAAAGAAAAAACATAAACATTCAAGCTGGAAAGAGAACAGTCGTCTAACCTTTGTAAACTCTGGGACAATTACACTGTCTGCAGATGCAGGCATCATACATACTAAACTGAGGAATTTGTTGACCTTTTAGCTTCAGCTGTTACCTTGTCATAGACTTCACAAATATCTTCCCACGGTACATGCTTCTAGTAAGTAATACTGAAAACATGATCCTTGAAGGCAAGATTACAAAGTTTAGAATTACTTGAATTCTATTACTTCTACTAGAGAGCATTCTAAAACTATAGGATTACTCCTGCGGAACAAGAGAAGTTGCACAATCATACCATCAATTATTTAGCTGGTGTGTATTCCTCCTTGTTATGTTATTTGTACTAAGATTTACTTTGCACAGCCTGCCAGTAGTAGTTTTTACTCTGGTTATAAAAACTCAGCTTTGAAAATCATGATTATTTTTTTAAAATTGATGTAATATAACAAAAAAAACCTAAATCAAGACTTAGAGAATGCTGAAAAGATATTTTCAGTATTTTACTTTATTAAATATGAACTCACTTTGCACACTAAATTCCTACATAAATTTATATGGTAACACAATTGACTGTATTGAAGTTCAGCAAAAGTCTTTTCAAGATCAGGGATTCCAAGAGGACTCTTCCCCACCTCCATCACCCCATTATACCACTGGTGACTTTAACTGAAATTTTTTTTAAATTAAGCTGAAACTCTAGTCCTTGTTCACTGCTAAATTTTGGTAAACTATGTATTTGGTGATCAAGTACTTCGCTTCAGCTAAACATTATTGAGTTCAATTCTCTCTATCCAGGATACCAAGATTATCTCGTTAAAGTAGATTAATGAACCAAAATCATTGAAACGCTTTTATAACAACAAGGAACAGAATATCATACATCTTCAAAGTATGTACAAGTCAATGGAATAACTATTCTGTTACCATGTTCTGACTTGAGTCATTTCAAATTATGATTTGTAGTAGTAGTTGTAGTGGTAGTTTAAAACAATGCTACATACTGAGGCTTAGATAATGCTTTTAAGAGGTTTATAATAAAAGTTTCTGGCATCAAAACCAAAAGAAAGTATCTCCCAAATAAGAAACTAGACATTTTAATGCTCCCATTCTTCAACCATATAATTAAAAAAAAAAAGTTTAAAAAATCTAACTCAGAATTCTGAGTCATGATCCCTAACTTTTTCTTTTAGTCTGTGTTTTATGGCACTTTCTGAAGCATATTTTTGTTTTCCACTAAATTACAGAATCCTAGCATAGCACCCAAGAAAGCATATACTGAGTCCACACAGCAATTTCCACAATACTGTCGCATCTTATATGAGGAATACCATTTCAATCTGTTGGCCAGCTGGAGCCAAGGTAGGCTTATGAAACTGGTGTTTCTTGTAACTGCTGAATCACCAGGATTAGCTTACTTTTCCAAATTAGTGTCTAAACCAAATTTCAGATGAGGTTTTTAAAGTTTATAAAGAAATGAGTGGTCTTTTCTGCAGATCTTTACACTGGCTTCTGTGCTTAGTAAATCAAAATACTTAAGAATGAAAAGACCTCTGGGTTGTTTTCATTGAAGGATGGGGGAACCTATAGACTAGTGGAATACGGAGAGATCAAGAAGGGAAATGAAAGGGCTGCTCCAGATTAAAAATCTGAATTTAAAGGAGTATAAAATGCCAGACTGGAAATATAAAATGGTAAAATAAAGGGAAGTTCACTAACAAAGAAGCAGATGGAACAAGGGATTAAGTATCCTCTACCTCAGATTTGTCACTGCTGTTTACAGGAGAAGCAATGAGCCGGTTTGCTAGAACAGCACCTCTCCTACCCAGCAACTACAACTGGATTACCACTGCCTCTCATCAAACAATTCGCTGTGTATGCCTAGAGCCCACAGACACAGAGGAACAGAGTAAGTGTAAAGCCCAGTGCACTTTTCACTGCCTGTCCTCTAACTACTCCCAGTGATTACAAATACCCAGCCAAGCAGAACATTAAAAATCTGGCATTCCTGGTACTTTGCATTGAGTACAGCCCTATAGCTATCAATGGTTGCCAGAGAGAAGTCTATTCACAGCAGAGATGTCAGCACCCAGCAGCATCTTCAGCTAAATACAATGGGAGAGAGATACATGTGCTCTTTCATATGTAGAGGAGATTCTCTGTAGTACACAGGAAGAGCATAGAGCAAGGAGTTTCATAAGGTCATTGCCATTGCTGCACCTGTCATAGAAACTTATTAAAACCCTGCATATTTTCAGCATTTTTATTTTAGACATTCTCAGAACCATTGACATTTACAACAGTATTGGAGAATAACCTAGGAAAGCAGCAGGGATTATATAAACTTTGGTTTACTAAATTTCTCCTTTCTGTATTGTCAAGATCCTAAATTAAGAGAGAAATTATGAGCTTTTCCTTGCCTCAAAGTTCCCACGGTTCACACATTCGCAAAGGAGGACACAACAGCCGTGTTTGCAAAACCCCAGTATATGTGTAGTGGGCGTTACCCAAGCCTGCTCTGTCAGTTTTTCAGTTGTTGTTCCTTTTTCAGTTCGGGCTCTTGTTTAGATGCTGAATAAGTAAGTGTCTCATTCTAGTAAAGACTGGAAAAGAGAGTGTTCCAACGGTACTGTTTCAAAATAATATCCACCTACATCCCTTTTTTGCCTTCAACCTGCTTCTAGGTGAATAAACCATAAAAATTAAAACCATGAAAATTATACTAAGTCACAAGTACTGCTTTGTATGTGCCCTTGGACCATGCTATAGTTGCAGAGTCTGTCTCATCAATTTCCATGGGTGTTATCCATTGTCACTGGATGCCTTTGCTTTCTATTCTTCTCTAGGTTTTCCTCACTTTCTCTTTACTTCAAAGGAATGCCAGGTACTTGCACAAGATTCCCTTTCTTATTACTAACATTGGAAAGTGCTAACCAAAGCACAAATGCAGATTACTAGATGCTGAAAATCCCTTTATCAGCCTTCACTGTCCTGAAGTTTTTGGTCTCAGTTGCCTACTTCCCTAATCACTACTGTTGTCTTGATAGAACAGGACTCTAGCACCATCTCAGGTGCTTAAAAGATTTATCAGCATTTGACATTAATGACACTGACATCAGTCAATTATTCCCCTGACCTCTTGCTTTTTAACAGTTGCAGTATTTTTTAAAAAATCTTGTTATCTATTACCATATGTATCACTGAGCATGGTGAATTTGCTGTAATCTGAATATTCTACATTATATTCTTACTCATTCAACTATCCCCTCCTGAAAAAGGTATGCACCCTTCAACAAAGATATCTTAGACTAAAGAATAAAAGATGCTTAATCTGCCTGCTACTGTATTTATATTTACTACTCAGAAAGGTACATCTATTATCACAATTAGGAACCAAAACATGAAGCAGTAAATCTGCAAGCTGAGGCCAAGACCAAGGCCTCATAAGAAATGCAAATCATTTCATCCTGTTATTAGAGGTCACTCAGGTAAAAAGTTTGCTAAGTCTAGAGTACCCCTTGAAAGCTTTCTGGCAACTTTTCACTTTCTTGGAAAAATTTGAGTGGATCTAAACTATACCCTTATTTTAAGTTCTAAAGCATGTAATCATCACTGGAGAACTAAATTGTATCTCTTACACCAGGTAATGCTAAAGGCTTTCTGAAGTAACCACCTGCTCTAATTCTGAGCTGGGAATAAGGGCAAAACTCTCAAGCAGCATTGAATCCACTACTTCTGTTTGCTAGCAGCAAGCAGAGAGAACACAACTCTTCTACAAACATTTGCAGTAACAATTTCCAGCTCAGAGAACCAGAAAATAATTTTGACTAAGTGTAAGATCCAGATTATTTTTACCCAGAGTACCTCCAGTGATATGACTTGGAGCTATTAAGGTTACTTTAAATTTAGAACAGAGATCAGAGTCTGATGTAAACAAACTTTGGCTGAAATCTGCTAACAGTAAGAATCTGAGTTTGCCCAGTGTTAAAGAACACTGATTTCACCTGCAGAATTTCTAATTTATCTCATGCAATTGACAAGAATCTATCCATATCCATGTCTGACTATATAGTGCAAAAATCAAGATATTATTTTGGAATAGTTCTACTTAGCATACAGTATAAGTAAAAGATAAACATTGTTTTCAGCTCCACACTGCAAATCATTTTCCACTTAAATAGCCCTAATGAAAAAAGCAGACACTTTTCACTAACAGAAATTATTCTACAGTGTATTCCAGAACCAAGGCCAGCTTTTCACATAGGTAAATTGCACCAAGTAGGGCTTCAGATACTATAAGTATTTATACCCTCTCTCAAACTGTTTTCTGCACCAAAAAACAGGATTAAAAAAGAATCAACCAACCAATCAACCAAAAAGAACAACAAAAAAACCCAACAACAACCAAACTCAATGAAAACCAAATGATCCAGCCACTAAGATGTCTAGCATTCCCAGCTCATACTTGTAGCAGTAACTACAGGACTGAGCCTGTCACAGGATCAGGCTCTTAGCACATACAGAACCAGAAATCCAGCTGATGAAGTTCTGCATGCTTCACTGAGAAATATCCATTTATTATACCTCAGTATAGATCTGAAGTTTCACAATAACTTCCATTTGTTTCTCAGTTTTGGAGCTGAACACTCTTCCTTAATGTATGTTGAGAACATGGAAGCCAGGGACAAAACTATCACAAGCTTCAAATACCTAATACTTGCTCTGAATGAAGCACCATGGCTTGAATGAATAGTATATATCAGAACAAGAATTCACAGGCTTCTGCAGTATAGTAGTTATTTTTTTCACACTTAAAACAAAAAATATAACAATCTGTTTCACAGCAGTGCTTCACACATTATTTTATTGCAAAAAAGCCCCTAAAACTGTAGGTATAGAACAGTAAACTGAAGCAACATGGTGAGGATGGCATTGTTTCAGGTACAGTGACAGAATTGTTGCTAATCACAGTGGATTCTTACAAGTTAATATACATGTGTGAGTCAAACAGAATTTTTAATGTGCTGCCTAATTATCAGAATAATTGCATCAGTGATATTTCTTGAGTTCAAAGCAGCATATTATTAAATACATAAATTTAAGATGTACATAAAAACAAGGTTCTTTTCTATAGTTAAATGTATTCATTTTTCATTAGATTGCAGCAAACGATGCTGACTTAATTAAAGATCTGTGTTTTACAAAGTTCCCCCAAAGACTTCTTTCTGTAGAAGTAAAAATACATTTGAGTAATTTGAGAAGATGATTAGCATGGGGCCCTCACTCTAAGCTACACTGCGAATTAATCTCTTAAATCTGGGCAATCCGTTTTTAAATAAAACACATGATAAAGTATTTATGTAGTGAAGAGAACTCCCCAAGCAAAATTTGTTTTGGTTCAAAGACTTCTTACACTACCTTTATCATATACAGTGCTTTCCCTGGCTTTCTAAACCTTTTAACCTATGACACAATTTAATAATCACTATTTAATAATTATAATCATTCCCTTATTAACTGGGCATTTCTTTTCATTCTTCTAAGGCACCCTGCAGCTCAAGACAAGGAAATCTCTTTGTTGATTAGTTATTTAAGACCAGCAACAATAACTATGCTGGAAAGAAAGGTGCTTTGAGAGGATTACACAAAGCTAGTTCTCAACAGCACCAAGCCAAAAGCAGCAAATTACAAACCCAAGTACTTCATCGCATGTAACCAAATTGGCTGGTTGAAATGCTAATTGCCTTTCAGCAAAGCTAAAGGCAGACGGGGGACTCTGAGCTTCACAGAATGACATGCATTTTTTACCCCACTTCTGCACTGTTGTCTTGCTGAGAATTATTCAAAATGTATTCATAAAGGTAGCTCTTTTCCTAATCCTTAAAAATGTGGGAAATTTCTAAAGCTCTTACCAATACCTCAGATCTGTTGGCCTGTCAAACCCATAACAGATGGCTGAATTAAGGCCATGTTAAATCCTTAATGAAGCAAAGCTTGAAACAATTCAGAGCAGTAGCATATTGGACCAGTCCAGGATAAGTGACCAAGGAAGTTTCTTTTGCCATCAGAGAATGACAATCATAAATATTTTCTAATTAATAAGTCTATACAAGATACAAAATTAGATAACTAAACAAAAATCTTTAGAATATATTGCTATTACATTCTAGAGGAAATTCTGTCCTGCTAAAAAAATCCACAAACACAAAAGATGTGATGAACATGGAAAGCATCTTCTCTGTTGTTTCATTTTGCCAGAGAAATTTAGCCTCTCAAATGTACCTGTTTCAATAGTTACTGGTGAACTGATCTTAATTGCAGCCTTGGTTTGGACTTATAAATTACTTCAATACAAGGAACTGAACAACTCTAGTTTTATATTAAATATTCATAAGCCAATCTATTAAACATTTTTTCATATTTTAAGCATATTTCAGAACTCACAGTCTGCATATTCTTTCTGCAAACTGCCACAAGTTTTCATGTATATTTTCATATATTTCCCAGTGACATTATTCACTGAAAAAGTAACGTAAGCAAGGGAGACTTTGCAGAAATTCGCGAAGCCATTTGTGATTTAATAATTTTTTTCTGAGTAAAAAAAGTTACAGTGGATCCATTTGGAGTAAGATAAATTACATCCAACATTTTCTCCTGTCGTTTGTTTCCCAAGTAAACAGTAACGTAGCTCTTATTAGACATAATTATTGAATTTGTGGAACTATGACAAATGCCTACAGTTACCAGAAATGGTTCTGTAAGATTCAATTTGATGACTGAGATGTTATATAGCATCTTAATACACATTAAAAGAAGTATGTAAAATACATACTTTTACACATGTAAAAATAGTTATATACATGATCGTATCTTTAGAAAGTCAAGGCCTAATACCCCATGAGCAAATGATTTCAGCTTATTCTTTTTATTTTGCCTCGCATACCTAAATTTTTTGTACTTCTTAGCGAGCAATTAAATTGACTCGATAAGAGGAACACTCTGGAAGAGGCTGGCCAAGAAAGAAAAAAATCAGGGAGTGGAGTTATTCAGAAATAAAATTCAGCTACATTGCATGAGATACCCTATCTCAAACAATAGCAAGAGTCAGACATACACTTTTACTGGTTTGATGCTTCCAAAAACACCTTAGGCTAATACACTTCACATGTAGTTGAGCCAAATTTTAATTCTGCCTTCTTCAAAGTGTGATGCAAGGACATTCTTTTCCATCAAGTTTTCAATGAAACATTCCACAATGAAAGTTCCATTAAGCTTACAGACCACTGTTACATACTTTTCAAAACATGATAATTAATAATCAACTAATCATTACCATGTCTCATTTCTGATCAACTATGGGAGATGTGTAACAGTATCAAAGGTGATCTGTGAGTCATCAATATTTTTCTCACATGTGCTATAAATTGTTTGAGACCCTTGCAGACCTCTATAGTGGCATTCTTTTTTCGTGCTATACACTAAAGGTATATACATTCGTAGCTTTTCCAGTAGTTACATTTCAGTCGTCATATTTACATGCTAATTAAAACGTGTGCAAGCATAAACATTTTTTTTTTTTAATTCCAAAAGCAAATAAAAACCCTTGGACGACAACAAGCTTAAATAACAAAATTCCATGTGTAGTAGAGATTTTAATAAAAGGTTATGATTTAGACCTGATTCTGAAAATTTCTTTCAAATAAAGCTCACAACTATTTCTAAGGGAAGATTTGCACTGTAGGTTTAAATGTGCAAGAGTCAATCTCATTCACTAGCACCAACAACCTGAAACTCATTCGGTACTATTTTTCAACCTTAAAAATGCTGACAGCACAAATAAACTGCCCAGCACTAGTCCTCACAAAAGCAAATACCATTTTTGCCCTTCAATTTTCATGTGACCAGGACACAGACCACACTTACAAACTAATAGGCAAGTGCTCCCATTAACAATATTAATTAATTTGCTCAAATGTAAATTTAGTAAACACCATTGATTTCATCATGTAAAGCTATTAAAATACAGAAGGGTAGTAGAAAGTTGCTAAAGCACAAAACTATGCTTTATAAATCGGTAACAACATAAATACCAGTAATAACAACAAATTAAAAATTGTATACTCCTGAAATATGTAAGCTTTTACATCATCAAATATTAGGCAATTTAAATTCTAAGCCTATTATGCCACAAAATATTTTATTGACTCATGAATCTGGTTCTTCTGGGTCTTTCCATGTGGAAACACTAAGTCTATTTAGTAGGAGAAGCTTGTTTTAGGCTTAAGCAACAGATAAACTAAATATATCACATTCTGTCTTCAGTTATTAAACTACTCTCATGTCAAATTCCCAAAATGCTTAGTACTTAACTGAAAGACTCATTCTAGAAGATGTGTGTAAAGTATTACCAGAAAAAAAGCCCTCCAGCTTCTATATAATGACTACTATTTTTTTAAAATTCCATGTTATTTCACATCTGCACTAAAAAGCAATTATAGACTTATTAAAAAACAATGACTGATGTTTGGCAAGCAGTTCCTTATACATCGATCTTAACTTTATCTGGGCTAGCAAGAGTGAATTATGCAATGCCTTACACAGAATCAGCATATTAAAAGCAAAAAGCAAAAGCAGTATTTCTAACATAACACTTACATGTCATATTTTAATTATTAACATTTAAAACTCATTCCTTAGCAGATGATGATTTTAAAAAATTCATTCTTTAACTCACTCTCCTTTGCAATATACAATGCAGAGGCAGCTTCTCTACTTCATTTATTTTCACCTAATTTAAACAGTCAATTAATGTTCTGCTCTTTTTTGAGAGTCAAAAATTGTCAGCTATGGCACTTCAGACTGAGTTGCATCCTGATAGGATCCCCTGAGAACAGGATTTTCCATTGGAAAGACTATTGTCTCCACCTGCCCGGTTCTGCAGAGCAGAAAGAGGAGCTGCTGGAACAACAGAAACCTTATCAGACTCTCACCATCCAGCTGCCCCTCGCGGCTGAGCAACATGCTCTGCCTGCCACTGTTAAGCCCCGTCCCTGCAGCAACAGGTGCTGCTGGCAGAACCCTGGGGCTGCACAGGGAGCATCTCTGCAGCTGGTATAGGATGCTTCCAAAGCAACTACCACCTCAGAGAGAGAGACAGTAAACCTACCTGGACCCCGGGACATGAACATCCGTGTCTTCTTGGACTCTGCCAGCCGCCTGCACACCCTCTGTCACTCACGCATTATGCATTCCCCTCTCCTACTCCTCCCTCTTCTTTGCGCAGCGTGCAGCATTCTCCTCCCTCTCCTGACTCCTGCTGCCTTCCTACCGCTGTGGAGATAAAAGGGGCTGGGATGGAAGAGGACAAAATATTTTCAAAGCCTAGCAATCACCCCCACGCTGCTGTAGTTGATATAGAGCGCTGCTGTAGTTGTTATAGAGTGCTCCAGCCGCTGCTTCGGCAATTCTTCCACTTGGCTCGGATTGTGTTGTTGTATTCCTGGGGGCAGCAAAACTGGCAGGTTTTATTACTGGATTATGACAGACTGGATTCAAGTTCTCAGCTGCACCAGAACATTCAGCTCATTTTAATTCACAGCTGCTCAGTGCTCTGCATGGGGAAACAACGTCCAATCCTAGATCAAGCATTGTAGGTGCAGCCATTTCTCTAATTAATATCAAATTTGTATTTAATATCAAACCCTGAGCCATGAGAGAGACACAAAGGTAACACTCAGATATGGTTAGTGTTGGCCCCCAAAACTCCCAAATTCTCCCATTTAATTGTAAACAAGTATCAGAGTTTCTACTCAGCCAATAAAGGATAGAAGGCAGGAACAGAGCACAGAAGTATTAGAGCCAAAAAAAGACAGGATCTAGAACACTCTGTACCTTCTGATGGCATAGCCTGGTCACTACATCAATAGTGTTGAGCTATGGTAATCATAATTTGGGAATAATGTAAACAAACTGGAAAAGGGAGAGAAGATGCTAGAGAATGAAGTAAGATTAGAAAAACTACTTAATAAAAGACTCAGACCTCAAGAAGCATTTTGCTTTTAAAAGTGATACTTCAAAGTGGGAAGCATTCCACCTAACAACTGCCACCCAGTCTAATGTAGAATCATAGTAGGATGGGATGAATTACCTCTAACAGGTGCTGATTTCCCTCCTCTCACTACAGACGGATCTCAAATGGTTGTCCCAGACTACCACCTTTCAGATACTCTGTATATAGCTACAGAGAAAATTTACATCAATGAATAAAAATTTGCTGTATAACTTATAAAGGCATGAATGACCTAATATACAGGTGGAAAAGTAGACATTAATAATCAGAACAAACTTCAGTTATGAGTGGAGGAAACAATCCATTGGGATGATTCACTAAAATTCTATTTTATAAAAAAAATTCAAGTGTACTTTTTTCTTCTAAAAGTCTACGCTGTGCATCTAAAGGCAATTTACATTGTTTGATCAGTGGTTTATATGTTTAATGACTCCTTGCACTAGTCTACAGTGATTTATCTATGAATACATTTTTGATTAATATTTCAATATGCATAATCCTGATGTACTAGCTCCAGTTTATCTGTACTGAAAACAGAGCAAGAAGCAGTCCTTCAAAGGCCAATACCAAAGAAGTCGTTTAAAGGCAGCTGCTGAATTTTACATCAGACAGAACTTAATGTATGAGCATGAGAGATAACTAGTATGTTTTTCAATACCATACTGTTATTATTTTCCTATCTAAGCCTCAAAATATAGTTCCCATATTGTTTTTCCTCTCTGGATCAACAGGTGGAAAGGATATTAGAGGTATAAGATTCTTTTTATCTTTTATTCTATAGTGCTGTTTCAGCTTGTACAACTTATTTCATGCTGCCCTTTTGTCATCCAATTTCTGTGGGAAGGTTGGCTCCTAGGAACAACTATCTTAAGGGCCGCCTCAATAGTCATCAGTTCTCAATTACAGTAGACCAGAGCATACGTTGCTAATTACTGAGCTAGAAAACTAAAGAAGACTGAGAACTCGGACTTGGGCTCACTAATTCACATGGCTATTTTCATGGGGGTCTTTCAACAAAACTGCATTCAAATTCAAAATGACGGTACCTTTTTCTGCTCTCTCTGACTCAACATGTGGTTCTCCATGTTTTAATCCGAGGATTTCCTGATTATTTTTTCTTTCATTTTTATCATACCACTCTAGGGACCTGTGCTTTGTTTTGCTACACATGAGGACGAAATAGAGTTCCCATGGGACTTTGTCAGTGATGGTCCTCAAGCAGCTGGAAGGCTGTTGGTGACTGACATAGGACACTCCACACACTTTTAACAACTCAGTATGCAGCCTACACAGCACTCCCACCCCTTACAAATGTCAGGGACAAACAATCAGGCCTGGTATTGGACCTACAACAGATCTAGCATTGCACAGAACTATGCTTCCAGGTCAGCCCTACTTCTCTTGTCGATAAAAGCAGTAAATAAGACGTACAAAGTACACCCCTCAATCGTTTGTTTGTTTGGATATCCTTTGTCTTGAATTCATTAAAACTTTGTAAGTTAAAAATGGCTCTGCTGCAAGTAAATCAATTTTGAAAGCACCCGCAATGGGCTATAGTTTGTTTGTTTGTTTTGAAATCTTGTCTTTTCCCTTTATTGGCATCATCTGAAAGGAAAGACTAGGGAAGAGGGAGTTAGAAGAAGAAACAGCTCCCTGAGAAAGAACACAGGACTTGAAGGAGCAAGAATAAAAAACATCCTAACAAAGGGCTTCAGACGTGTGTATTTTCTCTTACCTTTATATTTTAGTTTCTGTTAACAAAGATTTTTGTGTTGTATCAATGCCATTTTGTTTTCAGTACAGGTACTGATATCTTAATCCGCAAATACTAGAAAGCAAAAATAAATGCTGATAACAAAATTTTTATCCACAAATACCACTAAGTTCACATTTGTTTTCACTTGTGACATCCAAGCTTCAGAATTCTGAGCTATGCAAGTATAAAACAAGGAGATTCTGAGAATTTGGAATTTTGGTCCTGCACAGATTTCCACACAGCTCTATCAATCACTTTTTCTGGTCCTTTAGCTGAAGCAGGCTCAACTACTCAGAATTAGGAACACTAAGCACATGCATAGCTCCTTCAGAGATTAATCCTTAATTAAAATATACCAGACAAGTTATTTTTACCTCTTTCCTCTTTATAAATAAATCACTCCAACATGAAACAACACTCCAAAATAGCAACATCTGCCAGACACTGTTCCGATTAGTTTCAGTGTATAGGCAGATACTGAAGCTGATCTTACCTTTTTTCACAGAGATGGTTTTCCTCCAAGAAATTCACTTGAGCTTGGTCGTTGGCTTTTGGGGGGTTTTTTTAGTGAATTTTCTTTGAACGATGGTCCATGGTGCTGAGCACTTCTGCAAGACAGACCATATTAGAGATGACCACAAACAGCTATATTCTTCCCTGTGCATGTGCAGCTGGCTTGTTTTTTAATTCTGCTTAGATACTTGTTTTCATGGACGATGTCTAGGATGCATTCCCCTTATTCTTTCTTACTGCTTCTTCTCACTGTGATTCACACGGGTCAGCACATCTACCTGGCAGTATTGCAAAAAACAGCAGCCAGAACTAGAGAATGTGACCTTAGCAGCACAGTTGTCAGGGAACTATGCTAAAAGTCAGGCTTCAAAAGAGAGCAGAACTGACCAGGACATATCAAGGAGGTGTGTTCATATCAGAGTCTGACTAGTCTCTACTATCAGGCTTCTGGCTGGCTATTCCATAACAGCTTAAGATCATGTTTGGGTTGCCTCTTCTTCAAAATGTGAAATTCAGTTTCTGATCACTTTCTGGTTGTGACCCATCTCAACTCTCTGGAGATTCCCATCCAGACACGCCCTGCCAGAAAGATGCACAACCACTGCCAAATGTCACCTGGTCCCTCTACAGTAGTACCAGCCTACTCTCTGGCTCTACTCTCTTTCCTGAACTGTGCCACATCCTTTTGTTAGGCTAGGAATGCTTTAATATTAAAATCTGGATTTTACTGCATAGCTTCCTGATGAATTAACAAACACATGCAAGAAAGAGCAAAAGCTACACAAATGCAAACAATACTAATAAACTGAGAAGACTAAATGACAAAATTTGAGTATTATGCTTTTGAATGGGTTGCTTATGCCAGACAGGTTGATATGGAGACCTATGCAAGTAAATTCATGTTTTGATCCTCTATTTTTCAGAGATGTCCAGGATCTAAGAAAAATGAGAAGTTCCAAGCAGACTGTGCTCTTTATCAATGAACAAACATTAATAGTTTATTCTTCCTTTGATCAGTTTGGTAAAGGTTAACCTTTTTATGGTACATTCTGTTACTTGTATACTGAAAAAGCATGCTGATGTTAACATTTTAAAAGAGCATTTAACTGAAAAAATTGAAGTATTTCTATTATTAGGAAAAAGTAAATTGTCCCTGGCACCTACTCATGAAAGCCTGATATATTTTAACACATATTACAGCAGAAATGCTATCATATAGTCATAACCTTTTGATTAATGAACTTAGGATCTCATTTGACAAAACTTCTGCAAAAAGTGAGATGACTTTTTAAAAATGTTAATTTAAATACATTAAAGTGTAAAAAAATGAACAATTAATGAGAAAATAACTGCTTTGTTTCAACTTACTGCATCTCAGAATTGGCTGATCAAGCTTTAGCAGGCCATTTTGACACAATTTATGTCATTTCGTGTCACTATGATGACACAAGAAGAATGCCATCTCTGAAGGGGTGGTTTGGTCTTACAGAGTTCCATAGCTCCTTTCAAGCCACACTGGATGCTTACTGGCTTGTGTGTCACATGGAAAAACAGCAAGATGAGAATCTGGCAAGAGCCGTCTGCCTGCTCCTCTTGTACAGTTACTGTTACTAAATAAAGTCGCAGTCTTGTTTCTTCAAATCAAGTGTTCAGCTCTTCATTTGCAGCATATCACTAACAATGTACATTGTATGCAGCAAATCAGAAGCTTTTTCATAAAATATTCATCAAAACACAACTTCTGAGCATGTCAAGCGTGAGACTGTAAATTAAAAAACAATGTTTACTAAAAGTGTGTTTTTCTGAAAGTAAAACATAATAAAAATATTAAAGTCCCTCCATAATCTCTTGCATCTAATTTGTTCCTAATTACAAAGTATTCAAAAACTATTTAAACATAAAAGCAAGAGGATTCCAGCTGCTGCACACAACTTATATTGTTTTCCCAATTCACAGCTTGGTATTCTATTTGCTTCTTTTCAAATGAAGAAAACACTACTTAGAAACATAAAAAACCCCTGTTTTTCAACTTAAGAGTTGACACTTTCCTGAAATCCTTTAAGTGAAACATTGGAATATTTTCTCACTGGTTGCTTAGTTTCCTCTCTCAAAATCAAAGACAAATTACTTGAGTAAATGTGAAATTGAGTACCTATAATAAACACAAACTTTCAGTGAAAACCTGCAAGGCCAGAATTTCTGTCTCAGAAGGAACTATCTTCCATGTTTATGAATTTATGTTCCTGGTTGTGTGGAATCTTGGCATCCATCCTTGCTGTAATGTTGCGCCTACAAAGACGCACTGAAACATCTTAGCATTCTAATGCTGAGATGATGCTTCTGAGGACTGTCAAACATGCACAGGAAAAAAACAACTAACAGCTGCTAACACAGAGGATAACACACACTCTTTTCAAAGCTGGTCTGCAAAGGAAAAAATGCAACTATTCTCAATATATCTGCTTTCCGTTTAATTTACACTTTGTGCTTCAAAGACATTCACGATTTCCTTCTATTAATGCAATTCTTGACCTGCAACATTTTTAAGCTAATGAAACAACTGTATGTCATTATTTTCTATTATTTTTTCTAAAATGTTATGTATTTATGTCACTTTTCCCTGTAATACCTTAAATTTGAGTACATTAGATGCAAGAAGATGGATCATCAGACCACTTAATTATCTTGATATTGCAAAGCATCCTAAAACAACTGCATATAAAAGTTCTATACATGATTTGTTATTCTTTACCCAAGTATTGCAGAAGTGTGGACTGATGCAGTAACATCACTTGTTATATAAATATTCCTAGAAAAACATAATGCATGTAACGGTACTATGAAACACACATTTACATGGCCTTCTAATTTATGGCATTCCAAATCAAAAGAGAGGTAGTTCAGACAAGAAATAAAAAGAGATATACAGAGGAGAAGCTACTGAAATGCATGTTTAGGGTACACGGTATAAAATAACAAACCCCATATTCTTTAAAATCTGTGTAAGATCAGCTCACTTGATCTTTTAAAGTTGCTTCCAGTTTATGCCCACCATGTGTGGTGCTTCCCTGTGGTTTGTTATTTTACTTCAATGGCAGAGGGAGGAAAACAGCAAAGCTCAGTAACCATACTGCATAGCACAATGTAACCATGGAAGCATTTGTCCACTTGTCAGAGCCTCTCCAGAAGGATTCAGTCATTCATTTCACTGAATCAATATTGAAGCTTTTAAGATTTATTACTCGAGGGAGGAGGAAAACTAATAAAACAAACTCCTTGTTGCTTCCCATTAAATACATCTTGTCACAGTAGGCATATTAACACCTTGTAAACACTTTACTGGTGCCATGTGGGCAATGTTGCTAACTCTCCTGACGAATATTACTCGTAGTGCATTTGCATTCACATGCCTGATACTCACTGAAAGAACTTAAAGGTTTCTGACATGTTCTGCTGTCCCATATAGAAGCTGAATCAACTACAAAGACAAAAGTTGTAAGAAAACAAGGGTGGGAGGAATCTGTTTTAAAATTCATGAAAATGCTCCCTTCAAAGAGTCTATTTCTACTAGATCACTCTCTTATTTATGTCATAAACTGAACATTTGTAATCATATGTTAAGTGCTTGAAAAAGTTGGATGAAATGATTTATTTTACAAGTACTAAAATATGCTGTGGTTATCTAAAAATTACAAAGGCAAAACTGAAACAAATATGTTTGGTAAGAAAACCAGCTATTAAGCTATAAACTGATAAATATGCTAGATTACAAATAGCCATAGTACGCAACAATTTTTTTTTTGTTGTAACCAATTTTATGCTGAAAATTTGAAAGAAGGCATAGCAAGATGCTTACAACTACAGTATCATTGCTATTATTAATATCAGGAGCAGAGAGTATTAATTCAACAGTGAAAATTGAGGGCACCTTAAACACAGAGTCCCAGTATTTATCCACGCAGCAGGCTGCAAATGTCACACCTGCTGCTATATCAAAGATTTTCATGACTCTGAATCAGACTCTTTACCATGAGACAGCCCCCCTGCTCCAACTCCCTTCTACTATTCCCTCTCCCTTTTGTAGAAAGCTGCTCAGCATATTCCCCACTATTCCAGTCGTAAGGAGCTTAAAACAAAGGATGAAAGTAATGCCAGGATATTTCAGAGAACTCCCTCGCTTGCCTATAAGCCTCCATTCACATGGGAAGAATAGCAGAGGGGTGCAAGAGGCGGCTGCACAGCTGATAGAATTGCAGGGGTGTGTAAGGGCACTTTCCCACTCAATGGAGTGACATCAAAGGATGGTTTGCCAGGGAAAGCTTCTCAGCTGTAGAAATGTACCAGTACAGAATATATTCACAGAATATAAGACAGTGGGTTGTAAGAAAGGAAAATCTGTATCAATGAAGAATTAACCTTATCCACAGTGCTACCAGTAAGGGTGAATTATCTCTATCAAGGAGGCCAGAGGAAGCTTCTGCCACAGCTGAAATCCTAATGATTAAAAAATACCACATAACATTCAACTCCTCCCCATGGTGGTCAAAACTATCAAAATCCTTAAGCTTTTGCTGTACAAAATCAAGAAAAAGGGTTTTCTTGAGTGACAAAAAGCCAGTATTCTACATTTAAGTCTCAATAAGCACATATCTTAGTGCAACAGTATTTTCTCTTAAATCCAAGAGAAAATTAAAAAATAAATACAGCGTATGGTAAAGGGAACTAGAAAGTAGACATTGTAAATTATACTACATAAATTATAGGAGAGTAAAGACATTAGGGAAAACCACTATGTTGGCAAGACAGTGACAACTTTAATAACCATATTTTAAATGTCCATAACAATCAATTAAGAAAATACAAAAAGAATTTAAGAATAATACAGCCTGACAGCAAAACTAGCCAAAATAATGTAAAGGTTTATGTGGTATTTTACTTATAAGGAGGTAAAAGAAATTAATAGAGTAAATCATCCTGGTTTAATTTTTAAGAACGTGAAAGAAATGAATAAAGTAAATAATATCGTATACAAATAGTGCAATTTGGTTCAATTCTGAAATATTATAATTTGAATGACAGTAATTGTGCTGGTAGAGGAGAATTGAATAGTTGGAGGACTTACTTTTTAATCACATTACCATGTAGTAAAGACACAGTGCAATGCTAGTAAGCAGTGACTCCTATGTAAATGGATTAAAAACTTTCTGGTAGATCTTCAAAAGCATTCTGCTGTAAGAGGTTACAAATAAAATATATGTTTGTGGCAGAGTGGCAGAGAGAAGACTCTCTTGGTCAGGCATGAAAAATATGACACTGATTATGTGGATGACTATGACTAGATTTATTACTAATACAGTATCTAAATATTGTCAATGCGGTATATAATATAAGCAGGTCTAAAGGGTTATAGTATCAGCAGGCTCAGCAAGAAACATACAGGTTTACAGTCTTTGACCTTACAGAATGCACAACTACAAAGCAACAAAGCAGCTATGGAGCTACTTTAGGATTTTATCTCTGTGTGTGACCAGACCTTTGTGCTTTTATTCACTCATCCAAAAGTGAGTGTTCCCTGTCTTTGGGCTGGAGATACCCTGCAGGCATCCCTAGGAAGCTGAATTCCCACTCAGAAGCTGCCAGCAACCTTGAGAGACAGTTTTCCCCATTAGCTCAATCTCCAGCAGCATATTATACCATTTTGTAGGCCGATGTGCACCAACACCAATTGCAATCATCAGAACTCCCTCATTCCTCCTGCAATTCCCACCTGGTGTTCTCACCTCAGGACAAATCCCATTGCCAATCAGGGATAACTGCAAGAGAGAAGGAGTTGAAGACTTGACTATCTTTGGTCGCTGCCTCAGCATTTCATTAGAAACAAATAAAGATATTTCTATTATGCAGTTCAAGAAGGGTTAAAAATAAATCTGCTGCTCCTCAACACTCTCTCCCTGTAAATACAAAAATCACACCTGGATGTTTATGACATAAGTATTAGCAGAAAGGAAATGACAATATTACAGTGATACAGCTCACCTGGTAAACTGGCTCCATTAAATCAAGTCATGTTACCACAGCTGAATACCTTCAAAGCTAAAATATAAGTCTTCTGGACCATTTCCATCTGAAGAAACTCAGAGAAGAGGTTTACCATCAGTGTCCAATGCAATTCTGCGACAGGAAAAACAAAAATAAAAAACACTGCAATCTTCAGATACACTGATCAACAACAGATTAGTGAATAGTAGTTGGTGTGGTGGAATCATTTACTTTTGTATATAGCACAAATGGGGAGAATATTTGAAGTTGCATAAACGGTGCCCGCATTTTAAAAACAATGCTGAAACCCATAAAGGATTCAAACAAATCAAATTACCAAAAACTGAGAGCTAGAGAAAGCAGAGAGCAGAAGATAACAAATTCTGAATGTTTAATTCATTAAAAATAAACGTGGTAAAGACTTGAGGACAGTGTAAAAATTCCCTCAGAGAAAAACCAAGATGAATACTGAAATGGTTCTTTACTTTAATCAGGGAAAACATAACAAAAAGTAACAGCTATTCGTACTCTTTATTACAGCAAAAATCATCCTGCAAAAATAGGAATATATGATAATCTTTGAAACTCACAAACAAACAAACAAAAACCCAACAAAACAAACAAAAAAGACCTTCATAAAACCCACTTCACTTATCACACTACAGAAACACTTATTCATCAATAGAGTTATACAAATAGGAGTCCAGAATCTTACAGCAAAATTCATCTGTGAATAGTCTGAAAGAAATTTTCAAGAATCTATACTCCATTTTTGCAGGCTGTTTTTACCATAATTGATAGATTTTCTTATTCAGAGGATACTTGAGCAGAATAAAATAAAATGTAAATCAGAAGCAAATATGCAGTTCTTTACATTTTTTTGAAAACTAAATATCAAACAACCAATGCACCCTACTGGCTGCGTTATGGAAGACACATAGCATATTTCTATTTTGAATACACATTAAATTTAAATAAAATTAATTTAAAAAGTAACTGATTCTCATCAAGTAACCAAAAGGAAACAGCAAATATGTGAAATATGAAACAGAGAAAATACAGTCTCAATCCAATGACCTTATCTCATTTATTCTCATTAAAACCATAACAATACTAAATTAAACAATTAAATTTTGTGGTAATTTTTAACCCATTCTTCTTGTTGGAACCTTGCTAACTAAAAAGAGTTTTGGCTAGTTTTGAGGATCAATGGTTGGACGCAATGACCTTAATAGTATTTTGCAGCCTAAATGATTCTATCATTACGGCTAAATGTAAACATGTAAATATTTCCACCGGAGAACAGACTACACAGTGTCTGTACATTTAGCATTATTTGCTTCTTGCATACTTCTAGTGTTCTTAAGTAGCTCCTCTTACTGCTTCTTACAGTCACAGCTTAATGACTTTATTTGGTCTCCACTGGAGTTGCAGATCTACCTCAACATTACTATTTCCTAAGATTGTCCTACCATTCCTAATTACCAAGCAGAGAATAGAGACAGATAGGCTGCATATTTATTTCTGCGTGATTCTCTTAATGAGTCATAACTAATCACGCCATTCAAGCAATTAAAACCTACATTTAGATAATTGACACTAGCTATCTAAATGTAAATCTAGCCCTGTGTTCCCAAATCATATAATGACTTACAAAAACAGTGGTGGCACGTGACATGTAGGTAGTTTCCAGCTGGAAAGAATATGTCTGGGATTTTTTTAATTAAAAATTACTAACAAGTTTTGCAGCCCTCTTACATCTCCTTTATAATTCCTTTCTATTAATTTATTAAGATCTTTTTAATATTCCTAAGTATATACTTAACTTCCTAGCTCTGATCAGGCTACATCAGACATAGCACGACCAAGGGGACTGTGGTACAGATTCGTGCAGTTGCTGTTGGAATGCCATGGAGTGATTAACACTGACCCTGTTGCTCATTGAGAATGCACTATTAGGATATGCAAAGTAACTTACATGGGGATGGAGAAAGGCTGTATTCCTATTAGCATTCATGGCAGCTCCAGTCTTGTTCATCAAGTTTGGAATATACCCTTTTGTTATTGATGGGAAAATGTCACTAGTTACAAATGGTAACATACAGGGGTGTAGCAGGGTCAAAGCAAACTCCAATACTTTCTTTCGCCCTCTAAGGCAGAGTGCTGCTTCAGCAGTTCTTTTTTGACCTGATAGTACACCTTTTTAGATAAAAGAAATGGTGAAATTCCCTGTCCTGATCTTTGCCGTAGCCTCACCACCCAAAGATTAAAGAAAACCTCCAAAAGGATATGCCATTAGTGGCGTACGATGGGACAATCATTAGACACCACTGCAAACATCACTGCATATGAAGTCTGCCTTCAAACAACTCCTCTCCAGGTCCACCCACCACTCTGACAGGTCTCATAAAACAGTCTTTCAACAGCATGAATAGGGTCTGAGTCATCAGTTTCCCAGCTACAGACAACTACAGTCGCTTCACTTCTATTACTGAAAGCTTTCTTTAAAAACCAAAACAAAACTGCTTCTTGCTGCAGATATCCCTTGCCAGATGTGGCATTACACCTCTTTATAGATGGAATCCTGATTCACAAGGTTAAAATTCATTTTCTTCAACTTGAGATCCCACGAGAAAACTCAGGGTTTATTGGGAAATCATTCAATTTTGTCACCTTAAGTATTGCTCTTTCTGGAAATACAGTTGGTGGAAGATTCATTCTACTTGCATTTGGCATACCCAGAAAGACATAAAATCATTCTGGGACTTCTACAAGTATGTTCATACATTTGTCATGTAATCTAACTATTTAAGCTTGTCTTTGTTAAGAGTGAGGTTGTATCTAAGCCTTCAGTGCAGCTATGCTAATCAGCACAAGCTGTGCATCTGATCCATGATAAAAATAGGAAGCTTACTGCTGAGCAGGCTTTGATTGGGAAGATGCTATGAGAGAAGAAAAGAAATTGCCCTTCAAAGAGACACCACGCTGCTCGCCGTTAATTACATCTAGAACACTCAACAAGGAAAATGTTACGTGGGGCCAAGTGCCAAGAAAATATCCCTACTTAGGTTACTAAATGGTTTGGAAATGGTCTCTTGACTTGTTTAAACAGGATTTCCTACCTGCAGGAAGTTGGACCTAGCTAGTAGAAGCTAATTTTCAGGCTTTCTTATTCTGCATTTGTTAAAATATTGCAGTAGATGCCAAGTGTAATTAGAATTTCCTCAAACCGAAGTTTCTTACATCAGTACTATTCCATGGTTCTCCGCAAAGGGCAGTGATCTGGGCAGACTTCCTTGAAATGGCCAGATCATTATTTTAGGCTTACTGCTGACTTCTGTACCTGAGAATATTTATATTCTTTCTCTTACAACACAGAAATTCTATGCTCTTGAGAACATTTTGCTTTTCTTGTAGATGCTATTTAGCTAGAAAAAGCCTTAGGAATTTTTAATCACATTGAATCACATTAAATCACATTTTTAATCACATTTTCATTTTAACTCATCCATCCCTCATTCACAATAGAACACTATTTTAAGATAGCTATAGATATATGTATGTGTACATATATATATATATATGTTTACTCTTTAAAATAGGGCGAGACACAAGAAAACACTGCACCTTGATAGCTTATTTTACAATGTCTGGAAACGTGGCTCCAATCAAGCTTCTGTGGGTCTGAAGGTGACACTCAATAGAGCTACACAATTGTTCGCTCTTACATTCATGTCCCTCAGACTCAAGTCATCTAGTTTTCAAAACTCAAACACGTTTCTAGCCACCTTGGCTGTTCAGGAAAGCCTGGAAACATCATATGACAAAGCTCAAAAACAAAAAGAAAAACCCCCATTATTTAAAATTACTTTAAAATTAGATTTAATTTTTATAGGAACCAGACTTACAAATGTATTTGTCTTCAGCAACAATGCAATCATTTGTTACAACATATTTAGCCTAGCCTTAGAGCTGTCAGTTTTTGTAAGAAATATTGTACTTGCTCCTGCTGTAATCAAAAACTTCCTTCTAAGGCTGTGTCAGGAGAAACCCACACTGGGTTAAATTTACTAGTTAAGACTAGGAAATCTTTCTATTGCCTCAGCACCCCAACAGCTGCTGACAGTCCTTTAGAGTGAAAATTACTTTACTAGGGGAGGAAAGCTGAAATACCTACAGGGTTCAATTTACGGTTTCTCTCGTTAGAAACATACATCAACGTGGGCTGCACACCTGTAGCTCTGCAGGACCAGTCTTGAGGGGACAGGTGTGGGGGCATAAAAGGAAACTTCCCGGCAACTTCTGAGGGCGCAGCAGTGCAGGATTAGCAGGTATAGGATGTGCAGAGGAGCTGCGAATACTTAACAAGCAAAAAGGGGTCTCTTACTGGCCCAAATACACGGTAGCTTCGTACCCGAGCAGCCTCCATTTCTTCACAAAGAGGATCAGCAAAAGCGAAAACAAAACCCCACAGCTAAACTCGCACATGGGCGGCTCGAGTGGAAGTGGAGGTAAAGCGCCTCCCAGAACAGCGCCCCGGCCTCCAGCGCCGGGCGGGTCAGCGGCGGGACCGCGACACACGGGCGGCGGGACCGCGACACACGGGCGGCGGGACCGCGACACACGGGCGGCGGGACCGCGACACACGGGCGGCGGGACCGCGACACACGGGCGGCGGGACCGCGACACACGGGCGGCGGGACCGCGACACACGGGCGGCGGGACCGCGACACACGGGCGGCGGGACCGCGACACACGGGCGGCGGGACCGCGACACACGGGCGGCGGGACCGCGACACACGGGCGGCGGGACCGCGACACACGGGCGGCGGGACCGCGACACACGGGCGGCGGGACCGCGACACACGGGCGGCGGGACCGCGACACACGGGCGGCGGGACCGCGACACACGGGCGGCGGGACCGCGACACACGGGCGGCGGGAACAGACTCGTCCCCGGCGGTGGCGTAGCCCCGCCATGCCTGCACGGATGATCCCGCCGGCGCTGCTTCCCGCTCGCCGGCCTCCCTCAGAGGGCGGGGCGGGGGCGGCGCTGCGGACGTGGCGGCGCGGCGGCCATAACGGAGCGAAGCCATGCGGGGCCCTTCCTCCCTCTGCCCTCCCCCCAGGGGCCGGCGGGCGCTGGGCGGGGGTGGAGACGAAGAGGAGGAGGAGCCGCCGCCGCCGCCGCCGCCGCCGGGGTGGGGCTCGCCTTAGAGGGCGCCACGCCCGCGGTGCGTTGTAGGGCCGCCTGCGGAGTATGGCCGGCAGGGGTGCGGGCAGCGGCCCGCAGGGACCCACCGTGGCGCAGCCGCCCGCCGGCGGTCACCTGTACCCCGTGGTGAGCGCCGAGAGCGAGGGCCCGGAGGAAGAGGGTGAGGTGTCGGAGCTGCGGCCGCGGGGCAGGGAGAAGGTCCGGCGGAGCACGTCAAGGGACAGGCTGGATGACATCGTGCTGCTGACGAGGGACATCCGGGAAGGGGACACGCTGAACGCGATCGCGCTGCAGTTTTGCTGCTCGGTAAGGGCCGTGGGGACGCCGCGGGCCTCAGGAGTGGAAAATGACGTCAGGGTGTCACTGTGGCAGCAGCGTTCCGGTTCCGTGGGCTTTAACCCCGAAAGCTACTGAAAGCGCACGAAACAAGTGCATGGCTTTGCTTGTGGCGCTCTCAGAGACCACACGTTACAGTCAAAGGTCGTCACTTCAGTGCCATCCTCGCTGTTAGACTGGTGACGAGGGGGGTTGTTGCTGAACCACTTAAAGGTTTGTGTGGAGCCCTAATTCCATGAAAGTAGGGGGAAAACCCTCTGTAGTCTTATTCTGAGTTCTGCTAAATTGCCTGAATATTTTATGCTTGAACTTCTTGTACCGTTGGGAACGTTCTGCCCCTGTACACCCTTCTTGGTGCTCACTGCTTCTAGCTCAGTTTTTACCTTAGTCTGCTGAATGCCTTGCCTACCCAGTAATTTTGGCTGGCCTGTACTAATTAAGGCGGTGGCATCTGTCCTGGCTTGCGTTTTCAGTTTTAACACAAAATCAGTGGTGTGTTTTGGTGGGACTGAGTGCTAAGTGTGCATGGGCCAAGAGGTCACATTCAGAATCCATATTTTACAGAACTCTTGCTGTTGTCTAATTTTTCAGGCAGAACCAGAATTGGGAGCCTCCTGTTGTGAGCTTAGGTACTAAAGTCTTGACATAACTATTTCCTAATCATGGCAGACCTTAGCTTCATTACCCAGTTCTTGGCTTCAGAACCCACTGCAGTTAAGTATTTGGGGCATGTTTACTAGATCAGGCTTCAATAAAAAATGAGATAACTGAGTTGCGCTCTTTCTTGGAAATTCAGGAGAATGTGGAAGAGCGATCCTGGAGTTTTAGGCAAAAAGTATAACTTGCGTTGTGGTGGGATCACTAACCACTGGGTAAATGCTGCATTTGGCAGGTTTTTATGCTAATCCAATTTATTCCACATGGGACACATAAGAAGTACCTTGTTATAGGACCTGAAAAACTTATTCATGTTATTAAGTTGATGTGAACTTGGGTACAGTGTATCTTAAAATGGGCACAATTCCTGCGTGCTTTGCAGGTGTTGCAGAAAAGCACTGGGTTGGAAGTACTTCATTACAGTGAGGTTTGTGGCTGTGCCGTCTATGGTGAGGGAGTTCCTATCTCAGAGTGAAAGCCAGTGATTATGCAAGGGCACTTAAATCCCTGCAGAGTATTTTTCACATTAGACTTAAAATCTGAACTTACTGAGAGCAAAATGAGATTCATTTTGAGCAAGAATAGGGAAAGGGGAGAGCTGACTTGGGTAGGGTGGATGACACTTTTCAGTTATGCTTGGTTTCTGTCTTAGCCCTCAGAAGCAGCAAAAAACACAGCTGTGGCTAGATAAATTGGAAACTCACTAATTTGTAATATTCCTAATTCAGAAGTTTTCATTTTAATTAGGAACTCGGTAAGTTACATCATTTGAAAACAGAGTTTAAATCTCATTCATTTCACAGAGATAGTTACCAAGCGATGGATGAACATAGATTATGTAAACACATATTTGTGTTGTGACTTTCAGTCTTCTTATATGAAGTGACAAGGTTTGTTACCTCATAATTAATTTACTTCTTGCTGTAATGTTGTTCAGATTTGGTCTTTGACCTCTTCTCACTTCATACTGTTTGAATGGGTATCCGTTTTAAAAAAAAAAAAAAGTAAAGCAAAATAAAGGTCTTGCCTTTGTTTCCATAAGAAAGACTTGTATTTCTGAAGGGTATGGTACTATTAAGAGAGTTGTGTTTCAATAGGGCTGCAATGTTTTAACTGTTGTTCCTATTTTTAGGTTGCAGATATCAAGAGAGTTAACAATCTTATCAACGATCAAGATTTCTTTGCCCTGAGGTCTGTCAAAATTCCGGTGAAAAAGTTTAGTGTATTGACTGAAACGCATGTCTCTCCAAAAGGAAGACAAGTCCTTCGGCCTGCTCTCTATTCCCCAGAAGTGCAGGAAACGTCACTTTCTGATAAATTCTCTGCTAATGAGACTGCTGGCAACTTCTTAAAAGAAGTGGATCGAGATATAGAAGAAATAGTGAAGTGTAATGATACAAAGAAAGAGAATCTTAATGAAGTTGTTTCTGCTTTAGCAGCCCAACAGGTCTGTTTTGAAACTGATGGTAAAACTAAAAAAAGCAAGGATCCTTACTACGGAGCAGACTGGGGTATAGGATGGTGGACAGCGGTAGTGATTATGTTGATCATTGGCATAGTAACTCCAGTTTTTTATCTCCTGTATTACGAAGTTCTGGTGAAAGCAGATGTCAG
Organism: Chiroxiphia lanceolata; assembly: GCF_009829145.1. Lineage (NCBI taxonomy): Eukaryota > Metazoa > Chordata > Aves > Passeriformes > Pipridae > Chiroxiphia > Chiroxiphia lanceolata. The sequence continues at coordinate 50,965,075 of NC_045671.1, read as the reverse complement.
TCACCATTCTACAATGGAATCTTCCCATTTGTTTGTCACAGCGGTATCGCATCAGAAACAAATAGAAAATGGAATAAATCCAGCGAATGTTATCAATGTTGATAATCAAGGAGACTTTCAGCATTAACAACAGAGTACCACATGTAACTTATTGGTAGACACATAACATAGTGTTAGGCAAAGGGGAAACCACAGAATGCAAAATGTATGTGGAACGCAGAGGAAACGAGTACTGATGTATGACTTGCCCTCATGGGTAGTGTTCCACCACAGGGATATTTCTGGGGATCATGTAATCTCTGAATATGCCTGAGACAGGCAGTTTGCAAGATTGGGATACAAATTAAGCTATAAAATCGTCTCTGAAGCTTTGCACTTTTTTTCTATTTTGATAGACATATGTTTTTTAATTAATGATGAGGTGAAAAAATGTAGTTTGAACTAACACACAAGGAGTCTCACTGTGCGTTTTACAGCCCAGAAATGGGTATATGGGGATATCTTAACTTTTAAACATCTGAAAATATTTACAGAATTCATAGTACTCTTCACTTTTTAATATCAGGTTTACAGTTGTCAATTAAAATGCTGTTCTCATATTTTTCTCTTTCTTACAGAGTAAGATTTTTTTTTTTAGAACCCAGTCATTCCATAATTAATTGCCACTATGAAGTTCCTTTTTTACAAGTGACTTCTACAGAGGCAGTATCAAATACTTAAGCCAGAATCTTTAATTCTTGTGCCTGTGGTCAGCCCCTTCTACAGTACTTTTCAATGTAGGCAGTAGGATAATTTGTTTTCTCTGTGTGTGACACTGTGCTTCAACACAGTCCAGTTGAGAGAGTCGTCCTGAAACTTCACATTCTTCTGTCATATGCTGCTGAAAACTGACTGGACTGCATTCTCATCTGGTCAGCTGTGTGTAGGAACGAAAGAAGTGCAGAAGTGTGGCACCTTGCTGTAACATGAATTTTTTTTTCCCCCTTCAGCCAATCTCAATTCAGGACCAGGTGATTCTTCAGACACCAGTCATGTGGGTTCTGAATATGCTAATGGTCTTGTGCCCATGAACCTCAAACACTTTTTCCTGAAATCTCCTAGAAAACTTCATATGAGATTTAATGCCTGATAGCAAATTGCAGCAAAATAGACAAGTTGCAGCTTCAGACTTTTTCTTTACATAGTAGCGTATTTTACATGTTCTTGAATGTTTCACATGGAGTTTCATGATTAACCTTGGTTTTCCCCTCTTTTTCTCCTCCCCCAACCAAACCAACAACAATCAAAACAAAACAAAAAACAACAACTCTGGACTCTTCATACAGAAAGAAGGAGTTACTTGTGTACTCAGAATACTTTTAAATAAAAAATGAGATGGTGCCTATAATTTTTTTTGTTGTGTTTACCTTGTGGAGCAAAACTCCATTGCCCTGCTCAAAATACTATTCATTACCAAAACCCAAGATTAAGTAACTTGATTATAACTTACAAAGAGAGAAGTGGAAAAATAATCAGTATATAATGTGTCAGCTTTTTTGCTGCAAGCTTATTTACTAGTTTGCTTCTTCCCCCATCATTCTGTTCCTGAAATCTCAACAGTTCTAATACTTTATCCTTCCATTTCTTACAGATTCGTCAAAGCACATTAAATTAGCTATTGTGATGATGCAACATAAGCCTCATTTACTGCACATACCTGAACTGATGGGTATTAAATTGCCATTGGTGTAGAAGTGAAATTAACTTTGGCTGTGGTCTGACTAGGTCAGGAAGGTCTCTGTTGATGTAAGGATACAGAGGTCTGTAGTTAACTGATGCTTTTTGTTATATGGTGGCACAGATGAAGAGATCTTTGTCCCAGGCTTTGGGCCTTTACAGTGTTGGAATACCTGTGGCTTACTGTCCCCTTGATTTACCTTAGGATAAGTAGTCCTTGGAAAAACATAAAGGGACAGGTCTTTAACTGGACTGTATTACATTCTAATCAAGAGCCTGGAATGTTTTTACAAATGTATGACATAGCTTATTTCATGCAGCACTTTTTATCAGAAGATGCAGTAGGTCTTTTTCCAAGATTGTAGGACTCCTGGTCCTATTAAACTACAAAGATGAGCTGGCATGGTTTTCTCCAGGACGCAGGGATCTTTACTTTTTTTTTCCAAAGTTCAACACAACTGGAAATGCATCATCACATCAGCTCTGAATAAACAGGGTAACTGCTCTGTAAGAAACTTATCTGACTTAAGTTAAAATCTGTAAAGTTAGTCTTCCAGAAACTGACTTCTTAAAAATAAAACCACCAACAAAACACAAAATAACTGAGTTGCAAATCACCTTTTGGATCAATTGCAACATATTGATCAGGAAGTTGGTTTTAACTTAAGTGCGTATTGCACTGTTGGATCATATAAAATTGAAGTGTTTTAAATCTGCTATTCTTTGGAATATATTGTCACAAATAGTCTTTGTATAACTTTTATAAAGCCTGAAAATACAACTTTGTAAAACACTTCTGGGTGAGGATGCAAGTCTTATTTTAATTACTTCTGCTCTTCTGCTTTTAGAAGAACATAAGTAATACATGTAAAATAAAGGTTTTATTTTAGAAAGCGGTGAAAGTGGTGCATATAATATATTCTTAGCTGTACATACTGTGCATGTTTTATTACAGGAGGCCCCTACTTGTATTTGTTTTGGCCAGTTTTTATGTATGATCTAAAATAAAAATCCTTGGCTAGCAAGCATTTTGTTGGCAGTAGCTGCATATAGCATTTACATCTAGCATACCGTAACTGCAGCCTTAATGGTTTATCCTGTTCATGCCTTGTAAACTTGGAACTTTTCCGCATAAGTTTCTGAGAACTTGTAAATTCCCAGAAGTAGATATGAAAAATTAAGGTAGGGATTGGTGAAATTCTTGGTGATATGACTACACACAGAAAGCAATCTTCTTCTTCTATGCTGTAAATACAGGATTTGAATAGATGCCTGTCAAAATCTGCAGTTTGCCGACAACCAAAGAACAGTTTCATTGTCATTATGGTCTTGCAATAAATTCTAAGCTATCAGAAAATCAGCTTCTAAAAAGAGTTGCACCTCTTGAAGAGCACAATCTCACTGCTCTTTAAAAGTGCCTTAGCACAGAGCTGTGTCCTTGCAGAACTTGGCATGTACCTAAGCAATGGCCTTATTTGCCATTGTTAAACCAGTCGTAGAGGGCCCAGCCTAAGACTTTGCAGTTCCCTCTGGAAGACAGTGACTACAGTTTACCTTTCAAAGGTCTCAAAAAGACCTGATTTTTCCCAGAGTAGTATTTCTCAACAGTGCAGCAGGGAGGCAGTTGTCTCATCCACTAGCAGTATGATGGGTGGAGGAAGCCATTGGTCCTCAAGAACTACTGTCTGCTATCAGGATACAGGAAGGAGACATGCCCTGCATGGGGCAAACAGCCAGCAGCAGCAGTTACAGTTATGGCAAGTGAATTTAGTTTTCAGCATGCTTACCTAATTCACATCTTCTATCTCTGTTTTGTATATCACACACAAGAAGCAGGCACACCTAACTGCTGATGTGTGATGTTAAAAAGAAAACTGAAAGAATGTATTTCCTATGCAATGCAGTAGAATCTTTATTAAACATTTGTATTCAATAAACACTTCAAAATAAAAGTGATATACCTCTGAGGTGTGACCTGCATAGTATTTTAGTTTAATTTCCTTTACATATGATACATATTAGAACATTTAAAAGCTACACCTTAAGGACTAAATTCTTACTGCATATAGAAGTGCATAGAATAATGCAGAACTGTTTCCCAGTCACAAGTGAGGTGAAGTACTGCTTGACAGAATGCCAGACATGTAAGGAAAACTACTGTAGTTTCCTTTGCTGATAAAAAGAATTGGTTTTGTTTAAAACTTTTCATTAGAGCCAGTAACAGCACTAGTTAACAGGAACATGTGTTAAGAAAATAAAAAATAAATTAAAAAAAAAATCCAAAAAAAAACCCCAAACCCAAAAAACTACAACAATCAATAGTAATGTAATTACACTGACCAATAATATTTTGTACCATCAAAAGATGACACAAAGAATGCACTGTTACTGTATTATTCAAACTCAGTAACAAATTTTCAAAACTTCAGCTTTTGTTTTTAAATAAAATTGATGTTTCCAAACATTCTGGTTTTGCTATTCTTAGCATTCTCCCCTTGCTTTTCTAATTAAAACCTCATGCATTAAAATACTGCACCACATTCTTTTCTTACATTTTTGGGTTTTATTTTCTATTGATTTGCTGTCTGTTTCTGTCTTGTTTGTTCTGTAGGAAGTAAACAAATGCATTAACAATTACATAGATACATATCTGCCTTCTCACTTAACAGCTCTGTGAGGTAAGAAAGTCTGCAACAGGCAGAGAAACTGAGGCAAAGGACTGAAATTTTCACTAACTGGTGAAACCAGGATTTTGTAATTTCCTAACTTCTGCCATAAATTCTTTTTAAATCAAATTGTCCTTAATTATGACTTAAGGTGATTCATAAAGGTAATGTAATACATTTTACCAAAATACTAAAGGCAATGTATTCTTCTAACTACAGTAATGGCTTTTCAAATTACTGTCATATTGTTTGTCTATATTTCTAAGGTTTTTTCAAGTCAGTTTATATTAAAGTGCTTAGTCATCAACTATTTCTAGTCACCTGAACTCAGAAGTTACATAAGCTTCTTCAGAGAAGTCAGCTGCCAAATGCAAGCAGTTTATGTCCATAAAGGCCATATCTCTTTTGCTGCAGTCATCAAGAATTTCATGACTGGTTTCAAGATTTCACTGCTGAGGCACAGAACTGACTAGTACAAATGCTTAGGCACAATTTCAAGTAAAATGCATACATTCTTTTTCTGTGCAGAGGCGACACAATGGCATATAGCTTACTCCATCAGGAGGCATTCCAGAAGACCTTAAAAAGGTGCATATCTGCAAAACACTTGGCAAAAAAACAAAACAAAGGATCTCATATCCTCTTTTACAGCATAATACAATTAAACTCCAATGTGGTTTTGGAGAGTCTGCTTAAAACCAATGGAGCTAAAGCATTAGGTCTGTTGATATTCAGCCTACCTCCAGAATACTACTTCAAGTAGTGTAAGGCTTGAGCAGTGTAGCACCTAGCAACCACAGTTAGTATGTTGCTTCATCCATATTGTCATCACTGCCATCACCAAAGTCATCTCCATTGTCAAAATAGGAGGAAATGTAGTCATTTTCCTAAACCAATTGAAGAAAAAAATCTATCATTTTATCTGTGGAGAAGACAATTTATAAAAGAAACATCCTTTAAACTGCACTTGAGTGCCCACCTTTTAAAACAGTAGTAGATTTTATTTTCTTGGCAAAGAAAAAGGAAAATACTCCAATGAAGTTCTGATACCTATGAAAGAAGAGGCATCACTGTTTTAGTGATGAAAAAGAGTAATTGTATGTATTGATTGTGTCAGGACACATTCCTGTGTGCAAGATCTTTTTTTCGGAGCTCTTTGTGAATAATAAGTCTAAACCACTCATTTAAATGAACTACAACAAAATATAGTACAACAAAGATCATTAATGTAATAATGCCTCCCACAACAACTCTCCCTTGGCATCAGAGAAGCTAGGGACATTTCTTTGGCTTCCAGCCAACACAGTACTCAATGTATAAAGAGGAAAACTAACATTATACCTCTTCATGTTCCTCTTCACCGTATTCATCTGGCTCTTCTGCTTCTTCATCATCTTCACCTTCTTTGTCTTTTGTTTTGTCTTTCTCATCTTCAGATTTTTCTTCTTCATCATCCTTCTTTTCCAACTCCTGTCACAAGGCAATCTGCTTTACAAGGTAATCCCATATTACAGTGACAGCAATTCATAATACCAAAATATTAAGCTGCAGTTAACAGCAAGACAGCATAACAATGCTGTGAAAATGCTGACATTTAAACCAACATGATGTGAAGCACAGGAACTTCATACAGACTTGGTCAAGCATCAGCCATCACACTTAAAGGCTAAAAAAGCATGGCTTGTGTTACAGACTGAGATGATGATTTCCCTTTACCATCCACTGATAGCACAGTTGACAGGAGAAGGCCGTGTCATTAACTGATAAAGCAATACCATATACTCTATGTAATAATATAACTGCACCAAACAACTGATGGATCACCACAAGAAAAAATACAAAGGTGTTCCACCTTTAAGCTTCCCATTCCCACACGGCGAGTAATTGCCTGCAAAACAGAGGTCACTTCCTAAGTTTCTCTTTCTGTATGTTTCTTCCCTCTCAACTTACTAAATTGTTTAAGTTCTCACATCAGTAGAATCATAGAATCATAGAACAGAATCATAGAATCGATTGGGTTGGAAAAGACCTCCGAGATCATCGAGTCCAACCCTTGGTCCAAATCCAGTCCATTTACTAGATCATGGCACTCAGTGCCACGTCCAATCTGCGTTTAAAAATCTCCAGGGATGGTGAATCCACCACCTCTCTGGGCAGCCCATTCCAATGCCTGATTACTCTCTCTGTAAAGAATTTTCTCCTGATATCCAATGAATGGTGAAACAGCAATAGATTTAAAAGCTCTGGTACCAGTTTCTCCTTCAGTAAGCTCCAACAGTAGCTCTGCCGTTCACATTAGTCTGTATTGTTACCCAGTGAAGAGCAACTGGTTGTTGTGTTCAGGTACAAACAGGAGCTATCCAGGCTCTATCCTTACTCTAACTCTTGTGCCACCACAGTGCAGAACAGCTGTGTGCCAGAGTAACATGACAAGGCCAGAATAAAGGCTGTTCTGGTTATTTCATTTGTACCAACAAACATACTAGGTTTCATTTTCCTTCAGCAATCTCTAGTGTACAATTTAGAAAGAGTATGCACATCTTACCTCAATTTTTTTTATCACATCCAGATTACTTTTAGGCTCAAAGTTTTTTGCCTTTTTTGGTTTTGCACCTGGTGAAATAAAATACATCACTATTATTTTTTTAATACGGAAAGCACAAATTCTTTTGTTTTACTTGGTTTTACAAGCTTACATCTTGAGTATGCCAGGGAAATCCTATACTGGCTGTATTAAAATTACCTTAGACTTTGAGCTACATCATTCATAGAAGTGTAAGTGCCTGGTTTATGTAAGACATGCTTAGAAGGCCAATCTGAAATTCAGTTTGAACAAGTAGTTGACCAAAGGTTTGGCTAAAGTATGATGTCCAGCTTCACAAAAGACTTGTCAACTACCTGCTCACAATATGTTATGAAACTAGAACAAAATCTCACTTGTTATTTTTCATCATCTTGAAAAGACAGAAATTCATTGTTACTAATTTATACAATACAGTAATGACAGCTGGGTACTTCAGATAAGTAGAGTTAAAAAAAGGAACACAACAGTTCATTAGCTGTAACACAGAAGGCATGGTTACTGTAGCTACATGGCTCTTGGGCCATAGCTGGCTCTCATCTAATGAGTCCACAAAATGTATTTGCACCTAGCCCCCTGATTCATGAACATGATCTTTACCAGGTTACTCCCTGATTAATTATATGGTGGAGCAAAGGTCAAAAATAGCATTCCATACACCCAGGTAAGAGCTACCTGAATTGCAGCACCCTGTATCAAAGTTGCCCAAATACCAGCCTAATACTCAAGGAAGCAGAACCCTGAGAACTGCTGAGCAAACAACTGTATTTTGTCAAAAGCATTTGCCATATGTAACACTGAGTTTATTTCAGTGTTTTGCCTAGGAAACACTTATGTGACTAAAGCACTGCAAAGAGCTGAGGGGAGTCAATCTGCTCTGTAAAATATGAACATCAAAGAAAACACATCCAGAATGAAGTAGGCTTTTAAGGAAAACAAGTGTAAAGTGCAATTGAGAATTATCATCTCTGCACAAACTCCTGCAGGCTTTTAGATTAAATGCAGATAGAACAGACATGTAAGATTTGTCCTTAAATGCCAAGCATCTTTAGCCCTTATCATGAAATTAGAGATACTGACCAATCTTTAGTAGAACTTCAAGTGAAATAGCTCTCTACATCATATACCCTAGAGGGGCAAGGGAATACAATCTAATCTGATTTCCAAATACCCATTCTCGAAGTACTTGGGCTAAAATGCATGTACCTGATTGCTATATACATATGCATATGGCTGGCCTACAATGTCAGCTGAACCCAGGCAGCACCTTTTTTTTTTTTCTGGGGTTTTTTTTTCTTTTGTTTATTTTTTTGTTTTTGGCAGGCAGTGCTGGTATCTAGAACACTGTGTTCCGTAGCCCAGGGTCAGTGTGGGAGAGATATGGAATTCTACCCCAAGTTTTGTCACTAAGAAGGCAGGTGGTCAAATCTTTGGTTAAAACATTCAGGGAAACTAGAAAGAGGAAGGGAGAGACGTGTAAAAATAAAGCTGTCCCTGTACATGCAACTGTGTAGGGATCCCCAGACCACTCCTGCATGCTACAATGGGGAATGGTAGGAAGCCTGGTTGAATTTCTATGCAAATTCTCTTGACTCACTCACCTTTGTTCCACAAGCGTTAAAGTGTCACCTAAGTCAGCTGTCCTCAAAATACAAGCAAGATATGTACCAGGAGGGCTGATATGTCACTGACCAGCTACATACAAATGTCCTGAGTCATATAACTTTTGTATGCCCCCTGTATCATCAGAATTCCCCCAAAAAACTAAACCACATAGTTTTTGCTTTCGAGGGAAGCTGTTTTTTAATCCAATCAAATTCTGATGATCACCTGATCTCTTTGCCATTATAGCCATGTAGGGAAATGTACTTTTAAAAGCCAACAGAGAAACTGGCAATAAGGAAAGAGGAAAGATCCCACAGTGAGTAGTGATTCTCTTAATCATAATATTTTTTAAACAAGGATTAATAGTTATTTATTATTTCATTGATCTTGGGGAGCTACCTATTGTGCATGCGCTTACAAAAGCCAGTGGTTTCCTCTTGTCAGGGGGAAAAAAAGTAGGTATATTTTGGTCCCACCTTTAGAGATTTTGCAAATAAGTATTTGATTTTCAGTTGAATCTTACAGTTTACCTTTAGTACCATGCTTCTCAATGACATTATTAAAAGGAACAAAGCTTCCAGCTGAGCCAGTCTTTGTCACTACTGCACATTTCCATTTCTTTTTCTATTTTACCCTTGAACTGAAAAATGCCACGAGGGACTTGGACAAAAACAATAAGAAAATATACAATTATATATAAATAGACGGCTAGATACAGGAGGCCAAGTGTTATTTCACATCATCAGAACAACAGCTTTCTATAGAGAACTTAAAGAAAATCATGTACACTAGAAAACACTTTGAAACAAATGACGCTGTGTAACAAAATCTTTTTTCCTAAAAGAACAGCCAATTCCAGCTCCAACTGCTGTTGAAGGATCTGGTTCACAATTCTGCAGAAGAAAGCTGAAAACAGACAAAAAAAAGTAAAACCAGGGAAAACAGAAAACAACCCACATTAAACCACATATAAAAGGCTTAAAAAATGCAAAACTCAACCAAATAATAAATAATTGAGAAACCCAAAATATAAAGGAAATCTGAACAGTTACTTATTGAATAGAAGGGTGAGTGCTGATTAAGATACAAGCTTTTTCTTTAATTTTTCACTGTTACATGTAGAGTGAAATACATCCATACAGGAGTCAGGAAAGGAAGATAAATCTGTACAAATAAGTTAAAACATCCTATAAAAACAAAGCAAAACCCACAAAAGGCAGGCAGACTAGTAAATTATTTAGAAAAAAACCTGCCAAAAGACCTGATTATTTGGACTAATTAACATTTCTACAATATTTTTTCCTCTAACCAGCTCCACTATATCTTCTGTCTCTCAACTACTGTGAATTATTTGCTTCTTAAAAATATATAATGTACCTTTTTTGATTGTCTTCTTTGGTTTCATCTCTCTTGGGAGTCTTCTCCAATCTGTACAGAAAACAGTTCTAATATAGGAAAATGATGACTTATTGCAGTAGTCCTCTCCCTGTAATTCACCAAGGAAAGGAACAGGCCCCTGTTGTTCTTGATTCTATTTACACGGATGCTGAAATGTTTTAGCATACAACAGTTTTATGGAATTCTAGCTGTAATTTAAATCGAGGAACTGGACTCAGGACTGTCATTTCCCCCACATAATGACAACTGGCCTCTATCCCAAAGAGACAAGTTCAGCCATTCCAGTGGCCCATGGGCCCTTCAATTTAAATTATGTAATTAAGTTTGCAGTAGTGAGCTATACAGGTATGACTACCCATGACAGACATCAGGTTGGGTTATTTTTAGTAACATCAATGTTTGCTCCCAGTTCAAAACTGGTATCTGTGTGGTGAGTCAGGAAAAAGAAAAGCTGAAGTCAGAGCTGAAGCTTGCATTTTTGCTGCAAATCAGTTGTTACAACTCAGTAAATAAATAAGATCAGATTTTCCCCCTTTTTTTTCTGACAAAACAATACTTGCCTTGATCTGAAAACATGCAAAGGACAATAACTCTCAAAAAGAAACGCATGACTTGGTAAGGATTTTCATACTTTTTTATTGCTTGAAAAATAATGAATCAAACACTTAAAAGAGCAGAACATTTCACAGGTCAACAGAAAATTAGCCTCAGATGCTACCTGGAGTCCATGTTTTCTGCTCCTTTTCACTGTCCTGGTACTTTTGACTGTACCTCTCAATTGCTATAGAGAAGGATAGAAAGAGTTATTGACTTCAACTGATTTAACAGGCAATCCAGACCTAGTCCTTGATATTTTCCTGTAACTAAACATACAGTGTAGTTTTTTATTCCCACATTGAACACTTTCTTGTTGTCAAGAACGTAAGAAAACAAACAAACAAACAAACAAAAAAAGCACTCCAAAATTATTATAATTTATGTTTTTATCCTTGAAAAGCATGAAACTATAAAATGCAGATTTAATCAGGGAAACTAGGTTGAAACATCAAATGTAACACTAACTGTTATACTCCTCAAGATTTTCACAATCAAACCTTTGCTACAAAACCAGTCAGTGACATTTAACATCCCTATGTTAACCATCCAGAATTCCCAGTTCTCAAAAGGCTGTGTCTCAATCTGACCATCACCTTTCAAGACTTTCAGTACTTCTGCAATGGAAAAGCTTTGCATCCCATCCTAAAAAGCAGCAACACACTTTAATCCATTACAGTACAATATAGTACAAGAACTAAACTGAGAAATGCATCATAAGTGGTCATACAATGTAAGCACATCTATTTATATTGAAAAAACCTTTTATTTAAAATCTGTTAGTATTTTTAAATCAGTCCCTTTTTACTTACCGAATTACCATGCACAACTGCAAAATCCACTTCATGCAAAATTAGTGAGTCCAATTGCACTAATAACCTGTTATTCAAACAGGGATAATTTCTGTGGGTATTGTACAAAAAATAGTAACTGAGACAGCCTTTGACCTTTAGAGTCAAACACTTCTAACAGAGAATCATAGAATGGTTTGGGTTGGAAGAGGATCTCGAAGATCACCTAGTGCCATGGGCAGTGGCACCTTCAACTATACCAGAGCCCTATCCAACCTGGCCTTGAACACTTCCAGGGATGGGGCATCTACCAGCTTCCCTGGGCAACCTCTTTCAGTGCCTCACCACCCTCACAGAAAAAAATACTTTCCTTATATCTATGAAACCTGCTCTGCTTCAGTTTGAACCCATTTCCCCTTGTCCTGTCACTACGTGCTCTCATAAACAGTCTTGCCCCATCTTTCCTGTAAGTTCCTTCAGGTACTGGAAGGCCATAGTAAGGTCACCCTGAAGCCTTCTCTTTTCCAGGCCGAACCATCCCAATTCTCTCAGTCTTTCCTCATAGGAGAACTGCTCCATCCCTCTGATCATCTTGGTGTTCTCCCCTAGACTTGCTCCAACAGGTCCATATCCTTCCTGTGCTGGGACCCCAGAGCTGGATGCAGCACTACAGGTGGGGTTTCACCAGAGCAGAGCAGAGGGACAGAATCATCTCCCTTGACCTGCTGCCCACACTGCTTTGGATGCAGCCCAGGACACATTTGGCTTTCTGGGCTGTGAGTGCACATTGATGGCTCATTTCCAGCCTCTCACCCACCAGCACCCCCAAATCCTTCCTGGCAGGGCTGCTCTTGATCCATTCATCCCTCAGCCTGTGTTGATACTGGGGGTTGCCCCAACCCAGGTGCAGCACTTTGCACTTTGTCTATTAAACCTCATGAGATTCTCATGGGCCCACTTCTTGAGCCTGTCTAGGTTCCTCAGGATGGCATTCTGTTGTTCAGATATGTGCTCAGCAGGGAGAAAGAAAATATCATAAATGAAGCTTAATTTTAAACTTAGTTATGATGAGGGCAAACAGAAAACCTTCTTATAACTGTTCAAGAAAGAGCCTGCATTTAAAATAACAGGGGCATTCACAGATGCTGTAGGAAACTGTCAGCAAAGAGAGGAAAAGAAGCCAGTAGTTTTGATTTCAACTCAAGGCTCTTTAGTGAATACTGCCATCAGTACAAAAAATCATTGACTGACTCATACCTCTCACAACTAATGAATTCATTCAAAGCCACTGCCAAGGTGGCAGTCACCCAGTCATAGCAGATATACCTAACGGAAAAATATGAATGATTAATAGCTAATTTAATGAGGAAAATAAAGAACTTTCTATAGAATATGCCTACTATTCGCTCAACATGAGCAGTGAAATGAATGATGAAAATCTATTCTATATGGCACACCAACACATCAAATTTGACAGGTAGCAATATATGGAGCTTTTGTTTACTACCTGAATATTGAGACAGATAGCTACATCCCAACTAATTAAAATGTTTCCCTTCTTGCACTTTCAAGGACCATTTGGCTCAGAGATGTTGTGCTGAGGGTTTAAAACAATCCAGTCACTCTTGTAGTAAAGCCAATTTATGAAGTTCTTGCCTACAGTCCCCCTCCTGCCTCCTCTTAGTTCTAGCAGATGTTTTAATGAAATAAAGTGGAGCAAACAGCTGTAAACCAGGTAACAGAAAAGATCAGTTAAAAGCAGTCTATTCTGGGGGGATAAATGCAATTTTCTTAAAACTAGGCCACTTCTGCCAGAGTGCAGTCCCAGAGACAACTGCACACTATGACTGATATGAAAACAAGCTTTTTAAACTGCTGACTACTCCTGATGTAATTATAGCACATCCCTCAGATACAGCATTTTTGTACAACTTACGATTTAATAAAAAGTTACCTCGACTTACCAACTTACCCTTGGTAAGGGTAAGATGATGAGATGATGAGAACATTAAGAGCATTATTTCAGTCTATCAAGTGGTCTACCCGCTTTCTCTGCAATTTCCAATTTTGATATTAAAAACCAGTATTCCAAGCTGGTGGTTCTACTAAGGAACAAAGGAAGAGAGAGAGATCTCTCCATTCTGAAAGAAGGTTGCAGAAACAAAGATGATTTTGAGGTGATCAGTAAGAACAATCACAAAGTTGGAAAAGAGAGATAACATTTTCTCATAAAGCAACAGGCTCCTTGGAAATAACCCTGACTGGCTCTCAGGCATAGCAGTTTCCTGTTTTGTGCCTCTAACGGAAATAGCAAACTTCAAGCCTGAAGAAGATCAAAAGCACAGCAAGCCTCTAGTGAAATGAGAATCCAAACTGATTGAAATTTGTTTACTCAGAAGATGAAAGAGAAGATGTGTGTTATAAGTTAGAAATCCAGGAGGGGGGAATTTTTCTTCCCCCTGCCCCCACTGTAGGAAAGACGGAGTTTGAATGGAAAGGGAGGCGATTAGCGTTACAAAGGGTCTAGCCAGCTGAGCTGCATTCCTAACAAATGGCCCATCGGAGGCTGGGGGAAGGTAGGGAGGAGTTTTGGGGGGTTGCTGGCACTCCTTAGAAGGGAGAAGGCAGTTTTTGGCTGAGCTCTCGCTCTGGGATGGAGACGGGGGTCTTGCGTGCGTGCTTTTGGAGAGGGGGCCTGGAGACCGGTCCTTCTGGCTTCCCGCCCTGGTCAGCCCTGACTGCTGGCCTCGACTTGCGGGCAGGCTGTCTTTGTCTCCAGCCCGGACTTGCTGTGTTCTCATTGGAGAGTTTTTGTGCTCACCGGGAGAAGAAAGGAGGAGCCTTGGGACACTGTCAGCTGAGGACAACAATGAGTTTTGTGGGTGGACTGTTTTCCTTTCCCCCTTCTCCCATTGGGGGCAGGGTCCCCGTTTTCTTTTCGGCTCCTCCTGCGACCCGAGACCAACCCCCAGACCCCTCCCTGTGTGGGGACCGACAGAGCCCAACAGCGCCCCCTGCAGGACAACACAGAGCACTGCAGGCTCTGCACCTCCAGCGATCCAACAGCGCCCCCTGCCGGCCACGATTGGCACTGCGCTAAAGGACAGAGAAGTATTCATTCAGACTTTTTTTTCTTTTGTTTGAAGGGGACTTTTGGGTACAGGACTATTGTCTAGGCTTTTTTTGTGTTCTGTTACTGTTCTTGCCAACATACATATATCTTTTAATAAAGGGTTGTTATTTCTTCTGGTTTTTTCCACACTTCCTCGATTAAAGCCCCTTAATTTTGAATTTACAATTGCTGAGAGAGAGGAGTTTGGTTTGTCTCATAACTCATGCTCTGTAGCAAACATTCCCGTCTCTTCAAACTGAGACAATGTGATAATAGAGTCATTTAGAGTTCTTATCTCATCATAAAGGGATCCAGAAATAAGGATCAGATCTGTTCTTGCCTCATAACCAGTTTTATCTGGCTGCACTGTCAGGGTCCACCCTGGTCTGTGCTTGTGCTGCACTAGAGCTGCGTCCCAGTGGTTGCTGGCCTCCAGCTGCATGTCAGGGGAAATACTCTGCCTTTTGTGAACCACAACGTCAGTCTGGCAGTGTATTTACTGCTCACACTGTAGGGCACTGCTCCATTTTATACTGGGCTTTAGTAGAAGAACAAGTGGACAATGAATAAGGTGTGTTATTCAGTGTAACAGTCAAGGCCTAATTAAAAAAATTGCAGTCTCAAAACCATCTAGAATTCACCACTACACCATGAACAGAAATTAACAAAATTCAGAGAGGATTACACTAGGCACCTCTATGTTAATATTTAATTACATGCAAGCAAAAGAAATTCTGAGATCAAGCAGAATAAGATCAAGATCTGGTTTCTAATCCAGCTCTGCTTCTGGTGCAAACCTCAGTAAATCACTTATCTTCACCTCAGTCTTCACATTTCCAGTGACTTGTCTGTAAGACATACTAATATTTCCTGAATGGACTTAGGGGGGAAAAAAAGCTGAGTACCTTTTAGAATGTTCATCTATCAAATATAATATTGATTATTTTGAGTATATCTTTACACAATGAAAGCTGAATTTCAAGACTAGTATTTACTATGGATTTCTTTGCTCTAATGCAAAATTTTATGGCATTTTAATATGTAGAAATGCCTACTGCACTCGTATAGGCCAGCATATAATTGAAAAGACTGCATGTAGTTGGTCTAAATGTTTCTTACTGTATAACAAATGGAGTAGATGTTTCATACCTTTCTTTTTCAACAGTAGTTGCTTTCCAGTTATAGCACTTGTAGAGGTCACTCATGATTTCAATAAGCGTAAAAGCAGAAAAACTCCCTATTATCTTAAGTTGCTATTTTTTCTTCCTCATTATTAGTGTGAAACTCATCTTCAACACGTGCATTTCCCTATATCGGCCTTCCCAGAATAGTAACTAAAGATATAAATAAAAAGTTCACAAACCTTGATGTTCTTCTTCTACTGTCAAAAAGTACGGCATTCTTTTCATAGTTCCTCTAAGATCTTGTTTTAAGGCCAACATGTAGTCTTCATCTTCTCCTGTTTTCAGAGGCACTGGCTTATTGTCTGTACTCTGTACAAATCATGTTTATTATATATAAGGTCTTGATATCCACCAAATACACAGGTACACTAATAAAAGCTACAATAAACACAGCTAATAAAAGAAGAATGCAACTATTCATTACACTACTTCACAAGTATACTATATTGCATTCTGACATGCATAGTAACTATGTTTACATCTAAATTTATACCTTATATAACTTGACTGTATCTCTCCGCAAAAATGTATCAAGAAATCAAGAAAAAAAAATGTTAAAACTGTGAAATAGTCATTCATAGTCATCCCAACTAGCCAAAAGCAGTTTTTCTCACCAACCTTACTCAGAAACCATTTCTCCTCTCTTCATTCATAGTGCTGGCCTTAACCACTTCTAAAACAGTGTTTTAACCACATTAAGTATGATTTCTGAATACCATGGACACCTTTTCCATGACTATTGTCATGGGAATACGTAGTGTTGTCATACAACCAGGTAGTACAAAGGCCCTCACACAATTCAGTTTCTGTCAGCTGAATTTAAATGAATTGTCAAGGCTTGGATTTTTTTGGGTTTGTATTTTCTTGGGTAGGGAGTTTTTTGGTTGTTGGTTAGTTGGCTTTTTTGTTTGGTTGGTTTGCTTTTTGGGGTTTTTTTTGGTGTGTGTTTTTTGGTTTTTTTTGTGATATTTGGTTTGTTTTGGTTTTTGTTTTTTGTCTTAACTATGAATCTTGACATTGGGAAAGATAAATATACAAAAATAGTTTAAAAATATCAAGAATCCTAAAGACAGAATTACACAAGGGGTGTTGTTTCTCTCACATGACAAATGGTGCACAATAAATACCTGAGTGTTAGGTTGCAGAACAAAAAATCCTATCACAAGTCCCAGAGCTGGGCCATGAAAGGAGTTTACTGCTTACAGCTATATTTATTAGCAACAGTTCACTGCTTCAAATTATTTCACTGTCAGTCAACAGCTGTAACACACTTTTGGTCATTGACCCATTATTAAATCTAACACTTGAATTTTTTATTGACCCTAGTTATACAACTGGGTTAACTCTGATTTTCTTAAATGGCACTAGATTTGCCCTGAGAAGTTTAACTTGCTTCTGAAACTTTCTTCATAGAAGGAAGATGTGGGAGGCAATTGAGCTGTTGACAGCTTGGGCCCTTGCAGATGTGAAGTTGTGAAGGAATGTAAACAACAAAGATGAGAAAGTGGACAGGGAGGAGGGAGTTGCAGGGCAGCTGTGACAGCCAGAGAGCCTGGACTGTTTGCTGAGTGACCTTGAGTTGCAGAAACTATAGAGCAGCCAATTTTAAGATGGGTATGTAGTAAGGGCACCAATGGTGGTGAAATACGCTGGCTAGGAGAGACTATAAATTGGCCATATTTGTATGAAATAAAGGCTTTTCTGTGTGACATCCCAGTGTGGTGTCCATCCCGACAACGACAGGAAGAAAGCATTTTTAACTTATCCATGGTATACATTACATACACTGGGGCTAATAACTCTCCTACAAGGCTAACTGTAACTCAGAACCTGCAGATTATACAGAATTCAGATGGCACAGAACTGCGCTATCAAGCAGACTGCAACATTCACATTAGAAACAGTTACAGATGATTTAGTAATATGAAATCACAGCTTAATTGTAATGCTGGACTAAGAGGATAAACAGCATCTAGTTCTGTAAGTCAAAGCCTTGGGTGAGAAAACAATTCAGAGAAATCTCAGTGTAGCACCAATTGTATGTAAAACTTGCAAGTTCTGTATCATAACACATGAGATTGCAAAAAATTTCATGCGCTTCGATCAAATCCTGACATAAATGATAAATTCTCCTATATAAAACTGCAACATTGTAAGACTACTTTTCTGCCTCAAAATAGTCCAAGCTTCCTTGCACAGCAAAACACAGTCAGAAAATGCTCTTTCTTCCCCTTTAATTTTCAAATACATCCCAAATGCCAAGACTCAATTAAGCTTCCTTAATTATACAATTAAATTAAATTAATTTCAGATGAATTTAGGTATCCAGTGTTACCACTACTGTAATGTCCAGAAAACCAAATCATGATGAGGACTTCAACATGCTAACAGCTTGCAACCAATCTAGTTAAATATATAACGTAATAACATAAATAAATAATAACAGTTAGCAAAGGGACAGGAATTAGCAATAAGAAAAATCGTGACTTCTATTAAATACTTCAAAACTGCTTGGGGTTGTTCATATATTTCATTATGTTACTTAAACACAAGTGTGGACACACTTTACCTGAACACAGAATGTGCTCCACAGTACTGGTTGTACTTACTGGAAATGGTGGTGGAGGCTTACAGATGACATCAGGTAGAGCTGCACCATTACCAAATCCAATAGCCTCAATGTTGAAGGTAAACGAAGCACGTCCTCTTCCTCTACCTGACCCAGCCATTTGGAGGTACTGAAAATATTACAGATTTTTAAACATACATATTTTCATTATGTGTTTCAAATTCATGTATATATTACCTAGAAAATTAATGTCTAACAAAGATCACAATCATTTTAAGATGAAAGATCATTTTTAAACAGGAAGCCATTTTCATAGGTTCTTCAACAGCCCATAAATTTGGTACATGCCTAAAATCAGCTTCATTCCCTTATTTCTGCCAGCCACCTCTGCATGCCTGAAATTACCTCCCAGCCTAAGAGTTTTAAACTTTCTTCTTCCAAATCTTAGTTTCACTGTATTGAGTTTAATTAGAACCAGAAACAAAAAGGGGAATAAAGGTTTAAGGACCCTGAACTTTATGTTAATACATTCTTTAATTTCTGATCTTTTTTCCAAAACCTAGTTTGTGTTTATCATTCATGACTTCTTCATCCTTAGATTGTTTTTTGTCCTTTATCTTAGTAACTAGTTTTGGGTCCTGATGAAGTGACACAGGGAAAGAGGCTTAAGGCAATCAAAAGGTATCAAAAAGACTCCAGCAGGACTGCAAGCTAACTGCTGATAAAAGGAGCTTGTTTCTAACTAAAATGTTTAACAAAGGGTATAAAAGAAAAAGAGCCTGCAAAACATTTACAGTCATATCTCTCCACCTTCACTGGTTACACTTGTTACACCAACCTTCATCTCATGAATTGCTTGACCCATGGGTTGGCAAGTAAAGCAAAATATGAGATTGGGGTAAGATGTCAAGAAGTGTGATCCAAGAGAAGCTTGGATGGAGCAGTGTGCTACTGCTCACAGCCCAAGGCCACACAGAGATTAGTTCAAGTCCCCAGCCCAGAAAAACCACAAGCTATTTATCACTGACTGGAAGGTCACTGTACTGTACCTTGCTTAGTATGAATAGGTCTGTTCCATACCTACTGCTGTACCTGCATCATCACAACTAGTTCTCCCCAAACAGAAGCAATGGTCTTTTTATTACATGCCAGTGAGAAACAGGTTGATGCCAGTTTTTTCCTACTTGTGATTTTCAAGAGAAATAAGCTCTGTTTGGATGAAACAAAATCACATTATGTATTTCCATGGCACTCTGCAGCACAAAATACTGTCTACAACTAAGCAGAGAGCCCTAAATAAATCATTTTTAGGAAAGAAAACAAAGCAAAAGCTAAGCATGTAATTAACTGGAATGAAAAAAAAAAAAAAAGGAAAATAAAAAAGAAACAAAATCCTTTGAAAATAGGATGAAAAGCAAGATGTGAGCCTTGCAGAATGGAGAAAGATAAAAGATACAGTCAAGCCCCAAATGTGAGCAATTATATTATCTAGGTGTGTGTAGTGGGTTTCTGTGGCTGGGTTTTAGTAGCGGGAGGGGGGCCTACAGGGGTGGCTTCTCTTAGAAGGTGCTAGAAGCTTCCCCTGTCTCGTGGAGCCAATGCCAGCTGGCTCCAGGATGAACTTCCTGCCACTGGCCAAGGCCAAACCAATTAGGAGTAATAGTAACACCTCTGTGATAACATATTTAAGAACAGAAGCTGGTTGTGCAGAAAGAATTACAGCCAGGGAAGAGTGGAATGAGAACATGGGAACAACCAAGTAGACACCAAGGTCAGTGCAGAAGGAGGGGCAGGAGGTGCTCCAGGTACCAGAGCTGAGGCCCCTGCAGCCCGTGGTGCAGACCATGGTGGAGCAGCTGTGCCCCTGCAGCTCATGGAGGAGCCCATATTGGAGCAGATGGATGCATGAAGGAGGCTGTGACTCTGTGGGAGGCCCAAGATGGAACAGGGTCCTGCCCAATACCTGCAGCCTGTGGAGAGGGAAGCCCACGTTGGAGCAGGTTTTTCCTGGGTAGGACTTGTGGCCCCTGTGGGGGACCCACGTCGGTACAGCTCATTGGTGAAGGATTGCACCCCATAGAGGAGTGACCCACGGGACAGCAGTTTGGGAAGAACTGCTGCCCCAGGGATGGACTCATGCTGGAGAGGTCCATCAAGGACTGTCTCCCAGGGGAGGGAGCCCACAGAAGCAAGAGAAGGACTCCTGTCTCTGAGCAGCGGCAGAAACAACAGCTGACTGCAGCCCCCATTCCCCGTCCCCCTGCACCACTGCAGGGGAAAAGGGAGAACATGGAAGGAGGGATGGGGGAAGGTGTTTTTAAGACTGTTTTATTTCTCACTCTTTGGCTCTTATCCTGTTAGTAATAAATTTAAGTACTATCCCCACTTTGAGTCCAACAACAGAACAACACAACAAAATAAAAGTTGAGCTACCACAGACAGAGGTGCTTTACATTAAATGTAGTGAATACAAAGGTTCATTTTTAAAATGCTGCTTTAAAATTAATTCTCAGTAAATTCCCTTGAAAAAAGAGCATTAGTCTGATGAGAAGTAACAAGGTTTAAAACTAGCAGTATTTCAACTCCAAATTTTTACCCAAACTTGTGGTTTTTTCAAGCATACTGGCTTAGAAGGTTTATGTCTACTGACGGCATAAACTGACAGTGAGAGATGACCGGGCAAATCGTGAAGGGAAAGTAAAGTTGAACAACTGAGCTACCAAGCATGACAAAGTTACAACTAGCGCTCTGGCTGCCACGAGGGATGTCTAACGAAGCACCTGGGGGCATTTTCATATTTACGGGTAGTTTGTGTGTCATTTACTCTACAAATGAGAAGATTTTCAGATTTAAGCTTTTAAAACCTCTTCAAACTTACGTATTCAGTTTCTCGGGCACTCACTCAGGGGAAGGCAGCCGATGCCTTGGGGAGGGAAAGGCCTCTGGAATCGGGATCCCTGGCACCTGCCAGGCGGCTGGACGGACGGCAGCGGACGGGAGGAGGCTGAGCACTCCCACGGGTTCCCGGTACCCTCAGAACGAATCACCCGATTGTGTTTTGTGGATCGTAGACCCTTGCATTTCAGAAGCAGATGCAATCAGCTGAAGAGCATATACAGAAGAAAGAACCGAACTTTAGATACTAAGTTTTTGTGGGTGTTTATTTTTTTTTAATCTGACGTCCTGAAGGTAAACAGGTGAAGATGTTTGTCACGACGGTCACTAACCCCTACCGTGTGAGGATACGCCTCTCGGCTCCTCTCCGTCCCTTTCCCGCTCCCCCTCCCCTCGCTGACCGCCCGCCACCCCCCGCCCCAAACCGTCAGGGGTCCCTGAAGGGCCCAGGGCGTTTCGGCTTTACCTCCCCACCCGAGGGCGGGTCTCAGCCGCCTCCCCCGGGTACTGCCCCGGCAGAGAAGGGGATTCAACCCGCTCGCCCCCTCACGCCGCAGCCAGACCCACCGACCCCTCAAGGCTCCCCCGCTTCTCAACCTTCGCGCTCCGCCCGCCGCTGCCGCAGTGGGCTGGGCCGTGCCAGCCCCGCCCGCCGCCGACCAGAGACGGCCGGGCCATGTCGGCGCTGGAGTGGTTCGCGCACAAGTCCCTGGGCGGCGGCATCTTCTGGATCCAGGAGCGCTTCTACGAGTCCGGCAACCGGGCCAACATCTGGCTGGTGCGGGGCTCGCAGCGGGACGTGGTGATCGACGCCGGGCTGGGGCTGCGCAGCCTGCCCGACTACCTGCGCGACTCCGGGCTGCTGGCGCCGGCCGAGGGCTCTGGGCCGCGGCCGCTGCTGGCCGTGGCCACGCACGTCCACTTCGACCACTCGGGTGGGCTGCAGCACTTCGAGGAGGTGGCGGTGCACAGCGCCGAGGCGGCCGCGCTGCTGCGCGGCGACAACTACGAGGCCGTGACGTGGCTGTCGGACCGGGAGGTGGCGCGGCCGCCGCAGCCCGGCTGGAGCGCGCGGCAGTTCCGCGTCCCGCCCGTGCGGCCCAGCCGCCTCCTGCAGGAAGGTGAGGAACCGGGAGCTCTGGTTATCCACCCTGGAGCTGCGTCTCTGCCGCCCTGCGCGTACTGCTTTACTCGGCTCCTCGTATAAAATAGTTAAACCGGTGTGTTTTTTCACTCCCGTCAACCTACAAGCCGCGGTCAGCAGGGACGAAGGAGACGCGTAGTGGGTTAAACCTCGTTTCCAGCAGTTCTGAAAGTATTTGGCATCAGGGTGGTTTTGTTTGGTTGGTTTGGGGGATTTTTCCCCCTTTTTTTTGTTTGTTTTTTGGAGGGTACTGTTTCTTTTTATTTGTTTGGGTGTTTTTTGTGGGTTTTGGTTTGTTTTTTTCTCCATTAGAATAAGAACCGCTCAGCAGTGATTTAAGTGACTTAATTGAGTACCACAGGTTTATCCTCAGGCTTCGAACAGTGTGTCACCGAGTCAATCGGATCTGCCATCTGGTGACCCTTATTTATAAGCTGCCAAGACGCAGCAATGCAGTTAACAGTTTCTTGAAATATGTACTGTGGATACAGTTTTTGTTGTACAGAATTTACAGGCATTTACGGAATTTTACGTGAAGTATGTTAAACGTCTGTAAAAAGTGGCTTGTTACTGATGTAACATTTACAGAAGTGGCTTGTTGCAGATCAGAGAAGCAATTTAGTCTTTCACAGGTGACAGGACTAGTTTTTTTGGCAACAAACCACCTAAACTGTACAATACAGTGCAGCAGAAGTTAAAGGATAGGTGTCTGACAGACAAGTGACACCTTTGGCTGAGAACTTACTCTCTTGGCTTTATTAGACCATCCCACATAGGTGCTTGGAAAAGCAGAACCGAACTTACTGAAGGATTCAGTGAACAGCGGATGTGACACTTAGCTGTAGTAAATCAACAGAAATTTAAGGCTTTTTTTCTTTAAAAGGAAGGGATTATTAAAATAATCTTGTGAAAGAGCAAGCATGTAAGTATCAACATAATATCGAAGTTTCTAAAATAATGTTCACTGAGACGTGAGACTGACTTTCTGCTGAAAGTATCAGTTCAGTGGTTGGTTTAATGAAAGTGAATTCACATTTAAACTGGCAAAAAATTACCTAATGTTAAGAAATGTCTATTTTTATATCTTATTGAATGAGATGAAGAAAGTGTGTGGAGGCCAGTCTTGGTTCTCCTCCAGCAGTTTATGTTCTTTCCTTTTGCCTAGAATGCAATTCTAGGTGATTTAAGTGAGGAGAAAATGATAATAAATTGTAAAATACTTACTTTTTAAACTTTTCAAAAGAAACTCATCTTAGATGTGTTTTGTTTGTTTCCTGTTTTATTTTCTCTATTCCATTGCTTTTCACATTATTTAATTTATTAGAGTGGGAATAGATTCCATTAATACAGACTAAGCCTGTTTTAACTATTAGTATCATTAGAAAATACCTTTTTGTCAAGCATATCTTTCAGACACCTCTTTGGTGCCCTGCTTCTGTTGTTGCAGATATTTATTATTTATAAATAGTGTTTATAATAGTATTTATAAATCTTTGCCTGTGGGTAGGTAGTTCTCCTCATGGTGTTTAATGAACATGATAAATTCATATATTTTCCTGTAACAAATCTGTTTGCAGGGGATGTGATCAGCCTTGGAGATCGACAGCTCACTGTCATGCACATGCCTGGTCATTCCAGGGGCAGTATTTGCTTACATGACAAGGACAGGAAGATTCTGTTCAGTGGGGATGTGGTGTATGATGGATCCATGATTGACTGGCTGCCCTACAGTAGAATCAGTGACTATGTTGCAAGCTGCCAGCGCCTTATGGAGTTAGTGGACAGAGGACTTGTGGAGAAGGTACTTCCTGGGCACTTTAACATATTTGGGGCAGAAAGGCTGTACCGGTTAGCTTCCAACTACATCTCCCAGGCTGGAGTTTGTCACAAGATTTCTACCTGTGCCATGAGATCCATTGCGAGCATAGCACTTCGCATTACAAATTCGAGAATCACTTCTCAGTGACAGTCAGTATTGTGTGATTTGTTACCCTCTGTAAAATGAAATGGCTTGTGAAAGCGTCGATACAAGCAAAAGCAGTATGCATTAGCAAAAAGATGGTAAATTGATACAGGTGAGCTGCAAAAATTCTCCTTATTTTTACCTACTTTATTTGTATTTTTATAAAAACTATGTAAGCTAGTAGCGTTAGCCAAAGCTACTTTTTGTTCTATTTTTTCAGGGCACTTTTGCACATGTATTGTGATTGAAATATGTTACTTTATTTTTGTTACAATTCTGACAGATGGATTTATGCCAAAATGGGAGGTTTGACATTCACACCTGAAACCTTGTTGATGTAGTACTAGGTTTGTGATTATTCATCAACTCCTGCTCACGTTTTGCTAACAGAGCTCTTGCTAAGACCTAGCATATGCTGGAAGCAGCGCCATTAGGACAAAGCAAGAGCAACACCTGTGCAGGACTCAGTAGGCAGAAAGAGTACTTGGGCCATCCCACAGCCATTGCCACTTGTGGGGTGGTGTTTGCTGCACCCCTCATCACCTGCATCTTTATCTTTGCAAAGTACCTGTCTTGCAGTTTCTTTAGAATACACTAACATACGGAAATTCTATAGACCAAACTTCCAAGCTGGAAGTCAGAGATACATCAGCTTATCTAAAAAGTTTTTGGTGCAGATCCAACAGCAGATGGACTTGTTGAGGCCTTCATGTTTCCTGGTGTGGCGCAAGGAATGGTTGCACCAGGAGAGAGGAGCAAGCAGGAGCACTCTCACCATTAGCTAGGGAACTGTTTTGCTTGTATGTGTGTGAGTTAGGAATTAGAGAATTTGTGAACTCATGCATTAATGTGTTAGACTAGCCTATACAAAGCAGATTGAGCCTTTTCTTGATGTGCTTTTTTTTTTTCTGATAAGCTCATAAAAATTCTTATAGAATATGTTGGTTTGGAAGTTTGAGAGAACTGGACTGTGACAGGCTTAAAGGTTTTATTTGTGCTTAAGAGTATTTTTATGTGACTGTATTGTAACTTGGTTGTTGATGATCTGTGTTAGGGAAAGGATGGAGGCTTTCACATGGCCTTGCCATATTCCAGGGTACTGCATGAAGCAGCTGGTTGACTTTGTTACCACAAAGTGAATGTAACTTGAACTGTTTACTGTTTGTGTCTGAAGTGTGTTTGTATCTGCACATGGTTTTTATGAAATGTAAAGTGTGTTGCATTTGAGTCTGTTCCAAAACAATGTTGAATACATTGAGAACTGCTAAACTAGATTGTAAATTGTTTATGAAAATTGAATGTGTGATATTTAAAAGCTGTTGAAATGGTTAGTTTGTGCAATTATTCCAACAGTCTATATATATTTAACTTTTTTAAAAGGACGCTGTCTGATGTTATTTTTGTACATAGACATATATATGTTCCTAGAAAGAGTGCAAATGTTTCTCCCAAAGTTTAGTGCAGTTTAGCCTTTTTTATTTGGCTTTCACTTTAGCAGAAGCTTTTTCCCCCCATCATAGCCAATAGAAAGGGAGCCCAGAGTTTGGGCTCTGTCTAAGTCATGGTGGAGAGGAAGCTGATAGCCCTCTGAATAGGTGCAAATTCTGGTGAAAAAAGAAAAACAATTGCAAAATAAAAACCAGATCTGTCTAAAAATGATGAAAGAGAATATGTTATGTAGTGCTTTTTCCCTCTCACAGATCACTACACTCCTGCCTTTACTGTCTGAATATATTCTTCACCAGGATTTGTACTGATTGGCTGTGTGCCTAGTTCTTGTTAGCAGTGCCTATCTCCAAGCTGAAGCAAAATTATGAGTGGGCGAGACATGCAGAGATGCAGCACATGAAAGACCTGTTATCACTCAGATCACAGTCTCCTTTTTTTTTTGAGAAATCCATGTACATCAGCGTATGGCATGAGGAGTATTTAGTGGGTATGTATATGTATTTATGGCCAGTCTTTGCGAACGAAGATTTGGGAAAGGTCTTTACCCTTTGAGCCTGTGCAGTGGATTTTTTAGGTGAGACACAGTGTGCGCTGAGCTGAGCCCACCCTTTAATCCTAAGGTTCATCTGCTGGGGCCGAGTGAGCTTGGACAGTGGCAGCGGGGTCCTCAGGACGTAGGTTTGTTTAGAGTGACCTTCTCTTAGATGGATGGCCTTACAGGGCTGACGAGCTCCATCTGCCCAGGGGAGTTTCCCTGACTGGGAATTGAACCTGGGCTGCAGCAGTGAGAGTGCTGCATCCTAACCACTAGACCACCAGGGGTCCCCCATTTAGTGAGTAGATTTATGTCTTAAAACCAAGAGCATTTTATCTTGGCCTCAGTTGACCAGAGTAAAAAATATAAAAAGTTAGCCTAGAACAGGCTGAGGAAATACGTAGCACTAAAGCTTATGCTAGTTATCCAGAGGAAGCCATGATGTCACATGTTACCCAGCAGTAACTGAATTCCTGCAAATTATCCATCTGCAGTGTAACACTAGTAATAATTGTGTAATAATTGTGCTCTATGCTTTTATGAAGGCTGTAGGAGCACTGGAGATAACCCTGTGCAATGTGGCAGACAGACAGAACTCTTGTGTCACAAAGCCTGCCAGTATGGATGTCAGTTGCTAAAATTTTGCAAACATTCATTAGGAGAGTGAATTGGTATTCAGTATTATACCACTATAAATTTGTTTATTTCATCCAATATTAGAATCTCTGTAGCCAGATTTTACTGTATTGTACAGCCTGAGCTGCTATGAGAAGACGCATAGGCATGTAAATTCAAAAGGACAGATAACCTCCATCGTCTGTCATTTGTGTTTAATTCTCTGCTCAGTATCTCTATTAGCTAAGATCTTTAAATGTCTAGATCACTGTCAAAATGCCCTGTTAAGCTGTGCTTAACTCCATGAAGTATATGTTCATAACCAAAATTGCCTGGACTTTTTGTTTACCAAAATCTAGGGGATAATTTTCTAGCTCAGAAGTGAGCTTTACATGCACATAACCCCAAACAGAGCTTGTTAGTAAGCTGCTGCTATAATCCAAATGAAAGTAGTTTTTGAGGGTCAGTAAATTATTTTTTGTATTATAAGGAATTCATTACTAGATAAATGGTATGTCTTAAGTAAAAAGGACTGTGATTATTTTTGTTAAGACTTGGGAAATTTTAGTCATAAGAGTTTGACAGTGGTCCTTTAACACTACTTGGAGTAAATATTTAAATCATGCATTGTAATTTTAAATATTGCAAGATCTTAAGCATTTTGAACTGTGTTGATTTCTTTGTAAAATCCAACTGTATGTTAATACAGTTTTCAGTAGACTGGGGAATTGACATAAAAATCAGATGGGAAGTTTTGTTCTGTGATCTGTCAAGACTTGTGATGTTAAACAACAGTGTGCACATAAAAATTAATTTTTTCATAGATTATCATAATAAAAATATTATAATCCTATGCAGTTAAGTAATAATTTCTAGGTATTTTTCAAGAGAAGCACTTACACATTCTGGTTGGAGTGTATTTACAAGTTGCTAGCAGAAATGTTTATGCTTCTGAGCAAGAGACTGCATTAGAAATGTTTACTTATTGTAAACTTATGCTGCAAAGCTTATATAAAAACCATGAGTATTTCTTGAAAAAAACCACCACCTGTGAGCACAAATCAGAATTAGGTTTTCAGTACAATTCACACACAGAAAACTTAGACATGATGAACATGTATATTTGGGGGTCAGTTTCAGTTTGTGGTGACACAGATTATTATTTCCACACAAGGCAGTAGCTAATGACAGCTGTATACTGTATTTGGAACACAAATGGTCACATGGCTTCTGTTGAGCTTGAAGTGTAGTGAGTCAGTGCCAAGTGCAAGGGGATGGCCATTTCCCTGGTCAAACCCCCACACTGTTGCTGATCCAAGTCAGGATGCCCTTGGCCACTGTGGCACACGCTGGGTCATGTTCAGCTACTGTTGACCAGCACCCTCAGCTAATAATCGACAGATGCTATGTTGTGAGGTAGCTATCTCAGATGAGTAAGGAGCCTTTATAATGTTCCTAATACACATGGAAATGAAACAGTCACTTTAATTACTTCAGTTCTACAGCATCTCATTTTATTTTACATCAGTAAACATTTGCTTTCAGTAAAATTTGCTTTTATGACACTATGACAGAAACATGGGATGTTTCTGCAAAAAAAGAAGATTCTCAGCAGGGAAAAAAGCATCCTAACTGTTAAATCTTAGACTGTAGGATGCTATAAAGCAGAGCTCAGGATGAGCTTTAGAACAAGTTCTATTAAAGTCTAGCACAACACCTTGCCTTGTAAGAGAAGACATCTGTAGCCAAAGAAAAAAAAAGTCATCTCTGTTATGAAGGAGAGAGGGAGATAAAGGTGGAGGCAACCAACACTGTTTCAAGTTCTTATTTACAATTAATGTGTGTGTTACCTAAATCAGTAAGCGGTACCACTTCGGTCTAAACATGGACCAACTACTCTCCAAAACTACTACTTCTTCAGTCCCTTCACATTCAAATTGACTTAGGAAGCAGAGAAATGATCGAGAGACAATGAAAAAGCACTCATTAGGTTTTATTTTAAATTTATTTGAGGCTAAATTTGAAGTACAGGGGATTTGCTGGTTGGGCTGCATTCGAACTGCACTCCCTGTGCGGCACAGGGTTTTCCAGGGTACTCGGAAAGCAATCCAGTGCTCTGAGGGGCATCATTAGTCCGGGCACTCTGGTGTGACGTTAAATCACACTACCACTATCTTATACATTAACCCTGCGTTGCTGTGCGTGGTGTAATCGTACCTCGAAGTCAATCAGTACTTCTCCAATGTCCGCAGCGATGTCCCTTCCTGCCCCTCGCTCCTGCCCGCACAGCGCCGGTGTCCCGGCGCCACCTGGTGGCAGCGCCGCCCAAGGACAGGGCAGCGGCTACACTGACCAGGAAAATAGAACAGGCAGGATTAGGGATTAAACTAGAAACCAACGGTGTTATAAACCTGCCCCTTGTTTTTGCTGTGCTACCCAAAACCGTCTTGAGCACATGGCTATTCCCGACTGTTCAGCTTTTATTGGGTGGGCTAATTTCACCTGTTTAAAAATTAATTTGTTAAAAAATTAATTTAGTAACTGTCTGTGCATGTTCCCACATATGCCCAACTGTGTCTTGGGATGGTGATGAGGCACTCAGAAGCAATTAAAATTGGAAAAACAAATAAAAGAACGTTGACACAGGAAGAAGGGCTCAGGACCTTAGCCAACACTTCTACGATTGTACCAGAGCTAGAGAGCCAGTTATTTCCTACAAGTTTGATCCAGATGCCCACAGAAATACATTTACAATCATTGAACTGGGAAGGACACATGGTATGTTTTTAACACAGCTTTATGTTTTCACACTAATTTTCATGCCACATGATTTACTGTAAGACTGAAATGAACAAAAACTCACTTGAACTTGCATGAAACCTGTATGCCCAGCTACTCCTTTAAAAAATTTTGGATTCATTTAATTCACTTCACTTCGTGGCTGGGCTTCGTTAACGAAGATTCAGGAAAGGTCTGTACCCACGTTTGTCACAAGCGTGCTGGTGGCTAAAAAGGCCAATATGAGACAGGCATAATTAAGGTTCTGATATATGATCTGATTATGAACAGTTAAATGAGGTTTGTAATCTGCCCACTCAAATTCAGTTTGGGACGAGGGAATGGTAGGATGGTTTCAAATACTAACAAAATTAGGACTCAGAAAGGAAATACATTCACTCAAATTGAATACAGGGCTGGCAGACAGCCCCGCAAATTACTTTCATATAGCAACAGATGAGTTTGAAGATTAATTAAAAGCCAATAACAAAGTTTTAAAGTATACCTCATAATTAATTATTTTCTTTATTAAGATGGCAATACACAGGTATGGGGATACTAGAGATATTCTAATTTACCAACTTTACTCATAAGAAGTGATTTTAGGAAGAGTGTAGTCAACTTTGAAAATGTAAGGGTTTGCAAGTCACTGCTGCCGCAACCAAACCCCCATACTTATTCTTAGCTATTATTGTTTGAGCCTGTCTTTTCTGTTTTGAATTCCTTGCATCTCCATTTCACATGCAGTAGGAGCATTGCTGCCAGCTTTAATGAATTTACAAACAGTGGCAGTTTGATTTCTGGAGCAATTTCTTAGCTTATCTTGTAAGTCTAGAAGTAGAGACCTGAACATGGATCTCAAGTTCCCAGAAGCATGCTCAGAGAATCAGTATCAGGCATTTCACTCTACTTGACACAGAACAGCCAGGACATGGATGCTTCATGAGAGAGGACAAGCTGAAAGCCAAGGGCAATCACAACACAGGCAGGGATTGTTACCTCCCTGCAGAGTGCAGGGATGGTGACAGTAACCTGACCTGTCAGCATCCCAGTGACTGCCAGACAATGGCAAGGTGGTGACTCAAGTTCATGTCCAGGCCACAGAGTCTGGTCAATATGTCAGCAACAGCAGCACACAGCACGAAGGCAAGAATAACTCCAGTGCAGCTCAGGCAAGGACCAAGGGCCTCTATGCTGAGCTCCAGGATCAACATGCAGTGGAGGTGGGAGTGGGGGTGAAACAGGGCAATTTGGGGCTGTTGGTGCAGCCAGGTTCCTTGTACTATTCTCCCACAGTCCAGATAAGTGTGCTCACCACTTGGTTAATTCTTCCTTTTCTCTCTGGGCATGTAAATATGTCGTATGAACCAAAAAAAAAGTAATTTGCAATTATATTTGCACCACAGCACAGGCTGAGGGTCAAACCCGCCAGTGATTTATGTTTTTAGTTATAAAGCTACCATCTATAAACAGAGGTCTGTTACAAACCTCTTGCCTCTGCCTATTTGATCTGTGGACCGGAGATAATATGAACAGAGAGCCAAACAAGCCTCATCTCTGTTTGACTTTGTTCAGGAAAAATGTGTCTTGAGTGAGCCAAGCTCTTCCTATCCAAGAGTGTGCACTTGGGGTCAACCTACTACTGGGTTATTTACCGGAAAACTAGGTGTCTGAAAGCGTGAAACACCATCAAGATATGCTGTCAGTCCTGAAAGGAGCAGGACTGAAATGCCTGAAAAAAATTTTCATTGCCTGAGTATTTCCAGTGAATCTAGCCAGACTGCTTAACACAGTATTAGCAAGGATCTCAATGTCATTATGGTCCAGCTATTAACACCAGATTGTGCTGTCACAGCTGTTTTTAAAACAGCCCTGTTTGTGAAACAACGCACAAGGCACAGTTGTCATGTCACAGACCAGAGCACTGAGGCAGCACTTTTCATAAATCTGAGTTTTCTCACCAGTGATATGTGCATTTCCCCCACCCACAGATATATAATGTTGACTCACTGACTGTTTTGCAAAGCTTGAAAACATTTGTGTCAATGTTAACCAGAGCTATACGTTAAAATCTTCAGTCTTCACATAGTATGGATTGTTTTCCACGAAATTTGTAGTGAGGTAAAGTCTGTACAGTACCAGAAATGCTTCTCAAAGTGTCAAATGTTAAGTGTGCTCCTCCACAGCTTGGGAGGGAGGGAGGGAGTGGACAGGGCCTGGGGACCTCTCCAGACACAGCCACGGCACATCCATGTGACAGCAGGGCCATTAAAGATGTTGGCAAAAATCGGACATGTTACCTGGTGTGCAACAAGCCAATAATTACACACTCGAGAGAGACATTGATATTTATTTCAGAGCGGCGCAAGCCCAGGTCCTCGGTGAAGTTCCACAGATCAAGCACCCCAACTGTCAAAACTTTTACACTTTTTAGCAAAGGCTTTAATGTTCATTGGCTACAACTTACACAGTTCTCTTATTAATTTGTATCTATCACCTATTGGTTAATGATTCTTTCTCTTCTCATGCTAATTACTGGCATTCTGTCTCTTCTCTTGGGTCGGGTGGGTTTCTTGGGTCGGGTGGGTTTCTTGGGTCGGGGGTCACAGATCTGCCCCTGGCAGAATTACTTTTTACCCAGTCGGAGCTAATCCAGCACAGTTGCTGAGCTGGCTTTATTAATTGCTTCTTTATCTTGGGGGTTCTGTCAAATGCCCTTAAGGCCCGTAAATTCAGCATTCTTTGTCTGAGATCATTGAAACACGTCGAGCCCTAAACCTTAGGAAAATTCCACGTACAAGAAATTTGTCTCTCTAACACCTGGATATCACTTAAGAGCTGGCTTGTTAGTTCCTATCTGTTTCGCTGATTAAATCCCGTTTCTTGTCGACTAAGCTCGAAAGTCAAGATCAAACACCAACATCCTTAATCTTAAGAACATGTTTGCATACTCCACATTTCGCAGCAGCGGCGCTGCCGCCCGCTCGCCCGCCCGCCGCCCCCGCGCTGTTTAACGGCGCCGCGCGCACCAATCCTACCCCGCAGGGACTCCCCTCCCTCCGCCTTGAGTGGCAGCACTTCAACCAATAACAGTGCGCCTGGAGGCGGGAATATACCAGCCTGCGCCCAATCAGACAGCGGTCGGTTAGCAGGGGGCGTGGCCTGGCCGGTGTGTCGCGTCTCCAGGGCAGAAGGCGACGGGGCTGGTGGTGCATCTGCTGCGGCCCGGCCCGACAGGATGAGCCTGGCCCTGAGGTCGGTATGAGCCTGGCCCTGAGGTCGGTATGAGCCTGGCCCTGAGGTCGGTATGAGCCTGGCCCTGAGGTCGGTATGAGCCTGGCCCTGAGGTCAGTATGAGCCAGGCGCTTTCCCCTGGCCCGGAGGAAGCGCGGGCGGGGGTTTCTGATGGCCGCACCCCCCCTCGGGGCCCACTCGGGAGGTGCTGGCGGAGGGCGGGCGCGGCGGCAGCGGCGGGGCCCGAGTGGGTCACCCGCGGCCCCCGGCCGGTCACTCAGGTCCCCTCGGTGGGGTCAGGCCCATCTGTGTGCCGGGGGAGGGCAGGGCCTGGCGCTCGGAGGTTCGCTCTGAATTGCTTAATGCGCCTTCAAAAGGCCTGGGAATAGGGGTAAGACTGGACTGCTCGGTGTGTTTCGTTTGTAAATTCTGCTTCAGGAGCTGTTGTATAAAGGGCCTGGCTTATGACTCCCAACACCTGGCAAATGCTTGTCTCCAAGCATAATTAATATGCTTACATGCCAACCGTGGTCCCTAATTTTCAAGTCTAAGGACTTCAGGCTTTATGTGGTAAAAGTGGTTGTGGAAGTGGCACTGAGCTGTTTGTGTTTAGGTACTGCTTTGTCATTTGATAAATTTATTTTATGCTAAGCACCAAATGAATACTTAAGCACCCAGCTGCTCTTCCAGACGAGTTCAGTGTTAATCTGCTTTCAGATTTATAAATGGATTTCATCATTGTAGCTCACAAAATCTGAGCTCTCTAGATCTGAGCTACTCTCCCAGTTCTAATTATGTAGCCAGCTCAGAGTTATTTTAGTCCTTCCAAGAGCTACAGTAATTCAAAGCCTGTGTGAAATCACACTGTCTCCATTGGTCTGTTAAGGGCTTCTTGCTGCCTGAGGATATTGTGGTCCAAGGCAAGTCCAGCTCGTGCAGCCTGCGCTTTTCTTGTTTGTTCTTGGAATTTTTACACTTCAGTGGTTGTTGGAAGCTAAATCTCAGCCATATGTTTAATCTTAGGTTTTGATTAAAATTAGCAAATCCTTTACAAAGACGAAGATAAATCATCTCATTAGAGGAGATTTGGAAAGTAAATCTTGAAAAGTTTTCTGTTCACTGATCAGTAATTTTTGTGTATTTTACACTAGGTGACAAAGCACACATCTGGCCCTTGGTGCAAATAAACAAATGAGCATAAAAAGCATTTTCCTGAGAGTATAACATAAATTATGCAATAATTTAGGTTAGGAAGGACTGATGGGAAGTCATCTAGTTCAGCTTTCTGATCAGAGCAGCTCCCCCTGAATGAGGATGCTGAGCACCTTTTCCAGTAAGGTTTCAAAATTTTCTAATAATGGAGACTCCTTGGTCTGGTAGTGCAACTGTTCCAGCATATAAACACATGGACTGAGAAAATGTTTCCCCATAGATCCAGCTGCAGTTTCTCCTCTTGCATTTTATGGTTATTGTCTCATGTCCTTTTACTGTGCTCCTCTGGAAATCTAATTTCTTTCCTAGACTACCAAAGAAAACAAGGCTGTCTTTGAGCAAGATTTGCTGGTTTGGAGGGCTTGTCTCTTTTGTACCAAAACAGAGCAAAAAGTCTTTAGAACAGTGTGTATATGTATGATCTAAAGGATTTTAAAAAAGAACCCTGTAAATACCATTTATCTAAGAACTGTTACAAGCAACAAAGCCGATTTGTGGCACCTTATTCCGGCTTTAGTAGCCAGACTGCCTGGCCTAGTTCAGCCTCCACTGGTCTGTCACAAATTTATTTTTTTTAAGCTACAGTGTAGAAACAAAGTGTTTTGGGGAGTTGTATCATTTCAACTCCTAATCTAGTTTGTAACCTCAAGAACCCTTTTTAACTGGTAGTTTTTCTGCCCTCTTTTTTTTTTGTTGTTCTTGTTACTTATTAACAAAAATGCCTGTGCTGATTTTATTTTGGAAGTGTCATTCATATTTCACAAAGGAATTATCTGTTTTAAGTGTTGCTTTAAACTGGGAATAGAAGCTGGGAAAAGATTTAATAGCTAAGGTAGTGATCTGTGCAATTATGGTGAGTTTCTTATTGGTGGAAAATGTTATCTACAGTGGCATCTTCCCAATACAAATCTAAATTTCTTTCTCCATATATAGGAATGAGCTTTCAGTAGACAAAACAAAAAAGAAGAAAAGAAGAGAACTGACTGAGGAACAGAAGCAAGAAATTAAAGATGCCTTTGAGTTGTTTGATACAGACAAAGATAGAGCAATAAATTATCATGAATTAAAGGTAAAAGCTTTTTTTCATTCAAACCATTTTATGACAAATAATATACCTGTTCCTTAGTGAGTTTTGAGGATGTTGGCTGTATCTTTAAAAACCTCCTTCAAGATGTCTTTCTGGGTTAAAGAATTGAGTTAAAAAAAAAAAAAAAAGAAAGAGCCTGGAAATACTGCATTCGTGTAAAAACAAGCTTGTCTTCCCATACTATATGCACTAATGGCATTGCTGTAGCATTCTGAATAACCCTGGTCTAACTGCTCACCAGGAATTAGCTTGGACAAATGACCAGGACACAAAAGCTCTTGAAAAAGAGCTGTGTAACCTAAAGCTTGGTGTTGTGAGAATCCACAGGTTTCAGATGCTTAGGTAAAAAATGCAAATCAAATTTGTAAAACTGTTGACTACAAGCCAGAGCTTACCCACTTGTATTTTTCAGCAGGAAACCTATTGGCTGTAGGAATAAGGTGTGCTCTTTGTTCTGTGTGTGCGAGGCTCAGTAGATGCCTTTCCCAGTGAAGGATGCTTCTGTTGTTAGCTGTTGGTAAATGGAGGTTAGGATGGCAGTCTGAGTCCTTCTGGCTGGAAGTCTATAGAAGTAGTAGATAAAGTTCATTAAGGTCACTTTAAATTCTTTATGAATTTTTATTCTAATCATATGGCATCAAGAACAGAAAGTGGCTTTGGAGACACCAGTGTTTCTGTCATGTATTGGGTGAGATTCTTTTTGGAAGGAATGCCTAATCCAACTTACTGGCTCCACATTCTGGCTCTACTCAATAATTTGAAAAAGGAAAAAAAGTCTTATTTTTACTTAATTTGCTGTTACAGGAGTGTTTTAGATATGGCAATTCCCTTCTCTTTATTTCAGAGTTCAAGTTTTTGTCTTTGCTGGAAGCCACTGTGACCAGGGTAGTGCTGGGGACTGTTTCAGGACTATTAATATGCTTTTCCTGGTTATTGTGTATTTTGAATTCCCAACTGTCGTGATTACTTGGAAAGTTGTTTGTTAGCTGTCTAGCTAAGTATTGTCACCCTGAAGGTAATACTGTGGAAAAGCAAAAATACATAAAGAAAAAGACTATCTCCTTCTCTACAAAATCAGTGGATAGCATAGATTTTTGAAGGACTGCTTCCAAAAGCATTGTGGTTTTCCAGTTATGGTTTAGTCTATTTTTATCTGTTTGGGGAAAGTCAAGATAATGTGTGCTGAGAAATTGCCGTCTCAGTTAAAATGGGAAACTAAATGTGGACTTCTAACCTAATGGAAAAGTAAAAAGTAGGTTGGCTTATGTTGTTCATTGAAAAAGCAGTAAAGTCACTTGTAAGAGTACTTGTAACTCCATAAACTTATACACAATTTGTGTGAATAATGAAGAGTAATTTGAAGACTGATTTTCGATTTTGTCTTTGAAAAGATAGGATTTTGGAATAGTTTTGTAAGTGAGGAGAATAAATCTACTTCTCCTAAGAAATACTTGATCCAGTCTGTAAACTCCCTGAAAATACAAGTTTTTCACTGTGACTCAATGTTTGATTTCCTAATAGTAGTTCTAGGTGGTTTTAATATCCAAAGCTCTTTTCCTGTTATTTATTTTGTTTATTATTGCTTCTAAACCACTGATATGCTCTTTATCTCTTAGGTAAGAATGTAATTACTGAAATTAAAAAGAAAATCTGTTAAATCTGTATTTAATCCTTACCTATGGTTGCACTTCCCTTTTATTCCAAAAGGTGGCAATGAGAGCCTTGGGTTTTGATGTAAAAAAAGCTGATGTCCTGAAAATACTTAAAGACTATGATCGAGAATCAACAGGCAAGATCACCTTTGAAGATTTTAATGAAGTTGGTATGTGTTTGATTGTATGTCTACCTCTAGAGATATTTAGTGTATAGTAGTGACTATAATTTTGAAGCAGTACTTTATGTACTTCTTCAGCTATTTAGTACTATTAAGAAATAGAAATGGGAGAGTTAATTTCATTATTTTCTTAATATATTAGGTCAATAGTGGAGGAAGATTACAACGGATTAGTTGGAGGGGGAACCTTCAGGCTCTGGGTGCCAGCCCATTACCTGGAAGGTGAATGCTCTTCCCCCCTGCCCCCGCCACGTGGCCACTTGGCCCCGCGACCCCGTAAGGGGCTCACACAGACCACCAGGGAGGGACGGACGAAAGAGGAAGTTTATTGTGGGGTAGGGGTTTATAAGGCTTTTAGGAGGGTCAAAAGGGGACCAATTACAAGTTCAGGGGCACACAGAAAAAACCAATCAGGTAAAGAATCAACAGCCAATAGGAAGGGGTTAAAGGACCAATGAGAAACACCTCAGGACATCTTCCCAGGGCACTCCTGTGTGGGAGGCAATAGTCCTTCACAGGGGGTGTCGGGAGAAAGGAGCAATGATTTTGCAAAAAAACAAAAGCCATTTTAAAACCTGTTTAAAGCACCTTAAAAACTTCTGTTTCTATAACATTTGAGCTGTTTTCTTTTTCTTCACTAGTCCATCTCTGACAGGACTTCTTCCATCCTACATATGGCAAATCCATTGCCACAGAAGATAAATCTTTGTTTTCTGAATGCTTAATTTGATATGTAGAGATGAATGATAGCCACAGTATAACAGTGTAGATTATACACAGTGCTAATCTTTTTCAAGCTTACATGGAGGAATGAATGCTAGCTTAAAACATAGATGTTCTTCTGTTGTTTAGGGATCTTTGTCAGATTCTCATTTCTGCTATGGAAAAGGTATTTAGCATTGAATTTAGTGGGAAGGAGTGTGTACACAGACAAACTGCAAGCTAAATACAGACTCCATATATAAAAAATATTAGAAAAATCGAAGCAGGTGTTAAATATTGTACTTCAAGGATTTTCAACTGTTAATAAAAACAGAATTTCATGAGTTGTTTCTTTCTTCTGGAGATTGTGCATTGTGCAGTTTAATGTACTTCAATCTGCAGAATTTTTAGACTTTAGGTTTCTTTGAAGTTTTTAAGGGCTTTTTGTTGCATACAGTTTATGCTTTTGCATACAATTTGTGTTTGCCAAAAAGTAAGCTGTGTGGAATTTCTCTATATGTGGCTTTATATCTCTAGTTCATTGTGTCTATTATAGTTCATTATGCTCATTATAATCTATTTCTTCAAGGTATTAGATTTCTGTAGATTTTCTCAAACAGAACACCCAAACCTCCAGTATTTGCTTTTGGCTACAAATAACAATCTACTTAATGTGGCAAAACTAGTT
Source organism: Chiroxiphia lanceolata (assembly GCF_009829145.1). Classification (NCBI taxonomy): domain Eukaryota; kingdom Metazoa; phylum Chordata; class Aves; order Passeriformes; family Pipridae; genus Chiroxiphia; species Chiroxiphia lanceolata. The sequence continues at coordinate 50,926,723 of NC_045671.1, read as the reverse complement.
ATTGATTGAAATGTGGCAGATTTTTAATGGTTTAGCAGGTTAGTATTGGACAAAATGTGTTGTCATTGACAGATAATAGTTTTGTAGTTGTATTCCAGGTTAGAGAAAATTGGCTTTTGTTCTTTTCTGACTTGTAAAGCCTGTGTGGAAATAAATGTGATCAGTCCTGATTTAATTAAAAAAATTAAAAAGAAAGTGAATGTATTGATTTAATAGTAATACTACTCTTAAAATTACATAATTATGCTGTAATGTTGCATAAATCAAGATACTGTAATTACCATGCAATTTTTTTTTTTTTAAATTCCTGATATTCAGTCCTGTTCATAGTTTCCTCATTCTGTCCTGGCTCTCAATATGGACAATCATTAAGTGCTGCAAGAAGCTAGGAAGGTTCTTGTAGAAAGCACAGTGGATACTTGGAAGGGGATTGAACCTGTCACAAAATTTGAATTGGGTTAGAGTGCTGTGGTGGTGCAATATGACCTTGATACAGAATTAAACATGATATCACTTCCAGCAGAAAGATTAGGAGTTAGAGAAAATAGGTTATTGAGGTGTTAATTGTGAAGAGTTGCTGAATATGGCTAAGCAATTCTTAAGCCATCAGTTTCTCTTAATGTTTAACTGAAATATATAAAGATACAACTACCTTTTGTCTTCTACAGTTTTGTGTTTAGAGACTTAGCATTTATTGTTCTTCAGTTGTCTTTTTGCCAAAAAAACATTTTCCAAATGATATGGTACTTCATACAGTACCATTGTTTTAAAAGAAAATATTTAAATTTAGGAAAAATCTGGAGCATTTATGCAAATATATAAACTTCATTACTGCAGTGAGCTTATATGAGCCTGAAAAAATTTTTTCCTCTCAAGTTTGCTAAGCCAGAGCAGACGTTTCATCTGCAGTCAGGAGCAGATGGTAAGTGGTTCTTTGTGCGCAAGTGGTGTTGATGTGTTTTTAATGGCTTGATGAAGTCATAAATAGCAAGCCCTGTAATACAAGACTAGCAGGTACAAAGATGTGAAGATATGTTATTGCTGGTTTGTCTGAAATAATTACTAGAAAAATATTTCATGTGGGAAGTTTGTCTTTTCTGTTGCAGAAACTGACAAATGGTTGTAAAAAAAGGAATAATAAAGACTGAAGAATCCTTTCAGAATACACCTCTTGCAATTCATAGTAGTGTCCTTTATGTAACCCCTGTGCTCAGGGGTTTTTTTGGGGGGTTTTGCTTTGTTTTGGGGTCTTTTTTTGTGTTTGTGTGGTTTTGTATTTGAAAGAGAGGTTCCATATGAATGTTCTTCTTTATTTAGTATTTCAGTATTCTCTTCAAGTCAAAATTCTATCCTGATGAAAACATATAAAATGAAAAAAAATCACGTCTTTGTCTATCAGAACTGATGGTTTTTTTTCTGAAAGTTTGGAAGTCTGAAACAGAGGAGACCTGTGTATACTTTTAATTCCTGTTGAAAAATTTGTGGAAAGCATGACTGTGTCCAAATTGCCATGTGGCGTTCCACTGCAAGAATTACGCCCTAAAGAGCAACTCAGCTTGGAAAAAGAGAGATAAGAAAGAGAGGTCAGACAACAGTGAAACAAATATGCATGTTGAACTAAAATATGTAGAAATGTAAGAACAGGTGAAATCAGAAATGCATGTTCTTCATATTGTCTCAGCTTGCGTAGATCATTCTGAATTTACCCTTCAGAATTTTTTAGTCTAACTCAAGTATCCTTCTTACAGTGACAGACTGGATATTGGACAGAGACCCACAAGAAGAAATACTCAAGGCATTCAAATTGTTTGACGATGATGACTCTGGTAAAATAAGTCTGAGAAACCTGCGCCGGGTTGCTAGAGAATTGGGTGAAAACATGTCTGATGAAGAACTACGGGCTATGATAGAAGAATTTGATAAGGATGGAGATGGAGAAAGTATGTGTTAGCAAATAAACCCCCATATAATCTTATAATTTTCTGCTGTTTTTAAATGTGGTTTTTGCAATCGGATATGTTTATCTTGTATTGGCCTCATTAGCCACCAGCGTGCCTGTAATAAATGTGGATAGAGCCTTCCTTAATCTTCGTTCGCGAAGCCCAGCCATGATGATGATGAAATGTGGTTTTGTTGTGAATATGTCCTCTTTAATTTCCTTCTAGATAACTTTCAGCTCAAACTTAATTTAGCTTACAAATAGTGGAGACAGTTGTTTTTGACAGCTACTAGTCCTGGAAACACATGCTGGAGTCTAAGAATTGAATTGATTCACCATGAACTCCTATTCAACCAATGTCTGTTAAATGATGAGATGAATGTATAGTTGAAGGTCGAAGTAATTGAACTGGTACATGGGAGATTCTATGTGCCTACATTACATTTTTATTTCCTTATAAATCAGTGAAAGGATTAAACTGCTAAGAGAAAGTCAGTCTTTTGATCACTTATTCAATATTTCTTAAGTGGCAATGTGTCATTGTTGTGATTTCAGCGTGTTAGTTGGATATGGAGCAGTAAGCTAATAAATCATGCTGGAAGTACCCTGGCTTCTATGCAGGATCAGCTTGGATTGGTCTTTTAATGTACTTCTGAGCATGGGAGTGCTGGAAAGCATAGTGTGAAAAATGGCTCTGGAATTGGCAAGGTCTGTACAGAGTGGGCTGCAGAAAGAAATTATTAGTTAGATAAATAATGAATTAACAAATCCAGTTTGATAGTATGCTTATTAAATAATTTTGAACACTGAAACTTTGGTGGTTTTTTTCATCAACTTCAAAATATCCTTATTTTTACACCAGAATCCTTAATATCTGGATTTTGAGGACCGCTCACTTCAGACCATGCACCTAAAGACTGTATCAGTCTTTGAACACTAGTCTTTCAGGGTGGTGATTTGTGTCTGAGATTTCACTAGCAGTTCATCAACTTTTCCAGGGACAGTAGTATTTATATTTTTGAGCTGTTGGACTCAAAACTCTCACTCCCAGTGAAGAAGAAATTGTGTTTTCAGCCTTGTGACAGACAGTCCTCCCCTTTGGGCTGTTAGACATAGGTGTTATTTTTTGGAAGTTGTAGCCATAGAGGTGAATGAAAGTAGAAGTCATCTGCAAGCAGGTTTTGTCATGTGTTGCTCTCCTGGAGCTGCCAAAATGAGATGTCAGAATCATGGATCAATATTTTTTGTCACATGGCTATTTGGGCACTAGAAGTTGAACATGGACCATTAGCTCCTTTCAGGAAGGTTATTGAGTCATAATTATTTTCTGTCAGTGTTACATTTTTTTTAAGTCAAGTTGATCAGCGAGGAGTGGGTAGCTAAGTTTCCTCTTACTCAATCATCCATTCATTCTCTTGTTAGAGCAATCAAGAACAAGATTGAATAGGGAAGACTGACAGCATAATGTTTGTATATGGTACTGTTTATCCTTAAGGTTCCGTGTGTTTTTGTTCTTTGAAGAAAACTGAGGCTGTTTTTAGCTTTTTAAGATTCATTCTGAAAAAGTAAATAAGCCTGTGAATCACCATTCTATTTATCTTCAAACATCTGGGTCATGTAGGAAAATCTTGCTGTCGTCTAATTCTCCTTCTTTCCTGCCCTCAAAAAAAAAATGAAACTGTTAATTTGATAGCATTTTTAATTGATACTTCAAATATAGGAATAATACCATTTTTGATTTAACACTTTTATTACATTTTAGAGATTGTTTTGCTCACAGTGAAATAAGGTCTCTTGTGTGATGCTCAGGTTACATATTCTCAGCAAAACCACTGAGCTGTACTGGTATCCTGTACATAGATTTCTGTAAAAGAAAGTTTTTTTGACATATTTCTATCTGCGTTAAAAACTTAAAACAATCTTATTTTTGTATTCCTGGGTTTAGGAATGCGTTGTGTTTTGGAGCATAACTAATTTTAGAAATTCCATGCTGTGAGTTCATGCAGCTTTTGTCATCTTGTGTGCATCCATAGGAAAACAATGCAGTCTTGGGTGTCAGAATTTTGGCGCAGAATTAGGGGAAAAAAACCAGCACTGAGAAAATGTCCTTTTAACTCTCAAGATTGTAGGTCAGTGTTTCTGCATATGAGCCGTGATACTCGTTTGTTCTTTTTGTCATGAAGTTAAGGGAAATGAGATGCCATGAAAGACTGTGCTTGCTTCTGCTTTTTGTTGTGCTTAACATGTGAACAGATCCTTAGTCTGAAGGGGATTAACTGGGTTTGCTTGTTGTCACGTGAAAGGAGGGAGTTAGATTTTTACCTGTCAGTATCTCTGGGAATGTCCAGACCCCAGTGTCTGACAGTCTGTCAGTGTTTTGTAAGGAGACCCTTCACCAACAGATTCACAAGATCAGAGGGTACCTCAACCTCCCTTGTTAGGGGGAACTCAATAGAACCAAGACCCCTCAGCGAGTCCTGCTAAGGTGTTTTCCGCTGGTGGCAACTGCAAGGACTCGCTTTAACAGTTTACAGAATAACACTTTTTATTAATACAAATTGTGACAGATTAATAAGGTTCGAAGGTTGTCAGTGATAGTGTCTACTGCAAAAATATATTTTAAAGCAATCTACTGATACATATATTAAGCAAGCACAAGCTCTGATACAAAGCAATCTAACTAATACGCTGTGGGGTAACCACAAGCAAAAGCTCTAGTCCTAAGAGCAGCATTTAACACACGTTATCTTTCTCATCCTTTCTCATCCTCTTGGGGGGGAGAAGGTGGACTCAGCTTGTTAACTGATCCCAGCAGTTTTGGTGGAGGTCTTCTCCCACTTTCCCCCTATCCCCAACTTACTTTTATACTATTTTCTTTATGTTTGGGTGGAGTTTGAGTGGTTTTAGTCATAAATATCTTTTATTTCTGATTGGTGTACTTAATGGCAGGGGGGTGGTTAGCGTGGTTTGGTACCTGAGGAGGGGGTTAAACCTGGTGGTTGGCTTCAGCAGCAGAACATCTTGATTCTTCCTCAGACTGTCTTTCCACTTTGCAGCGTGGTTTAGCAAGGATGTTGTAAACCAGAGAATATTTTGGAGAGGATGTTTGAATTTGTGCTGTTATTGTGTTCTTACTGTGATAAAGCTGTGGAAAGGCTTTTTAAAGTCATACAGTCAAGATAGTATTTTTGTCTCTTAGAACACGGTGTAGCTATGTGATGGATGGGTATTTCAGAGTATAGAATCCTAAGCTCGACTAAATCTGCTTGTTACATATTTTTTTACATGCATCACATGAAGGCATATTTAGGGTTTTTTTTTAATTTATTTATTCTTTAACATAGTGGAATTTGTTTAATTTTCTTCTAGCTGTAGATGTAGCTCTTTCTTTGCATTGCTTTCTTTAGGAATAGCTTGGGCACATTGGCTGGGATGGGTAATTGTCAGGGAGAATTCTTTGTATGTGTCTTGTCTTTTCTGTACCACTGACTTATTCTGATCATTCCCACTACAGTAATTAGTTGCAGAGTGTACATGTTCATTGGTTAATTCTTTTACAGTGTCTCTGTTTTAGCATATGAGTAAGGTCGATAGCTCAGGTATAAGTGCAGCAAAATAATTAATGGCTGCTAATTAATTTATTATTATGACTTAATTTCTTCAAGTGCATTTGTATAAAATTTCTGTTAATTATAAATGACGAATGAAGAAAGTTCAAATGGGGAAAGGCTCATCAAAAGTCCATTTTAATTCTAGCTAATTTATGGAATAATTAGTAAACGATGTTAAAATTCGTTTTATGTTTGGCAAGTGTTACAGATTTGGGTGGGAGAGAAGTAGTGTGGTTTGGTCTGTGGGGGAGGTTTGGATATAAATGTTTGAATCATGACTTTAAGAATAAAACTGAATTAATCATAACTGTAGCTGAAATATTGTTTCTTAAGAAGCACTTGCTAAATAAAATTTATGTACCATTTTTAACATTTTCATAGACCTTAAATTAATAGTATATTTTTGCATAGCTGTCTTTTTTACATATGTTTCTCAGGGGTTTTTTTTCTATCATATTTAGCTTTTTAGAATATTTTTACTTTCATAATTAGAAATGATAGCTTGTTATATGTGAACTAGATTCTGGCTAAAATATTCCACATAACTAACTTGTATTCTGACCTCATTTTACATGAAAAACTGTGCAAAACCCCGGTTGTTGTAGAAGCAAAAAGTCCAAACCCTGATAGTAATGGATCAGATGCAGCAAATACTCACAAAGAAACCTTTAAGTAAAATTATAATACGGATGTGAATTTTCTTTTATGGTTTATGGTTGTTTGCTGTTTGTGTAATGATTTTCTTTTTTCTTTCTTCTATTTTTTTACAGTCAATCAAGAAGAATTTATTGCTATTATGACTGGAGATATTTAGCATTAGAAGAAAAGGAATGAGCTCAGCAGAAAAGGGAGGAGTCGTTGGTAGCTTCCATTACAATGTTTTGTACTTGCATTCATTTCTGTAGCTGGAGTGATGCAGAAATTTACTTTTGTCACAGGACCAAAATAAAGACGGGTTACAGGCACTGATAGTTCAGTACTTCATATCATTAAATATTATCATTAGAATAATTGATATTTTAAAACAAGTAACTGATGCTGCATTTCAGAATGTTTGAGTAATTGTTTGTAAAATAGCCTTGTCTCAGATTTCTAAATTGTATCATATTATAAGAACCTTCTGAGGTTCTTGACTTTGTGTTAGCATTAGCTGTGGCCTTAGTTTTGATACATAAGGTTTGAAAAACTTCCATTTTAATAAAATGTTCTTTACTATTACTACTTGAAAGTCTTATTTTTATAGTTTAATCTGGGGTGAACTATAAGGGACAATTCTTCAGAGAAAAGGTTTTTTTTCTTTTTTCATTGATAAGCTTTTACTTCTGCTTCTTTACATGAATGGTAGCATTAAATGAGCAAGCATTTGCATCCTCAGATATGCTGTTTATTAACTGTTACCCCTGATAACAAATGGCAGACAACTATTCATGATGATTAACTGTATCCAAAACTTGCTTAAATCACCCAGATGTCAGCCAGCAACTCTCTGTTCAGTATTCACAGCTTTGCTAGTTGTGGAGACAGTGACAAGAGCAAACTTCATGCAAGCCATGTAGAATGCTTTAGAATCCAATAGCAAAAATACCACACGTAAAACTTATTTAAAGAAACCCGTTAAAAACCTGCAACAACCTGCCCAACTTTTAACTGGTGTTTTGCAATCTTAAAAGATTTGTTTGGGAGGTGGATGTTTAAGGGAAAAGATTCAGTTTTTGGGACTGAGCCTATGAAAAGCTCTAAACAAGTATTTTCTAAGACCAATGTGAGAATTGTCCAGTTCAGTAGCTTCTGGCTTTGCTCTTAACTACTTATGCAAACGATTTCAGGGACACTTTTATTTTCTGCAGACAATCAAAGTGGCATAGAAGTGGAAAGGTCTGATAGTAGTCACCAAAAGCTTTTTCCCCAAGAATCCTACATTTACTCTGAATGTGCCAAGTTTTCTAACACTCAGCTGGTGGCTTCTGTGGGGATGTGACCATAGATCATCTCTATACATGGCTGGTAATTATTTCTTGGTAGGTGACCACTTACATTTTGTAACTCTTTCACTAAGATGTACTTTTTGTCTTCTGGACTGGGACCTTATTTCTAGCTTTTGCAATGTACTTGAAAAACCTTACTTTATTCTTGCAGATATGGCAGCACTTGTTAGGGGCCAGGTAATAATAGTGCAAAACTCCATAAACACAGGCCAGTGACCTGGAGAGAGGTCTTGTGAGTTGTTCAGGCTGTGGGAATAGATGCAGAAGAAATGGAAAAGAAACAGTCAGAATAGTGGTCTCAATGTTTGGCTTTTTATCTGCATTTCATTGTTTTGGAGTTTTTTACATTCCAAAACCATGCTTGTTTTGGGCTGCTCACTGGTGATCTTCCAATTTTGTGTACTGGAGTTGTGTCCTGTCAGCTTCTCTTGATAGTCACCACCTGACAATAACTGCAATAGATCTGAGTCTAGAGCTTGATAAGACCTAAGCTCTGAACTTACAACTGTCTGATTACCCCCAGCATTGACACTACATTTAACTCTATGTATTTTGTGGAGCTCACACCTATCCTGGTGCTTTTTCAGAGTTCGCTTGGTGTATCATAGGATACATATTCCCAGTTTTTTCTTTTCATACTTTGTCTGATATTGTAGAGGAAGAGAGTAATTTGGTGGCACATTTAGGTGAAGGTCCAGCAGTCAACACTACATATTTAAAAGCTGTGCTGTTGAATGTGTGCCTTATTTCTAGATTTGCGAAGATGGGTAAATATTAAAAGAACCTCTTCACCTTTGCTATGGAGGACAGTGATGTCTGGTAGAAGTCTAAAAATGGCAGCCAAGGGAATGTCATAATCCACTGCACTGAAATGCATGGGAGCCTCCCTTTAAGACCTTACAGAAACAACAGTTAATAGCTGTGCCAAACAATCCATCAACACCCTACTTGATCCCATGCAACTTCCAGGAAATTGAGGATTTCCAAACCAATAAAAATACCATGTTGGAATGCAGTGTGCACCAAATATTACTCCTCTGACTTACTTTAGAACATTTTTTTTATGTACTAGGTTTGTCACATGAAACATATTTGGTTTCTGTTTATTCATGGAAATGTTTCCATGGCACAGTCAAAAAATGTTAAGGTTTTGTGTGCCTCATCCTGTGGAGGCTCTGCTTGAGTTGAGAAGTATCTCTGCAGTGCTCTGGTGAGGTGTCCATCTTTACCCCTTGCAGCAGAGCCCCGCTTAACCATGCCCTGGGAGCTTGGCAAAGAGGAAAGGAAAACCATGAGAACTTAGCTGGCAACAGTGGAGGCCAAAGAGGCAGTTTGTGAAGGGAGGGATAAGCACAGAGGCACTGGGAAGAGATGCAGCTGGCCCTGAGCTTGGAACAGAAGGACAGGGCCTCTGTGCTGAGCCACAGACCTGTGTGAGAGGAATGACAGCCCAAAGGGGAGGACATCTGGGTCCACGTTGGTCTCTCCATCTCTGTGCTCCCTTCAAGTTCATAGCAGAGCTCATGGATACATCTTCACTTCTTGCACAGTGGCTGTGGCTCAGGAAGATGCTTCACTCAAGACTGGCATTGTACGAGGGTACGTGTGGTGGGTTTAAGGCATGAAGCGAAGTGTGGAGAAATCCTTCAGCTTTTAAATCTCTGTCCTAAGGAAGTTTTACAGGCTATATGGAGTTCTGGAATATTGCAGATCTTTGTTGTCAGAGGTTTTTATCACGAATTACACAACAACAGGTGATAAGTGGAGTTGCACTAAGTCCATTTGCCGCATAGGGTGCTTGTAGTTGCTCATAACCCCTCACAGAGTTGGAGATTTTTGTGGACTCATATTTGATCAATGTGTTGCTCATGTGAGCAACCCTTTACTTGTTTTGGTCAAACAGGGTTGTATCTACAACTACCCGAAAGGAGGTTATAGCCAGGTGGGCACTGGTCTCTTCTCCCAGTCAACTAGCAGCAGGACAAGAGGGCATGGTCTTAAGCTCTGCCAGGGGAGGTTTAGGTTGAATATTAGGAAGAAATTTTTTACAGAGAGAATAATCGGACATTGGAGTGGGCTGCTCAGGGAGGGGGTGCATTCACCGTCCCTGGAGGTTTTAAAGATGAGACTGGATATGGCACTTAGTGCCATGGTCTAGTAACCACAGAGGTGTTGGATCAAGGGTTGGACTTGATGATCTCGAAGGTCTTTTCCAACCCAGTTGATTCTATGATTCTATGATTATTAAGTGGGAAATGGCTGTGACTACAGCTTGCCTTGCTGCACAAGGAACGTTATCTGAAGCAAGAGCTGCACTTTTCTCTGATTTTTCCAATAGGTCAGTAATTTGTAGAAGATAGCAGCAGGCACTAGGAAAACTTTTTCAGAACTGTTTTCGGTGGTTGCCAGTGAAGTAAGGCTGTAGGACTGCTGAGAATATTTTCATTCCTGAGTAAAAAAAGAGAAATGATGCTGCAGATGGAAAAACCAGTCAATGTTTTCAGTGCTTCCACTTTCCCTAAGGTACACCAGGGGAAAAATCTAGACAAATCCATCCAGGCAATCCTACTAAGATGTCACACGCTTTAGCAGAAATTCAGTAGAAGCATCATATACTTCTAAAGAATCTGCAAGTATCTTACTTTTATGATAGCACAAATGGTACATCTACTGTAAAACTGTTGCTAAGCAAACTGAACACATTGGCAATTACCAACAGTCAGAAGTGATAGCTCTCAGAATATATAATAAGTGGGAAATTTCCATATGTAGGTCTTTTTGAAATGACATATGAGTGTTTAGGCAGTGGAGGTTGTATTTTCCACTTTTTAGCCCTTACTGTTTTGAAAACTAATTAACTTATAAAGGAGTATTTAAAGGAATTTCAAAGGAAGAAATAAATTTAAAGGAGTAATTCCTTTGAAGTATTTCTCTTAAAGGAATAAAGAACAGGCTTAGCAGGAAGGGGCTACTTTACTAAAAGAGATCCATTTAGAGCTAGATAGCTAGACAACACTTCAGAAATAAGATTGCCTTGCATGTTTTGCAGAAATGCATGTTTATATAACATATAAACTTTTTTTAATTACAGAGTGTAATTATGAATGCATTAATTTAATTATAATTTTGTCAATTGAACTTCTGAAAGGGTCTTGCTTGTTTGTTTGTTTGTTTTCCTGAAGTCACCTTGCAGTTTGACTGACGATAAAACCTTCTTTATTGGTGTGAAAAGTATTTGTGTTAGCAGAAGCTTGCAGTAATTTACACCAATTTTTGTAACCTCTTCCTTTTTCAAAGGCTTTCCCAAGTATTGGAAGGAGCCCTTCCCAGTCCTCTACTTGATTCAGAGGTTGCAGCACAATGACTCTCATGGAATGGGACATTTCCCACTGTAAATGGAAAGGATAAGAAAGAAATATGTTAGAAAACAGTTACCTATTGAAAAAGGAGTTGTGAAAACTCATAAAATAAATAGATATATTTTATTTCAGTTGTGATGGGGTAAAAAAAACCCAACCCAGCCACTCTGTACTGTCCTGATTATTGAAAGGCAGAGCTATGCAATACACATCAAAACTACAATAATGTGCTCTACCACGGAGGGCAAAAAGGAAAGTAGTGAAATGTCTTGTAAAAGGTATTTTTGATTACTAGACACATAAATAAAACAGTCACAGGCAAACAAGCCAAGTAAAATAAAATTAGTAAATAATACCAGTTAATGTAGATCATACTGGACCTCTCTTAAAAAGACATTAAAAATGGCAACAAATCAGTTCTTCAACCCCCACTGGAAGTTGGCTACTTCCCCAGTACTTCTTAAAGAGTGAACCATAACTCCCACTATCCTGATGGAGATTTCTTCAGCTAATAAAATAGGTGCTGATATCTGGAGCTATGTGAGTGAACTGATTATACCCGTTTATAATGGCTGCCACATTTAGAAAAACAGTTGCAGTGCTAAAGGCATATAATTCATTTCTTTGTGAAACAATGAATTTCATTAATAATTTTATAAATTAAAAAAAAATATGTTGACTTTCTCACATAGTTTTTTTCTGACAAATTGTTTACACTCTAACTAGGGCAATTTTCAGAGATAGTTTTATTTATATTACTGTTGTTTTAAATCCTAGATGTTTAGGAGGTTATTTGATTGCTTAATGAAGCAGCTCAGTAGGAATATACATCACTGTGGTTATGCTTTGTGTTTTAAAAAAGTTGCACAAAAGTTAACCATACCTTTTCATGCTCACTTTTCTATAAGCACTTGGTAATCAAACGTGATACTTGCAGTCTTCAGAGAAATGAAAAAGAATAAAATTCGTCAGTTATGGTTTTACCCACTAGGGGGACCCATTGTTACGACTAAAAAGTGGGAGCTGAAGTTGTAAAAGTAAAATCGGATTCATCATCAAATGTCAGGTGGAATTTTTATACCTGAATCTTTTCACTCTCTTAGTGTGCACACACACTGTAAAAAATCTGTGGGCCTCTTCCACCCATATAACCACAACTAAGGTGCAACTTCTCTGCAGCAGAAATATGAACTGAGCATTCTGCATGTACAGAAAGCTTGTGTTTCTGTGTTGGGTCACTTTGCAGATGCATAAAAATGGACAGAAAAAAAGATTTAATTGTTTGTGGTGTGTGGAATTTAATGCGAAATTATGTACTTATTCAAAGACATGCTAGTCATTTTCTTTTATTTCTGAGTGGAGGGAAAAAAAGTGTCCTTTTTTTTGTCCTGTCAACCAAACAGCACACCCATGTCCTAATTTATTCCTGCCTCAAGCATGCACCCTCCTTTACTCTGGGCTTTCCAACTCCGTGCCCTGCTTTTAAGAAGGTTCCTTGTAAAATCTCCTGGTGCCTGCATCTCCCCTGTGCTGGGCTCTGCTCTGTTCTAGCTGTGCTGCCCGTTGCTCTGTCCTGTCTCCCCTCTGCCTCTGAGGTGGTCCAGTGAAGGGGATCTATGGATACCCCTGTCCTTTAACTCATGCTCAGTGCCACTCCTCAGCATCCCTCTTACCCTCTGCAAGGACCTCGGGGCTTGTCTTACCTGTGATCCTTCTGCCCCTCATTTCAATAGCACCATCACAGTCCTCTCCTTGCTTAGGTAGATTAATGGGGAGCAGACTGAAAAAAGCAGCAGTAAAATGATCTGGAAATTTCTACATGCACAATTTTTTAATCAATGGTCACTTCACCTGGTGGTGTTATACCTCTTCTCCTCCTCCTATGCCCCCACCTGGGCCCTCTTTTTCTTTTTATTGTTCTATTGTCTTGTGTAAAGATGAATTTGACACCCAAATTCTAAAAAGTTGGGGCAGCATATTTCTTGGGTGTGAAAAAGTAAAAAGCGATATGAATTATTGCTGACTGCCTAGAGTGAAGTTATTTTAATACAATTTGTAATGCTACCAGTAACTATTCTTTTTCTCAGAAAGAATGCAAAGCTTTATTTGTTCTTACTATTTCACATATTTAATATTTTAAATTCTTTCCTAATTGTGATGGTGATGTGATGCAATGCAACACTTCTCATTTTTTAACAAAGAGCATTTTGTATTTAAATATGCTCAAATGAGTGAAAATTTATTTTGAATTAGCGTTTACTGAAGTACAATTGTCTTGCCCTGCGCAAAAGGCTGATAAGCAACTGTGCTGTGTGACCGTATAAAAAAGTATTTTCGGCAAAGTGCCTATTTGATTCCTTTCAGTGGCCCTTTTTACACATTGTGCAGAGCTTTGAGAGGAAATATTCAGGTCATATCTGAGTAACTGATGGATCTACAGCTTGATTTCCACACTGAACCACAGGAGGTGGGCATCTCAGTCACCAAGGTCTTTGCTCTTGAACCTCATGGACTTTCCAATCCCTCTGCTACTGCTGGAAAATAAGCACCCATACACCCCCTGGAAATGACTTTAACTTCCTAAATCACATAGTTACTCTTGCAATTATTACACTCATCCTGTGCAGGAATCTTGTTATTCTACACATGGCAGACTTCCAGGTGATCTTATTTTACTATGCATTTATTATTCATGTGAGTTTAAAATGGGGATAAAAACAATTAAACTGCAGAAAATTTTGTGTGGTTGTGATAAAGCTGAAGTCTAAATCTGCACTCCCTTCTCCCCTATAAGGTGCCACGTGGTGATGAACCTATGTTGGCCTTTCTGTGCTGGTCTTTGTGCATCCAGCACACTTAATAGTGCCAAAAATGGGCACTTGTTTTTATTATGGGGGGCATCAGAGACAGAAGGGATGTTGATATCTGAAGTTACAGCATCTTTGCATCCACCTGATATTTGTCTGTTGAAACCTTGCATCATGCTTATTAAAGGTTCAGCTGTATTTTAGTTGATACCTCTAGATTCACATTTTCTTAAGGTCCATGGAAGGCAGCGAAGGTGTTGCACCTCCTGTTGCAGTCCCAGGGAGAGGGTTTGGGGGTTTCCAATTTTTGTATTGTGGTAATTTTAGAGGGCCCCCATGGGAGTCTTCTGCAATATATGCAATCTAGTAGGAAATTACTGATTTTAAGCTGCTGTGAAGATCTGTGATCAAGAAGAATATGTGATAGAATAAAAGAGCTGTAATACCCCAATAACAATAATAATATGACCTTGTTTTAATTTAGCACAAGCTGGTAGCATTTAATTTCTTGTTGCTTCTGACCACTAAATTACCAACTAAAAATGTGCACTGAGTAGGTGTTTATATTAGATTTCATTTGTGATCATTGAAAGACTAATTTTTATTTGCTTTTGGCCAATCTAAAAGTCAAAGTTACCTAAATGTGCTGTTAATCTGATTTGATTGCAACCTATAAACTGTGTATTTTAAAAAACATGGGAACCTGGTGTCTGAGGGTGTTTTTCTTTTCATCTTTGGAAAGAAGTATTTACATGGAAGTGTAATGATACTAAAATTGATGGACTGAAAGAAACTTGTGTGTTCTGAAATTGATTAAAATGCATTCTCTTTGGCTAGAAATGAGTTGGTGCCAGAGGAGTGGTCTCAAACTCATGTGGAAAATTCATTTTGTTACTTATTTATTTGTTTGTTTGCATAGCTTATAAAATCTCTAAATCTCTGTTTAAATAAACAATATACCCTAAATCCAAAGTAGCAAGGTCAACAGCACTGTTTACTAAGCCCAGTGTGTACAATGAAAAGAAAAAACAAACCAACTAATACAAACAAGAATATAATTACTGCAAAGTCTTAATATTTTTTTTTGTAAACTGTTCCTGGTGTCTGACAGATTCCTATTCTTATTTAATATTCTGAGCCACATTAATATGCCTCCAGAATCCCTCTTTTAAATTACCGTAATGTTAACTGCAGTTCGAAATAAACACAAAGTTTAATAAACTGTGGAATTACTTAAAATTTTCTTCTTTTTTTTCCCATGAACACCTGCTTTTCCTGCTCATTAGAAGCAAGCTTTGTGAATAATAATTGGCACCTTTACTTAGCCCCAGAACTTGATCTAGGAGTGTATGATGGATTTGCTTATTTGCTATATATGCACTTTAAACAAATGTAAATGGTAGAAATTCAGTGAAAGTAATCCAGAAAATCTACCATGATCTACTAACTTGCCATTTAATCTAGATAAAAAATATACACAGCAGTTGTACAACTGTATGTTTATATGGAGCTCTGAATTTTTTACTGAAAAGAGAGCTTTCTTAATATAACCTAAAGTGTGATTTCACTTGAAAAAGTGGATCTGTAAACTTAGCATCATGTTTATTGTCTTAATGACTTTTCAAATGCCAGACTTGATTTATACACTGGCACAGCAATTTGTTTATCCTATCTACGAGCTCAGTCTGAGGTCAGCAAGTCTAGCTACGTTCAAGGGGCCAAAATTAAGGCAATATCTGTGGGAATAGTTGCATAATTCACCATCTTATCAATTTACCGCATCAATCCAGGGTTGTGGTGATGACGACTACAAAAATGCTGCTGCATCTCTCCAAGTTTCTCCATCCTGTGTATTGTGTTTTCCTGTCCTACTCCCCTCTGTTTTCCACACAAAAGAAAGGTCACTGAAATGCCTCGTTTTCCCCCAAACTACTAAAATTTGATAGAAAGACTGGGAAAACAGCAAGACTTTAAAAGGAAGGAGGGACTTGCCTTGCTTCTAATCCAAGGCTCAGCTCTGTTAAAGGCAGTAGAAGCACCTTTTTTCCACGCAGCCTTCCAATGCCACAAGCTCTGCTCATCCTGCAAGGCACTTTCTAGATGGATTTGCACCATTCCAGGCAAGATGCAGGTTTCGGTAAACAGGAGGGATGTGCTTGGTACCTGAGGCAACCCCAAAGTCCTTGCTGGCAACTGCCTTTACGAGGAGCAGAGAGAGCCCGTCTGTGACTCCTTTTGATGCCACTCTGAAAACTAGTGCAGGTTACTGTGTTTAGTAATGCTATGGCTGCATAGTGCACTGGTACACAGAAATTTTGTTGTCTGTAAACATGATACAAAATGGTTGAGTCAGCCCTTGCGAAGGGGACAGTGTCCTGCAGTCCTGGCACTGCATAACCCAAGGCAGCTCGCCTGCAAGTGGAGCAGATGCTGGAGTGCTGGCTCACTAACATTGCAGTCTTAGGATATAAATGTCAATTTTTGTTTTTAAATAAATGGATTTTGAAAGACATGACAGGATGCTGCTTCAGCATTGCATAATAAGATCATTTGGTTTCAGCTAACAGGAGTTAAGTATAACTCTGAGGATGTCCTACCGAACATCTACACAAACTGCTTTTCCATCCTGCAAGATTTGCTTGTACTAATGGAAGGGGTTTGGTGGCTTTTTTATTTTTTTTTTTAAAACCTTTCTTTCAGAGTGCTGAAATATCCGAACAGAAATTAAGTTGTTGCTGAAAAACCAAACAGGCTGCCATCCCTTTCTCTTTTCTGGGCTAAAGTCCAATTTTACACAGCAGTTGGAAAGAAAAAGCAAACGCATCACTAGATTCAGCGAAAAATATTGTAACAGTATGTAATCTCTGTCAAGATAAAACTGCTTTGTGATTTACATTACAATAAATCCTGACCTTTAAGTGCTGCAGACTAAGCTAATCTGTGAAGTACTTTATTCTACCACTGAATCAGCATGTGAAGCTAAAGCAAAGTGACTGTGTTCGTCCCACTGTGGTGCTGCTGAAGAGCACGTAGGAAAGCAGATTATGGTGTGCTGTACCGTGTGCATCACAGCAGTGATGTAACTGAAATGTCTACTCTGGATTAATAGAGTGACCTGCTACTGTTGCAGGAAGTATAAGTTAATATTTTTATGAATACAGAGCATATAATATTTAAATTGACATAAATCAGGACATTTAGAATTAAACTTAAAAATCTGGGCTGACTTTCTAACATTAATTCTCTAACAGCTCATTCCCTCATCTCTTGCTGCCCTCATTAATTTTATTTTCAATTTTTTTACGGACAGCGGCTTGTGTTGAAATATCCATAGATATTTCAGCCTTAATTTAAATTTTTTGACCTTCGTCTCTCAATGTCTCAGAGCGTTGTTTGAACGTAACCTTTGGTAGATGTGTCATCTCTGGCACTTCAGTTAGTCTTCTCTTGTTCTTTTTTTTTGTGAAAAAAAAAAATCCCCAGTATTAATATTTCACAGATTCTTTAATTTACCCATTTACACATTAGTCACTACCAGAAGACATGTAATATCCACCAGATTGAGTAAGTAGGTAATCAAGTAGTTATTAAAATAGAAATTCTTGACACATTATCCCATAACATGGCAGCTAAGTTTATTGTGTCATGGTTTGCTTAGAGCATTTTAGCTGAAATGTTTATATGAACACTTAGAGGCAATCTCACTACATAACATTTAAGTCTATGGAGATATCACTGTTTGAGCCATCCCCCCCTGGGGGGGCTGGAAGTGGTTGGTCCCAGGTGAGTTTCCAATGAGGGGCAATCAGAGCTGCGTTTCACCCCTGTGAAATTAGGATATTACAACAGTCGGAAGGAAGTTGTTGGCAGAGAGAGAATTGGAGCCACGAGGGGTGGCCAGGGGCCCCCGAACCCGGGGGGCCCCTGGGCCTCCATGGCCTTGGTTCAGCCAGAGCCGGGGCGGTTTCCTTGCCAGTTCCCCCCCACACTGCCCTGGTGAGGCAGTGGTGCAGGGCTTGAGAGGCCAGCCGGGGGCTGGAGCCGGCCAGCCCCCCTGGCAGACAGGCATGGCACTGGAGCCGAGCCAGAGACGGGCCGAGGGGTGGCCCAGAGCTGGAGAAGCATCTGCGATTGTGAAGCAGAGCTGGAAGAATTCCAGGCAGAGGAGAGAAAAACTTCAAGCAGTCTCGCTGCTACCTCCCCCGCAATGGTGAGGGAGGTAGTGATCTGGAGCTGAGACTGAGCACAGAGAGGGCCGAGGGGCTCGGAGGTGCCCTTCATAGGTTTAGATGAGGGCAGCTGAAAACGTTAGGATGAGGGATGCTGGGGGGAGGAATGCCTCCCCATGACACATGGAAGCCAAGCTAATGCAGCAGCTGAAACAGAGAGAAGCCAAGCCAAGCAGGCTTTTTCTGGGTAAGGACTTTTGGTGAAAACTATTTGGGGTATATAAAAGAGTGAGCAAAACACAGAAACCCTGCAACCTGGGGAAGAAGAATGGACTCGAAGTAGAGAAGTCCCTGAATCTTACTTCCTGGGAGGAACCTTCACAAACCAGGGAAAAAGAACTCAAAAGCTGACCCCTTGTAACTTGTGATGAAGACCTGTTACAGCAAATGTTCCCTTGCAGTCCAGGAGGAGACTTCAGCAGAGGCCGAGGAGCTGGTGGGGGTGCAAAAGACCCATTCCCCAATACCCCAATGAGAGAGAGACTTTAGCTATGGCCCTGAAGGTTTTTCTTCTGAACTGATGTGGGAGAGTCCAGGGGTGGTAGAAATTGTATTAATACTGTGTATTTATTTGCTTTTTAGTTTCTATAGTTTTTATTCTGTTAGTAATAAATTTTGATATAATTTCCCATGCTGAGTTGTGCTTGTCTGAAAACTTCTCTTCCACATTTGAGGCAAATTCTGGGGGAGCTTGGAAATTGGATTTTTGGAGTGAAACCCCCACAGGAGACAATCAGGTTTGCAGACAAGAAATGTATTATAAACTCTGTAATTTTGCATACAGAGCATCTCATGCTGTAAAGCTCACTGCTCTTAAAAGCTTTTCATTTTACTGTTAGACCACTTTGCTTTAGTGTCTGTTGAAATGTTGGGTAGAACCTGAAACCAATGCAAAAAGTTTAACCTGGTCTGTATCACTCTTTGGATTACACCACATCTTCCAATTTAATTTCATTATATTTAGTGTTGTGAGACCACTTATGTTGTGTGATACATGTCAATACATGTCCCTTATCTTGGAGCTTTCATTTGTCTGTGTATCATTAATTGCACCTTCTGAACAGGATGTATGTTTATATATTATATTATTTATATATAGTATATTTTTATGTATACTTATATATTGTGATATGCATGTTTACACACACATATATACACATATATATCTTTTTTGTTGGTTGTATGTCTGTGCATATATACTCATACATAAATAAAATATCAGTTGGGATTACTCAATTCATAGATAATCCAAGCCTGGATCTGATAGGCTGAGTCAAGTCAAGAAGGAAGAGATGAAGCCAATAGGAAACAGATGCTGAAGGTGGACACTGATATGCAATATTGCAGAGAAGGATAAACAGTTAAAAACTGGAAGGACAAGTTAAAACATTGTCATGAGAGAAAGAGCTGCAGAAGCTACATATTCTAAACTATAATAAATAGGAAGTTGTTTGGTAATGTAAGGTTTCCAGTTTTGCACTTGTAATGGTTTTGAACAGAATTCATTGAGGATTTTCTGATTTTTTACCCTCAAGACAAGTTTAGAAGCTGTTGAATCAGTGCTTTTACAAGAAAACCATTTTCTGTATGTAGTTTCTTTTCAGTTACACTTTAATTAGGAAGTGTTTTTGACAGTGTAGTGGTTTGAGAGCCCCAAAATCCAATTCCCGAGTTCAAGCCCCCCTCCCACATCTCAGCCCAGTGTGAGATGGGTTTTCCAGACACCCCACAAGACTCAAAATGGGGGGAAAGGGTTATATTACAATGACTGTACAAATAAATATTACAATACGTTACACACACAATCTCAACTACCTCTACCATGATAAAGCAGTATTTACAATGGATCAAATCTCTTCTCTCTCCAAATAAAAGTCCAGGAGGGAAGAAGGAAGAGATCCTTTCCACTCTCAGAGCAGCAGTCTCTCTAGGGCATCGGTCTCTCTCTCTCTCCCATGCAGAAGCTGTAGCTGGATCTCTGCCAGTACACACGAGGGAAACCTCCAAGCCCCTCTCGGCCCTTTGACTCCAGGCGAGGGTCTTTTTCTTCTATGGGCTGTGTTTACTGGGACAAATGTCACTTCACCATGTCATATCATGAAGTACAGGAGTATTCGTGATGGTCCCTATCTTCAGGGGATTCAAGCCCCCTTTGCAGAGCTCCTGTGCTCTGTCTCAAAGCAGCGGGGGGGCAAAGCCCTCCTCCGCATTCCTTCGGCCATCCTGGTCCAGCTCCGGGAAGCCCTGAGCTTCTCAGCTCCTCTCTGCCGTGCTGTAGCACACCAAGACTCTTCTCAAGTAAGAGTCCATCATCCTCCTCCTCTCTAGGAGGTCTCAGAGGGGTTTGGGGAGTTTGTTTCAGTTCTTACCCAAACTCACTCTCTCTCTTCAGACAGCTCTGTGTCTCTCTGATTAGCTGCGTGCTTGGTTTGCTGCTTCTTCAGTTCTTATCTCCTTCTGGCTCTCTGCCACCATTCTCCGTCCACTGCTGCTCTGCCGCCGCTCCTGCTGCCCACCCACAGTGGAGAAAGACTCCCAGCTTCTCAGTTACAGACCTCAATTCAGTTTAACACTGTTCCAAGTCCCTGTAGCCCCCCAGCCGGGGCTGGGGGGGCCACAGCCCCCAGCGGGGCTCCAGGCCCCTTCTCCTCGTGGCCTCAGAACATGGCCACCTCTCCAACAACAACTACAACAACTAACCTTCTTTTCCAGTCTGGGTGATATGTTTATATTTTGCAGAAGTGCTCATTGGCTCAAACCCAAGGGTAACCACCCCCTGGGGGGTTACCATTTTATAACTTCAGGGGGAAAACTCCCCCCCCCCCAGACAGAAAGTTTTGAAATTGCTAGACTGAATCAATTTGACATTTTTTTAAAATTAAAAAGTCCCCGTTCGGCAATCTAAACAATTTCTTTGGAAGCTTAAGGTAACTACAGCTTAAAAGCAGCTGATATTAAAATAGAAGTTTTAAAAGTTTTGGAAAGGGAAGTATTGGAGAAATTTCTCAGATTTCAACTGTTAGTTTATTTTCGTCCTTTTCTCTTTCCTCTGAGGTTTTCTACTGAGATTTCATCAACTGAAACAGGCCTGCAAAACTGTTTTCTCAAAATAATAATATCAAAGCATCTCTGGAGAAGTGCTTGTGCTTGTCCCTTTACATGAAGGTTTTAAAGCAGCTTGTTCTGAGATGTTCCTCATGCTTCTGTTCAATATGACCTTAAATATTTAATCAGGTCTTAAAATGCAGGACTCTGTCCATCTACTGGAAGGTGAGAGGGAGGCTTCCCCTTTCTGTTAATTTATAGTTTTCACTCTCAATTACACAGCAGCTCTACTCTTTGTAAGATTCTGGTGTTTTGTTTTTTTTTTTTAAACACTTATTTTCAAGCAAACAAAATCCCAGAATGTCAAACACAAAGTGTTTCTCCACTTTATTTTAGATTCCTTGGTTGCATCCAAGAGCTAGCTGTAGACAGCTGCTCCTAAATTACACTGTCAGCTTCCTACCAGTTCATGTGGGTATCACTCCTGGGCACAACCCTGCAAACTGAGTAATTTCTTGCAATAAGAAAACCGGGTGGCTTTGTGGAACAGAGGAACCTTAAGACCCTCTGAGAAGAGAGCAATTAATCTCAAAGACCTGTTAAGGTCAGAAAGCTATCACTGGAAGAAAAAGGTCTAGACTTTTTGTCTTTTTTTTTTTTTCTCCAAGTTGAAAATAGGTATTTTCTTTTCCAGAGAACAAAGGCTTGTCCATGCAGCCAAAAGCCTCCTCCCCTCCATGGTGGTTTGGGAGGGTTTAGCACAGAAGGCTGTGTTGTTTTCTGGCTGTGGCTGTCCTCATAGGTGGTTTGGTGAATCTCTATGGAAGGCCAGGATTGCAAATGTAAGTGGGCTTCCCATTTTCACCCAGAGGGCCAGGTTGTCCTGCATCTATCACAGGGAGTGTGTCACTGCCTTCAAAGTTGGATTTTGAGTGCCCTACAGGCAGTGGCTGGGAGTAAATCACAGTAAAATCCCTGACACAAGATAATCAATAAGGAAGTGGCAGTCACTCTCCTGCAATTCACCACTGCGTTGATGTCCCCAGAGACACACTAATGATGTCTGAACGTAGGCTAAATGTTTCCTAAAGTACTGCATTTTTTACCTAGCCATTATTGTGTTTGATGATGTTGAAAGTCCAGGTCAGTCCTGAAATTGTTCTTTTCACCTGCTCTCTGTGAAGGCATCCACCCTGCATAGTGTGTGGTGGTCCTTTCTCCCTCCCCGCCTTTACAGTCTTGACCCTACAGTGTCACTCCTGTCTACAGCAAACCCAAACCCATGTAATGGCATTTTGGGTGAATGGTTTTTTGGTTCTGTAGGCGCTGGAGGAGTTGCACCCTGTTCATTTCAGTCTCTGTTTGGCACATATGGCTCCTTCCTCACCTCCTGCTCCTGCAGGAACAGCTGTCGCCATGTTGCTGTCAGAAGATGCTTTCCATCTTACCTCCATGGGATCATGTTCTCTAGGAGCCTCTGAAATGCTACCCCTGTCCCTTTTCTACATCTTAAAATTATCTGAGCATCTGGAGTAAATTCAGAGGCTTCTCACCTCTTTGAGGTTTTTTCCCCTTTTTGGTTGAAAGTCGCTGCAGCAGAAATAAATCTGAGGTCACAGAAAGAGTCCACTGATGGAAAGAATGAATCTTGATGTGGTTTAAGCCTTCATGAATCCATTTTTATGGCCCTCCTCCTTGATATTTGGGGATTATAAAGGATATATCGCAGGTTCTACAGCAGGAAGGAAGGAAAAAACCCAAACAAGCAACACCAAGCCTGTGCATATTCAGAAAATAAATTATGGAGGTCTATTCATTTTAGAAATAGTATTAATATTCCTGGATTGATTGCACACAGCTTGAAATAAACAAACATACACAATATCAATTTAAATATAATTATATCTCCTATTTTATTTAGATTTATGCAGTATTAACTGTGAAAAGTCCAATAATGGCAAGAACTGTGGAAAACTATTTTTCATTAGGAAGAGATGTACTGGATATTTATCTATCCCTGAGCTCTGTGAACATGCTGGCCATTCAGTGTAAAATGAAGTAAATACTCAGGTTATGAAAAGCTGTTTTCTCCCTGTAACTTCCTGAATGTTGCCCTAACTGCATTTTCAGATTGGTTTCTGTGGTCTGCAGCTATGCACAGCAGAAGAAATTGCAGGCATCTCTTAAGCTGAGAGAGTATTTTTAGATGTTTTGTGGGCTGTGTATCAATTATTTTATACAGTTAGTAAGGAACGTATGAAATATATTTAGTGTCTTTTGAGAATATGTTAGGAGCATTTGCTTCTGACACTTGGAATATAATTTACAGAGATGCAAGTTACATCATTATAAAATTATATATTGAGAAAACACCACCACAAAAAATAAGCCAAAAAAAAAAACTGTGAAGAAAATCGTTTGAACCCTGCCCTGAGGTATCCACCCTTGAAAAGAGTGGAAACTTTCACTAAACAGCCTTTGCTTTCCTTTCAAAGGAAGCTTTTGGAGGATTACACAACCTGTGATTTTTCTATAAATTATTGTTGTATCAGTGGTTATGTTAATGACATTTGCACTACTAGCTGACTGTTCCTCTAGCCTTAAAATATCTTTTAGGCATCAACCAGTTTCCTTGGCTTGCCCTGTCTCTTGGCTTCTGTGGAAAAAGGAGGCAGGAGGAGGACCTTGCTTTTCTTTTTCACATTTTCTTTTTTTCTTTTTTTTTTCCTAGAAGAAGATGAAGTGTTTTGGTGCTATGAGGTTCTATGATTCATTTTTTTTAATAATAGAAAAAGAACCAAAACAGAATTAATAAGTGTTTCTTAATACGAATAATTGAGGTATTAAACCTACGTGTTAATGTTTTCCCAAATGTCATAGAATCATAGATTCATCGAATCAGCTGGGTTGGAAGGGACCTCAGAGATCATCAAGTCCAACCCTTGATCCACTACCGCTGCAGTTACTAGACCATGGCACTAAGTGCCACATCCAGTCTCTTTTTAAAAATCTCCAGGGATGGAGAATCCACTACTTCCCTGGGCAGCCCGTTCCAGTGTCTGACCACCCTCTCCGTAAAGAAATTCTTTCTAATATCTAACCTAAACCTCCCTGTCATTGCAGTCAATGGGTTGGCAGGAGGGAATTGCCACCTTTCCTTCTGTTTTATTGGCGACTGGGTACATCAGTTGCATGGGAGTAGCTATAGCTTTATACTGGAAGCAGTAGAGAAAAAATTTAAATGTTCTCTCTACTCACAAAAAATATATGGGCAGACCAAGAATGGAAAAACCTTGCCCAAATTATACTAGCCTTGACAGAGTTGTCAACATGGGAAACACAGGTGAACCCTATCAAAATACCTAAGGGGTAGTTTCTGCAATGATCTCTCCTGCAGGCTAAGTCCTGTTCTATTCAGTGGTATTCAGTGTTAAATTTGGAAACCTTATAGGCAACAGAAGCTGACCTACGGTCCCAGCAGAGAATCCTGAAGGTAAATCAGCCATATTGCTTATTCTCAAAAAAAAGAATTAAATATAATTTTGATGTATTATCATGATTTGATTTTTAAACCAGTCTGAAAAAGCTGCCAAACTGGTGTTTTCCCCCTTTTAAATAAATACAAAGCCCGCCGAGCTTCCCAGGAAGGAGACCACCTCCTTCGCCCACGAACTGTTTGTGTGACTTTCAGGAGGAGGACCTGGCAATCTGCCCAGAAGGATATCCTGGGTTGCTGAGGTTCAGTCGTCCATTTTGGGCAAGAGGTGTAGTGGGAAGGCATAGTGGTGACGGAAGGGATCCCTTCCACATCCAAAAACCATGCCCAAAATTTACACCCGTGTTAGCAAATTTAGTGCCTGAATGCACAGATGCCTTTTTGCAGAGACCATCCACTCTTTAAATGCACTTATGCAAACCCTGGGTAGACACTCATTCTGCAGTCACTACTCAAACAATGAAGCCTCTAGTAAAAAGGAACGTCTCTGAACTGAAATTTTTCCACCCAGATCTCAGGAGATGTCTAGTAACAACTGCTTCTGGTTGGAAAAAAAACTTTCAAAATGAGCCATAAGATTTGAAATGTCAAAACAAAACAAAAAAACCTAAACCAAAACAAAAAAGGTCTGTCAAACCTCACAGAGGTTCCAGAATGTTATTTCTTCTAACCACTGCATCCTTTGTGATGACCGCTGAAGAAGCTGAAATTATCTACTAAAAAGTGACTTCCTTATTCTAAAGGGTTGCATTTTCCCTATTAAGACCACAGCTATAAGCAGTCAGATCTGCCCTCGAGACAGAGCTGGGCTAAACTTTACCAGGCTCTTGTCCTGCCGTCAAGTAATCCCAGCTCAGTCTTGAGTTCTGGGCTGAACCCACACGGACTTCTGTACTGCTAGGACCTCTTTGGGGATTAAGCTCTATAAAATCTGAGACCAAAACCAAGCTGAGAAAAATATTGCAGGAAAATATTTAATTCTGTGAGGAGCTCAGATACCATAATAAGATCATATTGTAGTGATCACATACAAATCAGGAAGCTATCTGGTCTTCTCTTTGTCCTCCTATATAAAAAAATAATAATGTCCCCTACTTTCATATCATAGGGCTAGATTTGTCTGATTAATATAATGAAGCTTCATAACGTTTCTCACTGGCTTCTGTACAGCGCCACTCTTCAATGGAAATTGTGCAGATTAGGACAAAGAGCAGCCAAAGGCTTTTTTTTTTTTTTTTTTTTTAATTTTTATTTAATTACAAGAAATTTAAATGTCTTATTTTCAAGTAAAGCTGACAGCATGTTTCTTCCTATTTGAATGTAGAGCAGCATTAATATATAGTTTGTTTGGCGGTGGCCTAGAAGTAATTGCTAAAGGGTCAGCAGCAAAGGAATAAAAACGCAGAGCAATTAGTGGAGATCCCTACTTACTATTATCCCACTTTGCACACAGATTCTGCTGGAGCTGTGCAGCAGACACGGCAGAAATACACACAAGAATCAGCCCAACTGTCCTAAAAAAATCTCATGCAATCAAGAAGGAGCATATGGCACTGAATAAAGAATGCATAAAGTGCAGTATTAGGTAAAAACATTTGCTCAAGTCTGTGTCAGTCCAGCAAGACAGTTGACCTGACCTCAAGGACAATAAAATTTGCATTTAAAATGCCCAGGTAGTATAGTGAAACGAGAGCCAGGCCTAGAAGAGTTAACTGAGGTATCTTGCTCTGCTGAGAAAGCCTTCCCCCCCAACACCTGTTCTGCCTGTGCTGCTAAGACTTGTTCTGTTCTGCTTACTGGACCTAAACTTAATCATAAGAAGAATGCTAGAAACAGTATATAATCAACCTAGAGGTTATAAATTAGGACAAGGTAGACATTTGAATAGGAGAAAAGGGCTTAGAGCCAAGGGTTTCTGCAAGCTTAAGTAGTTAGGACATTAACAATAGAAAGGTAAGAAGGTTAAACCGAGAAAGAAGAGGAATAGAACCCTGATTTGAGGTTGAAGGCCGGAACTACCACCAAAACTCAGTACCAAGAGAAGACTCTGGAAAGCACTGTCCTAAGCTCCACCCAGACTCTGCCTAGACTCCACCTGTTATTAATGTGCATGATTAGATGTTGTAATCATATGAATATGTATATTGATATGTTGAAATCATGTATGTAGACTGTATAAATACCTTATTTTTGCATTGGTGCCTTTGAGCAAGTTTGTCCAGCATGAACTGGCTTGCTCCCAGCGTTGAATAAACAAATATGTTGCTGCTTAAAGATACAAAAGCCTCTGAGCAGTTAATCATTCCGAGGTTTTTTGGCATCCACAGCACTATCCTAGTTCTTGAATAATTTAATTTTTCATATTTCACCTTCACACTCCTTGAGGATGCTCCAGAGTGAAGACAATTTGAAGACTGAGGAGCCTGGCCTGCAAAGAGTTAAGTGGATAAGAGATGTGCAGCTGCTGGAAAGAGCACATTAGTGTCAGAGACTGAAATGGTTAATGATTTACGCATTCTAGGATTGCCAAGGGACTTTTGCAGGCTTCCGCAGGACTTTTGCATTATACCTCTGATGGGCAGTTGGGCCCATCCCTCTCTCCAGTGCTGAAGGTGTCAAGCCCTGAAAAGGCAGGAAGAGCCGAGTTTCAGGCTTTTGACTTTTGGGGAGAGGTTGGAGGCTGGAGGCATGGCCCGTGACACTGACCATGGATATAATAACTCATAACTTCTTGGAGTGTGGGGGCTTCCCTCCTTCACCCCCAGCAGATCGAGGCCACCCTTCAACTGGCAGACATGGAAGCTGTAACTACCAAGTTTCATCGCAGGACCCCGCGGGCGGTGGCTATACACATTTTTCCACTCTCATCTTTTCTTTCCCTTACTCTCCCTTAGCCTTATGCTGTCTTTCCTTTCTCTCCCTTATGCATTTCCCCCTCCCATGATAGATAATATAGATGACAACACCCAAAATGCTAACATATCTGTTAAAACAAAATTGTTAAAATAAACCCTACCTATATATGTTTTCAGACACCGATTATTCAGTGTCATTTCACTCTAATCCACCCCAAGGGAATTATTGATAAGACCCTGGGTTACCCCCCCTCCCCTTTTTCTGGCGTGGGTCATAACAATTAGCACAGACAGCTAATTGGCAGCTTTTCATCTTTCTGGTCTCAGGTAAACAAGGCAGATGATCCAGTGTTTTCCATATTGCATGGGTTTTGTCAGGGAGCAGGTAGAAAAGCCTCAAGGATGGATATTTTTGTAACCGAAATAGTTGTGGGTTTTAGCCCTTCAGATATTTTTGCACTGCTGGTCAGAAAACAAGAGTACCAAAAAGACAGAATCCTCCCCATTTATGTCTGCAAAGCAACTTATTGCATGACATCAACAGTCTTCACTGGTCTTACCCTTTTATACGTGTTTATAATTGACATTTACCATCTAAATGTAATGGAATGTGCAAAATTATGGGTTTATCTCTTGTATTCATTGCACTCTTTAAAACATTTTTAATTACAAGAACATAATTTTATATATATTCAGTGGAGATCCTAGAAACAGAAACAATTATTTTAAGAATTTTTTGTAGTGAGAAATAGTGAAATAGATGGGAAGGCACGTGTCTGTCCATCCCATCCCTCTGAGAGCACCTGTGCTTTTTTTTGGTGTCTTTTTTGTTTAAAAAAAGCTGCCTGAAATGGAATTGTAAAATATTAAGAAAAGGTATAAGGGGTGTGGTAGCAACCCTGCCCCATAGTTGGTGTCTCTCGTGGCACATGGGCTTTGTTGAATGCTCTGGATGGTGACTTAGAACATATTTGCTAAATATCTGTCTTTAAAACAGGCTCCCATTTGTCCTTGGGCCAGTCACTAAGGGTAATGTTATTAAATGTGAAAGGATTCAAAATAATTTCAATTACTTAAAAAACCTAATTACTTGTCTCTCCCTGTGATTCATCTCCATGTTTTCTCCTATCTTTTACATTGTGCATTTAAGGCTTGTCATGACAGGCGCTGTCTCGTACTATATGTTTGTAGAATATGAAGGATATTGGGAAATTGCCTGGGTGGAACTCATGACATATTGCTAAACAAGAAATAATGAATGAGTTTTAGTATTTATAGCAGATGGCAGAGTGTACCCAATTTTTGTGTATTATCTGAAGAACTATATTTGTTGTTCAAAACATAACTCTAAGATGTTTTTCTGGTATTCCACTTCCTGATACTATTTAGCTTGAAATCTTTCTTTGACATTTAATTTTGCCCATTTATTGTGCTTAAGTCTGTATTTTCACCATTCTCTCTGTCTGCTAGCAAGTCTGTATTTATTCCCTCTCTTGCATTCTCATTGTAATCATGCACAAAGTCCTTGAGAAAGTTATCTCGTTCTTTTTCATGGACAAAACATGTACTGAATTTATCAGAGTGATAACTCTTGACCTGTTGGTTAGATCTGCATGAGCAAGAACAAGCCCTACAACAGATCTCAGAAGACGAGGCAGCCCCAAGGCCATGGTCACATTATGTGTTATGTCAATGCTGCCTTTCCCTGTCTCTGTCTGAAATGCAGGGGACTGATGGGGTGGGTGGCAAGCTGGGCACAAGTGTAACTTTGAAGCAGTGAAGGCCAACTGCCTTGGTTCCAGCAGCTGGAGTACAACCAGCAAGTTAGGGATGTGAATATCCCACTCAACTTGGCATTTCTTAGGCAATGCCTTAGGAAGCAGTCTTGGTCCCCTTAACTTAACAAAGGTCGATCATCAGACCCAGAGAAGGACCACTAGGATGACAAGTGTACTGGAGAAATTGGTGTATGAAGACAGATGGGAGAAACTGGATTTGCTCAGCCTGGAGAGAGGTTGCTCAGGGAGTTCTAATCACAGCCTTCTACGACCTCAGAGGTGGTTATGGAGAATAAGTTATCCTCACTTCACAAGGATGCATGGCACCAAGACATGAGGCAGCAGGCATAAGTTGATTGAAATAAAATTTTGCCTGGATATTAAAAATATTCTTCACTGTGAGAATATTCAAACTAGGTATTTTACCCAACAGACTGCTGGAAGCACATCTGCTTGATACATTGAAAACTCAATATAGCCCTGCATAACCAGTCCGTGGCCCTACTTTCAGTGAAAACTTGGATCTCATGAACTACAGAGATTTTTCCAACCTGAAGTTTTTTGTGGTCTTGTGATTCTATATTTCTTTTATTCTCCCCACTGTGAATACATTCACACTCTGACTTCTTCCTAAATA
This sequence comes from Chiroxiphia lanceolata, assembly GCF_009829145.1. NCBI lineage: Eukaryota > Metazoa > Chordata > Aves > Passeriformes > Pipridae > Chiroxiphia > Chiroxiphia lanceolata. Next base: position 50,896,982 of record NC_045671.1, on the reverse strand, counting down.
GAGCTATAATTTTTTCAGTATACTGGCATTACACGTACATTTCTGCATAATGCACTTTCCTTGAAGGAAACATTGAATTAATCCTTTTGTTTTTCTAGAGAGAATTAATGTGATAGCACCTACACTTTTCTTGAGGAAGGTGTAAAGCTAAACAGCCAGTATGCTGTGCTGATTCTTTTGTATTACCCCCCTGAAAAAGCGCCTTGCCTAAAGAAAGAGATGCATGTTCAACCTGGTCTGTGTCTCTTTACTTTTGAGGTAAACTTTCTAAGACAGTACAGTCTGAGCATATTACTCTGCTCTGTGTCAGATATCACTGACAATGGGAAGATATGTCAGGAATGGAGGTCATACCTTTGGGTAACATCATGTGTTTCTGACATGGAATGCATTATATCAACCTGAAAAATGAACACTTCTTCAAAGCCTTCCAAAAGTGCCTAGTTTGTCCTAATATAAGCATATTCCAGGTATTTAGGCTATGGCACACCAGCATCATCAGCCATGACTAATAAATTCTTTACACTGAGAAAATCTTTGCTAAGTACAGGCCTGGCTAGCAAAGTGTTCCTGGAGTGAAGACATTTGAAAGACATTTTAATTCAGTGGCACCATGCAGAGGGTATTAATCTTTCTTGTGATTTTCTCTATTGTAACAAAGAAAAAGATTTTTAATGTGCAAACCTCGTTAAATCAATCATCCTTGGGAATTTAGATGCACAGTGTGATAAAGGCAACAACTTTCAATACCTAGAGGCAATTTTTTCCATATGTTTTGGATGCTGGGTTTTAGAAAACATAAGCATTTTAATGGATTTTTGGCCCTATTTAAAATATAAATTTTTAATTTAAAGGTACCCTACTCTAGGATGACTAATATAAAGTTCTGACCTGTTACAATGAAATATCAACCTGTGTTTGGTGTTTTCAGTGCACAGTCAGGATGACTTTGGAAGGGATTGTCTAAGGTATTGCTTGTTTAGTGCTGCAGTAATACAACACAAAGCCATGACAAATATTGAAAGAAACCATTGGCTTTTAGACATCCTAGAATTTACTAAAAATTTAGGCAAGTCTTTTAGTGATTGTGTTTATTCTGTTCCTGAGATTTAGCAAGACACCTTTATTCAATAACAAATTTATGCAACCTAAACTATTTGCAAACCTGGAATTGAGTTCTTTATTTGGAGAAAGTAGAAGTGTAATACTATTTGAAAAAGCCAATGATTGTGTCATTTTGCATCACAAAGGGATGGCTGACTATGACTAATCCTCAGGCATTTGTCAAGCCTAGGCTTCCCATGGGAGAAGATTTTTACTAAGCGCCATAGCCTTTAGAGCAAACTAGGACATTTGATGTATTTCCACATGGATAACAGCATTGCATGATGTCTAGGTAAACTTACATTATCTATTAATTGACAGCTTAGATCTGTCTGGCTCAAGGGGAATAGACAATTGTGTGAAGGCTGAGGTAAGGTTAGAGGACAAATGTCGAATGTCACTGGGTTATACCTCTTAAGACAACCAGTAGTCCAGCTATGTAACCTCGATTTAGGCTTGTATCATGATCCTGTTCCATTCAGTCCTTTTGAGAAACATATTTTTTGCAAATAGAAAAGACCATGCACACTCAATCATCTTTTCTTCCACTTAATTGTGTGGCTAATATAGTATAATTTCAGGAGATTTTGAGAGATGTTTGCTGTATTTGAATAATCAGATCCCTTTAGACTATTGTGTAGCTCTGAACAACTTATGCACTCCACTGTGTAACAGAGAAGAGACTCAGAAAGCTTTGTATCTCTCTGCTGTCTGTTCCTTTCCCTCCAACAAAGCACACCAGTTACAATGAATGAAAAAAAAAAAGGGAAAGAAGACCAATAAACTGTCTACATGCAATTTATGATGCCCAGATGCCTTAACTGGGCTTGGTGGACTGCTCAATAGAGATTTTTTTGAGAAAACTTGATAATCTCAGGCATTGCCCCCACAAGAAGTTAAAAGATAAACTTTGTATAACCTTTGTCATCATCACCTTCTACATTTGTTTATCAAGTACTGTCTTAAGGGAGTAGATGGTGTCAGAGAATGACATACAGTCTTCTCACAGTCTTTGTGCAGACTTGAAGATGACAAACAAAAAGAATTGCATGAGAAGGTAAATAAAAAGTATACATGACACTAGAATTCCTTTTAAAAAATAAAAGTTGCCCCCTCTGACCTCACTCAGTCATTGGATCTGTCCACTTCTGCTCCCAAGGACAAGGAGCTCGTACATCCTGGTATGGAAAGAGCAGAGATTCTCAAATTTTGAGCTCAAGCAACATCTCCAGCACATCTCCATCCTGGCTGCTTCCAAGGCCATGCAGCCCCTAGGAAGTAGCCCCAGGCTATTTAGATTAACTATCCCACTCACTAGATGAGCAAAGGCATCATTTGTGATCCTTCATCTTGTGGAACAAAGTTTATCTACTTGATCAGAAAGACTGGACACTGCTCTGAAAAAAAACATCTGCTGAGACATATGCTACCATAAGCCTGGTGACACCAGTTTGAATCTCTTCAGGTCCAGAAGCAAAGATGATTTGTGATGATGAATCCCTCTGTGAAGGCATTAAGCCTTTCTACATCTGCAGGGATGAGGAGCATGAGTCTATGTATATGGGAAACATCTGTGAAACAGCTGATGTGTTTACTATTCAAACCCAAACTTACCTCTTGTGAGCTCATACCTTTGGGTCTTTACAAAAATGATATCTAGACCAAGCCTACAAAGATGGTAATCCAGTCTCTCTTAGCATCTTGAGCTATTAGATTTATCATTACTTATTCATTGAAAAGCAATAATCATGTCTAATTATATTAAAGTGAAGCTACAGTACCTTCCTTATATTGACCTTAGAAACTTTTTTTGATCAAAATCAATAACAAATTTCACTATTTTCACCAGTATTTCAGCTAGTAGCAGTAGGACTACAAAAATGGTTACACTCTGAAGCATTTCATAATCAGGATGATTATCTTTTGTGGCTCAGTTAGTAAGTGCTGTCATGTTTAGACTGGCTTTGGAGTGAGTTCTGCAGCAGGTTTGTTATTGGAGGTGTTGTAAATATAGTCTTCTTTCTCACATGACTTCTTGCACTGTGTATGTTTTACAGGCTGGGAAATGCAGTATTACAAATTGTCTAGGAGTTCATTTTTATTAAACAAGACAATAGTGAACCATATATGCGGATTTTATTACAATTCTATCACACTACAAACGATAGAGGAGTTTCTTAATCGCAGAAGATAGGTGAAGAAACACAGAAAATAATTAATATAATGAAGAGGCGTGATGAAAACAAAGGCAATGGCATCGTTAGCAAAACAAGGCTGAGAAGACTACAGTAATACAGATGAAAACAAGCTATCACAAAATAAAGGGGCTTTACAAAAGCCCTGTTCTATATTTTTGAACATACGTAATAAGAATGTTTTTATGACTTTTTGAAAAAGATGTAAATTCAGTTTTCTGAATGCATTTTGTAGCCATTATGGCTTGGATTTTAACTTATTCTAACATTAAAAATAATTCTAAAAGTGTGAGGAAGAAAGGATGTCGCAGTTGAAACTGGTGGTGTTTCCCTGATGATTGATGCAGATGGTCTGTGACTCCCAAATGGGCTAATGGGGTATTTGTAGCACCAAGGGCACAGAACCCCTCCACAGCCAACCCTGTCTGGCAACACAAACGAGCACCATTCCTTGGTGGGAAAAGAAAGAAATAAAGGAGATAGTTCTCTAAATGTTATTTCTCCCCCAATACCTGTACCCCAGAATATCTTGAACTGCCCTTGCTGCAATTTCGTGGCTGCTCTATATGTCAGCTGTTTTCCAAACTCAAGAGTTGAGCTCAGGACACACAGACAACACAGACACAGAGACACAAACACAGACACATCCTTTCTTTTATGATAGCTTACTCTTAGATTACAGGTTTTTAATGCACTTTAGAATATAAAATTCTGTCATACAGAATTAAAAGCATTAAGAATGGGCAGGCTGCAAATTCACCATTCAGGTTTAGTAATTTGAAGAACCTTTCATTAAATCTTCCATTTTTCTGGAATTTTCAGGCAATTCCAAACCTGAATTTCATCACACATTAGCTTGGAGAAGCTATTACTTTAATAACTGTGCACTGATACGCATGGTAGAACTATAATGTCTTGCAGACATGTAGGCAAAACAGTGGATTTTTTAGGATCTGAGAAAGCACAAGCTGTAAACACAGTGCAGTAAAAATGCCTTCTTCTCTGTTTCCCACTGGCTGATTTTCAATTTGTTTCTTCCCACACTCTCCCAGCACTTGGTGTCTCCCTCCATAAGCCAGCAATCCTAAAACGCACAAGGTCTGGGCATTTCACTCAGATGCTCTCATGCTGCTGCATAAAGAGAAGAAATACATAATGCTAAAGAGAAAACAAATCTGCTGTGCACTGCCATTCACTACAGCATCCAATCATTTGTTCAAGACTTATCACTCTAGGGAAAACAATAAATCAACCTTACAAGAAGTACTATCGAGGTAACAATTAAAGATGTTTTTTCTAAAGAAAAATGCTGGTTTGGGGCACACATTCGTTTCCCTTGGAATCATAATCCTTAATCACATTACCCTTGCAGACATCCTGAATAAGCTACACAATTTACTGTAAATATTCAATATTGACATTCCCATTTGTCCTTTTCCCATGGCGAGAAACTGATGTGGGCCTTGCCCTGTCTACTGCTGTGTTCTCTTATTCATTACAGAAATATGAAAGACTATCCTGAAAACACTGAGTTACCAGGCTCAGTATTTGTCTGTAACCTTCCTGGGCTGTGCTCTCATGTGAGCATATATATTATTCCTTGTGGCACTTATAGACGTGGTTTAGTGATGGACCCAGCAGTGCTGGGTTAATCGTTGGACTTGATCTCAGAGGCTGTTTCTAACCTAAAGGGTTCTATGACCTCTATGGATCTATGTGGAGCTCCCCAGGAAAAGGTGTAGATGAGCTTGATATGGTCTGAGTCATGATAGAGAAGACGTGCACATACTCTCTTTCCTTCTCAGAAGTCTCATGGCTTACTTACACAAAGGAATTTGGTCAAAAAGTGTGAAAATCCAGTGTTTCAGCTGCACCATACATTACCCTCTCTCTTAAGTGGAGAGGTCTGGACAGATATAGAGGTCACCTCCAGTCAGCTCTCCATTCATTATTAGCCTAGCTCAAGAAGGCTCAATTCAGCTACCACAAAAGTACCAGAAGGTTTCACTGCTTTAATAGATTTTAGGCACATAACAAAAAAACTGAAGGCTGTTTCCCGTGTTACCCATTTGGAGTGGTTTGCTTTTCCGTGCACACAATACTTACCAAGACTGGCACAACTGGCAGTGCCTGTCCTGTGCTGCAAGAACATTTTTGGTGGGACCCTCAAATTCAGCAAAGTTTGCATTATGAATGTGGATTATCTGAGCTAATGCCTTACTACTTCACTTGAGGCAATTTCCACTTCTCTGGTGTATTGTTTCTGATTTTCTGCTACTTCTTGATTTAAAATACTCAACAAGTGGCTTCAAATATGAGAGTTCTGAAGACCATGATGGAACCATAAGGAGGGTCATAGTTTCTCCCTTAACTGGGCCCTGCCCATCCAGCCACTAACAGGGACTGTGTTTTGAATGTGCGTTCAACTATGCCACCAGTTTGTAAAGACTACAAAAAAAAAATTCCTCCTTTTTGCTCTCTCTTCAGTTCAGGTGGTGATGACAGCTTCAGGCAAAATCAGTCAGTTCAGTCATCCAGCAGCTACCCAGGTTTGTTTTTTGTTTAAACATGTAGCCTATGGAATAGCATGAAAGTAACATGATGCATCTGAAGCACAGATGGAGAGATACCACACAGACACCTTCCCTTTGGCTACACAAATTCATTTACCAGGTTAGACTTACACTCAAAAGAAAATACTGCATTTATGTGTGTGTGCACTTCTGCTCATCAGCATCATAAAAAATGACAATCTGGCAATGCTGATCATGATTAAAGCAGTCTGAAGTACCACAACCTGTGGTACTTGAAAGGCTGTGACACAAAGGGATAGTGTTGCACTCCTTACTTCTTAATACTCTCATTTTAAATTGTATTTTCTTCAACTTAGTGGGAAACAAGCAAGAAATGCAGGTCAGTATGGAACATCAAAGGCCACTACTCTTCCCATGGGTGATGAGAAAAAGAAAAACCAAAAAAATCACCTTTTTTTTTTTCCACAGAAGCTTTCAAGAAAAACAAAAGCTGCAGCTCTATTTTACAAAACACACTTAAACAACCTAACACTGAATTATTCATGCCTGTTCTGAAACACAAGCTTTATAACCCTGAATTAATTGCCCTTGGTGGTGAGTATATCTCATCTCATTGTAAATACTTTGTCAATTGAAATACAAACATGTTCTGCACAAAAAAAAAAAAAAAGATGTTAACACAAACAGTGTCATAAGCTTAAGTATATTATCACCTCATTTTTCGTAACGACTTTGGACCAAGTTTTACTTTTGAAGCTGGCAGACTGACTGGATTTTCATTGGTGTGAAAGCTCAGACCAGAGTTTTTCCACTTATGACATTTGTTTTTTGGAAGGGAGTTGGCTGGTTCTGCCTGCATGTAGCCATAACCTAATTTTCCATTTGTTTTATCAAACTCCCTCTTCTGGGATTCTTCTGAAGGTAATAATAATTTTGTAGGATTTTAAGATGGGACTTGCCCATTTGAGTGCTGTTGCTACCCAGACAGCCACCCAACTGTCTATGAGGTCCCTTTTCTTGGAATATGTTCCTGAAATCAGTGTCATCCCTGGAAATACAGAATTCAGAGCAGCTAGCCTCTTGGGTGGTGTGATGTAAAAAACCACACAAACCCAAAGTGAAAAAAAGACTGGGGCTTTTCTGAAACAAAAGCAAAATCCTACCTTTTGTGGTATGGAAAAAAATTTCTTTGCAATTAAGATTTTCTTTTGACTGCTTTCTTGATCAGGTACAAAAAGTTTTCTCTACCGGTGCCTAAATATCAAGTGAACTTGTAAACACAGGAAGACCTGTACAATTGGTTGCAGAGATTAGGTGGTCTAGTTTAAACCAAGCACTGTTTTCCAGCAGTCCTGCCTGCTAATGAAGGAAAGTTGTTTCTCATAAGAAATACCACCTCTGCCCTATTTCCTCTAACTGGGTTTTTGAGAGACACACACAAAATAAAATTTCATCTCTCCACAGAAGTCTGTGTAAGTGACATTTAGCTAGTGGACTCAATCCTGACATGCGTAATAGGAGGAGAAGGGCAACTCATTAATTTCCAGGCTCCTCTGATCCCATGGCATTTAACCTTTAGTATCCTGCTGACACAGGCGATCCACCAGCCAATCATCCATGGCACCATGTTCTTGGCTCCTGTCTTATCTTGGGTGGAGTGGAGGGAATGAAATATTGGAGAGACAGAGTCAGTGAAGGACCACTGAAGTATTTCTTTGCTGGAGAAGGACCTTCAGCTGTCCTATCAGCTCTGGTCAGGACAGTGACTCTGTACCTGAAATATCTGGCAGGCCTGCTTTGTTGCTTAACACCAGCATTTCGGTGGTGAAGGGGAAAGGAGAATTCAGGGATAGCTGCTGTGCTTTCCAACCAGCTGGGGCCATGGAGACATAACTCTGCTTGCTCTTGGCTCTTTCTTTTTTGTGATCCCCTGGAGCAGCCTTTGTAGCTAAGTGTTTGTTCTTCTGTGTCTAAAATAACTGTAGGTCCAGTCTTGACTGTTATGCTAGATTTTTAGCACTTCTCTTGGCTGAAACCTGGAGAGGGAAGGAATGTTGTGGCCCCAAGACAGTCCCAACATCTGCACACCCAGACACACACTTTGCTAGCATCACACCTTGCCGTTGCATCTGTTCTCTCCTCCTCAAAATCCTTCCTTGTGACTGCAGTAACTCAGGTCCAAGAGATGTGGACATTCATGTCAGGTCTTGGGCAAGATTAATGAAAATGTTAGGGTGTGATGTTCAGGTACGATGAAGCTTCAACTGACTGTAATGGGAGGTTCATGAAGTTTTTATGATCTCACCCCAGGTGTCTAGCTGGGAAGGCTTTGGAGGAGGGTAGAAGCTGAGGTCAGATGAGTATCCTAATCCATTTGTGCAACTTGGGAACTATAGCTTTAAGCCAGTTTATAGTGATTTGTTGTCTTAGTTTGGTGGTGTGCTGACTGCTTTTCTTTCATATGTGGAGAGAGCAAAGCACTTTCCACCTGTTTTTAGCTCACTGGCAGCTCAGGTCACCTAGCAAGCATTGTGATTATCTGAACACAGAGTGGCTCAGAGGAATTGTGCTACTCCTCAAAGGGATGGAAAAGGCATGACATTTCTTATTTTATGGTCTTTTTTTGTTTTTTGAGCTGTGATATACCATATCCTATGTGGCAGGTGGCATGACACAGATGAGAAGTCAGAGTGAGAAATAGCTTTCCTTTCACTCTGAGGTGTGACATATGCTAGGAGATGCTGTAAACCTTATTAGGGCTCTTATTATTGTACTACCTAATGACTGGTGTATATATAAAATATTATTGTGTTTTACAGAGACGCTCAAATGTTCAAGAACAACTAATGGGTTTGGACGTGCAACTGGCAGTTATTTCCCCTATCTCCAAAAATCAGGTTGCTTCAAAATTTTTCAGAGGTTGTGCAGCTAAAATCTAGTGCTTTTGAAAATGTAAGCTATTTTTTGCAAGTTAGGTATTGTGGCTCCTGTATTTTAAAACTAAGGTTTTTATTCTTCAGAAAAAGTACTAGCAATTATCTTACAGTATATTTTTCTGGTAAAGGAAGCTCACACTAGATGTGACAGCCAGGTGGATAGAAAAACATTTAAACTCAGGGCCAGACAAAGATATAGATAGAGGTCCAAGAGGAAGCAAAAATATATGGTAGAGTTTACAGTGTTCATCGAGGTCGGAAAGATACAGCAGTGTGTCAGAACTGCACAGACAGGACAGAGTCAAGGCACTGAGGCATATTTCAGTTTTCAGATGTCATAATTACAAGCTTGGTCTAAATGTTATGAAAGAGTACTATGGCTGTTCCCCACAAAAACGTAAATGTTCTCTTTCTCCGTTTTTTGCAGATGAACAAAGCCATAGCTCAAGATGAGTTACTCCCAGTTAAGGTTTTCCATACATGTTTAATTATCCTACATGTACATGCTATGTTTGTGCATAAGGAGTGACAGAGGAAACTATCATGCTCACACATAATAATACAGCATTGTTTTATTTCTGCTATCATGTCTCCTCTAATCATTGTGCAAAACAACCGGTGGCTAATGTGGCAGAGAAGACTGGGGAATAAAAAGCAGAAGCCCTGAAAGAAGTGAATTTTCCTTTTTTCTCAGTGGCAATGCCATTCACCCAGAAGGGGGAGATCTCAGCCTGCATGCTGCAGCAGCCAGTACCTAGCTGGTATTTCAGCTCCAGCTCAGATTTTGTCTGACAGGAGATTTCAACACAAACCGTGCAATTTGGTGCTGGAGCACGCTGGACCTCATCTGCTTAAAAAAACGCACAGATATAGTTATCACACTTCATAATTTAATAAACTGCTAAAAAATTGCACACGTTTTCATTTTAGCAACTTAGGTCCCACAACTAAACTCACAATGCTACAAAGACATTTGAATTTTTCACTAATATGTCATGAGCACTGCACCCATTGCAAATTAATGAGTCTCTGAATAGCACTGTGCATTTGTCATTTGAATTTATGCTAATGCACTGAGATCTCCTGATGATGTTGATAGTCCGCAGCAGCTGCTCAAACTATAGAATATACATGCATGTTTCCTCACTTTTTATTCATCTTTCCTTGAATTTTTATGGTCTATCATTTGGACTGCAGTCCTGCTGCTGGTTATTGATAGGGCTGCTAATTCTCTTTGACTTTACACTACAGGCTTGACCCCCAGCCCTGAGTAGAAGTAATGGACCAGTGTTGAGAGAATTATGTACATCACACAACAGCAACCTCAGACCAGAGGGTCAAAAAGAGTTCATTGAAAACCAATGGTATTTACAAAGACTGTTGGCATGGTAGCTGATAACTTCCCCCCTCTGCCCCCAATGAATTATACCAAGTATAACTTATTTCAATAAGTCTGGGGCTGTGACTGCGCTCACAGAAATTATATATTGTAGTGGATGGCATTTGTTCTTTTTTGCATGTCAAAAGAAGTAAGGCCTCTCATTTACCCTTGCCACCCAGAAGAGGAGAGTGTGCAACAGCCAGCGTATGGTAGCAACTGCAAGATGCTGGCCAAAGGCAAGATGACAGCCTTTCCATCCAGAGTTCAGGCAGTGCCATTGGGTAATAAAGAACAGCGTCAGACTGAATCCATCTGGGGTCCTGTCAAAGAAACAAAGAAAAGAACTGCTAGGGAAACTAGTAATAAAAGTTTCAAAATATTTATCTGCGAGCTGTTGTATATTGGAAGTTTGAATATTCCAGAGTAGACTACAGTCTTTACCAACTTTAGCTTTAAACATGACAATTATAGTGCTGCTAATATACCCAGGAAACAATTATTTGAGCTGCCTAATCATTTTCAAATGACTCAGAAAAAATCAAGCACAGAGATGAAATGAGTAGCACAGATACAGAAAGTACAGCTTGTTAAGAGTAATTCCATTTTTTTTGTTTGTTTTGTATTCTTCCAGGTTTCACAGGGCAAGGGAGGTTTAGCAGTTTAATTCTGAAACATCTGTGAGCAGTGATGCTGTACAATATACTATGGCCTTTTGTTTGCAGCAGGTTCTTTTTGAGAGAACGAAGCTGTGTCACATGAGGGAACTTGACTGAATTATCTGATAAATGTCAAAATTAGACAAATACACTCTGCCATCTCTTAAATACTATCAGGAAAGGCTTTTAAAAAATTAACCGGTTCATCTCCAATATCAAAGAGAAACTCTAGAGCTGAACAATAGCATATACAAAAGGAAAAGAGAACAGACTGACTCCATGATCTTAAAGCAGCTCCGAGCAGAACTCTCAGGAGAGCTATTTTATATATATAATATATATATTTATATATATTTTTATATATGTATATGTACATGCGTATATATATATATATATATATATGTACATCTAACATTCTTGCACCATCACCGGTTAAAGGACTGCTTCAGAGAATTGCATTTCAGTGAGGAGCAGCAAATAGATACTTTCCTATAGCACTGCAGTTTTCCCATCAAGGAGAGTAAAGACATTTTCACTGTTCTCAAAAAACTTTGAAATGTAAACTTGTTCGATTGATGGCTCCTTCTGGTCCTGGCAGCCTTTTTGATAGCTGGTGCTCTTTCTGGAATACTTGTTAAAAATGTCTCTGTAGCAAAGATGTTGTGTTTTTTGTTGGTTTTTTTTCACCCATGTAATTTTTTTAAAGTCAGTGCATGGAAGAGTGGAGATAGGCTCGTGTCTTAAATGCAGCAGACTGACAGGTGAACACCTCTCTCGCTGCCCTTGTACATTATAATAATTTGTGAGTTTAGACTGCTTGAAAACAGTTTTTTCATTCTAAACCTTTGATTGTCTTTGTGCACAACTCCTGCTCAGGAAAAATGGCCTTGGAATTGCAAACTATGCTGGAGGCTGCGAGCGTGTCAAGGTAGTGCAAGCTATGTGCACTACCATCACTTAAGACCAGTGCCTGCTACAGCTATTAATTCCTCCCTGCATGGAGACTGACCAAAATTTGGGAGTGACACCAACCTGAAAGGTAGTGTCCCATGTTCTTCCCTCCACCAGTGTCCGCGGTAGCTCACTTCTGACCTTTACCAGCAAAGAAACCCCTATTCTGGTTCGGAGGGAGCCCATCTGTTGAAGGCAGCCCAGCTTTCAGAACAACTGTGCTTGCATACTTGCTTGTCAAACTTGCACGGCTCTTAGTTTTGGAAACATTTTGCTTTGTGCATGTAAATGGTTTCCTGGAGGTTGTCACATATGCTTGTTTCTCATCTCTCATGCTACCTCCTCTGACCCTGCTAACTCCATCATTGCAGTGTAATTGTAAAAGGAATCTTCCCAGTTGAAATAAAAAGCAGTGTCAAGGGAGGTTTCTGGATTAACACCTTGGTGCTAACCATGGTTCACAGATCTGGAGAAGATTAAACTTGCTCCATGTGAAAAAATTTTATACGTAGCTTTAACAAAAAAATAACGTAGCTTCCAAATAAAAATAATCTGAGGCAGACAGTCAGCTTTTCCCACTCCACTTTTCCTTTCACTGTGCTCAGTGTAGCTATTAACTAGCTATCATCATTGTTAAAGATTATCTTGCTGTATAATAAGCTGGGATTTTTTACCACATCAAAACACAAGAATCTTCAAGAGCCTCCCAGCATGTTTCATGGACTTAATCTTGTCCCTCATTCTCCCTTCACCAGCCTCACCAGCCCCCCTTTTTATTTCTTTGAAAGAATTTGTGCAAACTCAGATTGCAGAGAGTGAATAATTCAGCCCACTGGTATATGAAATCATGGCAGAGAAAGTAGTTGGTGTGATTCACAAGGGCTACAATGTGCTTAGAAAGAAAGGCAGATAATCCTGATAATATGCTATGCTAGCCACGGCTTTTGGTAAAATATACAGCACTCAGTAGTCTCTTCAGGCTCAAAGGAGACTGTGCTTCTCAAAAATGACAGCAACATTTTTAGGCTCTTGTAGCCTTTTATGTTAAAAACCCTTGCAAGTGATTTTTTATCAGTGTGCTTGTTAAGTGAGAGAATACTTGGTTTTATTTTAGTTCTATTTTAACTACAACAATGAGTTCTCTGAATATCTTTCTAATGTTTCAGATTTCTATAAAGATAGCAGTTTCTTTTCCAAATAATTTCTTAAAGAAAAGTGTGAGGGATGGAGGTACTAACGCTGATGAATTTCACATCCTAAAATTACAAAACTACAGGGAAAAGGTTAAATCTGAGCATTCCAGACCTCAGATTCTCGGTGTCATTGGACATCTGGGGAATTGGGATTATGATTCTTACATAATGTGGGTCAGTCTTTCCCCATTGATATCAAGGAACTGATCTATAGGGATTGGTGATCTGGGTCTCTGTGCAATTTCCTTACAGTTCCAGATAGAAATGCTGCCTGCAGATCATTACCATCCCCAAATGCCCAGCTTGCATTCAGTCTCACACCTCAGCATGTATTACAAGAGCCTAAAAAGTATCCCAAAACTGAAGAATCCAAACATCTCTTAAAAAAACCCTATTAAGTATATTGCTTCTTGTGCATGTTAGAAAAAAAAGCCACATTCAAAGACACAGTTAAGAGTTGTCTCCAGCTTTTTTTTCTAATAGGAATACCTGCAATCTTGCTAGTGTACCACAGGCAGATAGAGTTCATGGCCAAGCTGGGGACACCACTCAGCATCAGGAAGTGAGGGTACAGGCTGGAGAAGGATACAGGTGGGAGAATTTCACGGCAGTCCTTATTCTCTGCATCTCTGACAGCTGCTTGCAGCTTTCAGCACAAGACGATTCACTGAAGAACAAATAAAGAGCTGGGTCAAGTACACAGGAGAACTTTGAAAGTGCGAGCTCGTCCTTTTAGGGGGTGCCAGGAGTTGGCAATTGAAAATGGTAAGAATGTATGGTACCTTCTCTACAGACTGCCAGACACATCTCAAAGGCATAGTGAGAAATGTCTTCTGGCCTTCTCAGTGTCACAAGGCATTTGCATACCTTTAGGAAATTAAGCACATAGACAGAGAATATCATTTAAATATCCATATCCTCAAAGGGAAAGGATCCCAAGTTTGGCCCTTAGTCCTGAAAACTAGAGGAACCCTCAGATGGCATATTCTGGAGTTGAGATGATCCCGAAAAAAACCTGGTGCTCTAAACATTAGACACATCTCTGTTCTAAATTGAATATTTTTCCCCCAAGCTATTTATTTGATTTTCTATATGGAGCATGTCCAGATGCTGTGTGTGTTTTTGAAAGCAGATTCTTGCTTTTAAATTCCATATGCGGAATGAATGTTTATTAACATATCAAATTGGGTAGGATTTTAACTAAGAGAGAAAAATAAGGCTTTACAAGAGATGTAAACTTTTTGGTGTGTTAATCTTCTCTGGATTCACTTCTCAGCAGAGCTCTGTAGCTGCATCGAAGAGCAGCACCACCAACAATATCCCTTTCCTTTTCCTGGTTCCACAGTGTTGACATTTTCCTGTGAATGCTATGCTTGGTCCACACCTCTAATGATTCTAGGGCTGTCTCTGGGGATTTGTCCTTTCTCCTTCTCAGTCCCTTCCTTTGCATGGTTCCCATGTGCTGTGGGGAGGCTCAGGAACTTGTCTGCTTAGCAGACTTGAAATCTCCGCACCAAGCAGTCTGCCTGTCAGAGTCATCAGTCTTTACAACTGTTTTTGCTTCATAAGGCAGTGGAATCACCACATTTACCTTATAGTTCTGTATTTACCTACAGACAAAATGATGTGATTCCGTTATGTACTTCTGTGGTGTATAGGTATTATATACACGTGTGGGAATGAATCAAGACTCCTTTTCTAGTACAAATGCCACACATTTTATGCTCTTTTTTACCCCTATAACCAAACTCACAGGTTGTAAAGATTCTGCTTTGCTCAGAGGGACTCGTGGTCAAACTGAAAAGAAAAAAAAATGTTAAAAAATTCATACCATACTTCTTAGTAAGTTCTCTTTTCTCTTTCAACTAGCCAACATAAAAACCTTTTCTCCAGGCTTTAAAGTACTAACAAGTGTTCTGCGGTTTCTAAGAGATTCTTTTTTTTCTTTCATAGCTCCAGGGTTACCACCCTAGTAGGTGTGGAAAATCTTTGTTCACTTCATTATAAGACACTTTTGTGTACCATCTAACTGGATTCAGCCAGCAAAGAAGAGCAGATATGTCCCATGCTGAATGCTTTTTTTCCTTGTCCCTAACATCCCAGGATATTGCACACTTTCATGTTCTAATGGAGGTTTCTTTTACCAGTGACCAACATTTTCCTCTACTCTCTAATGCTTCTACAAGTTTCTGACCTGTTATAATTTCCCCACCTGCAGTGCAGTTGCAGCCAGCATTCCTGTTGAGTACTGAGGAAATTAATATGTTGCCTAGAAAAACTGCCTTCACATTTAGAAAATCTGTATGCCAGAGGATGTTAGCTTGTGTACACTAGCATCTTGAGTGTTCTCCGTTGCATCTGTGTGAGAACTGCAGTGAAAATCGGGGGGGAAAGGGCAATTAATATAATGAATTTCGCTACAGGCTTTCTCACAAACCTTGCCCACTTGTCACCAAAGCAGCACCTTAGGCTGCCAGTGGTAGATGTAAATAAGAAGCACTCCAGACTAGTAAAAATGAATTTATTCTTTGAAAACATTGCATATACTATTTTTGTGTGACAATGAAAAAACGTCCAAGCACTTTTCAAACACACATTTACTCAGTAACGTATTCTTATTACCCAGTTCTCTATCTGGGCTATTTTGAGAAACTGAAAGCGCTGCTTCTCTTTTAAAACTAGCCACTTCCTTTTTGACTGTCTTCCCACTCTGAACATAAAACAGGTGCATCAGCAATATTTGGCAAGTAGATAGCAAAAGAAGTTCTATCTTTAATACCCAGCATTTTATGTAGTTTGCCTTATCTTAGTCATCAGCACTGTTTCAAAGCTATTGAGTGTCACAGCACTGCCTACAAGCCCAGTTTGATGAGAGCTGGCAGGGGTTACAGCTGTGGGAGGACCTGCAGGAGGAGGTACTAGATGCTTCTGTGAGACAAGAGATGCCCGTTATAATACTTCCTTCATATTTCTCATTTGTTAAAACTCAGTTTTCTTTGTTCTTTTATGACAGGTGACTGAACCGATTATTTCCAGATGCAAACAGACAACTCATCTTACATTCTGGCAAGGAAAGTAAAATGGAACATACTTCATAGAGAAAGATGAATGCAAATGTATTTGGCAGACTCATAAACAGTTGAAAACAAGGTCTTACACTGCAGAGACTCAGGGAACCTTAGCTGTACTGCCCATACTACCCGCAGTAAATGAGTTGTCTGCCACAGCATAGTATCTTCAGATGTTATAGTCCTCTGCAGATTGCTTTTAGATGTTAAGGTACCTCTGCTTTACATTGTTTTAGAGGCTTGAATTTAGAAGGCTTGAATTTAGAAAACACAGTCTTTCAACTGTTATTGGAGAAAAAAACTCCCCTCAGTTTCAAACAGGGAGCAAGAAGGAGGAACTGTCATGAGTTGAACTTTTGAAAAAGATACCAGGCTTCAGGGTCCTGGGGGTCTGGGGTAAAGGATCATAGGTTGTTGACTTCCAGTGTCATGGGCTCCGGGCAAAACAGAATGATTTGTGATGAAATATAAAAGTCCAGAACTGGTGCCTCCTTCCCTTAGCCTGTCACAGACTTAATGTTGACCCCTGCAATAACCATTCCATTTTCCTGTCTTTTTCCTCTTATGATACCTTTCCGTTCCCTGTTTTTCATCAGGAGAGTAAATCATAACTGGTGTGGTGGATTGTAAATATACTATATTAATAAAATATAACATACTGTACTTACAACTAACTGCAGTTCACTGGCCTTTTGCCTTTGATACGCAAAGCGAATACATTCTGATCTGCATAAACTATACAAAGTTACATTTTTCTTAAAAAAAAAGAGGAAAAACTCACCAAAAATAAGTGTTATAGACAATCCCTATCATCATCATACAGAGACAATCTCAGAGTAACTCCACACTCAGC
Organism: Chiroxiphia lanceolata; assembly: GCF_009829145.1. Lineage (NCBI taxonomy): Eukaryota > Metazoa > Chordata > Aves > Passeriformes > Pipridae > Chiroxiphia > Chiroxiphia lanceolata. The sequence goes on along the minus strand of NC_045671.1, from coordinate 50,880,111 downwards.
TTCTCCCTACCATCTCCACACCATCTTCTCCCTGTGTCCTGAACACAGGAGCTGGAGGAGACATAGCATTAATGTAATACATTAAGAGACACCTATGAGGTTTAGCATATATAAATGCTAATTGTGATTTAGTTGAGTCTGTTTGTTATCATTTGCTGCCTATTTACAGATTTAGATGCAAAAGAGATTTCCGTAGACTTAGTGGTCACTTTTAGGGTCCTGGTCCTATGTTGGTGGTGTCTCTCTGAAGACGTCCACACTATTTGATGCTGCATTAGTCTGTGCCAGATGTTTCTTTTCATTCATAGATAACTGCTTATAACACAAGTTTTCTTGCTTCAAAAGGGTGTTTACATCGTCAAAAGAAAGCTAAAAATTTTTGATTTGGACACACGTTGGCTTACATAGTATGCATTCAAACCATCCCATTCTCTAAGTTTTCAATGCAAGATGTTGAACATTGCCTGGGTTCTTCCATAGCATTTGTGGAATAAAAAATTATGTTCCAAAGTTGACTGTGATACTACACTTCCAAATCATACATTGATAAATAATAATCCTGTAGTAAAGCCTATGTCATTGTTTCCCACAGCATTCTCCAGAAGAAACTGGATGCTCATGTGTTGGATGGCTACACTACATTGGGTAAAAGAGTGGTGGTGAATGGAGTGACATCCAGCTGGCAGCTTGTTACTAGGAAGATTCCCCAGGGCTCTTTGTTGCAGCCAGTCCTGTTTAATATCTTTATTGATGATTGGAATGAGGGGATTGAGTTCACCTTCAGTAAGTTTGCAGATGACACCAAATTCAGTGGGAGTGTTGACCTGCTGGAGGAAGCAGCACTGAAAAGGGATCTGGACAGGCTAGATGGGCAGAGGCTAACTGTATGAGATTCAGTAAGGTGAAATGCTAGGTCTTGCCCTTGTGTCACAACAACCCCAGGCTGTGCTACAGGTTTGGGGCAGAATGGCTGGAAAATGGCCCAATGGAAAAGGACCTGGGGGTGTTGGTTGGCAACATCTAAACATGAGACAGCGTGTGGCCAAGAAGGTCAAGGCCATCCTGGGTGATATCAGTGATAATGTGACCAGCATGACCAGGGCAGTGATTATCCCTCTGTACTTGGCACTGGTGAGGCCACGTCTCAAATCCTGGGTTCATTTTTGGGCTCCTCACAGCAAGAAACACAGTGAGGTGCTGGAGCAAAAGCGAAACAGAGCTGGGGAAGTGATGGGGGTAGAGCTGTAACCCCCTTTATGCAAGACCCAGAAAGGATCACTCTGCGCGGAGTCACAGTGTGACACAGAATGAACGTTTATTAAACATGGACACCGGCTTTCATAGGGAAAGCAGGCACTTTTTTGGAACAAAGAGTGGAGACTGGGAGGAGTATTCCAGGAGTGGCAAATCACAGCAACAAGGGGTGGAACTGTCTAAACATGGACAAATGGGAAGAACAGGTGAAGCAGGTAGGATGAATAAGGAGAGGGCTTACATTGAACCAATAGGAAAAAGGGTAGCAGGGGTACAGTACCAGGAACAATACATTTTACATAATAAAATATATAATTATATATATATATATAAAAAATATATAATATATATTATATATAATATATATAATATATATATAATATATATACATATATATATACATAATAAAATATATTGTACTAATAATAAAACCATTGCACAATGGAGTAAAGGCACTTTGAAACAAACACTTGCACAGTCCTGACAGGCACACAGCACACCACGATGTAAGTGCATTCTGATGTTATTTCTTCTTTTTCTTCTGATTTCTTTTCACTAATTTTTCTCTACCACTCATATGTCTCCATCGGGGCACCTCCAACAGGGAAGGTTCTGGAGCACAAGCCTGATGAGAAGTGGCTGAGGGAGCTGGGGGTGTTTACCTTGGAGAAAAGGAGACTCAGGGGGGAGGGAACCTTCTCACTCTCTACAGCTACCTGGAAGGAGGTTGTAGCCAGGTGGGACTTGGGTCTCTGCTCTCAAGTAACGAGTGACAGGACAAGAGGAAATGGTCTCAAGTTGAGCCAGGTTTGGATATTGGAAAAAATTTCCTTACCAAAATGGTGGTCAAACCCTACCACAGCTGCCCAGGGAAGGGGATAAGTCACCCTGAAACTGAGCCATGCCCTGAAACTCTTCCAAAAGGTAGATGTACAACTCTGCTGCAGACTGTGAATACTTCATTGCAACCAGATCTGCCCTCCTTGTAAAGCCATTTAAACTCAGTCTGGAAAGGCATGCCTGGCTCTGATGTATTGTCTTGCTTCCCACTTAATTTGCTTTAAGCAAGCTCGTAATGAGTATCATGTAAATCCCATAACAATCACAAGGCAACATGTTTGAGATCATTTTGAGCTTTGGTAAGGAGCTGTGGCCCCTTCCAGCCCAGCCAAATCACTGACATCTCTCAAAACTGCTCTCTCAGGCTGCCCAGGGAAGTGATGGAGTTAACATCCCCAGAGTGCTTTAAAAGATATGTAGATACGTTGTTTAGGGACAGGGGTTAGTAATGGCTGGGCAGTGCTGGGTTACGGATTGGACTTGATGATCTTAAATGTCTTTTCTAACCTGAATGGTCCTATCGTTCTCTAATTCATATTTTTCCAAGGAAGTAGGTAATCCTATTGCATTTAAGACTATAGATACCTTTAGTATGGTGGCCTATCCAAGCATGTTGGACTTCCCATCGTATTTGATTCAGTTATATGGACAACATTTCTGCTCCTCTAAGTGCATCAAGAGATTACTGATTATTATTCTTTTAAAGTATATGGGAAAATGACATTGTACAAATGAAATATGTAGGATTAAATAAGAATTATACAGCACTGATTTCCACTCCCACATTTATTGATTTTCCCTCTTCAACTTCAAGAAAGAGAATTATTTTTAGTTAGAAACAGCTCCTAGAAGATCACTGTGGCAAGTAAATGTGGTGACTGTCCCAGCACTAATGAAGTTTTTTTTTATTTTAAATACAATATTTTCCAAATTTTAGATCTTTTTATGTTAAGGGCACTGAACTCAAAGTATCATGTGGTAACAGCAATTCTGTTTTATTAAAAAACTTGGTAGTAATTTTTGTTCAGAAATTGTTTAGGATCAAATGCTTGGATAAAAAACCCTTAAAAATGTAAAGCCCAAAAAATTAACCCCCCAAAAAAAGATCATCAGATATCTGCATATTTTGTGGAAATAGTTAACAAACCACATAAATATGCTGCCAGAGTACTGGTGATATCCTTTAGAATCCCAAGAATATAGGTGGGAGAGTGCTAATACATGTGTCTACCCCCCAGGAAAATTTTCATGAGAAATTGACACCTTAGGAATGAAAGTAAGCCAAAGGGGATACATAAATGAGCCAGCTTCTTCAGTTTCGGTACCGATGGGACTATTTATGGAACCTTTATGGTCAGAGACAAAAATAACTTACAAATAAGAACTGAAACAAGCTCCAGAATGGTCATCTTGGAGAGGAGAGTGTCAGCAACTGGAAAACTTTTCCATGGGAACTTTGTCAGCATGTAGGAGATGCCCTCTCTCTTGCATTGTGTTGTTGCCTCACCCAGGAGACAAGTAATAGACAGATGCTGTTTTTACTAAATATGGGTCAGCAGTAAATTAGCGTGGTGCAGGTATTATGCATTAGTGTACTACAGTGCTCTTTCTTTTCATAATGTTAATATTATTTAATTTTGTAACATCAATTGTAATATTAATTGAATCTAATTACTGCCTGTTTGCCTTTTTAGCCTTAACTCTCTTTTTTGTCCACCCACACCTTCAAATATGTCCTGCATATGGATTAGTGTCCACATCATGCTGGAAAACAGAATCATTACATATTTTTATCTGGTTCAGAGACCCATTTGTGAGAACATGAACCCTGAGGGGGTATTTGCTTAGCTCTTGTTTTGCCTTTTTTAAATCCTAACTGTTTAAATAAGTGGCATTTTTCTAATGTGGCTGCTTTCTCATCTATTTCATCTTCATATGACTCTTTTTCCCCCTAGCTTTGATTTGTATGTGTGGAGTATTTTTGATCAGATAACACCCAGTGGATATTTTGCTGTCTTTATTCATGACAATGGTTTTGTAAGCTGCAGAGCTGATAAACACTTACATGTGCCTTATTTCCTTTTCTGCATAAAGATTCTATTGAGACATCAGCACATCTGGGGAAAACATGTTTTTTAATATCATAGTTGTTGTTATCAATTTTAAATTCAAAACCATTATATTTGATGTCTGTATCTTTAAAAAATGCAAAATTATGTCTTGTTGGCAATAATGAATATGAATCTAACAGAGAAGAAGAAAGGGAACCTGCTTTAATGTTCCTTTGTTATAAAATTCTTATCTGACAAAAGGACTTTGAGAATATTAAAACTTGACTCTTTGTCTGTTAGTGTTATGAAAGATAGAGTTCTTGCTAAACTAGTGCTGCTTTATTGTCTCCACAGTTATGATGCCTTACACAGCAGTTTTTCCTTCAAAATAAATCCTTGGGACAGAAGATAAAACAAATGCCATGCTCTAGTGACTGGCATATACCAACCAGAGGCATATTCACATGAGAAAACTGCTTGACAAATATTTCATGTATCTGAGACATTTTCCAGCTGAGTTGCCTTGCTATTCTGTTCCCACCACATTCTCTGCATTACAGAGTGGAAGAGCAAAGACATTTAACTTCTGCACTGGATTGGGAACTTCAGATGTTAAAGACCAGGTCAATATTATGTTTTTTTTTCAGTTAGCACTAAATAATGGAAACAAACTTAATATCAGTTCTTTTTTTCTGTATAAAAGAAGTAAATCTGGGAGGGGTTAGCTATATGACTTAAAAGTCCCTTTACACAATAGCTAAAAATTCTCATGAGCTATTTATATATTTATTATAAAATTATGAAAAGCTCATAATACTAACTTTCTCGTCAGAAACGTGAATCTAACTGTCTAAATATAGAAAAGTACGACTGATAGAATATAAAGAAATCATTGAGAAAAATCTTGGATTTCAAATAAAAAGAAAAGTATTTTTAAGGAGGTCAATTTATTGGAAATCATTGTTTCAATTAGCTAAGCAGGTAATTTTTTTTAACATAAATTTATAACAAAAGTTCTGGTGTAGCATCAGCCATAAGGGCTGTATGTCAGTATGGTATTATGAAAAACAACAGCAAAAAGGCTATTAGCTTTTATAAGAACACTAAAAATAAATTACTTATTTCAATAACAAAATTTTATAGCTCATTGAAAGGTTCACTCTTCAGAGCAAAAACTAAAACACACAGTAGGAAAAATAATTTCATTGTACCTCATGGACTTAGAAAAATTAGTAATGCACCAGTCTCAGAAATAAAGAAGGAAAATGGTGGAAAGTTGTACAGCTTGTTCCTGATCCTTCACATAGAAAATAAGGTTAAAACTTCTAGTTAATTAGCTACAATTAAGCAGTATATATGACCTTTCAGAAGTCAATCATCTCATATGCCTGTGGAGCTGCTTGTGTTCAGCCGTGAAGTAATGAAACAATTGTGCAGCATGCATTTGATAAATTTGAATAGAAATTTGCTTGAAAAATCATTATTTGCTTGCAGAGTAGGAAAAAAAGACTAAATTTGTTGTATTAATTATTTATTGCAAACTTTAACTCAGCTGTGGCTATGAGTAAGGTGGGAAATGAGTCAAAAGGTACCATATAAAGGAAGAGCTTCAATGATCAGATTCTGTCTTCCTACCCTAAACACACTGCCTACACCTACTTGGATACCACAGGCAAAAGTGAGCTGATTTCAGAACAATGCATGCTATGCCAATGTTACAAAGACTCATCACATGGTTTTGGCATGGTCCAAAACTCTGACTCTGGGTAATGCCAACACTGTGCAGCATTTCAGGATTATTTGGAGCATGATCATGTTCATTGGAGCAGGTATCATCTAGGGAACCTAAAAGCGCACCTGCTGGAGGGAGTCCAGAGGAGGCCATGAAGATGCTTAGAGGACTGGAGCACCTTTGCCATGAGGAAAGGCTGAGAGAGTTGGGGTTGTTCAGCCTGGAGAAGAGAAGGCTTTGGCAAAACTTTGGAGCACCTTTCAGTTCTAGTACCTAAAGGGGCAACAAGAGAGCTGGAGAGGGACTTTTGAGAAGGGCATGAAGTGATATAGCAAGGGGTAATGGCTTTGAGCTGACAGGTGACAGGTATAGATTAGAAATTAGGGAGAAATTCTTAACTGTGTGTGTGGTGAGGCACTGGCACAGGTTGCTCAGAGAATCTGTTGATGCCTCATCCCTAGAAGTGTTCAAGGTCAGGTTGGATGGGCCATTGAGCAGTCTGGTCTAGAGGAAGATGTCCCTGTCCATGGCAGCAGGGTTGGAACAAGATGAGATTTAAGGTCCCTTCCTACAGCATCACCCTTCTGTGATTCTATGTGGTCAGTTGTCAGTAGTTCTTTGCTACGATAGATGGTAGACATCAGTTTCCAGTGCTGCTTTCTCTTTGGTCTTCTAAGGACAAAAAGTCAGTTCAAGACTGATGGGTATTCACAATACTCAGACTGAATAAAACTCAGTGTTTGGTTTTTTTGTTTGTTTGCTTGTTTGTGGGGGGTTTGTTTTTGTTTGTTTGCTTTTTTCATTCTAGGCAGGTGAAGCAAATTTAGTATAAAGTTGTACAGTAACACATGTAACGCTGGTATTTCAGGGCAAGGAGCAGCAGTTGTATCCAAGCTTTAGTTGGTTGATTTAGAGGTCTGGACTACAATATTCCTACTTATTTGGGAATCTGAAAATAAATGGAGTAAAAGACATCTAAGGACACTATTTTTTATGTTTTCTTACAGCACCATCATAGGAAAAATAAAAATAGTAAGAAAAATTACTTTTTTTAATATAGAGTATCTCTGTGAACATCTAATGCAAGATTTTTCAACAACAGGAGTCTTAATTTTTTTGCTCCCAAATCCCTGTTAGATTCATAAATAAATACCTAATTTGTAACAGTGCCGATCACCAGTGTACCAGTCAGTGTCCCACAAGAAAACAGCTTTATAAACAGTGCATCTAGCTGAAGTTTTTTCTAGCTGACTTCCTCTGATTGAGCTTACTTGGAGTTTTAGATGAACTTTGCTTCTGAAAATAAGACTACTTATTTTGGTGCCAAAATTAGGGAAACTTGTTCCACAGTTAAATTTGTACCTGTGGAGATCCATTCGTTCCCCTTGGAGAGAAGAAAGTTAATGGTAAAAACAATTTTAAAAAGTCAAACCCCTTCATTAACAAAGCCAGAAATTTTCAACGGAAAAACAGATTGAGATAAGGATCATGATTTTTCATCAGACCTCAGTCTAGGCAAAATTCTGAGCTTCTGATTGTTAATCTTTTGCTAAAACCTGTCAGTATCTCCTTAATTAAATTGAGCTTTTCTTTGGTAAAACTTTTCATGTCAGAATTATACAGTTAAAATTCTGACATTCAAACTACTTGGTGAGTGCTAATGAGGTGCCTTAGTTTGTTTTAATGAGGTATAATGCATAGCTTCATTGATACATGAGAAGAGAAACAGGAAGATTTTTGAAACAGGTTTTTGCTCTGTAATCCAAGCAAAACATACAGACTCTGCTACTCACCATTAATAGGATGACATAAAGAGTTGGCAGCGTTTTTGTGCCGAATACCCTAATCTCATGTGGCTACATTTGAAACGTGAAAAATCATTGTTATCTCATATAGATCCTTACAATGCACTGTATGTATCTAGTGAATGAGCATCAAACTGACCCTGTGGGTGTATGCTGCACATCCTGCCAGTCCATTGATTTTGGGGCTACGCTGAAAACAAAAGGCTGGCTTTGAGAAAGGGCCATGAACTCACATTTAAGGGTATAATTTTGCACAAGTCAGAATAGAGGAGAGACAAAACTGTCCTCCAGACAATAGCCTTCAGTATGGGGAATGCTAATTATAATGTTGAAGAGCCACAGGGTCACGCTCTTTCCACTATTCTGTAATTATACACCAGGAAGCACAGCACACAAGAGGTTAACTTCTTTGGTTTGCTTTTTATTATGCTTGGGAGTTTCATGCATATGCAAGATATAATTCCATAAGAATTATATTGTTGGTTATCATTAATGGCTGCTTGTTATGAAGTGCAATATTCCTACCTTTAAAATTCAGCAGGATTCTAGACAGGCCTTTCCGCTGTTAGGAACTTGGCCAATAAATTACTCAATAGGGTGCATAGAGTGGCTGCAGCAATATAATAGCATCACCCTTGGAAACTGTGGAACAGTATTGGTAACCACAGGAGCAAAGGGGCACTTCTTCACAAGGATGTCTTTCACTGGCGCAGACGGTCAACTAGAGGGCAAAACAAAATGTTTCAGGCTAGATATAGATTTCAAATGGGGCAGATATTTGGCAGGCAGAAATCATACACAAAAAGCTGACTTTGAAAAAATGTCATGCAAAAAGAAAAGAAAGATCCTCTGTTACCACAGGAATCTGAATATATTATACAGAGCTTTATTAGTTGGCTTAGAGCAGGAAAAAGAAGTCTGACAGAATCAAACTGTAGCCTTTGGGAACAGAAGGATGTCGCTTCTGTGCTGGCTTCTTCTCACTGACCATTTAATTTCTGCTGACTGCATTTCTGGCAGGATTTCCTAGATAGAGAAGAACTTCCTCAATAGCTGGTAATATCAGATCTCATTGCAATTCAACCTGAGACATTTTAGGTGACTCTGTGTATCAGAGGTCACTGAAATTCACCATACTGTTTTTATGGCTCATTCTATACACTCCATCTACCTGCAAGGTCACATGAGAAAAATAAATATTTATTTGTTGTCGGGGCCACTTCTGTGCAGGAAGTGAAGAGTGTGAGTTTGCTTGGGCACTTCTGCTTCTTGGTGAGCCCATCTGTGCACTATAAATTTTCTATAAATGCAGACCAAGACTCTTGCAGGGAGGAAAGCATTCTCTCTTGTACGGATCTATTCTGGAATAGCTTTTCCCACAAGATGTTGTTCTGTTGTAAATATCCTCCTGTAAGACGTAAGAACATGTTTACCACTATCATATTAAAACAAAGTCTCAGCTAAGGTGAGTGCCCTAGGACAGTTTCTCCTCACAATAAGTGCATAAAGCAGGAGCACACAAAGACTCACAGCTGGGTGCTTTTAACTTTCTGGCTTAATGGATGCCTAATTCTTTGCAGCTGGGGTGATAAGGCATGAAGACTGTCTTCAGAGTGAGTCCAGGGCATGGCTTGAATTAGTGTTTCTGGATCTTAAAGGCTCCAGCATTGCTATAAAATCCATCGCCTGTGTATTATCACTTATGTACATTTTCAAAGATGTCTGACAGTGTCTCAGCTACCAGTTCAATATATATCTGCATAACAGCAGAAGCAATCCTGAATAACCTGTACATACCCTTCATGTGCTCCACAGAGTCACTTATAGATCTGTGCCCATGTAATATTTACATCCTTAATATACCTCTTTATATTCAAGGGTAACTTTCATGCAGTTAAAAGTAAAATTGCTGCTATCAAGAAGTGCAGTCACTCCTTAAAAATTGAGAAGATTATCTCTGAAAAGCCTTTTCAAAAACTCTACTATGTTATTAACACCCTAAGAAAAGATCTCAAGAAAAATGAGGTAATTTTCTGAACGTAAAGGACAATATAAAAAGATGTTGTTTATAAAAGTTTTACACTAAACCAGGTCCTCTATTATTAAGCAACAGCTCATGTTGCATGCTAGAGACTCTACATGCTTTTGTGGCACTTCTACATATTAATTGTCCAATTTTATCAAAGTTGGTAATAATTTACTTATTACAAGCATTGGGTTCTGAATAATATTTTCCTTCCCATTACGTTTTTTCCCAGGATTTTTTGACAGTTACATCCTCTAATCATTAATGTTACTTCTCATCCCAGACTGAACTGAATATTCACATGAAAGATCAAATCACTGTTATTTTGTCTTGTCACGATTTTTTCATCTAGATTGTTAACCCATCAATTTTATCACATTTTACAGTAGTTGCTACATTTATAGCATACATGCTAGTCCAATTCATTATACAGAGTAACATTTTGGAGGAGAATTTGAAAGAGAACCTCTTTATGAACTCACACATATTAATGTGAATCTGTCTCCCATTTCTTTTCCTTTAATGCTTCCTGATATTCCAAGAGTATTTCCTTACTTTCCAATTAAAATTTTTCTGTTTTTTATTTTTCAGTCATAAAAGGGCTTTGAGAAGTCTTATTGCAGCTAGTGTGAGATTTAAGGATCACAGAGGAAGAGACTTACAATGATCTTACAACTGAAGTCAGAAATTCATGAGATGGGAAAAAGTAGACTCTGTTCTTGATGGGCTTTTTCTATGGACCTCACACCCATTAGCAAAGAGCCTCGTGAAAATAACAGGATGGCTTTAATAGTCCTTCTAGAATGTAAAAACTTTTTTTTCTTCCTTTTTTTTTTCTTTCTTCCTTTTTTTTTACTGCATAGGTGGAGAAACTAAGGTATACAGATTTTATAGAATTTAGCTGATGACTTGACAAATGTTCACAAAGCAGTACTGTTTCTTTTATATCTTTTCTACAAAAGCACCTCATTACCAAAAAGCCCCATATGACCTTGGGATAAACCCATCAGACCTAGTCCATCTTATGCTGCCACAGCAGAAATTCTATGAAACCTGTGGTTATTACTTGTATCATGTTGACATCTGGAAGTATTAAGATCACTAGAAACAGCAAGAGGCCAAGAAAATGTTAAGGATCTAAACATATAGGAGAGAAAAAGGAGAGAAAAATCTTTTAAAGATAGGAAGCAGAGTCGGTGAGAAATGAAACTACTTCCCAAGAGAACCCATGGAATTTCTGGCAAAGTTGAGAATTCAACTTAGATGTCCTCTTTTCAAGTTCACTCTCTTGCTCTTTTCAAACAAAAGAACAAATAAGCCTAAATCTCTTGATTTTTCATATACATCTATCTTATGTATAAAGCCAACCCAGGATGTATTTCAGATAAGGCTGTACAATTAAATCAACTGGTATAATAAATTGAGCTATGCTCATCTGTAGGATGAACATGAAGACTTAAAGTCATCTATAAATAAGATGGGATGGAGTTGGGAAAAAAATGCCACAAAATGGTGAGTTAATAGTACATCTGAACAAAAAAAATAGCAAGAAATCAATGTAACAGTGATTTGATCTACATGTAAATGTTCAGCTCTGCCTCTGAGGAAAAGCAAGAAAGAAACTTAATGAAAAGACTTTTCTTTTTTCAGAAATCCATTGATGATAATTAGTAAATTGTTGCCACTTCCAATAAAATATGATGATGATCTTGCAGATCTCTGACATGAAATATTATTAGAACATCTCTCCTGTGAAAACAGGAGGAGAGAGTTGGGATTGTTGAGGCTGGAGAAAAGAAGGCTCCAGGAAGAACTTAGAACCTCTTCAAGTGCCTAAAGTAGCTACACGAGAGCTTGATAGGGATGCTTGACAAGGGCATGCAGTGACATGATCAACGGGAATGGCTTCAAAATGAAAAAGGATAGATTTATGTCAAATATTAGGAAGAAATTCTTTACTGTGTGGGTGGTGAGACACTGGAGTAGGCTGCCCAGAGAAGTTGTGGGTGCCTCATCCCTGGAACTGTTAAAGGCCAAGCTGAATGGGGCCTTAAGCAACCTGGTCAGTGGAAGGTGTCTCTGCCCATGGCAGGGGGGTTGGAACGAAATGAACTTTCAGGTCCCTTCTATCCCAGACCATTCTGTGATTAAACAATAGATCTAAATTCCTGCCAATAGAGGAAGATACTTCTGTCTGAGCCATATAAAGGTACAAAATAAATTGTTCACCTGTAAAGGATCCTCATTCAGAAAGATACAATTTACATTAACAAGCTGTAACTTGTACATGTGTGCTTATTAACATGTTCCAATTAAGCAGTCATTCGTCTTAGCAAAATGCAGTTTAGTTCAGATACTAGTAAGGAAACAACTTTGAAGTTATTTAGAAAAGGTTGATGTTTAGCATCTGTGCACCTTTTCTCATGGCTATTCCTCAGGAAAGCTAACAGGTTAGCCTGAAACATAACTGAATAAACCCTGAGGAAGAATTTCATGATTTACAGAGGAGATACTGGTTGTAAAAGCCTAACTTTGGTCTGTGGTTGTGAGAGCAGTTAGACTGGCAGATGCTTGATGCTTCTGAGTACTCCAGTTTCTCCCTCTACCCTTAGAAGCCACTCGTAAGGGCAGTGCTGGAAGTGGTGATGGAAGGTTGTTTGCTTCCATGTGCCCAATCTGAGAGCAACATGTTTCTATGGGGTCATTTCTGACAATGGAGAGGGAACTGGTAAGCTCAGAGCAGTCCTTGCTGTGGAGATTGTGCCAGCCCCAAGCGGGCTACTGCAAGCCTTTGGTGCATTGCCTAACGCCACATTATTGTGATAAGCTATATTTTCTTGACTACTTATTAAATAAACAAGAGATATTCCGGTGCTGCTATGGAACAGGATCCCCTCCCCATCTCAGGTGCAAGTATTGCTGTCATAAATTGCAAGGATTTAGGTTAGCTGCTGGTGTTTGCAGTGCCAGCCAGTGCTGAGCATGGCAGTGCCACCAGACAGCTCCTTGAAAATCTGACTAACCAGCTACATGGCCCAAAGACTTGGTCTCTGTTTTTGCACAGCTCCCCAGCTCAGATATCAGGACACCCATAGCTGAGAAGGAGGACAACATCCAAATCTTAATCTTATTCTGATGCTAAAACAATAGGGAGATCTTGTTTTAGTAATTACTGTAACTTACAGAATTTGCAACGCTGTCCTGCTAACCTCTTCCGTGCAAGTGCTGTCTGCCCATACTGAAGTTTACCAGGTTATTTACTGTCTTTCTACAGGTCTAAAAACCCATGGTAAAGTCGAGTTTATGGCCTCCGACTCTCCTTGTGCCACACTCTATACTTATGGGTACGGCTTCTTAAACCTACGGGAGGAATCTCCAGTAGGAGATTGCAGGAATCGATTATGGTGGCATATTTTAGTGCTGCTGGACTAACGCTTTTGGGAACGGGTGTAGGCCTCATTTCCTCACAGCTGTTTAGCATTCCCATAAGGTTGTGTTTCATATGTGCTGCCATTTGCTCATCTACAAGCCAGCACTTTTCTTCCCATTCTCCATGGCAGGTGAAGAGACCTGTGACAGCCCTACAAAATGCAGTCTCTAAACATACTCTGTCAGAGCAGGATCTGTTAATGGGACAAGAGCTGTACCCCCACTGTAGATTTGCATGCAGATTAGTCTACAACAGCTGGAATGGCTCCCCCCATAGGCGCATTATTCCCCCATAGGTGCAGTTCATTCCCCCATAGGTGCACTAACAAGGTACTCCCAGTTCCCTTCCAACCACCCGCACCTTCTACTTGACAGTTTTGTACAGTCCAGGGACTACCTCTATGTTTGATTTCTCAGCAGTTGCTGAGAATTTTGAATATTTGAGTTGGTTATGTAAAGAAAAAAAATTGAAGAGAAAGATTTTCTCCTGAGTTATTCTGCTCCGAGCCCACGGTGAGAACTCAGTTTCTTGCATGTCTCACTTCTGAGCTTTACTCCTACAGTCATAATATACATGTTCAGCAGTCCCCAAGCGACAGCTTCAAAAATGTGAGTTCCTGGGTCTGGTGTTGCCTTTGAGGCACACATAACCTTTGCAACATTTCCTTCTTTGTCAGCCACAAGTGGGATGCTTGCAAGTCCAACCTAGAGCTGAGGTTTAACTCACTGAGTGAGTTAAAGTATTTCATGTTGATGCAGAAGTAGTGTTTTGGGGTTCTGGTAGGTTGACTAAAACAAACTAGTGCCTTCTGCAGACTCTGCAAGCCTTGCAGGTTGTGTTAATGATCAGACAGCAATGAGAGACACTGCCAGTTTTCTGCTTTTCTGAGACGAAAATTAAAAAAGCCCACAGCACTAGACCAAGAGGAAAATTGGGAATTAATTTGTACACAGGATTTCTGTGAATTTAGAAACTTTGTTGATGTGATATTGAGGTAAGAAAGCAATTGGTATTATAATAAGTTTACTTTACAGAGCTATTTGTGCACAGTATATTGCCTTTTCTACTCACATTGCCTCACTCGAGTCACACAGTTAGCTTATGAAATGTGAACTCTGAAAGACCAAACCTGTTAAAAACATGTCCCATTGCCAAATAAAGCAAAAATCTTTCCATTCTGGAATGAGCATCTTTCTGTGATCAACTAAATCTGTTCTCTCATGAAAATAAATGTAGAATTCAGATCAATGAAGCGTGTGTGTGAAAGGGAATGTGTGTGGGCGACTGGAAGTGAGAAGAGGAAGGAGCTGGATATCCTTCAGTTTCCATATCTGCATATTTGCATTATAGCTAATAAAAAAATATAATAGCTTGTAGTACAAATGGAAAGCTGTGACTGCACAGTCTGCAGTGAGCTTGAATCATACGAACAAAATGGAACATCCTGTAGATTTTCTACAGATCTGCTCTATGCACATTTTCAAATAACCTTTAGCAAAGGCGATGAATCGCCGTTGCTGTTGTAAAAACTTCAGTGTGCTGTACTAACATTATGCTAAAGAAAAGTATCATAAAGAAGTTAAGATTATAGAAACTTCAGTAAACAGATCTAGATGTTATCCTGTATAATTTTACCAGGATTTTTTTTTCATTGATTTTTAAGGAGAAGAAGGTATGGGGTAATAGCAACTAATTCACACTGCAAAACCAAAAGGTTGTGTGGTTTGCTGCTTCTGTGATCTCTTTTCCCATCCTCTGAGTTCTGCCATATTTTGGCAAAGATTCGGCTCCTATACGAGATAGCTAACTAGGTCCAGTACTAGACAGATGATTAAGTAAGGCAAGAGGACAAAATAGCAGGGACACTAACTTCCCGCAGAGTTCCATTACTGAACTGCTCCCAGGAACTCCATTAGCCTGGGAAGAAAAGAGCAAAAAAGTAATGACAGAGACAGGCTGCTAAATGCTCAGCACATGGGGCAGCCACTAAGTACTACCTGCAAGGGTGTCCAAGCGTCTCATTGCTACATTATGTTCTGCCCCTGAAGTACTTTCTTTTTGTTAATTCTTGGGTATATTGGGGGAAATTTGTTCTGGGTGTAGTTCAGGGAGTGATTAATTTTGTTTCAGATCATGTCATGCTCACTCCAGCTCCATCCAGCTGAGATACATGTTTGCATCCTGCTAGGGAATTGTTAGAGGCTTGAGTAATAACAAATGTGGATTGTGCTTATCATGTTCTTGTCATGAACTCACTGACCTGATCCAAGCAGATGTATATCAGAAGTACACAATGTCGAGCTGCTTTAATGGCCTGTACATAAAAAGAAATGGTTTTTTCTGTCATTTTCTTCTCCTGGGGCAGAGGGGAGATTGATATCCCATTAACCTGAGACTACCAAATATGACGTGTAATCCCAATAGAGTCCTTTATTCATCCACTTCCAGGACCTCATCTGAGGAAGGATGAGGAAAGCTGCAGAGGCTATGATGCTCTGTGCAAACAGGTGAGACATTTATCTTCTAGATCATGCCTGTGCTCAGGCTTTCCAGGTGTCATGGTTTAAGCCCAGATGGAAATTAAGCACCACACAGTCATTCGCTCAGTCCCTGCTTTGTCCCCCCACCAACCTGGTGGAATGGGGAGGAGAACTGAGGTAAAACTTGTATGCTGAGATATGAACAGTTTAATAATTGAAAATAAAGTAAAATACAGTAATAATGGTAAATAATAATAATATAATAAAAAGGAAACACACAAGCAATGCACAGTGCAATTGCTCATCACCCACTGATTGATGAAGGCCCTGAACCCAGATTGGCCGCCCTTCTTGGGAACTGCTCCAAGTTTAAATACTAGGCATGACATTCTATGGTGTGAAATATCCCTTTGGACAGGCTGGGTCACCTGTCCCAGTTGTGCTCCCTCCCACTGGTAGAGTATGAGACAAGAAAGGAAAAAAAATCCTTGACTTGGAACAAGCACCACTTCTCAAAAATCAAACCATCAGTGTGTTATCAACACCATTCTCATTCTGAATCCAAAACATAGCACTGCAACGACAGCAACTGAGAGAAAAATCAGGACATCAGAGTTTGCTCTGGACTTCACACAAGCTTCCCGTATACTTTTCAAGGTTGATAGCAACGGTTGTTTGAAACTCTTGTCTCATGCCTTCCTGTGAGTGCGAATGGTGGTGGCAGGCCCGCTTCAAATCTCGTCTTTCCCTCTACAGAACCAGCTACAATGCTGTCAAGTACATGTGCCTATATAATATACCTGTCTTTAAGTAGTTATGGCTTTCCTCTCTGCTGTCCAACCTATTCTTATTCTTTTTCCTGAGAACATATTTCATCTTCCCACACCCATGCTGGCAATACTAGTAACTCTGAAGGGGACATTGCCTTTTATATTTCAGAAGCTTTCACATTGTGCAGATATTTAAGAGTCCTGAAAGTATTAAAGTTATATATAAAGGAAATTCTGGTAACATTATTAATGCCTGTCATTTTAAAGATAAAAGCATTTCCTGAGTCTCCTTGTGATCTGATGGATTTACTGGCATATAAAATTAGTACCTTTCAGTCTTTGAAACCAAGTTACATCTTAGTGACCTGATTCTCCCCAGATCAACAGACAGCCACATGCAGGTGTGAATGCTTTACAGGGACCTGATTCTGCCTCGATGGGACTCGGTACCCCCTGCACATATGTGAAGAAGAAAAAAAGACTCTTGAGATCAATTCCTACATTTTCAGTGATCGAGAAGATGCAAATCACCACTCTCTAACCTTAAGTGTTCATACAACTTGTATTACAAATGATGTGGTATCTTGCCAATGCTTCTTTTTTCATCATGGGATGTGTATTGCAAGCATCGAGTATGTCTGAATGTCCTTGTCTAATTATGGGTGAGACACTCAGCATCACTAAAAGCATTACCACAAGGAAACCATTATTAATACACAATATCATACTACACTGCTATGATTCTTTTAGTTTTGAACATCTATTTTCAGTGGCTTTCATAGTAAAATTACCTTGCAGGGCAAAAATTTGACATTTGTTCTTCTCAAACCAGATCAAATAAACAGCTGAATAAAATCCGCACAGTCGTTTCAGGAAGGAAATAGTATGCCCCTGTACTAAGTAAATGTATTTTTTTTCTTTCTTTCCTTTTTTTTTTTTTTCCCATTACAAACTCTCAAATAGTTTGAATGTAAAGCTCTAAACTTGGCATCTACACAGTTTTCAATGAAGATCACATGCTTTTGGAAGTTTGGAAAAAACGGTTAAGTAGCTCATTACATGCAGGGCATATATTATTTTTCCATGCTGCTTCATCCAGCTCAATCCTATGGGACACGGAGATTGCCTGAGAAATGGGCAATGCTGTTGATTCCCAATGAAACCACTGTAAGCAGAGAACTTTTAAGCCCCCAGGGACATGGACGCTGAAACTTCACATCCCTCCCACCTTTATGATGGCTGTACAGCTTTAAGCCTGTCTTCCATGTGAAAGCTCGGGCTTCTCTTCATCTGAAGTCACAGAAACCCACTTAGGCTGCCTTTAATAATCCAGAGTATGGCCTTAACTCAGCACTTCCCAAGCTATTTTCTCTAGCTCTTTCTTTCCTCGTGAACTCTGTCCCTCTCTTTAATTAGCTCAGGCCAAACCCACGACGTGTTGGTGATCCTGCTTCCAGCTTGAGAGCCAGCTCATATCCTCTCCTTGCTGCTGTCCTGAGCCAATTTTGCAGCCATCTGCACTTCCACTGTAGTGGGGACATGCCTTACATTTGGGAATAGCTGCTATAATTAAACCATTTAAAACTGTGGAGTCTGAGAGGTTTGATTTATGGAGAAAAGCCATAAACTAAATATAGCCTTGCAAAACAATGAATAAATTGGGATTATTAGTTTTGCAGGAATAAATGGCATGCATGTTCACCAGAACAAAGAAAATTATTAAACAAATGTGTGGAGTAAAAAGCAAGGAGGTGAAACTAAACTGGGAGAATCCCCCGACTGTACTCCACAGTCTTTTCTTTGAGATGACCCCAGTCAAGAAACCTTAATCCATTCCTTCCTTTGAGCACTGGGCCTCACCTTCCTTCTCCCATATTTTTCTGCTTTTCTTAGTGCCTCCAGCTCCTTTCCTTCTTGATCCATCACCCTTCCTTTTCCTCCACAAGCTGCTGTGGTGAGGATGTTCCAGCTGGATAGTACAGGCAGGAGTTGGGGAGCCACATGTGCCTGCCTACTCCATGTGATGCTGGAGTGTCTCTTCAGGCTCCCCCATGAGCTGGCAGCTATTCTGGTGCTGGCTTCTTGATGGTCATTATGGGTTGACAAATCCACAGTGCTCTGTTGATAGATCTAAAAGGCTGGAGATTTCTTGAGGCAGGTGTTGTGAGGCCTAATTTTGCCAGCATTTAAATGCCAATTCGTTTTTTCTTTTTTTTTTTTTTTTTCAGGAGCACTAAATTACATTGTTTTAAAACAGGAAGTCTATGTTAAAAAGCTGTGTAAAACCGTTATGTTGTAGCCAACACTCCAGGCTTTTCTAATTAGGTCATTTGGAAAAAAGATGACCTTTTAGTTTCTGTGCTGTTTTTCTAGGGTCACATGTTTCTAATTATCATTTGTATTTTACTTTGCTAAAGCTGTTGACAAGCTGTGACTCTGTGTGTGTGTGCGTCTGTGCGTGTCTGTATTTTGGTTTGTGTGAGAGAGAAAAGAGGGCAAAAAAGAGAAATGATACACATGCTATATAGGGTTGCTGTCTGCAAGTGTTCAGCAGCATAAGAGGACAGAAACAACATAAGCACTGATTTTAAACTAGTTCAGCTGACAGTGGTTGGATTTATGGGATGAAAAAACGCAAAGAGGTTTTCTAATATTTCTGTCCTCTTCATCCAGCTTCCTTTCAACTTGTCCAAAGCCCAAAGTCCCTTCACGAATGTTTTTGCTCACTTGGCATGTAAAACAGACCACAAGGAAAGAGTAAGTGGCTCTTTGCCTTCCTTATAACAGCCAGTCAGAAAGTCAATGATGAGATGACTCTATGACTGGGGTCAATACAGAAATTAAAAAAAAAAAAAAATTTTCAAGAGATATTTTGAGTATAAAAAAATCTGCCATCACAGAGAGAGAGATTATAATTGCCTGATTCATACTAGGTCTTACACTCAGCCCTGATAATGAGCACAACTGTAGACCAACTTGCACTTCTTGCAGAACAATAAAGAGGTGTAAGAAAGCGCCTTGACCTCCAAGTGCTTTGGTCCTTTCATGTCTAAAAGCACAGAGACACACAGCAGCTATGGGGTTATGGGCAATAGGTGGCAAGGGCAGCATGTGAGGTCCTGGGCACTGAGCCTGAATGGACAGGAAAATCCAGGCTGGCAGTTCCTATGTTCAGATGGCAGTGGAACAAGATAGGTGCTCTGCTTGAGGAAGGTATAGAGAGCCTCTCTGGAGTAACATAGCTATGGCCACAACTTTCTGCCTCAGGCATGAGGTACTGGTATGCAGGGGTGGGTGGGCTGGCTCCTCTACAAGGAGCGTTTGCCCATTGTCCAGGGTTCCAACAGAGTCACAGTGTTTTTGGGATGAAAAAAATAGGGAAAAGGACATTGGGGAGATTTTGTCAAAGCAGACAACATATATGATGAATACTTGAAGCAACGATATTGCAATCTCTTGCGCTAGAACTGAAGTTCTGATTTCATCCATTGGTTTGGCTGCTTTAAAAGGTATTCCTGCTTTGAACCACAGACCCAATCATGACCTTTGAAATCAGGCCACCAGCTTGTAGAAAAGAGAACATTTTCACTGTCTCTATTTCAGCTGGGAGTTTAGTCCTTAATTAGCAGCTGATCTATTGTGCATCCCTGCTTAAACTGTGGTAGGGAGTAGTAAATTTTGTGGTGCAATGAACTGTTAATAATTTACAAGACCTTCTGACTCAGTGTAGTCATTCACTGGGCACTCATGGTTATTTCGTTTGTACAGTAACTGGAAAATGAAAACAAGATCCTTGAAATCTGACACAGGTTTGTACTTGTTGTTCCAGGAATAAATTTTATCTTGTGATTTCTTATAGGAAATATCTGTTTACAAAGAAGACTGAAAGGGAAAAGAGTTCCCATCTGTGAGCACTGCTTTATGAAGATAATGCTATAGTTTCATGTGAAAGGGAGAGAGCATATACTATTTTAGGAATGTTCATGAAGCAATTCATAATGAAAATGAAATTTTGTCAATTTTCATTGAGAATGCATCCCATGGGTTAAAAATTGGTCCTGCAGCAAAAGCACAAGCAGTGTTGCAGTGAATGGCCCTGCTTCAGAAAAGCGGTGTACAGGTGTTGGATGTTAACCTTGATTTTTTGGATGTCAGTTTTGAAGCAAGGAAACAATATTGCAAAGGCTTCCCAAATGCAATCCAAAATGTTGCTGTGACAGTTTTCAAGGTTTCTTTAGTTCTTGGCTATCTGTAGGTAGATTCCAGGAAGAGGCACAAAAAAACATTTTTAGAAAACTGAGATACCTATAAATTGCTGTTAGAATCGAGTTGGCATGGCATAGGCACAGGGAGATCACTAACTTTCAGTTTAATTTGGTGTTTTATTAGGCAAATCACACATAATTTGCTTTTTTACTTCAGAGATTACAATAAGATTTTGTTGGTAATTAAGGGATGGGGACACCGCCCAACAGTGTTTTGGGGATTTCTGTTATGAACAAATTAACAAACTGCTGATGAGGGCCACCTACTGCTTAAGGAGAATCACACGTTCAAACACTTCACTCAGTGTGGTGGTTACTTGCACAAGATCACCCTCAGACTCAAATCAACAGACTGTTGAGCATTATAAGAGCAACAAAAAACTCCACAAGTTTGAGTCTGCCCTTTGGGGTGGACTATGTAACATGACCAATCTTGAGCTTGTAGTCCCTTCCAACTGAAATTGTTCTGTGATTATTCAGGTTTCTACTGGTTTGTACTTTTATGCACAGGTAAAGTGTGTGTGCCTTGCACAGCAAGCTCCTGCACCATCCCGTTCCCCATGTCGGGTCAGCAGCAGCTCGTTCGCAGTCCTGTCATTCCAAGATATGTATGTGAAGAGTTACACTTAACCAAATATTTTGGTAACCTGAGAGCAGCAGGAGCAATACCTCTGGTCTGCGCTTTAAGTCTTGGGTCAGGGCCCTTCTGTCAGTGTTACTCATATGATACATTGCCTTGAGAAAAGATAGTAAGTACTAAAAAGTTCCCGAGCTTATAATTGAGTTTGTTGACTGTCTCCCAAGTCTTCTCTGCTCTGTTTCTTATAGGGAAGCAGCAATATATAACTAGAGCATAAGACTAAAAAGCCACCAGAAAACTAGAAAGAAATGATTAAATTGACCTACATACTAGCAATTTTGCTGACCAGATTATTTAAAAGGCTAAAGGGCTGCAGATGTCAAATCCATATATGTATCAGTAAAAATGATCATGATAATCACAGCTTATAAAATAAAGCTGAAATGCTTCATTAGGTACTGACAGCTTCTAAACCATGTTGTCACTTTCTGAAAATGTGTCACACTGGCGTTTATTACTTTTTTCCTAGATATGGAGAGAAAGAAATAGAGAATTGCACTGTGAAGCATGGATGAGCTGAAAACAAATCAAAAAGGTCTCTTTTTGAGCCAATGGTGAGATCACCATTCTCTTTCAGCAAAGCAGGACAATGTATTAAATAAAACTGCTCTTAAACTGTTGGACACTTGAATCCCTTGGGTTTCTTGTAGTTATTCTATTGAAAAGGAGGCTTAAGAAGCACAGATTTCAACAGCTCTTTAAATGCCTGTAGCTCCACGTAAGGAAAAGTAAAATTTAAAGGTAAAGTGAATTTACTACTGCATTCACATTACAGTAACTTACACTGAAAAGTGTTCCTTTTCAAAAAACTGTTGGTTTGGCTGGTTTTTTTTATTTTTATTTTTTTTTAAATTTGCGTTCTGGAGAATTTGGTTTCTCCAATATGGCTTATCTGTTGGTTTTAAGGATACAGAATTATCTGTATTTCTTCCATTTAAAGATCCATTCTCTCATTTTACAGGGATAATTCTTGGAAAGGGAGGAATATTTTGCTCAGAGAAATGACATGTGCTTGTGAGCAAAATATGCCCTTGTATAGTCAAAAGAAATTATACGCATCTAAGCGCCCCTTTAAAAATGCAGTTTAAGTGATTTTTAATAATGACTGTCTACTTCTGCATATCTTAACAGTGCTGCCTTTCTTGGAAGCTCCTTGAAACAAAATAAGATCCCATATGCAGCACACAGGAAAAGCCACCAAACTGACCTCTGAAGTCCCCCCCAGCAGGGGATTTCCCAGTAAGATCATCTTTTCAAGTGAGCCAACAAGCCTGGTGGAAGATAGAAGTGGTCTAAGTAACCATTTTCCATCTATTACATGTAGCCACCAAAATAATTTATCATGTAATGCAGTGAAATCACATGGCTGCTGTGGATTACAGGCCTTCCATTTGTTACGCAAGGATTCAGAAGGATTCCTCTTTCTCTTTCTTGTTTGTGCACTTCAAGGTCACCACAGCTTTAATCTGCCCTGGAAATCAAGAAACGACTTCGTATAAATGAGATACAGATGTGCCGTATTGAGGTATATAGAGTAGTCCTCATTCAGACAGAGGTGGTGGCAAGGAAACTTCAGCTATGTTTGTACCAGAAATAGAGTGGGCCCAATACTAGCAGTAAGAATGAGAATAAAAATAATTACCTCTGAGGTGGTCAGGGGTCATGTAAGAGCCACGTGAGATCATCTTATATTTTAAGCTATTAAATGAAAAAGTAGAGAACGTTTGCTTATTAAGATCACTTCCTAATCATTCTTATAAGATTTTAATGACTGATAAACTGACTCTGGATACAAATTTATGATTTCCCAAAATAACAATTTGATTGGTTTGAGTGATGTCTTGCATTAAGTAATCACAGTTAATTTTTCTACTGAAGTAATTTGACTTTGCCAGTCTATCACATCTTTCATGCGCACAGCTGTATTTCCTTGACTGTGTCCCTGTTCTTTGTCTGATGTAACCTCCAGAGGCCAGAAAAAGTTTCTTCTCCAAGTTTTCTTCCTGCCCTATGCCTGGACCAGCTTACAGATGGTCTGCTCATTTGTCTATGGGTCAGGGAAGGTTCAGGCAAAGAGAAGAAAATAGACAAACGAGCCTTCCCTGTGCTACTATCAGTGATTCCAACCACATTGAAACCTCAGTTTCTTAGCAGGGTGGGAAAGTGAAGCTAATTAAATTGAGAACAGTAACGAGCACAGCCTGTGCGACGAGTTTTCTCTCACCACGATCTCTGTTAAATGATAAAACAAAGATCAGGAAACTGTCCCTAGCCACTTTCCTGATAGCATAGGCAATCGAAAAGGGGAAAAGGACAGATGTGATGGTCCTGTCTGAGTGAGGCTAGTCTGACAAAGGGAGTTCTTTCACTTTTCCACACTTCTTTATGTAACTACATCTTTCCCCCAAAAATAGGATTAGCATACATCTTGTCTGGTACCTGGAAGTACTGAAGACACAGTTTTCCCTTTTGATGCCAAAACCAGGCCTGCAAACTGGTGTTACACACCTAAATAAATATGGTTTGCCTTGGAAGGAACAATCTCATCTTAGAAAAGGAAGGTGTTCAGCATTTCAGATAAGGTACTTGTATCAAATTCTCTCATGCAAATGATTCCCCCTCAGTCGCCCTGAGTCTGACTCTACGCATGCATGTTGGAAGAAGGCCGCAGCGAGCAGGGAGGCAAAGATGAAAGAGTGACAGCAGTATTGATGACGGGAGGAATGAACTTATTACAAAAGAAAAGTCAAGCCATAAACCATTCTGTAACTATAGCAGGGGGCTGGCTTAGAAATGTGGATGCTGTTGGCTGACTCACAGCACAAACCCAAGCAACTGCTAACCAGATGTGTTCAGCTGTATGCGTGCTACCCCTGCTCTGTGCACAGCCTGTCGCATACCCCAACTGCAGTGCTTGGAGTGGGCTGTGAGAAGCAGAAGGAAAGGCCAGAGCACAGTTGACATTTTTCCTTTTTACTGTTTGTTTTATATCTTCCCACTCCTCATTTTCCTCAGCCTACACCCTGGTGTTGCATGCTGATGAGAAAATACTTGGTTCAGACCCAAGCAGTTATTTTTGGTTATTAAGGTTGGTGCTGGCTGCCCAACCTACACTTTTTAACTTGCCAGAGTTGCATGGGGCTGTTGGTTTTTCATTGTAAGCATTTAAGGGCACACTTAAAAAAAGACTCTGAAAACAAAATATGCACATGCAGACACATATGTGCGCGTATCTAGGTACAGATGAATGCACATACAGAGCCTTCTACCTACACATTGAATTAAGTGAAAGAAACAGCATTTTACCAGGCTTTGCAGATATTTTTTTCTTTCCAGCTCTTATGAGTAACACCTGTAAAAAGAAAGAAAAATAACAAAAGAAGGTGTCAGATGATGAATTGAGAGACTGTGCTGTTAGGAGAAGAATATGCAACAGGAAGGATATGAGGATGAGTGGTATCACAGGAGGATATATGTGTTTCTTTCCACTTGAAAAGTGAATTACAGAATCAATTAGATTGGAAAAGAACTGGGAGATCGTTGTGTCCAAGCTATGACCAAACACTTGTCAACTTGACCATGGTACTAAGTGCCACATCTAAGTCTTTCCTCAAACGTCTCCAGGGATGGTGACTCCACTACCTCTCTGGTCAATCCACTGCAATGTCTAACCCTTTCCATGAAGAATTTCTTCCTAATGTCCAACCTAAATCTCCCATGGCCTTCTGTGAGGTCACCCGTAAATTAATTAAAAAAAAATGCTAGGGAAATATCCAGGGATGAAGTGATCCGAACAGTCGTCTTCCTCCTTGTTGTTTGCAGAGGAAAAAACTTCAGAGAAAACTCCAGTCAATAAATGGGGCACTTAACTCCCCTGCTAGACAACAGGCTCAAATCCCCTTCCTACATGCAAAAGGAAACTGTTTCCCAGACTCAGATCTGCTGTCATGGTTTGAGATAGCCCAAAATCCAATTCCCTAGCTCCATCCCCCTCCCACATCTCAACCCAATGTGAGATGGGTTTTTCCAGACAAAATACAACCAGACTCAGAATGGGGGAAAGGGAATATATTACAATGACTGTACAAATAAATACTACAATACATTATATACAACCTTAGCTATCTCTACTATGACATAAGTATTTACAATGGATCAGATCTCTTCTCCCCTCCAAATAAAAGTCCAGGAGGGAAAGAAGGACAGATCCCTTCCAGTCTCTCAGGGTAGCAGCTTCTTCAGAGCAGCAGTCATCTGTCCTTTTCTCATGCAGCAGCTGATGGCTGGATCTCTGCCAGCACTCACAAGAGAGGTATCCAAACTCTCTCTCGGCCCCGTTGCCAACCAACCGAGGGGTCTTTCGTGGGCTTCGTCACCCCAGACAAGGTCGTTTCACCACGTCATATCACGAAGACACAGGGGGTCTTCGTGACGGTCTGGCATCTCCAGGAGATTCAAGCTCCTTGCAGGGCCTCTGTGCCCTGTCTCAGGCTGCGAGCTTCTTTGTAGCTTGCAGCAAGGGAGGGCCCTCAAGGCCAACCTCCCACACTCCGTTCTGGCTGAGCTCTCGGGACGACCGAGCTTCTTAGCTCCTTTACCCATTTAGGACTTCTAATCAGTAAGAGTCCATCTCCCTCCATTTTTGGAGGGATCTCCAAGGAAGTTTAGGGGAGTTTTACAGTCCTTTCCCCCAAGCTTTCTCTCTGTAGAAACTTAGTTCTGTTCTCTGCTGCCGGTTCTCTACCTCGGCTTGAGCAGCTCTGAGTCTTCCTTAGCTGCATGCTGTTTCTGCTGCTTCCCTGGTTCAGGTCTTATCAGTTGGCTTTTAGCCATAACCTCTGGACGCTGCTGCCGCTTCTGCTCTGTCTCTGCTCACTCACGATGGAAAACATCCTCCAGCTCACAGCTACAGACACATAGTCCAGCTTAACACTGTTCCAAGTCTCTGTAGCCCCCAGCTGGGGCTGGGGGGGGGGGCAGAGGCCCCCCCCGAGGGCTCCTGCCCTCTCCTCGTGGCTTTCACAACATGGTTACTTCTTCTAACCCAAAACTACAACTCTTCTCTTCCGGTCTGGTTGTGATATGTTTACACTTTCGCAGGAGTGCCTATTGGGCAGAATTTCAAAACTTCCAGGGGTTTCCACCCCTTGGGGGCTACCACTTTCTTATCCTCTGGGGGAAAACAAAGTCCAAACCACTACATCTGCTCAGCATCTTTGCCTTCTGCAGGTGAACTCTGACTGGGGCACTTTCACTAGTGTCGTCACAGCAGAACTCATGCCCCAGCTGACATTCAAGCTGAGGCCTGTTTTAGGCTTATGCTTGTCACTGTTCTCCCCTGGTGGGGGTGAGAAGAGTGAGGAGTAGGTACACTATGGTCACATTCCATTTGTCGTGGTCTTTTTTTTCCTGTCCAGATTTGTCCCATCGGTGTTTGGTCGTTATGACCAATGAGACAAGTAGCACAGCAGAGAACTATGAAAGCATGAGACATTTTGCAGTTACTCCATTTAACAGTCTTCTGGACAACTGTGTGTTCCTTCTGATATTGCAGTCTGCGTTGCAAGCCAGGATGCTGGCAGGAACACTGTCTTTTAGATCTCTTGCTTTAGGAAGTGTTGTGGTGGTCAAGATGCTCTTGCTGGTGTTTGATGCGCCCCCTGGACAAGAAGCATGTCAGGAATGCCCATGTTGGCAGCTGAGCATTAAGACTGTCCTGGTTTAGGCATCTTACTGGTCTCTTTTCACAATTTTCTGCGCTACATACTCAAAGATCCTCTGCACTGTGGTTTGTCAGTCACTTCACATCACAGTGCATGAAGTAGAAGGCAGCTCTGTCCGCCCAGGAGCTGTAGTGTATGACAGCTGTGATAGCAGCTGAGGCTCTGTCCTCCCAGCTGCAGGAAAAGGGCCTGAAAAAAGGTCAGCAGATCTGTAAAGAGATGTCATTGTGGTGCTCATCCCTTCATGTAGCAGTTGAAGGTTTTTTTGCTCAACATTTTAAAGCCACAGTTTGGCCACTCCTCACTCTGAAGGAAGTCTGCCCTGATTGCTGGTGTACCATGAGAGTCATGGAGAGGAGAGTGACTGGAAATGACCAGTCATCCAAAAAGACTGGCCCTGAGCTGGGAACACACATATGGATGATGGGTCAGTGCAATGAGTTGGATGCTTAGAGATCTCCAAAATCCCAGACTCTGGGGTGGGTGTTTCTGCCTGCAAAGAAATTCAATATTTCCCCCCGTTTGTCCTCAACCTGTAATAGTCTCTGACCGCCCAGAGTAATCCTGAAAACACATGCCTGTAAACACCAGCAAACCAAGTACACTAAATCTATGCATGGCTATTTTTGGTAAGCTAAAGGAAAAATAGCAGCTTGCACCAGGAAAGCCTGGGAGTCTGCCAAGGCCATGATGTAAAGCTTTCCAAGTGAATGCTATGGCTGAATCAGTAGAAGCATGTCTGAGTCAGGATATGCAGTAAGATCTTGCCTTCTGAAAGTCAATCCCTTCTCCTTCACAGAGAGGTAATATTTCATGCTGTTTAACCATTTGTTCTCAGCAGAGTAGTGAAAATTACAGCTGCATAATTAAAAAGCTTCATTTAATTTAGAAGGAAATGCTTTTTTTACTATTCAGCATTTGGCTGCTAACAACGAAGCTGGAATCTACTAACAAAGCCAGAAATTCCCAATGGAGAAATAATGAAAACCACTGTTATTTTCCTGGAGTCTTTTTATTTTTAAATCATTTCAGTGGATTCTTGCACAGCAGTCATGTTCAAATAGATGTTAACTCAGAAAAAGCAACAACTTTGAAAAATAGATTTTCATATTTCCCCCTTTAAGTTTTCCTTTGTATCCATCCCCTTTCAACTAGGCTTATGGTTGATTTTCTTCTTCTGCAAGATGTAGATAGGGTTGTTAACAAGGCTGTCCTGTAAAAGGAAAAGAATCAACAGTAAAGTACTTTTCCATATTGCTGGAAGAGGAATGATTTCCCTAGCCTTCTTCCAAGCAGCCTTGCAATAAAGGTGATTCCAGGAACCTACTTGACTTTTGACAGAAGTTTTAGGGAACAAAAGAGAATATCCAAAATACAAATTCTCTTTCCCTTAGTGAAAGTGATTTGCAGACCCACTCCTAAGACCTCCCTGTGACAAGATTTATTAATGAAGGGATGATTAGTAATTAGAAACTATCTGAATTACATATCAGGTCTGTTTGAGGAACATCAGATTCTCTGAGTGGACATCACAATATAGTTTATCTCAGAAAACCTGCATAAGAATATAATCTTCCCTGCATATAATGAGAGGTGTGGAGGGTAAAGCTAAAAAAGCCCAGCTTGTAAATTCTGTGTATCTGAACATCATGTCTGACCACAAGAAACGTGCTTACTTCACTAAATACATTACATCAAAGCAGATTTTTTGAAATGCTGATCCAGACAGGCTTTTTGATCCCAGTCCTAGATGTGAATCCCCTAGGAGCTAATTCGTAGTGTACCCAAAAAATGTGAAATGCAAATAGTAGTAGTTGCAGAAAGTAAGGTAATGGATCAAAACCTTCACCATCCTGTAGCAGTAAAGTCATATCTAAGCTGTCCACACCAGCTTCTTAGATGTTGCTGGAGTGCACTTGTCCCAGAATCATTACATAGTCCTGTGGCTCATGCACTGCCATTAGAACACAACTGAGTGTCCGGTATGCCCAGAGTCACAGACCTGGTGAGGTATGAAAAAGTTTTTGTGTCTTTGTCTGTGGAGTGGTGTTTTTAGCTCAAGCTGACCGAAGATTGCAGGTTCCATTGCTGCAACCAGCCTTATACCTCTTCAAATTACTACTGTTGTTACACAACTGCTGTGATTATTTCATCAGCTATATATGTGAGATTCTCTAGGCCCTACGAAAGCCCTTAGAATTCAAGGGTCTTTTGAGTGTTTCAGGCTGGCTATCTGGGAGACCTCAGTGCTTTGAGCACTGTTTCAAGTTTGGAAGAAACCAGATGATAACAATGATTTAAAATATCACAAAACATGAAGGTATTTCAGGTGCACGGACATGTGGTACTTCCAAAACTGCTGCCTGAAGTTCCTGTGCTCCTCTCCTTTCTGTGTCCCTGGCCACTGCAGAAGTGGATGGGTCAGAAATGCAGTGCCTGCTCCCCCTCCATCACTTTCTGAGATTTTCCTCATAACATTCTCTGTCTTGGGATGTTTAAGCCAAACATTGTGGCTGTTGGTTTGCGTAAAAAAGGCAAAGTAAAATAAAAGTTGTATTGTACTGAGTTACTGCCTCCCATGACAGCTCTTTATCCCCTTTGGTGGTCTTTTCTGCCCTCTTGCAGGGACTATTTAAATTTTTTTTTTTTTTTTTTTTGCATTTGAAGCTACATTTTTGGCCCAAGCAGTTTGTTGTGGGTTGCTCCTCCATGAATCTGCCTTATGGCTTTTCGCTGGGGAACTGGCATTGACACATATTTCCTTCCAGCAGCATCCTGTTCAATTAGTGCTCTATGACAGGTTGCAGTCCCTACTCAGCAGCAGCTGGAGAGTTGAAACATAAGCCTGTTTTTTTGCTCTGTAGCCGTACAGAGGCTTCTCCATCAAGATCTGAATCTCTGGTGAACAACTGAATCTCATTCCCTGCTCATTTACATTTCGTGCCTAGTATCTTTGCATTCATCTATATTTATGATACATCATAGTATAAAGACAACTCCTTTCAGAGCAATTGTTTTGATGTCATTAGCCTCACTGGTAACTTGCTAAACGAACAGGGAAGGGGTTTAGGAGGATTCAAATAACAATTAGATAATTATGTATACAAGAACAACATGACATTTTGTAGCTAGAAAAGGGAACAGAAAAAGAATGTCAGTGATATTAGCAAAAGCAAGTTCCATGTGAATAGCCAAAAGTTTGAGATTCCCTAACCAAGCTGAAGTTCGACAAGGCCTCTCAGACCCTTTATCTGCCCACAGGGTCCCGTAATCGATTTGCTATTCCTTGATCTCAAACTTTCCCACTTTTCGAACAGTTCAAGGTCCTCCAGGACATGTCTGCAACTACTCTTCCCTGAAGCTGCCCTCCTTTCTCAGCTAAACCCTCTGGCACACTCCTCTTTGCAATTTTAAAAGATGTCAGTGGCTTGGCTGGGCTGGAAGGGGCCACAGCTCCTTACCAAAGCTCAAAATGACCTCAAACATGTTGCCTTGTGATTGTTATGGGATTTATATTATACTCATTACAAGCTTGCTTAAAGCAAATTAAAAGTGGGAAGCAAGACAATACATCAGAGCCAGGCATGCCTTTCCAGACTGAGTTTAAATGGCTTTACAAGGAGGGCAGATCTGGTTGCAATGAAGTATTCACAGTCTGCAGCAGAGCTGTACCCACCAACCTGTTGCTTATGACAAACTTCTTAGCAAAGTCATAGAATCACAGAATCATAAAATAATTTAGACTGGAAAAGACCTCAAGCCCACCACTAAACCATGTTCTTAAGTACTACATCTACATGTCTTTTTGAAGATTTTCAGACATGATGACTCCACCACTTCCCTGGGCAACTGTGGCAGGGCTTGACCACCATTTTGGTAAGGAAATTTTTTCCAGTATTGATTCTAAAGCTCCCCTGGCTTAACTTCAGACCATTTCCTCTTGTCCTATCATTTGTTACTTGAGAGCAGAGACCAAGTCCCACCTGGCTACAACCTCCTTCCAGGTAGTTATAGAGTTATAGAGAGTGAGTGAGTTCTCCCCTGAGTCTCCTTTTCTCTGGGGTAAACACCCCCAGCTCCCTCAGCCACTCCTGATCAGATTTGTTCTCCAGATATTTCCCCAGCTCCACTGCCCTTCTCTGGACTTGTTCCAGCATCTCACTGTATTTCTTGCTTTGAGGGGCCCAAAACTGAAGCCAGGATTCAGGGTGTGACCGCACCAGTGCTCAGTACAGGAGGTTTACCACTGCCCTGGTCCTGCTGGCCACACTATGACCAATACAGGCCAGGATGGCCTTGTCCTTCTTGACCTCTTGGGCACCTGCTGGCTCAGGTTTAGATGTTGTTCAGCAGCACCCGCAGATCCTTTTCTGCTGGGCAGCTTTCCAGCCGCTCTTCCACCACCCTGCAGCACTGCATGGGATTGTTGTGACCCAAGGGCAGGACCCAGCACCTCACCTCGTGAAATCTCATTCAAAGTTACAGCAAAGGGGTATAAAACATCAGCAGATATGGCTTTACAGGAAGGGAGATGACTAACTAGCACACTCCACTATGAAAATTAAAGGGAAACAGGAGTAGGTTGTCCAGTAAAAGACTGCATTAAAAACACCTGAAATAGGTAGAGAGAAGTTGCCCCCAAATCCACCTGTGTAACCCTGGCATAGTCCCCTTCCAAAGCCAAGCAAATGATTCAGGATACCTTGTCTTTATAGGTGTGAAGAGGGACCCATGTGCTATGGTGCAGCAGCATCCTGGGACAGAGAAACTGAAGATGGATTTCCCCCAGGGGAATGTGCCTTAGCAGGATATGTGTTACCTCCTGCCTAATCTTGCAACTTGGACACTAGAGCTACAGCTATCTTTACACAGAAGGAAATAAAGCAGCTTATTCCTCAAGTGTGAGGCTACTGCAAACCATTGTGGCTTTTTAGAAATAGGTAGATAAAAGATATGTGCTAGAATTCACTGTGAGGAGGTTGAGTTTTCATTTCATCAATATCTGATATCAAATTCTGAGTGTTCATCATATTTTGGTTAAAAATTCCATGAAAATATTTAAGCTTAAGATAATAAAATAGCTGAAAGATATTTTTAAATAGATAAGCCTGTTTCCAACCTCATGTGAATCCCTCAAGGAGACTTTGTCATCACCAACCTGTTCTTGAACTCTGTTTGCATGAGATAATGGAAACTAAGGACAGTCCATGGACTGTATTACATGTGCATGCAATTGTGCAGGTAACAGCATCAAGATCACCACAAAAACTCCCTAGTACAGCCTTGTGGGCAAGGACAAAGGACTGAGGAACCAAACAGTTAGTAAAGCATCCCCCTTTAGCACCCTCCACTAGTGGAGATCAGGGACCCGACTTTTTGTGAAGATATTTAATCAGTCAAGATAGGAATGATTTCATGGGTAGAATTTCAGAAGCACTTGACTTGGAGCTCTTCAAAACTTCCTGAGATGTTTGACCTCATATAAATACACATAAATATATAAAAACATGATCTATATGGTTAAAGAAGTTGGTTGCCATTATAACAGTTTGCCTGAAGTTGGACCAGAATAATCAATGGGAGATGGTCTTTTAAAGGTGGTTGCTAATTGCCTATCTGCTAAAGTAAAGTCCATGCAACATAAAAAGTAGCCAAGCCAGATTCTTCCTCATCTAAGGGTAATTTGGAAGTAAAGCTCTGAACTGTTTAAATTTGAAGGAAATAGGGGATGAAAATAATACCTCCTGAAATAATACTTCCTCTATTGCTTCTCAGGAAAATGCAAGTATCAGATCAGATCCTTCTCCAGCAGATGGAATGAAATCAAATAAAATACATGGTTACTGATAATATGGAGCCATGGTGCTATAAAGAGCTAGAAGTACACCAGAATAACTAGTATAATCTATCCAGGCTTTTGCTTCTGACTGTTTAGCACATTACACTGCACTGATTACTGGAATCATAGAATAAACCTGATTTTTTTTTTCTTTTCGGAAGCAGTTAAAAAGCTAATCAAGTGTTCCTGTAGTTTAATCTCACTGCTGCCAAACGCACCTGGCTATAGAATTTCATCTAACAACAGTTGAGGACAGGTTTGTGACACAACAATGATAATTAGAGTTTTATGTTCTAGAGACATGCAGAGTAAGAGTGGGTTTTGAGGTTACAGAGCAGAACTTCTTCCAGTTATTATGCCACATAGTATGATTGACCATATTTTAGAAGATTCTCCCAAACAGAACAAATTAACAGTAATGAAAATATGTTACTTTTCTTAATTTTTGGTCAGAGAAAAAGGAAACAAAATTAGAAAAAAGGTGATTGTGGCAGTATTGAGAATAAAATTCAGAGCTCCTTTTGCTCTTTGATGTCCTTTGGTCATTCATCTTTCATTTGTTTTACAATCTTCTGTTTAGAAGTAAAAGATCATGCCAATGTATGTATGGCTGCTCCACTCAGTCTGAAATCTCACTAAATTATACCGTGGTTTCTCAGCAGAAGGTTCATATCTTCCACTACAACTTTGTGAAAAAGAGAGTCTCTTCCTACTGGATGCTGCCAAAGTCACAAATCAAGCAATATGCAAGGTGCTCTAAGATTATGAAATTGTACCTATTGTGAGATGAAGGAGAGAAAATATCTAGGCCTAAGTTTCTTAAATTAATGGTTTTGAACTTTCCATGTTCATTTAGGACATTTTCTTAATTTCTTTGTTCTGTTATGTGCACTAAAAAGACATTTATGCTTGAAAAACTTTTACATAAATTCTGACATATTTTCAAAACTCCAGAAGTGGTAGCCTTAAACAACACACCAAACAGTTCACTATGAATAATAATCTTATAAACTGGCAATGCTGTTGATGATACCCAAACCTTAACAAAACATAATAGCATAACATTGTGGTAAAGAAGTGTCTTCCATCTGAGCAACGTTAGTTAAAGGTTAGACAGCCGTAAGTGTGATAAATATGCTTTTGTTATAGGTAGTTGCATCAAAGAAATCTCACACAGGACTGAACATCTGCAAGTGCTGTAGCAAATATCATTCATCTGACAGACCAACTAATTTGCTGCAGTTATTCCAGGAAGATTTTACATCCAGATAGCTGAAGTTTCTGTACAAAATGTAATTTACTGCTGAAATGCCCTAAGAGGAAACTTCACAACTCAGTCGTGCCTATTGAGCCTTTGCCAAATACCTCAGGTCCTTAAATAATCGGGCCAAATCTCCATCTGGTGTAAATTAGCACACCTCCACTGGTGTCAGTGGAACAATTTCGATTTACACCAGCAGAGAGGATAAGCATCTGGGTTTATTCAAGTAAAATAAATGATTTCACGGAATGATTACAAAACAATTAAGCCTGCCATTTATTGTCATCGTATAACTGCAAGCCATCCTGTGTACCTGCAAATACCTGCAGTAACATACAGAGAGTACTCAAGATGAATATCAGGCTGAATTCACAGTAGATAACTAAAGCACCAGTAACACCATTCCCTGCTGAAATGAAATTTAATGAGGATGACAGAGAGAAATAATTCTGTGATCTACTGCCCTCTGCTCTTAATTTAACCAGAAGTTGAATGCTTTGTGCAAAGTTACAGCTACTGAGTCAATTGATTGTATATCTTTCCACCTTTTTTTTCCATTAATGGAGAACATGGCATGAGTTAATTGTTACAGACAAAGCAGACAGATGGACTCTCTCTTCCCTGAAGCCTTGTTAAACTAATAATCTATAACATTCATATTTTAATGTCTGACAGAATTTCATCAGCTACTGTCTCCTAGTTTGCACTTCAATTGTA
The DNA here is from genome assembly GCF_009829145.1 of Chiroxiphia lanceolata. Lineage (NCBI taxonomy): Eukaryota > Metazoa > Chordata > Aves > Passeriformes > Pipridae > Chiroxiphia > Chiroxiphia lanceolata. The sequence continues at coordinate 50,845,278 of NC_045671.1, read as the reverse complement.
AAGTATAGTATTGTATTATATTTGTGTACAGGACTCCTCTGAAAATTTCAGTGGGTTTTGGCTCTTCATCCGTGTGGCTGTGATTCAGCATGGCAGGGGTTAGCTCTTAGATGCCACTGTACTCCAGGGAATTCGTAGTGATGATTAAGTTGAGAATCCCAGCCCTGGTAATTAGCTCAGAGATTCTGTATCTGGATATGTACTGTGAAAAGAAAAAAAAATAGGAAGAAAAGAAAAAGATGTGATTTTTAAAGCAGTTAGCCCTAAGGAGCTGGCTAACCAGCTGTCTCAGATTTTATACCTGCCAGCAGCAGGTTGGTCAAAATAATTATTTACTATATGGAGTGAGCATGTTTATTGTCTCCTACTTGATTTACTCGTTTAATATGTTGCTTTTTGAAAGACAATAAAAGAAGAAAGGGGGAGAGACAGAAAGATGGAGGAGGGGGAAGAAAGAAAGGAAAGAAGAAAGGAAAAAACGAGAGGAAGAAAGAAAGGTAGGAAGGGGAAAAGCAGTTTTCAGTCAGTTCACGCGATCCCCAAAACGATGAATACAGCTCCACTGAAAGCAACACAGATGCTCTGGTGTAGATAAGAAAAGAGCCAGTCCTTTTCATGCAACATTTTTCTGCTCTGTCTGAATATGAAAGATAGTTTCTTCAGTGCAGGTCAATTTTCCACCTGTCTTTTTTTTCATATATCCCCACTGTTTTTGAATGGGGTAGGAAGTCCAATCTGCTGTACTTACAGCAAACTACACTTCCACTGAAGTATTTTAGATTTATTTATAGACTGCTGGAAAAAAACAATAGTAATATCTTGCACGTTAGCAAAACAAGAATTTTCCTAAAGGTGAACAGGATTTATAGATAAGTTCTTTTTTTGGATAGGGACTGCAGATTGAGGGTAACATGTATGGGCATATACCCCTTTCGTTGAGAGAGGCACTCATTTTTTGATGATTTGTGGAACATTTTATTAACCAACAGGTCTTGAGTTTCCATGCCAGCACTCAAGACTATTACCCAATTCTTGAGTTTTTTTAAGTCTAGAAAATATTATGAAGATCTGGTTAAGAAGTACAAGTGCTGTTTTCAGTGAGAACAGCAGAATGCTTTTGTCCCATACTGTATTCCTCCAACAAAGATCTTATTTTCCCATTAAGTCTGTTTGAGGACCCATTCCAACTTGTGGAATAAAGTTTTTTGTTGAAAGATTCCTTCTAAATGTGAAGTTTATAGCTCTGGAGTCAACAGAGATAGATCAGTCATTCAGATTAGCCTAAAGATGAAAAGTCTGGCTAATACATAGCCCTGAAAACTCCTGAGTGCCAATAAGTGGATGTGCAATTATCTAAGTTTTTCCTGATGAGAAAAAAGTATCAGGGAAAAAAAAATAAATCTAACCTTTGGGCCTACCTAGAAAAAATTTGTTTCAAATATCCACTGTGAAATAGTATTCTTAAATGTCCACACAGAATCTTAAAAGTGTGTCTGGCCTCCTTTGCAAGTCGTGCGGAGGTCAAAGAACTTTAGTACCTTGAAAACTGCTTTCTTCCCCCCCCCCCCCCAATAATGTTTTCTACAAAAATGCCAGTGGCCCAATTAAATTGTGTGCTTTCCTCTCTCTCTTCTAGACCTCATTAAAAACAATATGAATACTGATATAAAACGACAGTGAGACAGCTGATTACTGCATAAACAAAAAGTGATAATGGTGGTTGTAACATCAGTGTAGGTATTTTTGAGCATGGGACATCTGGCATTATTCTTTAAGAACTAGGTCATTCTGACATACATATTGCATAGTGTGTAAATAGTCAGGAACAGTTGCTGGTTTGTAAAAAATCCATAAAACCCCACACACAACAATCCCAAAACCAAAACAAGAAGCCCCATATTGCAAATAAATCATGAGCTACTTAGAAGCAAGATGTGTAATGCAGGTTGGAGGCACTTTGGGTGAAAATTTCAGATGTGTCACACACTCCAAACAAACCATGCCCTGTCCCAAACATCGTTGTAGTGCACTAAAGTGTATATGGGCCTATTTTCTGGTTTTGTAGTTTTAAAGTCACAAAAGCACATTCACTTAAGCTAGCTAAGGAAAACCTGCTATTCAGCAAGAAGCATCAAAAATGTTAATAGTTCAACAAAACTTGAACAGTGGTGGATCATATAGAGTCACAGAACAAAATCATGGAGGTTCTTCTGATTGTAAAAATATGGAAGCTCTAATAAAAGCCTGTTAAAGCCACAAGTGAGCAATCAGATTTAGTGTGAAGCACACTTCAAGAACTAAAGAATGACACTGCCTTGTGATGCCTGGTTTTCTATGTTTTCTCATTCATCCAGTCTGAATTTTGCAAGCAGAAAAACAATTGGTTCTGATTATAAAGACAGAATATGTGTCGGCTTTGTATTCATTTCAGCAAGAATTAAATTCATACAACTGAGACCGTAATCTGGTCCCTGACATTTAAAAGACCACTAATTTTTCCTTGGTAAAATCTTTGTGCTTTTAAATACTCTGAAATTTATATCCATAGATTTTAATGAGGAAAGGCACCATATAAATTCTGAGCAATTATTTCAATACATTTAAATTAATTTCTGGAACAAAAGATGTAAACCAAGAGAGTTTTTCTGGATCTAGCTTTCACAATAATATGGATAATTAATATTTCATTCCAAAATTTCTCTGGGGAGAATGGTAAATGGTTTTCATTTGTTACTAAACATCAATCTTAAATGACTTTAAAGACTGTGCCTTGATTTGTCATGCAACATGTTGTATATCCTTAATCTGTTGAATGAGGACATTGCGAGCCATATCTTAAAAGACATCATCCAACTGTCTCCCTTCAAAACAAGGGAATTATTGCATTTTTCTCCATTCTGATTCTTCTTAATAAGACTAGATTCTTTATATTAATATGATATTAAGAAAAAATTCTAACTCAGAATACCTTCTCTCCTCTCTTCCCCTCCCCTCTTCCATTTAGATGACCAAAATTTTGGATGCTGCATCTGTGAGTTAGTTGCCAATGTTGCATTACTGAAGCTGAAAAACCAACAAACAGATTTCATATCCATGAAATCAAAAGGTACTGTGGAGCCACTGATGAGGTGGAGAGATTCTGATTATTGGAGTAATTTGAGCAGGAAGAATGGGAAAGAGGAATTGAAAACAATGAATTGTCTTCCAAAACACCAACCTACTTTTCTCTGCAGCTTCAGGACTTCATATTTTGAACTGAACTGCAATCATGGAAAAAAAGAAAAAGACAAAGGAGAAGGAAAAGAAAAAAGAAAAGGAAAGAGAAAAAATAAGGAAAAGAAAAAGAGAAAATGTTTGGAATCTATTGAAAAGACAGATAGAAAATAAAATAAAATAAAAGGAATATTTGGGATATGTGGAGGTGCCACCAACAATGTGGACAGTATTGGAATGGAACACAAAAAAAACACCAGGACAAAATATAGCAGCTGATTACCTGGCCCTTTGGAAAGCCTATGTCATACCCCAGGGCTAGATGACCTAAACCTTCCTGAAAAATAGCCATTTTCTGAAACAGATTCTCTTGCAAGGTGCACTATTCTAGATCACACATTCTGATACAGTGCAAAGGTCTGTTAGAAATCTTTCTATGAAAATATATTTCTCCATGTCAGCAAAGGCTGACAGATCAATAACTAACACTGTCTCTGCTGGAATAAACCTTGGAGCAGTGTTGCTGCGTCACGAGTGATTCCCTCAGAGTCACAGACAGTGGATCGACCAAGGAGGTAAAGGAGAACAGAAACACTAAGCAGAATAAAGCCTAACAGGATATTTCCTGCATCTGACTGAAGCACATACATAAATGGAAATGGTTCTGTGTGTTACTGTAATACCTCCCTTATTTTTCTTGATGTGTTTGTGCCCTGGTTGGCCCGTTTTTCCACCCCCTCAAGTCTCAGTAACATGGGAGAGATGCTTTCTGACAGACAAAAGATAATCTTACACTTGACTTCCAATATCAAGGCATTTTAACTGGCACACTTTATATTGAATAATTCATGGGTATTCAAGCTTTACTTCACTTCACAAAGAAAGTGCTTTCTCTTAGCAGTGACAGTAGATATGAGCAGCTAATTCATTATTTAAAGAGATTAAGTATTAGCAACTGGTATGGGCTCTTCAGAGCTCTTTTTATTCCCTTTGCTCATGTTATCCCCTGCCACTTCCCCACCATAGATTGATTTTACCATATTAAAATCTTTTTTTTAACAGATCTCTACCTTAAACCCTCACCATTTCCATTGTCCCACTTTAAAAATGTAAGTAATAGCTAAAAAATGCAATGTCCTGGTGAAATGCTTTAAATCCCTGTGAGCTCATGGGAACATGTACTAAGGCAATGTTTTCACCCTTGTTTAAAAAAGAGCAGATGAAAGTTGGGAACGAGTGATTTGTATTTATGACAATCTCTGGACTGTGACACTGTAGACCAGGGAGAGGGGAATGGGTGTTTCACTAAAACAATGCAAATTGCTCATTGTGAAACTTTGAAGAGCTGTGGTTGTGTAGGTCAACTTCTTGCACCTGGGGATTTGTCTCCTTAGAGATGCAGACCCTTAAATGCTGAAATCAGGTGGGATGTTTTCAACGTTAAAAGCTCTGCCATTAGTTATTACTTTGCAGACAGATTCATTTCTTCAGACCTGAGAGAATTAAGCTCATTCTGTTTCAGCAAAATTCTTATGAGCAAATTTTCATGTAGTTTGAAATTAAAGAGACCTTTTTCCTGTGACTTGATCAGACCTTGAAGCAGCCTTTAATCTCTCTATAGATTGGTAATACTTTTGCTGCAGATTTCTGGGCACATAGCCATGTTTTGGAAATAAAAAATGCAAATTCAAGCAGGGTATAACTGGGGAATATTTTTCTCCTCATCCTCCCAATAAATCTGTCCAGTGTATGGTCTGGGGTGCCAGCATCACCACTTTAGCTGACTATTGGTAGGTCTTATAGCTATGCTGGACTCTCTATGTCCTTGCCCATAGCAGGAGTATTGTAACTAAATGCTCTTTAAGATCCCTCCCAACCCAAACCATTCAATGAGACTGTGATTGTGTGATTCTATGCATGGTCAAGTGTACATAAATACATGTGGAGTCAAAAATAGATCCCCATTTGGTTCCTTTATACTGATGTCAGGGGCAAAGGCATGCACTGGCAGGTAGAACATGTCTCCAAAAGGCTGACATGCCATGAAGCTCCTCTGCAGCTATGTAATTGGTGCAATTTACAGAAAACAGACTTTTTTATGTCTTTCTGTGGTCAGTGTTTTAAATGTAACATACTACCCTTAGCAGTGTTATAGTGTTACTCCACAGAGAAAGAATAGATGTAGATATCTAAAAGGAAGAATACACATATATATACCTTGAGGCACATATGTACCTAGAAGCTTCAGATCAGCAAAGCGCTTTAGCACATTATTGTGTTGATTCCAGTAGTCCCTGTAAAACGCTTAGCTGTTCAGATCTAAAATGGAAATGTTTTGCAGGATTGTGTGCATCTCTACACAACCTCTGTGTCTCCTTACCAGCAAAGAGACATCTTCTCTAGCTCACAGAGGTGAACTAAGCTGAGCTAGTTTTTGCCAGTGCATGGGAAGGGTTTCTGTATCTACTGTTAGGGTCAGAAGAATGTTGAAGCAACTAAAAAATATTAAAATTAACTGTCCCATCAAAATGTGGGTTTCTTGTAATTTAATAATTTGCAATCAGCTCCCAGCACCTGACCAGGTGTTTGGAGCCAGGTTAGGTTTAGAAACCTCACTCCTGCACAATTCTGATAGTGTTTGGGGATGTGTCCTAGTGCCTTTGCTTTCATCAGCAGAAAAGTCACAAGAAACTGAATTAAACCCATTTCAGAGGGACATGTTGTTCTAGCATGCCATTTCTTTTCCTTATATATGAGTATGTTCTCATTTGTGCTAAAATAATAAACCTGAAGAGGACAAAACACTTGTTGGCTCTTTCTCCTCATAACTCCCTTCTTTCCTGCTTTTTACCTAGCTTCATACTTTTACCGGACTTCAAAAAACTAGTTTTTTTAATCTTGTGCAAAAATATGAGTATGAGAATCTAGTTTATTCAAGCTTTCACTAAAATTTTTAGCCAAATAACTTGCAAATCCCAGGCTTTACAAGGAAAAAGAGCAATACCTGAGGTCGCAACTAAAATTTAATTCAGACCACTTGTTTTAAGCTCCATTTAAAAAGCTCATAATTTTTTTTATTAAGGGAAAAGATATGTTTTTATTCCACTGTTTGAACTGAATTTAAGGAGCTTTGATATAATTCTCACAACTTAAGCCAAGCTTAATCACTGTTTTTAACTCAAGCTGGTGGCTTGCTGAATGAAAGCATTGTTATTGGAGAAAGTGCAGAGAGCATGGGGCTCTTTTACCATATGCAAAGTCAGAGCTCTGGCATGCAAAAATATTTTCCAGAATAACCTCAGGTACAGGAATGGAACTTTATCTTGGAAATGTTTTTGTTCTATTGGTGCTACTTACAACAGCAACAAAACTAGAGGGGAAGGAAACCGCTGCTTTCCTTAACCCTGAGAACTACCTGCTCCCAAGGGCAATATAGGGAAAAAAGTTAATGCAGAGAAATGAAACCCTAGGATTTGTGATCTGTACATGCGTAAAGTTGCTAACTGCTTTTTCCTCTGATGGTTCTGCTGAAGCCAGTGGAACTCCTCGCAGATTAAGGTATTATATCTGATTCTGATTCCAATTAAGGATGTCATTTTGTGAGGTTTTTGGATAAGTGTAAAAGTTTGTCAACCAGATTTTGTGCCTGTTTTTTGCAAAAGGTCTTAGAGTCAAAGAATCAGAGAATATACTGAGCTGGAAGGGGCCCACGGTTTTCACTGACATCCAACTCTTGGCCCTACACAGAACAGCCCCAAGAATTGCACCGTGCACTATTATTATGAAATATTTCTTCACTGAAAGGATGGGTCTGGCATTGGAGCAGGCTGCCCAGGGCAGTGTGGCAGTCGCCGTTCCTGGAGGTGTTCAAAGAACCTGTAGGTGTGGTGCTTAGGGACATGGTTTAGTGGTAGACCTGGCAGTGTTAGGTTCGTGGTTGGACTCAATGATCTCAGAGGTCTTTTCCAACCTTTATGATTCCATGATTCACAAGTAAAGGCTCTTTTGTTGATCCACACTCCTCCCTATCTAGGAGAACAATCAAAGTCTCATTTGAATTCAAGTAACCTTTTTCCAATGCTTTCGGGGGTTTTTGGTTGAGAACCAACTGTGACTGAGAGAAACTGGTCTTGAATTCACCGCTCAAGTTTCTAACATGTCACCTTCTGAGGGACATGATTGGTGGTGGATGGCACTTACCTTAACAGAGCATGCCCTTTTAAACCCTTAAGCAAAAACTACATCCTGTGAAGTGCTGTGAGACTTTTCTTGTGGCAGTAATCTCCAAAATCAGTGCCAAGTATTGCCACGTTCCGAGGGGGGATGGGGCCATGACACAGCACGGACAGGTCCAGAGTCAAGGTAGAGGTGCAAATGGAATACTTTACTGAGGTGTGCCTGGAGTTTTACGAGTTCAGGCGAGGAAAGGGCTAGAATATAGGGTGGAGCATGAGACAGACAAATGGGGGAACAAATCGGGGTAGGGACACAGGCAAAGGGGGAGGAACATGGGAGGAACCGGGGAAGGAAAGGGCGAATGGTAACTGTCTCCTCTCTGCAGCTTCTGCAGCCTATCAGAGAGGGGAGCGGGGAAGCAGGGAGCAGGCAAAACTCGTGGCAAGCCCAGGCATGCCCAGGCTGTGCGCTGTGTAGTGTGGGTGCAATGCAATGCACATATCTGAAACCACATAATAACGGTAAAGTCCATATAATAAAGTCCTGTCAATTGCTGTATGTCTTTCTCCACACCTGGAGAAAGACCTCCCATCCTGACTCTTGCTCCTTCACAAAGTATGGTAAGGATAAGGTCAACACTGATTTTTAGGTAAAGGAAAAAACAGGTTCCAATAAGAAGGATATAAACACTTGCATCCTTTCTTTTATCAATCCTTTTCGTCAAAGCAGATTTTGACCTCATATCAGGTACTAAAAAGGCATGCAGCCCTAAAAGCAGAGAGCATTCTTTTTCTCTGAAATGGAGGCCTGTTTTAAGAATACATTAGATTGTATATTTTTACTGAAAATTGATTTTATATTTGGAAAAATAATTAATGAATCATAGACTGGACAGAATAGTAGGCTAAAAGTTCTAAATAGTTCACAACCAGCTCACATTGTTTTTATCAGACAAAAAAAGACATGTAAAAAGGCAAAAGCTTTGTTCAGTGATTTAAACATATTTTGGCTTAAGATAATTGGCTTCCTTAGCTTGCTGCGTGGGTGGTCTAAAACTATGTCAAAAGATATTACATTTCCCTCAGAATTTATACACTTTTCTCTTTTATAAAAGACAATTATCTCTACTAGGCAAAGGTAACCTAGCCTAATTTTGTACTGAAATAAAACACAGGCTATTAAAATCTGTGTTTGTAGAGATAAAACATACATGCCACAGCTCTTAGAATCTCTCTGATCCTTTCTCTGTCATGGGCAATTTATCTTCCTGATTTATCCATCCAATATCAAAAATTTCTAAATTACATTAAACAAAGGTGATTGTTTATATGATGAAATAATTCTTTCCTTTGAAGACCTCTCTCTGCTCCCTGTTCTGCCCTCTAATTATTGTAAAGAAGAAATAAATTACGTCTTTTCATGCATGGAATGACACATTTCCTTCTGTAGGAAGACTTTTGATTTTGGAGGTGTTGTTTGCCAATAAACCTTCCTTCAGACAGGTGATCTTGTATCTGTGGAGGGCATTGAAGGCTATTCTAAACTCTAAATCCAGTGACTGAAGGGGGTTGCTGTCATCTCAATAAAATCGCACAATAATGCATACGTGTGAGTGAACTGAGAATTCTCTGCAGGACTTTTGCAGTCAGGCATTCATCTTCTCTTGATCTTCCAAGTAAAATACACTAATCAGGTCCAGCACCCTGAAAAACCATCTATATTATACAGCCTGTGTGCCAGGCAAACCAGAAGGCTGTCCATGACACCCCACAAGTCAGCAAATTTTGGAGTTTATTTTTTCCTTACCAGAGCATTCCTCATGTTGCAAACCTTCCTGCTTCCCTTCCTCCAGCACACAGCAGTGGTCCAACCAATGGCCAGTGGGAAATCTCCTTGTACCAATGTGTGTACCAGGGTTGTGGAAACATCTAAGTGGGCCTCATCACTGGAGAGGGGCAATTTCTGATGTTTCACTTCAAATCCTTAGCATGGTAGAGGTACCAGGCTACTGTTTTCCTGGTCTGACTTGATTTCAGGGTTTTTTTTCTCCTGCTGAAACTAGTGCACAGTGATCAGCAGGTTCCTAAAACACATTATTTCATTTAACATTTGAAACAAAGTGTTAGTGAAAAGGAGGCTTGAGACAATAGAACATACATGCTTATTTAGTCTCAAGTACAGGTAGGCTATGAGCATAGTTGCTTTTGGTCTGAAAATGCATTTAGAAAAACAAGGAGAAAATACAACTGGAGAAACTGTTCCCTGTCCTTTATTATACTTTATTTTATGTATGTATGCATATACATTAATTAAAATACCTAAAAGACAGGATCTCACAGAAGTAAAAGTGATGATTACTGGAGCTTGATTAAGTTAATATTAAAGTATCCTTAATTGCTAACATACATAGATACATATATAAATGATTGCCTGCTAAAATATCTGAAATGATTAAACGAAGACTTTTATTGTAAGGTGGCTCAAGAAAATGTGACACATTAAGTGAAATACTGTATTAGCAAATAGCAGATGAAGAGATAAAAGTATTAAAACAATAAACCAATTGATCCTTACAAAGATCACATAATGAACCTTAAAACAGACACATGATAAGAGTAGTGTTAATGAAACCTTCTGTACTGAATAATGGTTCTTATCATTTCATGTCGATTGCTGTACATAGTAGGTTATGGATTTTTTTTTTTACCATAGGCAAGCAAATATATTTGGCTTTGAGCAATGAGATTAAGGAGAATTATCTAAGAGGTAACTGTTCACTTCAGATAAACATTTTAATTGACCGATGGAAACAGTATATTTCTTTTCTTCAGTATGTGAGATTACATTAAAACATATTGTAGTTTTTCAGTCTACAAACACTTGCAGACATTGGGGAAAGGGGAGAGAGAGTAATTTGAAAAATTAATCTTTCATAGTGTTTTTCTGTGTGTATATATAAAACAATCTGTGTACGTCCCTTGTGGCATGGCCATAATGAAACTTTTCACCCCAGATCTTGAAACTGTACTCATCAGTAAGGTCAAAGAGAGTGTTGCCTGAAAAGCAATTAGGGGATACACCCACTGAATCTCTCATCAGCAGAACTTAGAAGTACATTTTTTTATGGTAAAGTTTGTAGAAAACATTTTTCTATTTTCAAGATATGTCTGAAAGATACAATTTATTTGAAAAGAAGGCCAAGATATTGCCTGTTTAGTTGAAAAGGCATTTCCCTGTAAAAAAAATAAAATCAATCTGTTGTAGTTTTAGGATTTTCTTTCACTTTTGGCATTAGAGTGCCTTTTCTCTTTTCTTCTCTCTGGGCCAGAGGCAGGATTCAGGGGCTGGAGAGTGAGAGTTATGAAACAACTGGGATATAGGAGTAAAGCAGGTGGTGGGCTACAGGTGAAGGCTAAACTTTCTTTCCAATGCTCTTGACCTTCCACCTCCCTACCTTTAAAACCCCAAATATGTGTTGCTGGCTGATTTCATGCTGCATCCTTTTAGGGATGGTACGAGCGACTGAATGACTCAAATAATTGGCTGTTTGCAGAAGCAGCAGATGCTTTACTTTGAGGCCACTTTTACACTCCCAGTGGAAGGGGAGGAAGAGAATTTTTTGTGTGTGGTGGCAAAACATCTGATCTGCATAAGACAGAGGGGCTGAACACCCACCACTGGAGGCTACAGGCTGGGTTTTGAGCCAGATAATGGAGAAGGCCAGTAAGAAGCAGATGCTGTGGAGGTGTGATAATGCTTTTTATCACGCCCATGTCCTCCTTTACACAAAGGGCTTAGTAGTAAAATCTGCCCCCCCAACCCTACGCCATGAGATATCATTGCATTCACATGTAGGCCTAAGGGTATTTACCACTCCTGATGCTTCAGTTATGTTGCTGTGAAGGCAGCTGCCATGTGTTAGGATATGTCATAAACCATCAAAGACCCCTGAAGTGCCCCCAGACTCCTTTCTGGGGCCTTCCATCAGAAGACTACACATGACGCCCAGTGCTGTAAAAGACAGTGTAAAACCCCCCATCCCCAGGGGAGGTACCTGGGCGTTCTGTGTTTTATGAGCTTTCCCAATGGCAGATGGATCAAGGTTGTGACCAATGGACATCAAAATTGCAACAATTAAGTCTCATCTCTGGATCCATGGGTGGTGATATCTTTCTACTCTTATCCTTTCTTTCTCTTTTCGTCTTTTCCTTATGTATTTTCTTATGTGATATTTTCGTATGTTTATTTTGCTATATTGCTATAGATAATAACCAAAACAGCTACATACTTGCTTTCCATTGCAACTGAAGTGTTCTAAAATCAACCATATATATATATATATATTTATATATATATATATAATGACCAGTGGAGGTGTATATATGCATGCCTCCACTGGTCCCACTGGTCATTCAGTGTTGTTTTCCTCTAATCCATCCCAACGGATCTGTTAACAGGAACCTCAGTTACCCCCTCCTTCAGGGGCAGGTCATAACAGATGGTTGGGCCAGCCCTGCCAGGTGAGCTGCAGGTCCTGCAGCAGTGTCTCCAGACCTTCTTAGTCCATGGAGGAAGGCAGCTTTGGCTGCTAGACCACTGATAGCAGCAATGAAAGTTTGTTTTTGAATTCATTCCCTGGAAAGGAGATTTGGGGAAAAAGTTAGTAGAAATTAATATATGCATGAACTCTCACAGCAATAATTAGTACTTCATAGTTGTCCTGTACAGGGTTCATCTGCAAGAGATAAAAGACTCAATGCACTACTAACATTAGTATTTCAGAAAAAAATATGTTGTTATATATAATGTTTAAATTTAAAATTCTGTTTTGCCATTACTGTAAATACAAACTCATAGACATCTATTCATGTGCACAGATACCTGTCCATCAGACTTTATTACGTATGTGTCTACAAACACACATCTTCTAAATAATTTCATGTGCTTCAAGTAAGACAATTTCTATTCCTGGAATTCAGAGTAAATATCAGTATTGGGTTTTTTCCCCCTCTTTCCTCTAGTTTAATATCTGTATTAGAAAGTGAGAGGTATCTAAAGAAATAAATCTCCCACTGAGACATGTTTACATTTATCATAGAGATATATAGAAACAGTGGGATTTAAGCGAAATTTCCATTAATTTTTCTTCTCTATGTAGATTTCTAAATAAAAGACCAGACAACTCTGCTCTATCGGTGCTTATTTTGACCCACCTAGATTTTATCTTATTAAAAACTTCCTTAACTTTTTCTATTTTAGTTACTGCCCTCTCATTTGAATTTCAGATGCAATTTGGTCCTCCAGTTACTTTTGAGTGACTGCTTTTTCACTTTATGCAGACAACTTTTGTTTCCATGTATGCCAGATGTTTGCTTTTCTAACATGTCACTTTGCATCTTTCTTCCTAAGTGCTCACTCCAGAGCCTATTTCATGCAGATCCCTCCCTGTGTGCCGACACTGTACTTTCGTATCTTGGTCAATGTTTTTGTGAACATAAAGTGTTAGAGTTTCCCCTGTGATTTGACTGTGGTCCAGATCTTGCCTTTGAATGTGTGTGACTTCAGGTCCTTTGTCAACAGGAACTTCACGTGCATCTTGAGAACACACTTTTACTCTGAGATTTCATTTGGAGAAAAGTCTGGATCTACATATACTTTGCTACTATCCATGTAGAACAATCTCTAATATTTATGGCATTTATATTTTCTAGAGAAGTACATCAACACACACCCACACATTTTATTTGTGGTCTAATGGTGTTGAATATGACAGTAAAAACACCTTTCATGCCCACATCCAGAAGCCTTTTGTCAGGTGGAACACAGACAGAAGTAATTGGATATTTTGCTGTATAAGGATTCACTTGCTTGGACTGGTTCTATTTGCATAAAAGTTTAGTATCAGAGAATACAAAAGATTGGATTTTAGGCACTACAGATTTCTGTTGTACATTTCTTTCAATAATTCCAGAACTCAAATATAATAATATTGGGTTTTTTGTCTCAAGTGTTAAGATTTCAAGATTTAAAACTTTTCCACCACAAGGAAACCCAACCCAACCAACCGACCTACCAAAAACCTCCAATTAAATTAAGAAAGAGAAAGAAGGTATTTCTTTATCTAAAAATCAGTTTTGGCATATAGTTGAAATAAATAATATGGAAATTCCTTCCTCATAATTCTGAGTTTACCTTACCAGGACACTATGCAAAGATGACCTCTTCCCTAGGCCAAATGTATAAGTGCTTCTTACACCTTTCTCTGGCTTGCTTGCCTTTCACAACCAGCTGTTCTCCAGTCTATTTTTCCTGTCATCCTCACTGAACTCTTGCATCCACACGATTTAACTCCCCTGAGGTTTCATCCCGTCATGAACTCTGGTCAGGATCTCCCCAGTTTTGGATGGCCACTACATAGAGCAACTGGCCATTTTTGCTCAAATGAAAAGTTCACATGGGTATTACCTTTACACATCTTAATCACCTTCCAACTATATAACATATTTTTTTCCCTTTGTGAGATACTTTCATGTGATTTAAGATCTCACAGAATTAATGGAGAAATCAGTACTAACCTCGCACTGAGGCAAAGTTCTCAACAGTCTGACACAGTTCACATTATTGTCAAGGAAAGCAGATTAGAAGAAAAACATGTTCACATTCAGGCATGAAACAAAAGACCTTTTAGAATGGAATTATTACATTAGTGACACTCAAAAGTTAAAAATTGCTTCTTTGAGCCCCTTGTAGCTGATGGGACAAAAGCTAATGAGTTTGTGGAAGCCAATACTAGGAAAATTTCACTATTTGCAAGTTTGAGTAGTATAAACCAAACAGGGCAGAGACCCTGGCCCTGCACAAGGCACATAATGTAATATCCAAGGCTGTCTCTAGAGCGGTATTTTGTGTTTTGGAGAGGTGCCAGAGAGAATTTTAAATTATCTGAGTTTTGCCTCCTCATTTCCTTTCTTTATAATATACAGTATATGCCTGTGCTTTTTGATCTTTAAGCAACAAAAACAATATGAAAAATACCACAGGGGCACAGCTGGGTACCAAATAACTATGTTTACTAAAAATATACAAACATTCATGGCCTGGTTATATACATATTACCACTCTAGCTGGTTTCTGATGGCTCTGGGTGGACGAGTACAGTGAACAGCTCTAGGAGGTTTGCAAGCTATTAAAGGGAAGCTATTCACTGCAAATAGACTGTACTGAAAGAAACCTAACATCTGGGACTGTTATAGTTCAATTGGATTTTTCTCTCACACATGAACTGCGTCTTTCTTATATTACTTATATATTAGATACACATACACAAAAACATACACACACACCTCATATGCATACCCTGTTGAGGACTATCCGAGGAACAATTTATAGGCATGACTCTATGAACCTTGTCTGATAAAATTCATGATCTTCCCAGAAATCCAGCTTTTCTTATCACCCTTGTTCACTATGAGTAAAATACAACTGTCACTGAGACTACATTAATTAGATCACAATGTGAGACACTTGAAAGTGAGGCAGTAGTGTAAAAAAGTTGCCCACGCTTTATTATTCAGTCTTAAATTATATGATCACATCCTAGTATTTTCAAAGATGACTATCTCAGTTAGTGACTGGGATGGTTGGTGATTAATGATGAGTTATCTGATATTTTGTTTTCTTTCTTCAATATGTCAGCCTTTGCTTTGTTTAAAGCTTTGCTGTAAAAACACTGTGATTTATTTTTTAATATTCTCTTGTGTGGGTCTCATCACTACTTCATGAAAAAGAGGGATAAAAAGCTGTAACTAATAATCTCACACATAAACGGGGGGCAAAGACATGCCCAGGCAGATATGCTGTTTTCTGTTGGTTTAGTTCTCTCAGTTTTACACAGAAGTTCAAACAGCTTTCAGAGAATTCCTTTGCAGCTGTGAGCTATAAAATAGACTTGTGATTTTGACGCAATTTGGGTACACTTTCCCAGAAACAGCCAAAGTCACACATGTGATTCAAATGTTAACTTTTGTCAAGTTTCAATTACATTCCTTAGAAGTTGACAATTTTGAACTTTTCAAAGAAAACACTGGGGTGATCTTTTTGATAGAGAATGAAGCAAATTAAGGTAATATTTTTCATTAGTCCAATCTCAGATATGGCTAATGAAGTATTATGAAATATTCCCAAATTACAACAGAAGGTTTGCAAGAGTTTCACTCAGATGATTAATTTTTTTTCTGAAGATTCTAAACAGTGAAACTGACAGCTTGACACTGGAAAATGTCAGTAAAGCAAAATAGAACATTGCTACAGAATAGGTGGTTTTATAGTCCAACCTGCAAGACTAAAAATTAACCCATAAAAAGGCTAATGTCTTAGAGCACAAAGTGATTTGGTCATTTGCATCCTTAGAGTTTTCCCTGTGCTCACTCCTGTGCTCTTACTCTGCTGTTGTAAGTCACAGGGCTGAGAAAAGGTAGGACTTACCTCCAATTGTTGTGGCATATCTATGTTTTATTATATATTTTATGAGTCCACACTCAGAGATTCACTGCTTCAAAAGAGTAATGGTTATGGTTTTAAGACTGCATATGCTGAATTATTTTGTTCTGTAGTGCTGGTACAGCATTTATGTCTGGCCTCCTCAGGCTTTGCTTGCATCTCTTGGGAGTATTTCATAATGTAAAAATAAAATAAAAAACAAACGCAAAAGGGAATCAATACCCTATATGTTATTAATCTTTCTGAGTTCTTACCAATATTGAGCTACAACTCTAATTGTAACAAACTAGGAAAGTGTAAGGATTATTGATTTTCAAATAGGATTCTTCTTGCAGATTTTACTTCCACAGCTTCCTGAATCTAAATCCCAGATTAAGTGAACATGTAGGATAAATTTTCTCTATCAAATTAACTTATCAGACTTTGCTTTTGAGTAGGTTTTTAATGATAAAGTAGCAAATAGCTTACATTTAACATGGAATACCTATATGCCATACGATAAACAAGTGGTTCACCTTTGATTCCAGGGAGAAAACTATAAATGCAAAAATGTTGTTTCATAGCGAAGCTATGGAACAAGGTTTTATTTCTTGGGGAGTAAAAAAAAAAAAAAAGATAAAGGATGTTTGTACTTACACTCATTTGAAAAACTTACATTTTTCCAGGTGAGCTTGTGTCATAAGAATGTGTATGGTGATGTCCTTTGGTGGTTTTCAGAACCATGGAGCCTTTCAATTAGTTTCAGGTTGGATGTAACCTGTAGTTCTCAAGAGGCATTTTAGCCCCAAAGAGCTCTATTTCAATCACTGAATAAAATACAGTTAATGCATAGGTGATAAGTCACTGTGGCTTAAAAAAAGTTAATATGTAGATACTGAAGTCACTGTGAGTATCACTTGTGGTATAAAGACCCAAAACACTTAACTCTATTGTATTAATATGATTTCAGGCCATTCATTGGACTAAGTGTTTGGACCTAGGAGAGGAGTACTTTGTCAGTTTAGCTGAGTTTTTCACAGGTTTTTTTTTTTTTAATGAACTATGAAACTCACTTGTCAAATTTTAAATAAAATTTAGAAAACTTTCAGTTCACATGTACATTTCAGTGTTAACCACAATGGAAGGTGACTTTTGACCTGGTAGTTTCTTAGTAAAAATGCTGAGGAACAGTCAAATTTATTGAATTTACTGCCATAAATGAAATTAAGTCAAGTATTAACATGTGTAAGGAGAAAACCAGAGATAATTTCACAGTGTCCATCCCTTTTCTTATATTCCCTAATTGCCACGGTCCATGTGGTAAGGGGGATGGGACCGGGCACTGCAATTAGGATTCTAACACAGTTGAGGTCTGGTGCAGCAATGCCGGTTTATCCAGGGGGTACAAGGGTTTAAATAAACGAGGTTTGAGGGGCGGATTCCAACCCAGGGAGGCGCAAGAGATTGACAGCTCAGGGAAAGATGTGATAGGGGGACAGGGGAAAGATGGGTGGAACTCCCGGGTCTCTGAGGGAACTGGCCAATGGTAGCTCTCCCTGCACTGTGGTAACTACAGCCAATCAGTGGCAGAGGAGCGGGAAAGCAGGGAGGACAAAGAGACAACTTTTGAAGGGAAAGTCTGAGGGAGAAATGGGGACAATATGGAGGTACAGCAGGATTCATAAAATTTTGACAATAAACTGGGGTGCACAAGGATTCATAAGCACACAACAATAAACTGGGGAAAAACTGTCAGTCTGCTGGGTGGATTGTCCAGTGAGTAAAAAGTCCATTCAGATTCCATTAATGCTTCTCCAGGCAACATATCTCTCCCATTCTGTCTTTTCATCCATCACACCTAATTTCTTGTATTTCTTGATATTTCCTATTCCACATCATTGCTAGAAAGTGTCTCATCCCAAGAAACTCTGCCATGTATACCGGTTTCTTAACTTACAGTGTACCAAATTTTTCTTTCCAGGATGTTATGCTCACTTGATGCCATAGAGAAAACCTTTTATTTTTTTTGTATCTTCAGGCAAAATAATACCTTGTTGCACATTTACTTACCTAGTTTTGTGTGACCATTGCAGTTGTATTGACCATAATTTTCAAGACAGACATCTCAGGAAGGTCACAATGAGGCTTGAGGAGAACATTTGATGTCTGCTGGAAGAAGACAGGGGGATGGTCATGAGTAAGTGCCCTCTGTGTAGCTCAAATTTCTGCTCCCAACACATGTTAGCAGACTAATTTCTCTTTGAATTACTAAGGCAGTGCAAATCCTGATCTCAACAGAAAGCATCTCACCTGGACAGAGGACGTGGCACCCAGAAGCACTGTGGTGCGGTGCCTCCAGGATGACCACACCACAAAATATCCTATACAAGTCCCTTTCTATTGCTAATGGGAGTGTGTCCTGACCTATTGTGTCCTGCTTGCTGAGAAGGGATGCTCCCATGCAGGCTGTTCTCTTCAGAGCTGGAGTCGATGATCCTTGTTGGTCCCTTCCAACTCAGAATATTTTGTGATGCTGTGAATCTGTGACTGCTTTTCCCATTTCTCCAACCCCTGCATGACCCTGGGATTGGGAAACATTGGCTCAATCCCTGGCTCTGTCAGAGCTCACCTGCGAGACCTGAGAAGTTGTGCTTTAACAATTGATCTCTAAAATAGTGATAACGGTATTTTCCTCCCTCGGAGGAGTTCAGTGATGATAAATCCATGAATGACTTCAGAGGTTTTCTGGTACTACAGATGCAGATAAATTTCAAAAAATAGATTGAAAGATGACGGTGTTTTTTTGTTTTTGTTTTTGTTTTCTTTGTATAAGCTCCATAATAGAGAACCAATCAAACTTAAAACTTCAGGATATCATCTTTCTTTCAGAATCTCATCTTTCTTTCAGAAAATCAAAACAAAATAGTAATACATTTTGCCTCTAATAAAACATCATTTCCCCCCACTTCAATTCCACTCCCCTTTCTTTTTCTGATGTATATTATAGCATGATATGGAAAGAAGATATAGAACCCCAATAATTTCAAATAGGAATGTAATCTTTTTACAGGAAGCCTTGATTTATAAAGCCAACTCCCTGAGGTACAGACAGGTTTATCATTCTGCTATAAATGTCTGAATGCATAATGGAATGCAGACTCTAATTTCTATAATGTGTTTGGATGATGCATTGCTCATTGAGAACTGCAGTGAAGCCAAAGAAGAAATCTCAAACAAATTCTACTGAAATTTCTGTCTTCTAATGCATTATTAAGGACTTGAGATAACAGACAAAAAATGCTGCACAACCTTGTGAAGTCTGAAGAGGGTTCATAAGTTAATATTTGACTGTGATTTAATCTTTAATAATAAAGTCGCTTTTGCTTTCAGGCAGTACAAGTACCAACAGAAATGCAGACCCCCAACGGTTGAGACTGGAGTCAGCTTTTTATGATAAATAAGAATTATTTATGATTATGATATTGTTATGTTTGACTAACAATGTACATAGACACTAGCCAGCTCTAACAGAAAGATAAAAAAAGGTTTGGTGTGATATTTAATTGAATGCACACTTTGGAGGCTTTATTTTCCCACTGAACTGATTTATACAAGTAAATCTTAATTGTGGCTGGATTTACACCCACTATTAGAAACCCATCCAGATAGCTTCTTTCTTTTATTTTCTTTCCTTTCTTTCTTTTTAAGTGCTGAATTGTTTCAGCTATTTCAAATAAAAGAAAGTAACTGGTTTTAATTATGGCACAGCCAGATATAAAATGTGTAAGTCCTATAAAAGTGCCTGGGAAAGACTGTTGCAAAGTATAGATGTTATTCCTTTGTTTCCAACTCCTGAGATATCACAAGCATGGTCATATTTGCGGTTTTTCTTGAAAACTAAAGTTCCACCTATTATTTAGTATTTTAACTTCCTCAGTTTTCTTAAAACAAACAAAGAAAAAAGGTTATGGTACTCGTTTTAGATGCGGAAATTTGAAAATTTGATCTCATGTGCACCTTAAAAGATGACAAAGCCAGAAGGCAGTGGAGGACAACAAGCACTCATTTTTTTAATTTTTTTTTTTTAAAAGATCATTATTTTGAGGCTATCTCATGGTTTATGGGGCCTGATTCATGACATTGGAATGTCTGGGTTTGGCCACACTGCCTGTGTTGTACAATTTTAAATAATCTCAGCATCCATGAGTAGGTCACTGCCTTCCAGTCTGCTGCCATCCTTAAAACACGTAGTTAACAATAACAACAACAACAACAATAAAGA
Organism: Chiroxiphia lanceolata; assembly: GCF_009829145.1. NCBI lineage: Eukaryota > Metazoa > Chordata > Aves > Passeriformes > Pipridae > Chiroxiphia > Chiroxiphia lanceolata. The sequence goes on along the minus strand of NC_045671.1, from coordinate 50,825,129 downwards.
TTTTAAAATAATTTATCTTGCTTATGGAAAAATCAGATCCTCCAGACAAATCTTGTTGTGATGGGGAAAATACTGTCTTTCTGCAGGCAAGAGGGTCTTGAATGCACTTGGCAGCTGTTAAGCAGGCTGCAAGGACTGCAGCTGTGGTGTGGGATCTGGAGAAGTATGGACACAGCAGCACTGTCCTGAGAGAAACAGTCCTTCTCTTTGATAACTGCAAAATCCCCCAGATGCAGTCCAAACTTGTCACAAGGGTCATGCTTGTCTCCTTCCTAAATAACCAAGTTAAAAAAAAATAAATAAATCACGTACTCCATCATGCAATACAATGTTTTCCATATCTTGCTGTCTCTTGAAAGCAACTTTTTGATTAGGAAGGGCCAAAGAAAAATCTGGTGTAGGCAGGAGGACTGATACTGCAAAATTCTTTCTTTGCTTCTTTCTGCACCTCACCCTTCTGTTTTATTTTCCACCCCTGGCAACCTGCTAAGGATGACTGAGAACACAGTTGACATCTGTACCCTGAAAGCTAAACTGATATAAATCTTAACTAAATCTAATGGCCATTGATTTAGAGGTCTGCATTTGGAAACAGTCTTAGAAAACCAACTGCAACTGCAATTACCCTCTATTAATTTTACTATTATTCTGTTTTATTGTAAAGATTATCTGGGCTCTTATAAATGAAACATTATTTAATTCTTATGTGCAGCCATTTAAAATAGCATTACTTGCTGACCTGACTTATACCTGTCATCAATGGAAGATCTGTCTATAGAAAAATAGACAGGCATGTTGCAACACAGAAAGATTGGAGCTCTCGTTTCCATTAATGTGCAAAGAGATTTCCTTGCACATTAATTTGCAAGTCAGTTCCTGGTCTGTGGCTTGGAATTCTTCAGTTTTACTGTCACTGAGGGAGGAAGGAAGAAGAAAAAAGTTAAAAGAAAAAAGAAGGAGAAAGAAGAAAAGAGAAAAAAAGAAAGAAGGCATAAGGAAAAACTAAAAAAGAGAGCAATCTTCCTGTTTGAGCTACCAATGTGTTTATAGAGCATTTAAAAGTTAAGTTAAAATATGGAGTTGTGGAATTGTGTATTCACATTTAAACTGAGCACTATTCTATATAATATAGTAGTCTAGAAGATTATGTGAAAGCCACTCCTATCCTTGCAACCTATGAAATGGTCCATAAATTGAAAATAAGAAAAGGACAACTCAGGCCTTCATTGTGCTGAGGTCATATGCTCCACTGGTCATGTGCATAGGTAGAAGTGGGTCATAGGCTCACCTTACAGCCTACAAAGTGTTGGATTTAACCTATAAATCCAAGAGGTTTATGGCAAATATGATTACCAGAAATACATCTATCATAAAGAAGTTTGCTTCTAGAAAAGACTGAAATATTATTCACTTCAAGATATGGCCGTATATTATATTATCTCTTCCCTCAAAATTAGACATCAACTTAGGTCAATTAGTAGTAGCAAAACTATAAATTAATTGAAGTTGTTTTGTTTTAAAATTTAATTTTATGTTTGTGTTGCTGATTTCTTTTCATTATAAAACTTTGCACATCTTCTAGCCTTGTACTACTTGATTTTTTTTTTTTTGCATGGATATGGTCATTACACTGAGCTGGTACAGAAATTCTTCTATACCAGGATAGTAAATATTCATATTTTCAACAGAAACAAGGAATTCTGTCCTTCCTGAGCAAACTCAGGCCTTTCAGCTGTTAGCCTTTCTTCAGCTTTCAGGTTTTAGTCTCATTACTGAAAGAAAATTAGTGTTTGATGTTACAATAAGCGCTACTGGACTGTAGCTAAATGCTCTTCTGGCTTGGAAGTGCTGTGTACTTGTTAGCTATTTCAAAAGAAAAAATCATTTTCCTTGTGAAGCTAATGTTCTTTGAGAGTAAGACTGGTTAATTTTAAACTTATTGTTTAAATAAGTAGTAAATTGTGGATTTACTAGGTTTTGAGCATACATTTTCTCTTAATTGGAACTGGTCATTTTCATCTTTGAGTGATGGACTGTTTAATAGATGTGAACCTAAGATAGGAGGGAGGATCTTCTCCATTTCTCCCACTTCACCTTCTTACCCTTGCATCCTGCTCACAGTGAGTAGGTCCTGGCAAGTAGAGCAAGAGAAGGGAAACCAACCCATCCCTGATGCACTCACTCTCAAATGGTTGTCGATGATGTGGAATCAAGAGATGGCTCCTGTTTGGACCTTTGGTGGTGACGCAGTATCCTCAGGCACAAAGCTGAAAATTATCACCACTTTTTGTGTGGTCTGGGTTGCAACTCTTGCTGCAGCTCTTACCGATGACCCCAGTAATAGCGCCCATGCACACCCTGCTGAGCAAACCCTTAAATATAAAGAAAAAGGAGCAAAACCCAGTCCGTGTAGTCTGTTTATATAGCCCTAGAGATTCAGATAAAGAAAAACAAACATAACCTTTTCAGCTGTTCCTCGCAAGGGAAAAAGAAAATGAAACATTTGATTATAATTGTTTTAATGAGCTTTGATTCAAAATGAAGTCATAATGGTCTGGTTAAAAAATATTCTGTTAATGAGCTTATATTTCTATCAAAGTATGCAAGATGCAAAATTCTCTGAGGATAAAATTAAATAGCAAGCAATATTTATTTGATGATTAATAAAATCCTACTTATTCCTAGACAAAAAAATAGTATTAGTAATAGTAGTAACAGTAGCAGCCACAGTGATGGCAGTGAGACTGGTAGGAGCACAGTAATTATAATCTAACCAGATGGGCTATCTTAGGTTTCATCTTGAAGTTAGAAAAATGATATGAAGAATACCTACTCCTGCAGGTCTAAAACCTGATCTTAGTTGTGTAAAACTCAGGCTTGACTGTAGGGCAGCTCAATTTCTTTTTGATTTTAAATTGCTGTTTTTTAGAAAAGTGCAGAGGATACTTAGGATACCATCAATTGCAAAAAAATAAAAAAAAAAGAAAAAAAAGGAAAGAAGACATGGAATGTGCTAATAAGGGAAGCAGTGTGTACTGCCAGTGAACAGCACCAGCTCTGATTACTGCACTGTCAGAAGAAAATGTTTCTGTGTACTTTACATTTTATGGCATTACACAGACAGCAACGTAATTTTCCATGTCACATATTCCAGCCAGTAACCAAGTTGCCTCCAGCCAGGGAGACAATCTGGAATGTGCCACTTGAAGAATATCCACTCTTGAAAAAGACCCAATACATAATGATGTTTTCCCTTTCAGGTGTTGCAGGGGGTAATAGGATAATATGTGACAATACAGGAATACATTTCATTCTGACTCAGAATATTTTTTATTGTGATTCAAATCTAATTCCTTTCAAATCTTGATACACATTGTCTTTTAGATTCCTATGTCAAGCTATTTCTGACCATCGCCTTGTGCAGCACATTACCTCTTCAGAGCAACCACTTATTCTCATGTCAGTTGATTTGCCTAATCAAGCTCTGGTTAAACAATGCAACATGTCTCATGTAAAGAGACAGCTACAATCTGTTGTGTTTGTAGTTTCTGTTTCAAAAGGAAAACAAAAAACAACATTAGCAGGATGAATTTCAAGACCAACTCTTAATTACATTAAAAAATAAAATTTAATTAGTGGGTTACAAGAAGAAAGCAAAATTATATGCATGGCTCTGTGAACACAGTAATGTTACTAACTGTAAACACACAAGGATGGTTGGATCACATAGATAGAAGAAACCTAGAAAACTTTCTGTAATGGGAAAAAAGGCACAAAAGTAATAAATTGACTTGGTTTGATTAGATCCTGAATCCCCACGATTAAGAAGAGGCTACCGTGTTGCAAACATGGCTCTGTTTTGTGTTTCTTTTCCTTAAATCTCTTTCCAGAGACAGATTTCTTTAACGATATATATACATACATTTACAGTGAGAGTTACCTACAGCAAAAAAAGTGATGCTGGACCTTAAGGCTGAAATATGACTATCTTTGTTCCAGGCTTCTTAATTCCAGAGAAAACACATTTGCAGGAGACCTTACTGACAACCTGCTGTGCTTGACTCTTCCTTAATTATTCTCTTTTGCAGTGTCTGTTCCTGTTTGTTCCTTTGCACAGAGGAACTTTGTTCTTTTTTTTAGTTTTGCTTTACTCTGTGTGTGCGTCCATATCCCCTACACCACTTTTCTTCTTCCCCTCACCCCAGAACACATTGTCAAGGACTATTTCTGGCCTCAGCTTCAACCATCACTTAAAATAAAGAACGAACTGCTCCTGGAGTGATAATTCTACTTAGGAATGGATAGACTCTCACAAGCTTAAATCCTGAAAGGTACACGAAATGGTCTGCTTTAAACCACACGTTGCCATGGTTACATCCTTCTGTGGCTCCGATGGGGATGCAGACCAATTATCAAGTTTTGTTTGCTTGATTTTAAGTAGTTTGTTACCTGGATACTCAATAAACAAGAAAACTGAAAAAAGACTTGTTTTCTTTTTGCTTAACTGAAGGAAGGAGATAACAGTCATACCTAAATGTTAAAAAATCCAAAACTTCTGTTTGCTTTAGAGAGGGTTGGTGATAGGCCTGCAAATAGATTTTGCATGAGCATGATAATGTGAATTGTGGAAAAAGCAATTGATCACATAATATCACTGTAAATCATGGGCAGGTGGAGAGATGGAGTTAAACAATACTGTTTAACTAATCTAAACAGTAAGTGTTTTTCTGCAGGGATAACTTGGATATCTAATTAATGAAAGAAAAGATTCTTTCTGCTGGGTTGAGGCATAGTGATGCTTACCTGGTGTCATTCATACTCCTGCTTTTTAAAGACCTCCCAAGAATGTTGTGTATGATACTCCGTTCCTGTGTTTAATCAGAAGTTTTGATAACAAGCTGAAGATGGAAGAGTGGTGTGGAGGAAGAGAGGGAGAAGAGAACAAAGTTTAAATACAATCCTGTCAGTTTCCCTAATAGTTTATATGGTCAGTGACAGAACAGTATTTTAATTTTTATCTGGATTCCTTTCTACTAATTTATTCCATCTCCTGCTTGTTATTGAAGTTTCAGATTAAACTTAAAGATATGAATGTATCGCCATAATAAATTTATAAGAGGATATTTAAAGAGCAAAGATTTGAATGACACAAATGAACTCAGTGTGCAGAGCTAGAGAAAGGATTTGCAAAGAGATGCCACAGCAGTCAGAAATGACTGCTAGAATCTCCTTAATTAAAAAAAAAAAAAAAGACTGGAATACAATGAGCACAGAAGGTGTTTCATATAAATTTAGGCTTAACTTTAAATTATTGATGTTGTTTTAAATAATCTTTAAAAAGGATAAGAACAACGAGTTTAAAGAAGTTAATTGAAATGTAAGCTAGCTATTTAGAACATGGAAAAACTAAGATGTTAAAAAAGGGACATATATTTTTAACATGCACCTTAAATTTGAATTGTTTTTGCTTTATCTCTATTACACCAGTTATTCCTCCAAATGGCATGAAAAATGATGTTTAGACTGCATGGTCTTCAGATTTGCTATTGTTTTTCCTGGTGAATAGGATACATCTGTCTTAAAACAGGGAGCTGACACTTTAAGTCAGAATCCTTTCATTCTTGCTTTCTCAAATGAAAGATGGTTCTTTTTATGAATAACTAGTTTGCAATTTGTTTAAATTACGAATGAGAATTAAAGGACATTCTTTTTCTTTGCAAATTAAATGAAATTGATAACCACCAAGAAGGCTACATGCACAAAGCAAAACTCTGCATACACCAGGAGAGCGAGTGAGTGAAAAACTGATAAAAAATATATGTAAGTGGTAGGATTTTGCAACTGTTATTTTAACTCTGTAATCCTGATTGGCATTTTATTATAAAAATAAAAAAGTAAAAAATTATTACCAGTCCAAGCCCTGTAATCTTCCTTTTAGATAGGTAGAAAATGTCAGAGACAGAAAGTCCGCTGAAATGTTACTACAAATTATTGCAGTTCGTGACAGTTCATATTTGGAAGCAGGCTATGGAGCAAGGTGTTTGGGGAAGGTGAGAAGAAAGGGAAGCTGTGAAGAAGTAGGGAGAGGGCATTTAACATGGGATCCTCTAGGCACCTCGACCTGGGTAAACTAAAGCAGCTCCCAAGGGGAAGATGTGGGGACCCAGGGAAGAGGAACAGCCTCACCAGACTTCAGGATACATTAGGGGTGTGGTTCCTTTAGGGAAATCTAGGTTTAACTCTAGGAGGTGCACCCCTCTGACATGTAAAATTTCCAAAATGGTTAGGTCTTTCCCAATTTTAATTTCAGCTGCTTTGTGGACCAGAGAGATTTCTCCTCACTGCTGCATGTCCCAGCAACACAAATTCCAGCAAGCCCAGCACAGAAAGAAGTGCTAATTTCTTCTTTTGTGTGGAAACACTGACAGAGGGATTCAGAAACAGTTGCTGAAGTACTCAGAAAACAATGGGGAGAGGAAAGGAAGAGCCCTGCCAGGAAGAGTGAAGTGAGAGTAGACACACAGGAAGGTTGAAAGAGCTCTGGAGCAGTGTGTGGTGTCTGGATGAGTCAGGGCACGGTGGGTGATGACCATCTCTATCCTTCTGAGCTGATATTATGAGCCTCTCAGCTTTGTAACAGCTCTGGAAAGACAGGGAAGCTATGTTTTTGGGAGAACAAGGAAGGCACTAGAGAACAAAATGAGGACGGAATGGTAAAAGGCTGGAATTTTGGCAGAATGTTTAAATCTTCAATAGGAAGACAGAATGCAATACACATCTATGTACGTACACACATACACATGTGACTTGAGGAGGTGACTGCTGAGACTGGGAACCATTAGCCTGATTATTTATTAAATTGGTTCTTGCTGTTACTTTAGTGTGGACTTTTTCCCAGTAAAAGATTTCATCGGTTTTCTCAGCTTTGCCCTTGGTCAGGGATCATGGGGTAAAGTAAGATTTTACTGTGAATGCTGCTCTGCAGCTATGACAATACAATATTCTTTCTTTGTGCTCATGAAATCAGCTGCAATACTCTTTTTCAAGGCCAGAATTTTGCTCTGCAAACTCAGATTCAGTTTCAGGATTCGAGTTGTCTTGGAGACAATGAAATAACACAGCAAAGAGCAAGGAGAGTGGAAAAAATATAACAAAGAAGTGAGCCAGAGGTATGGCTCGACACTTCAGACCCAGATCACCCCCTTCTGCCAGCCTAGTTTTTGCAAAGTATAAATACACAGCTCACTCTTCCACTTAGTAACAAACAAACAAGTAGACAAAACCATGCTGTCTGGTCAGGTATTTGGCTTTCTAAGGAGAAGCACTTGTGGACCTGAGTCATTTCTGCAAAGAAGGCAGAGTCAGTGTCTGCAGATCCTCAAACCTCCAGAAATTTGTCCATCCTCCTGCCTAACTCCACTGGATGGTGATGAACAGCCACTGTGAGGTGAAGGGGGACAGGGGAGCCACTGAAATTCTACCCCAGGGCTCATGGTTTGAGGCTGGACCAGACAGGAATGGGAAGAAACCAAGCTGGAAAAAAATGCTTCAGCCACAGAGACTGTAGCCAGGATCCGGCAGCTGTCTCCAGGCTTTTCGAGGTTGTAGAGCAATTGCAGTACATTCCTGGGGATTGCTGTGCTGGGCTGCGGGCAGGAGCCTCATGCCTAAATATTTTCTGTGGCTTGGCTGTTTCTTAGCTTATAGAATTTATTCAGATCCCTGGCCTGATCTGGATTAGCTTTACCTTTAGTCTGGCTTGGACAACAACAGTGGAGAAAACCAGATGTAACTTGTAATGGCATAAGAAGTCCAGGAAGTCTGCAAATATGTAATTTGCTTGAAAAAAACAATCAAAATCTGCTTTCCATAAAACTAATTTTAGAAAAGAATATTTACCTTTTTCTAAAAAAAAAGATTATTAATTTTCAGGGGTGTAATTAACATGTCATGGGCCAAATTGACCTCTGGAGTAATATCATTTGAACTGGTTGTATTTGCACCATGGCTTAATTTAACCTAGAGGAATGCCTATCGTATTCATAGCAGGCATACTTCTCTTAAGGAAAAGTGTATGGCAATCATAAACACATATAATACTTTTTCATTTCTGTCATTATCTCCTGTATACCATGCTTGCACATATTTCAAGCTGTTAGTTGACTGATGATGTTAACAAGAATGCAGTTAGATTTTGTGTCTACTAATCATATTCAGTTTTAAGATCTAAAAATTAAAATGGAAGCCTAGGCAACCTGATTTTTCCATTTTCGATATAAGGGCTATCTAGTTGCTCAGGAACATCAGTGGATCTAGCTTCTCGTTGATTAAAACACACACTATACAAAGTATAGGCATTTTTAAATGAATTGGGCCATATTTATGTTCTTGCCTGTTCACCTGGGACTAAGAAACACATCAGCATTTCTTACAACTCTGGTCTATGATAGACACTTCGAGGTTTATTGTGAGTTTCTTTCCTGTTTCAGAAAACAGTTTATCACTGTGGTTAATTTATAGCGATTTTGTTTGCTGTATTCCTCTTTGGCAAGTCCAATTCTTGCTTCTGATGTAACATTTCTCAAATAAACGAGGTATAACTGGATGAATATGATGTTTCAAAGCCAAATGTTAAAGGCTCACAAAGTGGAGCAAGGCTACAGAAAATTGAACAAGAACAAAAACAGTTTATGTTCTGTGCTTGCACACAACTCCTTCCTTCTGTATCCCAGCACTCCTCATTGACCAAAATTATGGTTGTTGTTTTAATCCATTTGCTATCCATATGCAAAGCTAAACAGAGCAAAGCAGTTTCTTGACTGCAAAATTAACTGTGAAAAAGCTTCTCTAATACAAGTACATATCATTACCTGTATTACCATAATTACTGGCCCACAATACCACTACTTTTGACACTGAATTTGTGTACCTTCTTGCATGACCTAGAAATGGGGCAGAAGTGCTTATAAAAAGCTTTCTTAGAACATGTTTGTGACTTTGTGGTAGACATTCATATATTGGTGCCCAACATGAAGGGATTCTTTTATATGTTGCTGGAGAGTGACTGTAAAGACAAGGCTTTTGAGCATCTGTAAGTAGGGTGAGGCAGACAGACTTGTATTTAGGAGCCAAACTGGACAACACCTGTTTTAATTTTCCAAATTACTGGTCAGGTTCCCTGACAACTACCTCCTCATAATATCATTTCATTCTGTTTTCACTATGTAAAAGCAACTGGTGTGTCACATGGGAGATCTATTCCTGAGCTGTAAGTGTTAATCAATGGTGTGTTATTATTGCGAGCTTTTATTTTTACGGGGAACTGTCTATATTTTGCCGGAGTAGAGGTCCCTAGGCAACATGATGGGAAAAATGGAATCACCTCCAAACAGATGTGGATTGGGGTGATATCAACAAAGGCAAAAGCTCAAAGGTTAAAACAACATCAGCAACAGCATAGAGACTTAACTTCTGGTATTGGTAGATAACTCTGCCAGAAGAAGCAGAAAAACAGAACAAATGTGTCCAAGAAATGGGTCTAGTGGCTTCGAGGTTTTTTTATGATCTGGGATGTCTGTGACAATTTAATAATCTATGACATCTTAATACTCATTCTCAGTTTACTGTCCTGGTATTATATCAAGTAGCTGAAGAACTGTTTGTGGTTTGTTGTCATCGCCATGTCAAAGGCTATGGCATCTATGACTATTGGCATTTTTTAAGGACATGAGGGAAAGAGCATAAGTCACTGCCTTTGCCTCAAAGACAAATGTTGCAGTCAACAAATGGTGACTTTATAGTATCTCTTTATACTTTCTAGTGTCCCTCAACCCAGAACTAAAGACATATTTCACTGGATAGTTAGTTCAACTGTTGTAAAACACATAAGGTATGGCAGAGACATTGGTGGTAGCCTATGGTTAGTGAAACAGGCCAAGCAGTAAGCCTTCTTTCAGCACTGTCTTTGAGTTACGGATCATTAGTGTGTCTTTTCTGACACCTGTTTCCTACAACTCTCCAGGTATGTCTCCCTCCTTCTTGCTATGAATGGTGTGGAAGTGAGCCACCTTGAGCAGCACGTGAAGGGGGGGCTACTCCTGATCTCAGAGTGAATTAACCAGCTAAGCACATTCCTCTTTGATATTGCTGTGAACTGCAATAATTTTTCTGTATAGACTTTCAGTACCATTCCTAGAACTTGGAGGTGGGAAATGTGTTCACCTTTCCATATCAGTCTCTGCCACAGACCAGATCCTCTGCCTACCCCGGACTCTAGTCAAGGAGCAGTGTTTCAAGCTTTAGAAGGAGGTAATTGCTTCTGTAATTGTAGAAGGAAGTTATTTATACCTGCTTGTACAACTACATTCAGTTTTAAAGATAGAATACGTTTACTACCATTAAAAAATGGGAATCAGCCAGACTGATATCAATAGCTGCTATGGCATTAGCTACGTTTTCCTCTCTTCAATAGCAAGGCAAACGCGAGTGTTGGATGTCATGAGGATTTGGGTATAGAAGGTGCACACTGCATAATGCAAGGAGTTAGGATTTATCGTGGTGGCCTGAGCCCCTTTCAGCACATGACAATAGCAAGCTGATGTAATACAGACTACATTATGGGGCAGCATTTTCAAAATTTAGAGGATATACCAAACTTTTAGAAGAATTTTTTTTTTCATCTAGATGAAGGACCCTAAATGATTTACTTAGTTCTGAGAACCCTACTCTATCCTTGTACATTTTAAACTGTTCTGGAGAAAAGTCACTGTTATCAAATGTCATATAGCTTTATCTGATCTTCTCAAATGTAACCACACTTGCTTATTATCACAGCATGAACATCAGTCCAGCTGAGTACCACTTCTTCAAGCAACAAAAATGCCTGAATATCAGAAGTACTTTCAAATAATAAACCCTGTACCTTTAAGAAGAGTGCATTTGGCATTAAACAGACTTTCCAGCTAATGAATTTCTTGTGTTACAAGAAAAATGGCCTTTTTAATATTAGCAAAAGTAATTAAACAGACATTTGTTATTAATGATGTTGTTAATGGCAGTAGATGTTGAATTTTCACTGTAGATATCATAGAGTTGTATGGTGATTCTTGAAGGGTTTAATTAACTTGATTGGGCAGTGAAGCTAGAAACATACGATTTTTTTTCCTGCTTCTGAAGGTGTTGATTTTCTCCCTGTTGTGAAGCAACCTCATTGCCTTCATTTAGTTCTTATTGGAGATCTTTGTCTTTATCTTCCTTCATTGGCCAATCTGACAGCAAAAGGACCAGATGCTATGTGCTGCCATTCTCGCACTGCCTCGGAGAATTTTTGCAGAAGCAATGTGACTTCAGAGACTGTTTCTGCGGCCCTTTTTCCATGCTTGCTGGGGGTTTCTCTCTATGTTTCACCCAAGGTAAAATTAGCCAGCAGACATACTACCTTCTCGATATTTTTTTTCTTAATGCATTATACCCTTTTCCTTATTTTCTTGCTGCCAAGAAAGGTATGGAAAGGGAGAGAGAGAGGGGCTTAAGTCTGAAGCTCAGATCTCACATGTCAGACCATTCATGAGACCCTTGATTTTGAGCATTGCTCTGAATTGGAGACAATGCCAGTTTGTGCTCTCCTCTGAGTGGATACAAACCCTCTCAGGACACAGGTCATTCTCCATCAAAGAGTTGCTCAACCTTGCTCAGTAGTGTGGAACAGCTCAAAGCTGTGGAGAAGATGCCTTCACCCTACTTCCTTTTTATATATATGTTTTTAGCATTATGACTTCAGATAACCTTTCTTCAGACATCTTGCTCCATGCTTTCCACATCTTTCTCTTGATTTATAGTAATCACCAGTAGTTAACTGCAATCACAGCATCTCAGGTTTTTTCTTACCATCCTTTACCAGTTCCAGGAGCAATGCTGAATAAAATGGAGGTTTATAACAATGTGGGATTCTCAGCCCTCCCTGATGGAAAGACAGAATAATCAGAATATTTTTCCACGAAATGAAAGGCTTTCCTACCCAGGCTTAGAAACAGCTTTTGCAATGACATGGGACCCTGTTTGACTCATTTTGTCTTTCATGTCTTAATTTCTCCTGAGAAAAATGCTTGACAAAAAGCACTAAAAAATCCCCTGAACTCTGGAGACCAGGATTTGTCTGCTTTTGGATTGTGTCTGTCAGTCAATGCTTTCCAAGCTCTCATGTTCCTGTGGATTCCAGTCTACACCTTTTAAAAGTGCTCCTGGCTTAGCTTGCTGTCCTCCAGGGCTTGGTCTCAGCTTGGAGCCCAATTCAAATCCCAAGCTTAACCTGCCTTTGCTGCCTCTTCCAAGTATTACTTTACACTAAAAAGAAGGGGAAAAAACCCAAACAAAAGAAAAAAGCCCTGGCATCAGTTGCTAATTTCCCTTTCTCTGTCAAGATTACGCTAATAGCTCTGAGTAATTTGGCCTCATTTTCTCAAGGGAGTAGGACTGAAATAATCCAGTGTTTATTTTTATACAAATTCTCACAGTGCTACAATATTTTGGAGACTTCCTGGCATGTTTCTAGTTTTTTCACAGGCTAAAAGGCCATTCTCAGAGGTAGGTTCTTCATGTAAACCTAAAAATGGCACTTTCCCACAATACAGCTTATCGGGAAGTTTAAAGTTCAATAGTCTCTCTCTCTCTCTCTCTGTCTCACACACATGAAAGCAAAAAATAAAAAATAAAGGGAGTGTTTCAGTTCTGCTGAGAGTTGTCTTTAGATCATGTCCTTTTGGTGTCCTGACTGACCATGATAATGTGATGGGATCACTGATGATCTGAGAGCAGAAGCAAGGCAAATTTGTAGTGAAAAAGAGCAGCTTTTATTCAACAAATTTTGTCTCATCCATTTAGTAGCTAGAGAGGGAAAACAAGATGCTCTCAGCATTCCTCATGCTTTGAATTTATGGAAAACCTACCCTTGTACAGGCTTAGGCACAAGATTTATTTCCATACCAAGGCATTAAAACTGGAATGATCTGATTCTGCTATATCTAAAATGCATGCTTCATAACTTCTGTACTCTGAAGATGTGATTTCCAAAACTTTTTTACTTTGGTTTTAATTCTGATCCCTTTCTTTTAATCTTATTATGATTGTCAATAAAACTGCTGAATTTGAGAAAAACCAACTTAGTGCTGGGCATGTTGAAACGAAGACCTTGTCCTTCATTTCTCATGTTAAAGATTGAGTTTGCTTGTGTGAGTAGAGATTAGTTGCATAGGTGCTGGTTTCAGGAACACAGAAAAAGAAGCTAGTGTCCTTTCCCCGTGCTTTGTGCAAGATCTCATTACAGTGCAGATGCTTTGGAAAGAGCTGTCTCCTTACTTTCTCAACGTTTCAGACCTGTTTTTGCTTGATTATTTATTTCTGCCCCAGGGACCCTTACTGTTAGGACAGTTGTTAAACAAAATTGCCCTACTGGCATTGTGCTCTGACAAAAAATTTACATCTCTGTAAACTGATTAGTGCAGTGGTTTTTGCCTTAACAGCTAATCTTGTCTCACATTTAAGGAACAGCTAAGGAGAACTTTTCCTGTGCCCAAAGAAACAGGTCTGCCCAGTGAGGCTAAGAAAGCTGGAACATGAATTATGCAAAATAGAAAAGGTTTGGGTATGCAAACTTTTCAGACGTCCAAAGTCCTGCAAGCCCTCTAAGTCTCTAAACAAATTATCTTATTACAAATATTTGCTGTAAAACAGAACTCACAGAATGAAAGCAGAAATCCAGCAATTTTTTTCTCCAGTAGACTACAACACATTGTTTGGACAGACCACACAGGTACTTTACAGTTTGTGTGCACTGAAAGTGGATGTGACAACAATGAAGACTCTCAAACCTCTGTCAGCCACTGTCCAGCATCAAAATGAGCACGTGCTGGCAGAAAGCTGGTGTTGCAATAACCAAAACTGCGAAGATTTAACCTTGGAAGAGGTGAGGCTACACACAAGAAACTGGGTTTGGCAGCAAGTAGCAATTCACTAACACCTCTCCAAGATGAAGACCGAAAAGTGAAAATTGCAGGGTAACTGGCTACAATAGAGCATCACAACAAGGGTAGGACAACAAACACAAGAGGAAAGTAGCGAGGTGATGTTAAATTGACATTTAATAAAGATAGCAGCTATGCCTATATGACCTTTGGAAAACAGATGGAAACTGCCATTTTTGTACACTAAATAGACAAGAAAATGGAGTAATAGCTTCAGATACTATGAATAAAACTAAATTCAGGACACAAGTTCTCATCTTCACAAATTCTGCTTTACAATATTCCGAGTACAAAGCATCAAACTGGGCAACCAAAGAGAGAAAAGCAATAGATTGTATTAGAGCAGGTAGCATGCCTAATCTCTTCTAAGTTCAGAGGGTTTCTTAATGCTTATGAATAGGATTTATTTTGTTGAATTGTAGCTATCTTGAAGTTCTAAATGTGTGCAACCTCAGTTAACAATGCTGGTCTTCCCAGGAAAAGACAAAGGCACATCGATTCTTCCATGGAACCACCTCAACTGAGGCAAAACCTGCCAGAGCTGTTGTACTTCTTTTTGATTAGTCGAAATGGCTTTGCAGTGGTAACTACAAGACAAAGAAATATAATCAACTTCTCAGTAGAAAAATTAAAAATAAAAAAATCAAGTGAAAAACAGGCTTTCAAACTGCCTTCTTGAATATGTCCACAGCTCTGTTTAACAAAAATAAAAATATTATTTTGTTCAACAGTTTCAAAATATTTCTTTCTGAACCTTTCCAAGTCTTGGCAAACTCCAGTGACACCTTGAGTATCTTTGTTTCCAGGTCTACAGCCCTGATCTTAACGGAGCTTGGTCTCTTTAATTGTATATCAGGTGAACAGGCAGTAGGTCACATGGGATAATTTTAGAAACCTGCCTGAGAGATTTTAAAAAATGGCACAGCTGCCAGTTTCCTTGGCTTCAACCAGAACTTCATTATAATCATTCTGTTCCCATGGATCAGCTCCATTTTGACAATTCAGCATTTTCCAGTGGGAATAAAAACCCAAAAACAGTTGGAACAGTTGCAGTCATTTCTAGTAACAATCAAATGTGAGATGATAAACTAGAGACAGCTCTAACAGTGGATATTCTTCACATCACTACACTGAGCACCATGGTCTACCACATCAGGTGGTTCCCTCAGCTCTTGTATTGATGCTTAGCTGTTTTCTCAGCCAAAATCCTTCTGTGAAGTGGTAAGGAAATAATCCTTTGCTTCTTGATGTCCTTTTTCCCATGCCTGCTATGTAGATTTTAAAAAATGGTGAAAATTTGTGGGTTAAAGGTCTTCTTCATCTTCTTTTTCATCTTAGTACTTTTTTTGTGCACTGAAATGTCAAACCACATATTTTTTGTTATTCTTGTTGGTATGTACAAAAAGCCTACCTAGAGTTGCTCCATACATTCAATGTCCTTCTGCCCTTGGTGAAAACATCCTTGCATCTCATCAAGGAGGTAACACATGTTTCTAAAAAATTTTTTGGGAAATAGAAGTCAGGTGTTTTCTGCATTATTAGACTCTGACAAAGAGCAGGTAAAGTATAGTAGACGCTGCTCCTTAGAAAGTTGAACAAGGAACCAATTCCAGTTTTTCTCACAGGTGATGCTCCTGATCAGTAATCTTGCTAGAGATAATTATGAATAGATTCAAAGGTAATTCTAGCAGAAACTTATTTTATGTATATATATTTTACGGTCGTGTAAGAGACTTTGGATAGGTTACCAAAGAAATAAACATCTGTGCTTGATTTCAAGCTGCTGTTACTGCAAAAGGGAAAAAAAAAAGCCATAAGGCAGAGACCCCTGGCATCTCCATGTGTGTTCACCTCTTGCAAAATTTATTTCCTGTAGCTGAGAAATTAACTGTTTTTCGGAAACAAAACCAAAGGATTTGGCTGAATTTGCATCTAAATTATCACCCACAGCTCTCTGCTGTCAGCTCTGTTAGGGACAGTATTCTCTTCCTTTTTACCATATTTTGGAAAAAGAAAAAAGAATTTCTCCTTTTTGCATGTCCTTTCTTTGCATCTCTGGATGTAAAATGATGTACCAAGAACACTGGTGTAGAAATTATATCTGAGCTGGTATTTGCCTCCTTTTGTCTCAAAGTCTCAAAATCAAGCTCTAATTGCCTACATAGAAGGGACTTGTGGTTTTTTCCCCCCCATGACTTAAAAGACAATCAGGTTTGCAATTATTCATATTATGGTAGCATATTTGATGCTTCCTCATAAAATTGGAGTGCTATTGGGACTCCAAGGAGATAGTCCCAGCAGTTCAGCTACTGCAATTGGAAAGGATAGACAAAAGTGTGGGAGAATAGCGTATTGTATTATTGTATATTACGTTATTACAGATAGGGAGCTGAGACATAAAGAGTTGAAATAACTTGACTGAAGCCACACAGGAAGTCTGTGATAGACACGAGAATTAAACACAGATCTCCCAACCCTTAGCCTGGTTCTCCAGTCATTAAGCTATTGTTCCTCTCTGCCTTGTCTCCTAATTGGATCCATAAGAACCTTCTGTCACTGACTTCTTCTAAATACTGTGCCTGTAGGTAAAAACCCCTCACATTTTTTTTTCTTTAGTGCTGATACTAAACTTTAATAACTAGGACATCATTCCACTTTTTTCCCCTGATGCCTGACAATAATGGCTCAGTAATTACTGAACTAATGTTATCAATTCCAACAGATATCACATTTATTACCAGAAAATGCTATGTTGCTGTTCATCAGTTAGGAATGTGTATAATTGAAACACTAAAATGAAGTCTGTAAGAATATGTGTGATTCATCATGAATTCTGCAAGCCCTACACTAACTCTTCTTTTCTTAATTAAGCTGTCAAATGGAAAACTTATAATTAATGCAACAGCATATTTTGTAGGAGTTCTTTTCTACCCCCATATAAAGTTCGACTCAATAGAAACTTCACAAGGATTATGCACAAGGATTAAGCAAAAATTTTATTGTCCTGTTTGACTGTTTTTAGCCTGTTACCCAGGATCTTCCATGAAAATGGAACATGAGATTGAGAATCACTCATTATTTTCCTCTGTCCCTTCTCACATGCAAATAGTAATTCACTTTCTATCAAAAAGTCATGTTACAGGCCTACTAGAGTATTTAGCCTATTAAATCAAGGCAGTAGTGACAGACATAGGAACAGCGTTGTTTAACTGTCCTGCACAGGATGAGCAGTTTGGGTCCCAGCATAGATCTGGACTGATGCTCACAGTCCAGTCCACCTAAGATCTTAGGACATCTGCACTCAGGATGTCTCAGGGAGTTGGGCATTGGTTTTAAAACACCTAGACCTCCTCAAACCAGAGGTTCAGGCACTGCTGGGCTTGACTGTGCTCTTCATTCTTGAGTCATGAATAAAATGAGCACTGCGCTTTTCACTGGCACACCTTCCCCGGGTGGGATCAGAGACACCAAATTAAAGACAGATCTGCTCTGCGTGTGAGTACAAATAACACAGCCCTTTCCCTAACTGGTTCCCACATCGCATTTCACTGGTGCTTGTTTGTAGGCAGCTTGTGAAGCACCTTGTTGGGCTTATCCACTTTTATGCTAGTCATAAAAGATAGTGCTTTAAAAGCATACTCTTTGGCCTATGGTGGTTTAGAGTGGTTTAGAACACTTGTATTTTGCACCATAAATCAACAACCTCCAGTGTGCCATTATACAGGCAGGGAATGCACAAAAGGGTTTGGGAGGACCTCCTAAGCCAAGCCAGGTGGTCCTGGATGCAGGTGTGAAGATCTTTCAACCAGTGATGCTGGGGTCAACTCTGCCTTTGCCTCTGCCCACTCCACCACCAATTGTGTCTTGGTTGTTCATCTTCTGGTTGTGGTTATTTTGCTTGTAATTTCTTGTATAACAGATAGTGTCCAGATGCTATCATCAAGACTGGTGCAGTGAGCATAACGCAGGAAGAGACTTCTTTCCTCTTGCAGCATCAAATCCACAGGATTTCCATATGCTTTGTTTTTTTTTGTTTTGTTTTGTTGTTGTTGTTGTTTGGTTGTTTTTCTCTTTTTTTTTAATACTTAACATCTGATTATAACTGTTTTCACTTTAGTGCCAACAGAGAATACCTAAAACAGTGTTGAAGAGGAAGACACAGGGGTTTGTGGGCACTGGCAGCTGCCAAATAGAGCAGCTGTAATACTGCGGGTGCTTGGGAAACCTATTAGAAACACATGGAGTGACAAAAAAATGTATGTAACTTAAGATTAGCACAGTGAATGCAACCACACTGTGTGAAACTTAGGCAATCTAGGGCTGGCACCAAGCATTAGGGAAAATAAAATGCAGTTAGGACGCCTGAATGAGAAATTGAACCTTAGTGCTGGGAAATAAGGGAATATTCTCACTGTAGCTTAAGTACATGGATATATCAATGTCAAGAAAATTGTTTTTAAAAGTTAAGTATGTTAAAAGCTAGTCTAATGTTCACAATTTCCCACAATGTGGGAAAACTGCTACCTTAAAGGATGCTGTGACTTTTTGAACGGTGCGGGTCAGAAGCCACAAGCCCAGGCAGAAGCTCTTTCTTTTAACCTTTGCTGAGCAATAAATCAGATAAAATGAAAGAAGGTGTCAAGATAAATGTGAAACAGGTCCTCTTAAACAACTTAAAAAATATAGAATCAAGATCTATAATATAGGAGTCCTATATATTCATAGCTTGCAGTGTATTTACAGGCACTCATTTAGATTTTTTGGTGTCTTTTAATGCATGAGAAATTATCAGGTCAGACATTAGTATATGCATTTACATAGTGTTACAGAGGAAAGATGTGCTTATTATCTATGATCAATAAGAGAAGGAACTTTTGGCAGAAATTTTCACTCTTCAGATATGGAGTGGTGATCCAAGATTTTTACTCCAAGAATAAAGTTTTGAAGATGACAGAACATCTAGGTTTTTCTTTTTTTTTGTTTTTGCCAGAGACACAGAATGGAGAACGTTTCCTGACAGTGCTGACATGTCTAAAATTTGTAAGGCAAGTATTAAGAGGATTGCATGGCAACATATACTTTTAATGCATTTACTTGGTGACCGCACAACATACAGGTTCCAGAAAACTGATTACTCAAAGGAGTAACCGGAATGGTAGGAGTAACGACTCTTGGATGGGAGCACAAATGACATTATTATTCCAGAAAATAGGGTTAATTTATTTCTCTCAAGATATTACACAGTTATTTGGAAGAAATTTCCATGGGCTTTTTTTTTTTTTTTTTTTAATGTGTGTGTGTGCACTACCAACAGTTTCATTTTTCCTCTCCGGGGAAAAAGTCCAATTCTCTCACAAGTCTTTACCCTCCTGTATAACTAACATGGCCAAGGATACTATATGTCCTTCAGCAATGCCCAAACTTATTTCATGGTGAGTGAAAAGAGTTAAACACCCCACATATACTTAGCAAAAGAGTTGAAGCCCCTTATTTATTAAGCCAGCTGCGTAAGCTTTGTTTTAGTCCTCCATCCTGCATGTCCATGAGACATGGTATGTATGTAGGACACTTACTGCTGTTAGCAGAAAATGAGCAGGGAGAACAGGCTGCATTTATCTTTGCCAACAGCAGAATAATAATTATTAAGGAATGAAACTTCCAAGACTTTCACAGTCTTGAAAATTGTCTCCACCTCTACTGCCAGCAGAAAGCTTGCTGCATTCAAGACTGACAAGTAAGGGTGAGAGCTTTGCTGAGCTGAATACTTACAGATTTCAGTAATTTGCCTGTTCTGAGGAACAGAAAAGATAGACGAAGGCCCATCTGTGCAAACCAAAAATGCTGCTAGTAGGTCAGAACGAGTTGTACAACTGCCCCCGATAATTAAATCTATGGCCTCCATAAAGCTTCTTAATGAGATCGCTTTACTGGCTTGGCCTTACATCACTGGTAACAATTAATTTGCATTTTAGAATGCTTCTATTTATCTACTGTTTGCAATTTTAATATTTGTCTTTACATAGTGAGGTGCAAAAGTCTGATTTGTTTGCTCAGGATTTACTTGTTTCATTTTGACTACCCAGATGGAATAGTAACACTTTGAATGAGAATTTTGGTGATATTTCAAAATGGATGAAAAATATTTTCCTTGGTATAAATTAAAATGGTGTTTGAATATGTAGCTCCACATAACTTTAAGAAATATGTTGATTTTTTTGATAGCCATGTTTGTAAAGCTTATCTTTAGCTATTTCTACTGTGTGGAAGAACTTGCATTTCAAATCTATTTGGCACAGAACATGCTGAAGATGTGGTCTTGATCCAGTGATCAAATTCCAGCCAGATCCAAAGCAAGAACTCTGTTTGAATCAGTGAAGTCACTTCTAACTGGCAAAGTACAAAAGCTAATACTTAGAATTTTACTTTCTTTGAAACAATAACAACAAAAAATCAGATTACCAGATGCGGATGTTTGCTCAGACATTTGTAGAAGTGAGAATGTGTCTGGCTGTTTGGAGCATTATTTCTGCACTGTGAAGTCTTTTGTGCCATGGAACCTGCTGTGAAACCTGCTCTCTGTGTAACAGCTCATATGGAAAGATCAAGGGTGCATTGCTTTACTGGCATGGCTGCAGGATAAACAGTTCTTAACCAGACTATCACACACTGCTAGAGTTTCTGAGCAAGAAGTTATGAAGTTAAAGACACTGGGGTTTGCCCTCATTTAAAAATAAAATTCTGCTTGGTAAAGCTGAGATTGAGGAGGAAAGAGAAGGGCTTTGAAATCCACATCTGAACCTGGAAGCAATTTCTTCTATTAGTGCCTTTCTCTCTATCCAGGTAAAAAACCTGCGCTAGCCAAATATTACCACGTATTTTGGTAAGAACAATCCACAGTCAGGCCAAAATTAGGGGTTTGTGGAGTCCCTTTCCAGTCAGGATTTCATATTAATACTGACTGCTTTCAGCTGTGTCTAAACGGGCAAGCTCCATTTCACTTGCTAGGCATTGTAAGTCTTCTATCTAGAGGGACTACAGCTTGTTTGGTGCAGGTTTTTTTTCACATGGTCTATAATAAACTGACCAGTAAATTCAGAAGTGTATTCTCGCTTTCAAGATAAATTTTACAGGTGGAAAGATCAAATTGTTAGTGTTGTTTACTTTAAAATAGAGTGATAATGAGAATAATAGAAAAGGTTAAATCTCCTATGGATTGACTTGTAGATGTGCTGATTAACTGTCACAGATTTGGGGAATGACACCTGAATAATTCCTGTTTAATGCACTTCACTGGTTCCATGACAGCATATGGTCTTGGATATAGATATTTCTCCTGAGTTCTGAGGTGGGCAGTATAAAATTCTGAAACCTGAAATATACTCAACAAGTCCATTCTTCTATTTGCTAGTTCCCTTGTTTAAAAATGCACAATGTTTCTCTGAGCCTATTGATTTTGACACAGTTCCTCCATGTTTTGCACAAAGTTCCACCATTATTCCCCCTCCATTGAAAGAAGATGACAATAAGAAAAATACTTTTGTTGTCTCCAAGAATATACACAGATCTGCCTTTTCCTGCTACCCATGGTCTTTTGAAGTAAGTACTCGACTATGAGTTATGAGGAAGATGCATCTTCTGATGCTAAGGTTGGGTGATAAATGTCCAAAGCCAGCATGGGACACTTTAGAGGAAGTGCCATAAATTTACTGCTGAATCAGCTCTAAGGAGGAGAGCTGGGGCTAAAGAATCACAGCTGTCATTTGGCTGTGGGAAACAGTTCAGTGATCATTAGTATTGGTCATTCCCACGAACTAGAGGTTCACAATGGGGAATGCTGGGAGGTGACACTGCGATCTGTGCAGATCTCAGATCTCAAAAATGAAAGATTGTTTGTTGTTAATAAACAGATTACATTTCATATTCAAAACTAAATACATTTCCCAGTTCTTAGTTTTGCTCTCTATCCTTAACAAATAGCAAAATTAAAAAAGTTAATTTGTAAAAATAGGAGGTGGGGAGTAGGATAATCATTGAGGTTTTCACCTTAAATTTGGTTTAGCACAGCATTGAATTTTGTGTAACATTGCCTGGTAGTTGGAAAATATAGCACAGTAAGGCTTTTACTATTTTGTATTACATTTCAAGATAAGTAAGAGCTTTTCAGTCAAATGGCTTTTAAGAAAAATCTCTTTCCCCGATATTCCCCCTACTCCTTCTCTCCTGGATGATATTGCAGAAAGAAACTTGGAGAAAGATCATCCTGATGGAAGGTAGTAAAATGGGGCAGAAGAGATCTCTGACTCTCACAACTTCTACCTCTAAGTGATTAGTATCATTGGTATTTTGACTTTAAAACATACACTTTACATTCCTGCAGTGGTTGATTTCAACTATACTCTTTTCAGGCTTTACTGTAATTGTGCCTCAAAACAGAATTGGCAGGGCTGTTCGTAACTAGGACAGATCCATCAAGTACCAGGGTTGAGGTGCTGCTGAAGTGTTTTAATGGGACAGAGTTAATTATGCTGTCCCAGGGAACTGCGTGGGTCTGAGACAGAGAGATAAGCCCTTTGGGTGCTCCATTTCTGCTGTCACCCCAGCAGAAGGACAGCCTGTGGGAAAGCAGCTTCCTAGGGGAAGGAAAGTAAACCCTCTAGGTCTTGTCAGTACAGGTGATGGACTGCTATTATTACTATTTTATAATAAAAAATCAAAATAGAAAGAGAAGGACTGTATGAAGGACAAAACTGGGAATCAGTAGTACCAGACAGATGTTTCAGTCTCACTGTATCTGCAATTCAAAATTGTCAGATTTTTTTGTTTTATTGTTTCCTTTTAACATGGAATAGGTTTTCATTTTCGTGCTACAGTAATATGGAAAACCTTGTCCAGAATAATAATGTTTCCGTATATAAAAAATGGAGCAAATCACAGAAGGTTAGGATTTCACCCCCCACGTGTCTTTCCCAGCTCTGTAATCCTACCACAGTTTCAGCATCACAAGCTGGATGTACATAGTGTGTAGCATTGGAGTGAGGCTCAGAGGCACTGACAGCCAAGATATCTAAATGTGCGTATTTTCTTAAATACATCTGAGAGTCAGCATCTGAATGACCTGCTTCCACTTTCAAAAGTAACCCAGGCATAGTGCATTTGAGACTCTCTTTGAAAGTAAACAGCACGTGGGTTTCTGCTTGTTGTGATCACTTTTCATTCTACATGTAACTTTCTGGCTCTCCTGAATGAAATTAGAATAGGGCCTTCAGCAAAAGAGCTGACTCAAAAGCACTGAAGAGGCAGTACTGCTGGCATAACTTCCTTATTTTAATGAAGGTTTCTGCATAAAAACACATTTCGTGGTACCTCTGAAGTTTAATCTGAATGGTATAATTAATCTTTACCCATAGAGAAAATAGACTGGATAAAATATTGAGTCTGGTTTTGGAATTGCTTTTTGTTAAAAAAACTCAAACTAAGAAAAACCCTTTTGTTTTTATACATGTTTTTGAATTGAGTCAGTAAGCTGAAATATTGAAATTGGTTGAGACGGTAATACTTTTCAAAAGGGTTTGGAGTTATTATGGGGTTTTTTCCCCTTTTCTAAAAAAAATTGGGTGAGGTTTTGGTTTTTTTTTTTGGTTGGTTGCTTGGTTTGGGTTCTTATTTATTTATTTATTTTTCCATTCACAGCCTATTGTTGTCCACCATTTGAGCTAATTTCAGTTTAGCAGTTTAGTTGGAGAATGAAACTGAGGAACTGAGATAGAAGGAATAGATAAGTTGCTTCTGTCTTTAATCCAGTTTCTTTCAGGCATTGTCCTCCTACCAGTTCCGGAAAAAAGAAATATCCCAATGGAATGATTTTTTTCCTATGCTTTTTTTCTGCTTTTTGTGTGCCATCCTTGCCTTTGCAGAAAAGCCTGTAGATAAAGACATCATGCCTTAGAGTGGATGATAAAAGATGGCATGCTGTTCTTCCTAAGCATGAGAAACCTCCACTTCTTTGATAATCTCCTTTAGTACAATGATGGTCTGCAATTCTTGGGTGTTTGATCCTCCAACAAAACACCTGTTTCAAGATTCTGTGGATTTTCTGGAATCAAGCTAATTCTTCTTTTAAAGATACTTAAGACACCAATTTATGCTTCGAATGCATTTGGAAAGTTTATTTTTTTTCTCCCTTTAACTCCTTTATCATTCGTATTTGAGATAATTTTAATTCTGTACAAACTTGTTTCTGTGCTTTGCAGGCCAAAGTTGTTGCACTTTTCCTGAACGGACATGGCCATATCCAGCATGTGATAGTTTTTGCTAAGTCTTTTCCTGATTTTTTTCGTCTGTTGCAACTATAACTCTACTATAGACAGGTGAAAAATTCTGTAGTAGGGTCTCTTTTTTGCCCTTCTCTAACTTCTGGGTTTGTTTTCTTTGCTTGCTGTTTGAAGGTATAAATGTAATGATTAGTAATTTACTTAATTAGGAGATAATTTGGTCCTTGCTGAATGAAGGGCAATGGGCAAACCTGCATATGCCATGCACTTCCCCAGCCCAACATCTAAGTCTGTCCTAGCAGATGGAGAGGGTTTTGTTGTCAGATCTGTGCTGTTATTTGCAGTGTATTGCCGTGACACCCTACAGTGGTTATGTGGTGAGGACTGGGAACATCTGCTTCTCCTAGACCTTATCCAGCACAATGTGATGCCTCTGAACTTCTGGGGCCTCAGCAGTCAGCCAGGGTGCTCCAAGTTTCAGCAGAAGTTGTTAGCGAAAGGACCTGGGTGGCTTGGGTGGGTTCAGTTCCCTCCTTTTCTTTGAAGTCATCAGTGGACACTGCTGTCTGTTGTGAGGAATGTTTTTATGGATGAGGACACAATTCTCTTGATAGGTTGTGTAAAGAGATTGTCCACCAGCACAAATGGCTGGCAAAAAAATAAAATAAGATCTCTCTTTTTTTTTTTTTACTAAAGGTGGTGACAATGATATGATGATGAAAGAGGGCGCTCACTTTGTATACTGCTGTTGAAAGAAATCCCGAAGTCCCCTATTTTTGAGCTCTGTGTTCCCATCCTCCCCAGCATCATCTCATCACAGAGACCTGCTGGCAAAATTCAGAAGGGTAATTTTCTGCAACTTTAGTGAAATGAATTTGCTCAGATAAAGGGTCAAGTCAGAAAAAAAAGGGGCAATTCTGTGTTAATGGGACAGGGTAAAGAGGGAGGGAGAAGTTTTTCCTTTTCAGAACAGGATAGACTGAGCTATTTCATCTGTGCTGCCTTGGTGTAGCCAAGTTGAATTTTACATAACCAATGGAATTACTGGTTTTTTTGCTAACAGCCTTCTCTTCCCTTCCCCCCCCTCGAAACATAGTGATACTCTGCATAAGAAATATAATAATAAGAAAAAGATGGTGGTGGGTTTTTTTTCCTATGGATAAGCTCCCTTTGATGAGGAAAAACTCTGATTAACTTTAGTCTTCATCTATATTTTGGCTCCCTGGGAAGAAAGCAGGCTCTAAAGCCCACATACTATCAAGCAAGAAAGATCTTGATTGGGCCTCTATGTCCTATCCATGGCTGTGTGACCATTAGCATTGCAACACAGCAGAGAAGAGCTGCTGTTCAGCATTCTCTACATTATTTAATTGTAATTTAAAATCCTGTGTGATATTTTTGTGATCTTATGCGTAGGCGAGTAACCAGCCTCTACAGTCCCTGACAGGTTACTTACCCTGCAAGATAGTAGTTTGAGATATGAGCCATTGACTCCTTAATTGTACCTCTTTTATCCTTTCACCCTTAAAACCTCTCTGCCTGCCCTGCAGCTGGAGAGATGGAGAGATTTTCTCTGAGGCTGTAGCTGTGCTAAAGATACAGATAGCCTTCTTCTTATACTAGTGCAAGCTGATGCTGTGAGCTCTAATATCCAAAGCTGGAGGAAAATGTAGACTTTGTGTCATTCCAAAGGAGCAAGAAGGGACCTTCTTTCTTTCTTTCTTTTCTTTCTTTCTTTCTTTCTTTTTTTTCTTTTTCTTTCCTTCTTTCTTTTTCTTTCCTTCTTTCTTTTTCTTTCTTTCTTTCTTTTTCTTTCTTTCTTTTTCTTTCTTTCTTTCTTTTTCTTTCTTTCTTTTTCTTTCTTTCTTTCTTTCTTTCTTCTTTCCTTCCTTCTTTCCTTCTTTCTTTCTTTCTTTCTTTCTTTCTTTCTTTCTTTCTTTCTTCTTTCTTTCTTTCTTTCTTTCTTTCTTTCTTTCTTTCTTTCTTTCTTTCATCTTTCTTCTTTCCTTCCTTCCTTCTTTCGTTCTTTCATTCTTTCGTTCTTCTTTTTTTTTTTTTTTTAAAGTTAAACTGTTTTTGGAAATCAAAACACACTTGATATTTTGGGAAAGGGTTGATTAAAACTGAATTTGGTGATGTCATGGTTTGAGCCATCTCCCCCCCCCCCCACCAGGTGGGCTGAAAGTGGTTGGTCGCAGGTGAGTTTCCAATCAGGGGCCAGTCAGAGCTGTGTTTTGCCCCTGTGAAATTAGGATATTACAACAGCCGGAAGGAAGTTGTTGGCAGAGAGAGGGAAAGAATGGAAGCCATGAGGTGAGAGGAGAGAGGTCTGCGGGCCCCTTGTGGGGGGCCAGGCCCTCTTTCCCCCCCCCAGCCGGGCTGCGGGGAGCCTGGAACAGTATTATAACTGGACCGGGTGCCTGTGGCCAAAAGCTAGGGGGGTTTTCCCCCCCGCATTGCTCCGGAGAGGCAGTGGCGTGGACTTGAGAGGCCAGCCAGGGGGTTGGAGCTAGCCCCCCCCCCCGGCAGGCAGGCACAGCATTAGAGCTGAGCCAGAGACGGGCCAAGGGGTGGCCCAGGAGCTGCATAAGCAGGGGAGATAGTGCAGAGCTGGAAGAATTCCAGGCAGAGGAGAGAGACAGAAACAGTCTTGCTGCCCCTCCCCCACAATGGCGGGGGAGGGAGTGACTGAGCTGAGACTGAAGCAAAACAGGAGATGGGCCAGAGGCTCAGAGGAGGCCCTGTGCGAGGTTTGGGCCAGGGCAGCCAAAAAACGAAGGAGGAATGCATGACACATGGAAGTTGAGCTGAAGCTGCGGGAGGTGAAACAGAGAGAAGCCAAACCAAGCAGGCTTTTTCTGGGTAAGGACTTCTGGTGAAAACTATTTGGGGTATAAAGACTGAGCAAAACCCAGAAACCCTGCAACCTGGAGAGGAAGAGTGAACATCTTACTCTCTGGGAGGAACCTTCACTAAACAGAGAGAAAGAACTCAAAAGCTGACTCCCTGTAATCGTTATGAAGTAACGATTTGCTGGTAAAGCAAATGTTCCTTTGCAGCCCAGGAGGAGACCTCAGCAGAGGCCCAGGAGCTGGTAGGGGTGCAAAAGACCCCTTCCTTGATACCCCAATGAGAGAGAGACTTTAGCTATCATCCTGGAGGGTTCTTCTTCTGGACTGATGTGGGAGGGCCCTCAGGGGTGGTAGAAATTGTATTAATACTGTGTATTTATTTGATTTTTAGTTTCTATAGTGTTTATTGTGTTAGTAATGAATTTTGATATAATTTCCCCATGCTGAGTTGTGCTTGTCTGAGAACTTCTCTTCCACATTTAAGGCAAATTGTAGGGGTGCTTGGAAATTGGATTTTTGGGTGAAACCTCCACAGGTGACTATAAATGAAGTTTTACACAAGAGTTCAACTATGTATGTGTTTGCTGAATCCGCATGAACAAGAGTTACAAGACACAAGATTGCTGCAGAAAGACATGAGGTTGCAGTACAGGGGAGTATGCAAAAGATTATGGGCAATGTGCACTCCTTTTATTCTCACTCATAAGGCAAGTACACATGTTCACAGTGAGTGTTACATAGTGTTGTATTTATTAAGATACTCAATTATTTAATTTGGCTGGTCCCTGTAGCAAAACCACAATGTCACCGCAGAAGAGATGGGCTCAATCATGCTTACCTCAGGTACCCTTCCAGGCACCACAGGCCCTGCTTCCCCTGAACGTAAAGGCAGAAATGTTGTTCTTTACGTAGCCTAAAAACAGATTGTGCCTTAGGAAAATAGCCAGAGGAGAAAAACCACATCAGAAATATTGAGAAAAGGCTAAGAGATGTTCTTTAGCCCTCGGCTAGGCACTCCTTGCAGACAGGATCTGTGTTTAAAGCTGTGTGTAAACACATTTCATGAGAGCTGTTGTTGTTTGAAAAGTAATTCTCCTGTGCATGCTATTGTGTGTGTGGACTTTATTTCACAGAGGGTATGGCTGCTGTAGGTAGCAAAATGTTGATATTGTAATTATGGTCAGTGCTGCAGTTCTTCAGTCAATAAACTGGGGTGCTGCTTAGGCATGGTGAGAGTATTAAGAGACAAATATCATGGATTATCTGCTATAAGAGGGCTGTTTTCAAAACCACATAGAACCGAAGTATCTTAGCAGCAGAATTTGCGCTGAACGCTTCTTTTATGCCTGTGTTCTTCCCTCTTTCTTCCCTTCCCCCTCTACTTCATTTCAGCTACATAATTACTCCTTTTTCTTCCTCAACTCTGTTATTTTTTTCCCCTTCTTGTATCCTTTATTTAATTTTTTAGAGTAGGATGTTGAATGATAGTTAAACAATTTTTGGAGAGCTACCTCAGGAGTTTGCTGCAGAGGTTGGTGCCTCTACTTTGTGGTCTATCCATCAACTGGGTGACCTAAGAGGGGCAACACTAACGTGTTCATGGCAGATTGCATGCTAAATGTAGTGTGTTTGAAGGTGTGGTGTCCCTTTTAATTTTTGCTCTGTCTAGGTCTATGGCTCCATCTTCATAGAGACAATGAGTTTGATTGTGAAAAGATGCCTTAAAATGGTCTAGTCCGATAGAGACTTGATTCTACAACTTAGTATGCGTACAAAACATTGCTGCAGATTGTGCTTCAGCTAATCTGAATGGCAGTTCAGAAGAGTCTGACTGTGAGGCCTTGAAGTGTCAGTACTTATCAAACATGACTATTGCTGAACCATATTTCTGCATTTTAAAAATACTTATTCAACAGAATAAGTCTTTGTTTAAAGCTCTGTTTAACTCCCCTTTCTGCCTTTCCTTCTAATAATAAATAAGTTGTTTGCCTAACATTTGGGGAGATTTATTTTTTTCCATTGCAGAAGCAATTCTCATGGAAAATACATTAGCAGCCTTGGAACAAAAGGTGCAGAATGGGGAATTTCCTGGTGCATTTCACCGCCTGATTGTTCTGCTCCATGTTGAGAACCAGTTGGTGTGCTCATTTATAACTACATGTTTTTGTAGACAGTCATCGGGCTGCTGAGTGGAAAACACAAGAAGAGTTTGTGTAAGCAAAGAGCATCTTGAGAAGAGTGAGTGGAGCAGTTGGCTTACACACTTGCTTAGCGGTCCCTATGAATATTCAGTATATCCCAAAAGTGCTCACAGTTGAGATACATGCCCCTACAGCAGATATTTTGTCATTAAAGCCTAGCACTGGCAGGCACAGGGGAAATATCTGTTTTCTGAGACACAGTAATTCCTGAGTTTATTAGTTTTTTTGATCAAGATGCCACACAGTGCACGATTTTCAGGAGTTCACATAACTGATAAGAAAAGAGAGTACAGGTTTCATTTAGAAGGAGATAGAGAGACATGTCCTGGCATGAGAGAAGTGGTCCCTTTCTGGCTGCTGTGGTAAACTCTGTGTTAGTGAACCACTTTTGCCAAGCCAGAAAGACAGCCTTAGGTGGCTGAGAGGTGGGGTCTCTCCTGTCCTTGTGTACAGTGTCTTTTTACCCTGGAGAATAGAGGGCTCAGAGGAGACCTTATTGTTCTCTACAGCTACCTGAAAGGAGGTTGTGATGAGGTGGGGTCTGGTCTCTTCTTCCAGACAACAAGTGATAGGACAAAAGGAAATGGCATAAAGTTGCACCAGGGGAGGTTGAGGTTAGACATCAGGAAAAATTTCTTCACTGAAAAGGTGGTCAGGCATTGGAATAGGGTCCCCAGGCAAGTGGTGGAGTAACCATCCCTGGCAAGTAGACATGGCACTTTGTAATATGTTTCAGTGGGCATGGTGGTATCCAGTCAGATTGGAGTTGATGATCCTGGAGGTCTTTTCCAAATTTGATGATTCTATGATTCTTCTGGAAATTTTTTCATCATCATGTCTTTGGCCCTTTATGGATCAGGACAGTGTATGGTGACGGTAGGGATGTTGGAAGCAGCACACCTATTGAATTGATCAGGTTACTGAGCTTGAAAGCTTCTGAGCTCTTTGGGATCCATTGTAAGCACTTTATGCCAACAGATCTTTAGAATGCTATATCTAGTGTCACAGACTGTGTCTCATAGATGTGGATATGGTCATGCATGCTATCATCTCTTCAAGTTTCTGTAGAAAAAGGACAATTTTTCCTCCTAGAAGGCTGGTTAGGCTGCCTCTGTAGATTCCCATGGAGACCTTTCTGCGCCCTATGTCCTCTGGAAGCATTACCTCTCAGAAGGGGAAAGCATGCAGTCCTTTTAGTCACCTTCTTTCTTGGCATGGCTGGTGCTTGAATTCTTTGTTGTATGTTATCTTCTTCATGTGATCTTGCATATGTTCAGTGCCATAATGCTCCAAGGTATGCTGTAGTTTGTCTTCCCACCTTGAAACTGTGTGATTGTTGTCACCTTCGGGAGACCGGGAGCCTCTTCCTGAGAACACAGCCCTGCAGCCCCATGAGTCAACTTCTGTCCACACTTCCTGAGGCAGAGATGGAGTCAGCCAAGGTGAAGGAACATGACCAGCTTCTGACGTCTCTTCATCAAGATCATAGGCAGTCATTCCACTCATCTTGGTGAGTGCAGAGGTTGTGCAGAGCTCCAGCAGCAGTGCTAGGGCTATTGTTCATCTTTCAGGAAGCATTGGCAGGAGCAGAGCCACAGTAAGCACTTAAATCTGTGTTGCAGAATATACACATTCTGAATGTTGATGCATGAACCAAACAGCTGAATTGTGTAATTTGGAAACATGTCTACTCTACCCATTCAGTAATTAATTTTTATATATACCCTATGCCAAGGAGGGCTTTCTGATCACTGCAAAGTGTGGCCAGACTGTACCACTCCATGTCGCAACTACTAGCCAGTAGTGCCCAGTAAATAAATTTTCCCTAGCAGTTAGCAGTGCTTTCTGCACAGCAAGTGTGTTGCAAAGGAGAGAGATGAGTAAGAAGCCTCCATTATACAGAGAATTAGAGAAGGCTTCATCCACTGACTGAGATCTCTGCCCTGTGACTGATTTTGCTTGGCACGTAATAGGGTGGAAAGCCAAAACTCAAACTCTGCAGTCAACCAGGTGTTAAATTATCACCTTCTCACATTTCCCTAATTTTGTTTTCTTTCTATAAGGGAATAAGAATAGGGCTGTAGGGAACCAGGCTGCATGGAGAAGTCTAAGGAAAAATGGAATCAGGACATTTTTCACCCAGGAAAGAAAGCTGGATAGACTTAAGGACAAAAAAGTGGGCTGGAGAGGCATGGTGTGGTGTGCTGGCATCAGAGCAGTTTGTCTCTGTGTACACAGTGCCAGGGATGCAGGTCTGAAAAATAAGCTGCTGGGAGATATTTCTTTGACAAGGTCTTTAGGCCAAATCTTTGGCCACAAAGCAGAATTACCGAAAGTGACCTTAAAGCTCAAGAGGGCAACTCCTGTGATGGAGAGGCATTTCAGCTTGGTGTGACCAGCTCTGTCATCTTCCTGACAGGCTTTAAATGCATGGGAGAAATGCCTGAAAGCATCGGGGAGACGCCTTTTAATGGTGAAAGGGCCTGACAGAGGTTTGATGGGAAAGGTCTGGAGTTCAATACATGCTCTGATGCCTGAGTGGTACACTCCTCAGGGGTCCAAACCTGCTGGTTTAAAGTAGAACATCTTTATAGCAGTTCTAATTTGTACTGATGGCTGAGTTGGCCTCTGGCCAACTCAAAGTTGGGGCAAGCAGAAGGAAGGCTTGCAATCACCTCTTCCTCTCCACCAGAGACAACGCTGTGCTGAGCATAAGCTTGGCTCAGTGTGGGACTGTGTCACTAAATCCTTCATAACAGAATGCATTGGGTCCAAAGCATGCATTCTGGTCTATCATATAAGCAATATGCCTTTTTAAAATTGTCACCAGCACCTTTATACATGCCAATTCTAGTGATAATTGCTGAATTTCTACATTTAGAGGAAGCAAGTGCTTCATTAATATCACAATGTGCTATTGTTTATTGCACGTGTTCCGTTCCTTCTAAATATAGAATTTAGGTAATTATCACTGTGGTTATTTATTGACTTGTTACAGTTCAAATGTAGATACATAAGACCTTGCAGTAATCTTTATTTTTAAAAGTTTGGAATCTCTGAAAAATCTCTCCCTCAGATGGGTTCAGCTCTTAGCTTCGTATAAAAATTTCATATCGCATTTTTGGATGGCCATCTGGTTTGTTGAAGCTTGAAAAATCTGCCTTACACCAACGCAGAAAATTTTGCTTAAGAAAAAAGAAAGAAAAAACCATCACCCAACCCTCAAAGAAATCAAAGGGCTTTTTGCTTCATTCCTAGTAACTAAAATAACTTTGTGTCTATCTTTTGTTAGTTTTTAGTACTGGAAGATTGCAAGCACTTCTCAAAATTAATGTATGTAAAATAGTTCAGGAGAGTCTTGTATTTTTCTTCTGTTGTATTTGTGGTGGGAATACACTTTTTTTTGTCTGATTTACTAAGAAAACTTGGACTTCTTCTACCACCAGCTTCAGTTGCCCTGAATGGCTTACCAGTCATACCTGTGCTTATAAGGTCTGGCTTGTTAGGAGGTGACAAGAAGGGAAAGAGGCTCCTAATATTGAATTTTGGGCTACCTATACATTCTGATTTACTCTTGCAGCACGGAGTGTTGGGTTATTTCTCCTAACAACAACTCAGCTCTTGTTCTAACCAAGTATGGCCTGCATCATGTTGTGGCAGGAGAAAATGGTAAATAGCATCTCTTTGCATTAAGCTATGAAAACATAGAGAAAAAGTTCTTTCTGCAAAGAGACTGCACTTGGTCATCCATTTAAAGAATGCCCATGTCTAGAATAGGATTGTGAGAATGAATGTGAAATGTTGTGTTGTGGTCCTAATAGATTAAATAAGAAGCATCATTCCAGCCTCTGAACTGTACATGTTAAAAATAGGTGTTCTTAAAAGCAGTGTATTGATAGTGACACCCTAGCTGCTGCTTGGGCCTCTGAAAATTGATGAATTTTTTTTGCTGCAGAAAATACTATTTAATATGTATTTCACAAAAACCAAAAAACAGCAACAAAAAGAAACTAGGAACACATCTTTTTGAAGAGCTAGGATGAAGTATAGCTTTCAGTAATTTTCCAATTCTGATGATAGATCACTGTCTTCACTTTTTGGGCAGGTGTAATAATAATTAATTACTATCAATTATTTATATAGTTCCAGAGAACTGCAAAGACTTTCTTGCAAAAATTAGAGATCAATGTCTGAAGAAGTATGAAGATCCACACTAGCATTAACCTTCCAGGGATTACACTGAGCAGAGGATGAAGGGGGAAAACTAGAGGGGAAAAACTGTGGGTTCATGGAAAAAAAGTTTATGGGAGTCTTGATGCTCACTGATGAGGCTCTGCTGTTGCAGTCAAGGTGTAGTGAAGATTGTGCCTTCATGCAGAGAGCTTTCTGTGGGTTATCTAATACATACTAAAAGGCTAAATGTGTCCAGTTATTTCCCATGCTGCTGGGGAGGTATGTGGTTGGGGAACACAATATTCTCAGTTTTTAAAGGCTGATGAGTATTAAATCCAACAAAACCTGGTAATGGCTTTGGGATTTGCCTACAAAGAACAGGTAATTAGGCCTCGCCTCATATTCTCTTACTTTTCATCAAAAAAGAAATTTGAAAGCAATACCCAAATATGTGCTAATTGTGTTTTAAAAGTACATTTTTTGTACTTACTCTTACGAATTTTTTTTTTCTTTTGATACTGTACTGACTGATCCGGTCATCAGACCACTACAAGGTATGTTGTGCTTTTGTTGTTTTTTCTTCTTGTTTTTAGCATTGAAATGATTATCGTTCTATTCTGCATGTATTTATTCTTTGTCTTGGGTTCATATAGAGGAATAAGCAATCCTGTGAGGCATTGCCTGTTCATGCTGTGGTAGTATGTTTTGCCTTTCTTTGATGTATGGCCTTTAAATTGTTTGCTCACCTCTCTTTTCCCTCCTGCCAACCTCCCATTACCTTGAGCGTGTCCTACATTTGTTGGAACATGCTCAATTAGAAACCCTCCTGCTCTTTTTTCTCCGTTGTGTACATTTTCAAGTGCATTTTGAGTGTTTCTTTTGCTTGTACCTTCTTGTGGTGATGTTATCAGCACTTTTCTGGTTCCTCAAAACTGCAGAGAACGTAGTAATCCTTGGTACAAAAAGAATGCATACCTATTGGAAATAATTTTTTTCTTTTTAAAACTCCTTTCTCTTCAGTTTTACAGGAAAAGGTTTTTAATTTCAGGTTGCTAATTTAACAAATAATTTGGAAGACGTTTTTTCCTTCTGTTGCCTGTTCCATAATAAGGTATCCAATTCTCTGTTTGGAGGAATGGCACTTAGGATCACTTTAATTGTTTGGGTTGTACATTGTGAACGTAGTAAGGCTTTTGACAGTTCCTTGTATTTGATCTAAATTAAAGCACAAGGCAAAAAATAAAAATCTGTTTGCAAAATGACACTCAAAGTTGTTGTCAAAGGATTTCTGTCAAAACGAGTTTCTGTATGGATCACTCTTGATCTGCTATTAATGAAAATTCTGAAACCCTGGATCATCACATGCTATGTCCTTTAGCTTTGTGCTAAATATCGGTACATACCTTCTGTCCAGAATGAGGGAGATACCCGGCTGTGGGGTCAGTCACAGCTGGAATGAATTGCCTGCACTATCCTGTTAGAGAAAAAAAACCCCAATAACAAGAAAGCAAATCTATACTGAAAAAAACTTTTCCAGAAGAGAGGAGGAAGCCATTCTGTTTTGGCTGATGACATCACAGTTGAAGAAAAGTCCAATTATTTGTCTTTCCTCACAAAACTCTGGATTCATTGTTTTTATTGTGGCTGTTTGCGAGACCGTAATTGGACATCCAGAAAATATGACCTTCTAGGAAGGACTGAGTGATTTGGGCTTTGAAGTCCAAACCTTTCATTACCATTATGATAACAAAGGATTTAATAAGACATCAGTTTTGCAGTAAGAAAGGTGACAAGTTTTCCCTGTATCCACTGAGTAGATTAAAAAACTGAACATTTAAACTGCAGCAAGTTTTAACCACTTATTAGGACTGGGATAGCAGAAAAGAGCAATGATGGAAAAGATGTCGTGGTCTTTCCAGACAATGTCCTTCATCAAAGACCTTTAGGTGGGAAATTTGGCGCAAGAGCCAGGTGCAATGAAGGAGAATTTTTCTGGCACTTGCCACAGCTCCTACTGCTACTACCTTCTTGAATAGCTGACACTTACTGACTTGACACTGTTGTATTCAGAGGTTTTAAACTCAACCTTATGAATGTGGCTATATTTTTCTTACTGTTTTAAGATACCTTCACAGCAGATACCTTAATGAACTATGAATTGCACTTTAGGGGACTTTAGAAGGACCTAACAGATCAGAACATGCAGTCAGTGGAATTGGTCGTTGAAGTATTTTCCTGAGAGCCTGTCAACATTCAGATCTCCTTCTTGGGTGTAAGTAAAATTCACCTACGTGATGAATTTCACCTAAACATCTTACAGGGGGATAATTATTCTGCTGTGATTAAAGTAGCGCAGCTTTGACATGTGGGTACAAATTCTGGCAGCAAAAGGAATTATCCTAGCTTAACATCAGTTGAAGTAATTAGATGGGAAAAAATACAGAAAAAATTACAAGACAAGAGTGGTGGTCTTATAAACAATGTTAGAAATCAGGATGTTCCTTGGAAAAGTTTTGCATTTGTTAATGACTCGTTCTTTTATGTTAAAGATTTTTGTCATTCGACATTCTTTAAACTGCAAGTCAAGTCTGGTTTAGAACTAAAAAACTGGATTTGGATGCCTTTTTTTTTTTCCTAAGGAAAGGTGTTCATAAAAAATTAAATATAAATGGAGGCATAAACTTGAAAGCTGGACGTGTTGAACTGCTGTATTTATTCTTTTATCAGTCTGCTTTCTTATCCTTTTATCAACTTTATATCACCTGCCAGGCTTTGCCCTTTGTTATTGTGATTATTACCTTGAAAATGTACATTTTAAAAATTATTTAAAATTAAGATTGGATGGATTCAATTGCCTATTAAAGATTAAAATATTAAGAGAAGTTTTCGGTGAATGGTGTTAAAAATAGAAAAATATTTTCTGTCTGATAAAATGTGTTCTTCCTTACCTCTCTCTTTGTATCAAATAAGATTCTGTGATCTGCAGGATTAAATGAAACTTTTCAAATGCTGGTCTTCACATAATGAATGCTATTAGTTTTGGGTTAAGGTTATGTGAGACAATGCATCCTGCCAGATTATAAATTCTGATTTTTCTGGCTTTTTTTTTTTTTCCCCTGTTGATAAGTCGCTGGGATAAAAAATGTTATGTTAGTGTGAAAACAAATGTCAGAGTTTTCAGAATGGAATATTAGGTCTTTAGTTGGCAATTTGAAAATAAATATTTTTATTTTTCTAGTCTGAAAAAAATTTAGTATATGTCCACTAACATCAATACTATTCTATTTACAGAACCCATACTGGAGTAGAATAATGCTTTTATATTTTAAATTGATATAATTAATATATTACTTTTTTTCATAGATATTGGGACTAAGTTTGGTATCACTGGAATATTTCAGGGTAAAAATCTCGGGATTTGCTTCTCATATGTTTTTTATAGCTAGTAGTAAGAATAAGATGACAGTATTGGAATATATTAGCCTTATTTAACACATAATTTGCTGCTAGCAGGCACAAGGTTACACACCCTTTCTGACACAGAGACACAACCTCTGTCTCAGTTTTAAATTACCAATTTGTAGAACTGGTTGCTACTTTGGTAGAAGTAGCTAAATAATATGAATTTTCTTTATTCTCTGTTGTGTTCATAAATGAAATGCCATCAGTACTTAAGATTAGTAAACTTAGCATCTACTTGGTGTGTTTGCTCCCGAGGTGCAGCACTATTACAGCTTCGGATATTTACACACGAGTTTATTCTGGACTGGTTAAATTAGCAACTGTGTTTACAAAAATACCGTCCTTCTCTGATCAAGTGAAAGTACACGCCAAATCACAAGTGTATGTAAGTCTTTTGTGTTGACCTTAATGAGGCTTCAAAATTAATCCAGGAAGCATATGGTATTTTTGTTCTTTTAAATAGCCTTTTAGCAGCACTCCTCCACACAAAATGTTCCCACACTTACAGGTAATACAGCCTTAAAAATTAATCCTTAAAAGTACAGTAATATCATGGTGGGCGATGGGGTGAGGAAGGGAACTGCTAGACTACGATTGAAGACCTTGGCTTTGTTCTTGTCTCTACTACTGACTTGCAATATCAGTGCTCGAAAGTTACTTGTCCCTCACATTTGGTCTCTCTCTGCTGTAAAATTTCCAGATGTATTTTTTTTTTCTATAGCACCTAACACAGTGGCCCCGTAACCTCAGCAAGAATATGTTTGGCACCTTCTCTCCTTGGATCTGCAAACCCACTCAAAGGAAAATTCTGCTTACTGTGGGCACTCGTTGCAGAAGAGAGTCACAGGTTCTAAGGGATGTGTTAGCTTCTGAGGTATTTCTTGTGGTCTTCTGATTTCCAGATGTAGCACAATTTACAGTTTTAAATGCACCAAATCTGTCTCATAGAACAGTACATGGTAATGAATTTTTCAGGAAAAAGCAGTTAATGTTTAACTGCTGCAATCTGTACATTTGAATTCAGAGTGTGGTATTCTTTGTATATTCAAAGACAAAGGTCCAACTTTACTGATATGGAAAGTACCATGCTACAAAAATCAAGTTCTGCCCTTTGGAAGAAATGTAGTAGGAACACAAATTCTATCTTATCTCCTCATTTTATTTTGACCTGTTTGTTTTCCCTTCTTTTAATTTGGCTGCATTTGACTCCTATTTTCATCTGATAAAAACTGTTGAATGCTTCAGAACTGATACTCAAAAGTGGGAACTAATCCTCAGGGATGCAAGGCTTTCTTTTGGGATCACGCTATCTGCTTTGTACCATTAACAATGATATGAGGCTATTGGAAGTGAACTGAATAGATGAAGAATAGTCTTTGCATTAGGGTAAGGGACTGTCACTCTGCTGGAAGCCCTACAGAGCATCACACATCAAAGTTACCACACTGAGCTAATACTGCACTTATCCCGCAGATATTTCAAAGCACTCCCATATGCACTCACTGTGTATAGGGTGGATGTATGTGCACAGGGGGAGCTGACAACACGTGAGAAGATAAAAATGATGCAACTTTTGGTTGCTTTTTGCAAGAAAAGCCCCCTCACAACAACACCACATAGTCAAAGTCTTTGCTTTTTTTTTTTTTTTACTATGTTTAAGAAGAAATTGGGGAAAGTGGTTGAAAATGTTTTCTTAAACATCTGCCTCAAAAGAAGTTAGTATTGTTCTTTGGGTGATTGCAACTATTGAAATTGGAGATGTTTTCTATTTTCTCCTAAATCACAAAGAAAGAGTGGGTTTGTTTTGTGTTTTGTCACTACAGGGGTGGATTGTTAAAAGAATCCAAATAAAAAGAAAGGAAAAATCTAAATATACAATAGTTTTGACACTGATAGCAACTTGGTAAAATCTTTAATCTGATTTGTAAAGTATGTGTAATTTGAATATTTTGGATGCAAAGCACATGTGTGTGGTGAGGATGTAAGGGTTTGGGCCACTGCTGCTGTGGTGTGTGCCCCATTTCTCAGAGGATGGAAGGTCCTTATGGGGTCACTTACGGATAAAATTTAGCCCTTGTGCAAGTGTCAGGCTTCAGTGCATGTGAAGATATGTGTGCACTTCCCATATGCTCTTGTGGATTTTATAATCCTAGGATTATTTTTTTAAAAAATAAAAATTTCCCTTTATAAGTTATATTTGAGATCTAAGATTTTTTTTCTCAAGCTGGTTTATCAAGTATGGCTGGTTTATTTTTAAACCCTCAAATAACCAGGAAAAAAACAAACAAGAACAACCAGAATAAATTCATGTAATATATGTTTCTAATTTTACCATTTACCTTAAAGGAAATAATTTAAAGAGAACCAGTGTCTGGGACCCAACATATATAATAAGTGATTTTGTTTTCCTTGTGAGAGAAACCTCTGAGTCAATTTGAGTTTTACAGACAGGGTTAATTAGATTACATGAAACTAAAATGGTGTGATACTGGCCTTTGAAAAAAAAAATCAACCTGATTCTTCTCTCCATGACATGGTAAAAAATCTGTGGTCGTGTTTTTGTTCCTCTTAATGGCTGTATAAGGAATCATGATTTATTTTCTCCTTTTAATTATTAAACTAAAGGCAACACAAATCTTCTAAGTTTCTCCCTTTTTTTACCCAAACTCTTCAATCACAACATCACAGAATGGATAAGGTTGGAAGGGACCACAGTGGGTCATTTGGTCTAACCTTCCTGCTCAAGTAGGGTCATCCTAGAGCATATGGCACAGGATTGTGTCTAGATGGTTCTTGAATATCTCCAGTGAGGGAGACTCCACAAACTCTCTGGGCAATGTGTTCCAGTGTGTGGTAATTCGCACAATAAAGAACTTCTTCCTCATATTCTTACTGGTTTATAGCCAGGACACAAATGAAATCAACCCCAGTGGCATCCAGTGCATTTCCAGCAGTTTCAGATATTGCTCTCCCATCCCTTGCTAAATCCTGTTTTCGTTGTCCTGATGCCTGAACCTTATTATATCTAATTATCTGAGTCCTGATCACTATGAGTTTGTGATCCTCCCATGACAAGCCTCTGGCTGGCTCAGGTATTGGTGTTACCAGAGTTATAGACAATCTGCTACTGGTCGCAGCATGCTGAGGTGGATTATCTCAGGATGTTGAAACTGGACAACAGAAGGCAGTGTGTTGATACTTGGTTTTGTGTTAATACTGTCTACTAACACTGAGATATTGTATTCTTCACTGATGTTCATTCTTTACAATTAGACTGAGCAGTCATAATGCATATTAGCATTTTTATCAGGCTAATCAGGGCATCTTCTTCTCCCCCCTACATGGTAGATTTCTCGTTGTCCCTGTCTGAATGCTCTGCACCTGTTTCAGCTGAAATTGATCTGCTCTGGACATGAAGAATAAAACTGGTCAATCTTTCTCTGCCTTTTCATACTTCAATCATTCCTTTCTCTGTCTCTTTTCCTTGCACTTATTCTGCCTTTTTCTCCCTGAAATTTGCCTTTCACTAAAGCTAAAGCAGCTTCTAGGTTTTGGGTTTCAGACAACAGCAGTGATGAAATTTCTCAGATGAGAATGGCCTAAGGAAGAGCCCTGTGCTTCCAGATGTCACCCAGATGTCCCATTGCTGCACCTGACTGTGCAGGTAACATTTATCACCGGGCAAATAAAACATGCACAGTAAGGGGGAAATATTGGTAGCTCACTGTGCTCACTCCCATGGATGCAAAATCACATCTGGGCTGTTCTTAGCCTCTACTCCTTTTCCAGTATGGAATAAAAGTTGATTCAAACTGATTACACAACTTTTGATTCAGCCTTTTAACTATTGAATTAAAGCTAAAGAGACTGTCAAGGGAGGCGGGGAAGACAGATTGGAGAGGGAGGAGGTGAGAGGTGGGAGAGGGGGAAGCAGAGAGAGGAGTGTGGAAAGTCTTAAAGCCAAGAAACTTGACGAAATGGGGGGGGGAGTTAGAAGTAAGGGTTATTTTCAGATCATTCTCTCTGTAGTTGACATAATTTTCAATTAGAAACTATTTTTTGGTATACACTGGAGAGAAATAGTTAATGAGCCATTGTTTCAGCCTTCTCCCCATTTCTGCCCCCCTTCCCTCTGCAAGCACCCCCCATCATCAAAGGGGCCTTTTCAAAATTGTGGCAGCATTGTAGGGTATGCTTGATTGAAGCAACTTCCCTCCTTCCAGAGGCAGAACTCATTGCTCTCGGCAGCATCCGGCCTCTGGCATCATCTCTGATAACCCGTCTGAAGCTTAGTGATAGCCTGGCACAATATATGTACTCTGGTGTCATCTCATGTGGAGCCACATTCATTCCTGCTGAGTGAATTTCTGGAGACAGTAGCTGGAGGTCCGATTCTGCTGTCTAATATTAGACATAGAG
The DNA here is from genome assembly GCF_009829145.1 of Chiroxiphia lanceolata. Taxonomy (NCBI): domain Eukaryota; kingdom Metazoa; phylum Chordata; class Aves; order Passeriformes; family Pipridae; genus Chiroxiphia; species Chiroxiphia lanceolata. The sequence goes on along the minus strand of NC_045671.1, from coordinate 50,783,733 downwards.
AAACTAAATAATGTGTTTGGTAGGCAAAGGCTGGAAAGAGTAATTCTGGCTCTCCTGCTTCTCCTTACAAACCTTTTCAATAGTTTCTGTATCTGTTTGATTCATTTGGCTGTTAAATAAGTGAAGGGTTGAAGGTTTCTTGATAACTCTTATCTTGAATAAGCTCATTCACTGGAGTCACTGAGAGCGTCGGCAAGCCGTAAAGCCCAGCAGATGATCCTGCCCACTGTATTAAATTGAGACTAAATAATGCTTTTAATCAGTGTCTTCTAGCACATGAGATCACAAATCCTTTTATACACATAATGGAATGGTTTACACTTCCATAGAAACATGCTGCTGATTGAAAGAAGGTGGATAAGACTGAGCTGTGATGTTGCACACCATTTTAGTGCAGGAAATGAAAACACCTCAATTCAACCATTCAATTAAACTAAAGAAAGAACATAAGTGGGTGGAATAGAGCTACTTTCATTTAGCACAGTACCTGGGATAATACCCCTGCTACTGACGTTTTAAGTAGTTTTAAAAATTGGGAATGGGCAGAATTTTCAATGATATATGGCTTTTTGTTGGGTAAAATATAATTTGCAGGCTGGGGTTTTTAAGTGTTTTTTGAGAGGAAAAACTTTGGATTTGAGCTTTCTGGCTTGAAATGTGGGGTGTTTTACGTTGTCATTGCTGTTTACAAAAACATGGTGATGTTTGATTTTAGAGCACTGGAAAAGCAAATTAGTCAGGTTTGTTTCTTTTAGGAATTTAGAGTATTGGGAGCCAAATGTAGCTAAGAACTCTTGCACTCTGTAAAGGTAGTAAGGGAAAGGAGTTGGTCCTTCTCAGTGAGATGTCTGATGAAAAAAAGCTCTCAGCCAAGGGCTTGTGGGAAAACCATCTCCAACCTCAAATATAACACTATTATGTCGTGTAATCACAAACTGTAGTAATGCTGTTGCTACTGAGTATTGCTCTACTATAAACCATAAATTGCAGTGAAACAAGCCCTTCCTAAGAAGAACATATGCTTTCATGCCACTGCATTTACTTGTGTGCTACTTTGCTTCCAGTTTGTACTGGAAGTCATATTCCTGAGAGAGAGAACTTTTGTGAAAATGGGTCATTAACGATGTGAGAGAGCTCCTACCATTTCCAGTTTCTATAGAAAAGCTTCTTTGGCTCCCCTAACCACTTTCGTAGAATGAAATTAAACTTTTCATTATTACAAGCCTGAGGAAATGATGATCTGCTTCAAGAATATCCAGTGTTTATCTGGTTCATCATATTCATGTATGATGGAGAACATGTTGCCCTCCCCTGCTTTGCCTCCAGTGTGGTAGCTTTTCACACTGTGCAATGTGTATTTTATTAAACATATTAAGAAGCCAAGATTAGAACAATTGCCAATTTTCAATTTGCAGGTGAAACCTAACATTTCTAGAAAAAGAGACAAATTTGATCAATAATACCTTTGCACTTTGCTAGAAAAAAAGAGAAGTGAGGTAAATATTTTTCCTTTTAAATTTTTTTAGTGAACCTACTGAATAGGAATATCTACTATGAGCTGCACAAGGCATACGTTTGTGACTGAGTGAAAATGGCCAGTGCAAAATCCTCATGAAGTGGACCTTGCTGCTCTCAGTCACACAGATTTCAGCCCTGTATTGCTCATGCTGAACACTATAAAGAAAGCTGGAAGAATAAGGATAACCAAAGGATATTTCCTTTCCTGTTGTTCATCTGATCAATAACCCTGTCTAGCTGACATGTTTTAGAGCAGACAGTTCATGTCTGCTCTCTGCCTGCTCGTCTGCTTGTCCCCATCTCCTATTTTGAGAGCAGCAGAGGAGTGCAGCAAATAATAATTCTGTATGTTTCAGTGCTGCTAATAATGAGTTGTATCTTCTAGAGGTCTAAATACTAGTGGAAAATTTGATGATTAGTAAACAGAGCTGTCATAAAATTGAATCAGATCACTTCTTTACCTTCTCATCAAGGTATATGGTTTGCATATTAAAATCCCCCAAATGTGAAACTTAAAAATTGTCCCTGCAGGTTATATTTGGTTGGGAAGGTGCCACCTTTGCATTGGTTCTCCACTGTGTATTTAAGTTTATTCTTTGCAGGCCTTCAGCAAGAAGTAAGACTACGGAACCTTTTGAGCTTTATTGGTTTGGGCTAAAGTTGAGGTGTATAGTAGTATTGAAACTTTTAAGGTATCTGTGCTTTATAAATCAAAGTGCTATTGACTTTTGGTTAAAGTAGGTCCTTAAGGCCTAAATTCACAGTGCAGATGAGTTTCCTTCATGCTCAGAGATCAGGGAAACATTACTTGTTACATTCAACATGTGTGTCTATATGCATTTTTATACTAATTCCTGTTTCTTTGAGTTCTTTTCAATGCAAGTAGATAGTGTCAGCAAATAATGAAAACACGGTGAAAACACCTTTCTGTTTTATAATCTCAGCTTTGAAAAGATGTGTTTAGATGAAAAAACACAAAAAACAACCAACACCAAACAACCTTTCAAAAAACCAACTTGTGAAAATTACTTGTGGCAACAGGCACAGGGACAAGGGAGGGGAACATAACAGTTTTTCAAACCAAATAAACTTATTTTAGTTCAGAATACTGTTACATGTGATTAACAGCAGTCTGTCAGTCAGAAAGAAATAGCTATGGAAAAAATCCAGCCCTCTCCCGATTGTTAAAGGAAGCACACAGAGCCAAAAGCACTTTGAGCATACACAAAAAACAAAGGCATGACTTAATATTGCTTTATGGCATTATGGTGGACTGGTAGGATGGGGGAACAGAGCTGCAAAAATAACAAGAATGGAAAAAGTGAATAGCAGTCTGTCTTTTGAAAGGGAAGGTGGTTTCTCTGAGATTCTCTGTTTCTCTGATACTCTCGTCCCTCTCCAACACAGGAGGTGCAATGGGGCTGTGATGCCTGTTGCAGCATAGCTGCAGAGACTGAATCCTCTTGGCACCATTCCTCGCATGGACAAATTTCTCCAGTATTGAGTGGGAGTGTGGAAGCAAAAGCGAAAGGAAGGAGAAGGAGAGGGAGGAATTTTGCCCAGAAAGATCTGAGACGTTTTACTTGTATACAGGCTATATGGTTAGGCCATCACTTTTTGAAGAAAGTGAGACTTTTGGTGCTATCAAATATGTTGTTGCACATCCTAACAGTTCAAGGTGTGCTGTGGATTTATCATTCTTTCTTCTTTCTTTTTTTTTCCCCCTGAGTCAACTATGTAACAGAGGCACGAAGTACATTTCAGATAGGGGAACTGTGAGTACTGCATGATCACTTCTCCCTGAAGATTTAGGTTTCCACGCTGTACCAGGTGAAGAGCATCAGTTTATAGCCTACGTGGTACAATAATGTTCAAAAGTCCATACACATGAATGTGGACTTTTCATGATCTCGGCTTTTTCTGGTTTAACTTTGTTGTCCATGTCAACATAGGCGGTGCTGCTCCTGAGTTCTGTTAGTCCTGTGACAGTCATCCAAAATGGATGGTGTACTGGATACAGCCTCTGCTAACTGACCTTATTCTCAGTGTATCATGTAATGCAGTAGAGGCAATACCACGTTAACATCATACATGCCTTAATGACTGTGGTTTTATGATTTTATAATGTAAAAGATTATATAGTTTGAAGATAGAAGTGAAATGCAAAAATTGTAACCTTTTTTGTTGAATACCACAGAGCCTGAAAGTGGGTGCTTTACAGCTCAAATCACACAGAACTGCACATTGCTTTTGGTCAGAATTACATGTTTTGATCACTTTAGTTGTAATGGTAGTTTTTAAATGAATATACTGAACTCATCATAGTAGTTCAGGTAATATAATGCTACATCATCATATTGCAATAAGATGTTAACCTACCCTCCTTTCCCAAGCCAAAGAGAAATCAGACATGAGTCAAATCATTAGCAGGGATACGAGTATTTAACCTGATTTTTATGTTTTAGTATTTCTTAGTGATATAATACTTTTATATTCACAAAAATAGTAAAATCAGTGAGCTGAGTTCTAGTTCATATATTTTGTATATCATAAGTTATATATATGACACAGATCCTTCTGATTATTGGAATAAAATGGACGGAAGTGTTAGCTGAGTTTAGATGGTTTGAAGTGTCACTCTGAATGGAGAAAATACTGGTGATGGAGGTGTATAAGATACCTCAGAAAGATGAAATACAGTAAACACAGGAAGATGTTAGTTCTTTCCAAGAAACCCAGAATTACTCTAGGTAAGTTCTGAGGCCATGTTTGAGTCTTTTATGCTAGTTATGTGCTGAATGACTACATTTGGCTGGCTAAGAAGCTCTCATCCACTTAGATTTATAGCTAGATTTGATGGCCTATCTGTGTGAACTCACAGTTTAACTTTCTTCTTTAGCAGCATTCATTCATCACATGAAGGAAAAGCTTAACAACGTGGGTCATTCTGAGTATCAATATATTATGGATTGACTGAAAATTGATGAAAACCAGAGTCAAGAGCTTTCTGAAGGAAAACTTTCAGCTCTGCTTCTCCTCTCTCCAGGCGGTCAAATCTTGTGCATGTAAGCAAAGGTAGAATTGCTTCTTTGCTTATTTGCATCACTGTGGACCAGAGGTAAGCCAGCCACAGGTAAAAGGCTGTACTGATGTGTAATTTGGGCAAGAAGGGAATAGGGTGTGGTTTCTCCATTGCCCAAGCTTCACACAGATTTCATGGTTTAGAAATAAATCTTTGTGTCAGTGAGGCACATGGGAAAGCATCTTGGTCTTCAAAAAATGAATATAAACTAGGGGTTTGGTTTTTGTTTGTCTGTTTGGTTGGTTGGTTTGTTTTTTTTCCTTTTTAAGTGAGTTGTAATATCCTTGTAATCTTTAGATTACAAAAATCTTTAGAGAGTGCTCCACACAAAGCAAATCATACTGTTGGTGCTTTGTATAAAGCACTGCAGTGCAGGTCAAAAAGGAAGGATATATATGGGCTTTATTTCATTGTTCAGATTTCCATCTGCATGTACAGCATGAGTGGGTGGAAATCATCACAAATTCTGGTTTGGTGCACAGTCTTGGAAAATCTACAGCTTTGTAAAAGGAACCTGAGAGTTGTTGACAGCCAGCTCTTTCTAGCACTTCCTGGGGAAAAATCAAACAAAATCAAGACATATGAGAGGGGAGTATAACATGGTAGAATAATCAGCTCCTCTTCTGGTGACTGCTTATATTTTCTTTTAAAAACTGGAGTGATCTGTCTTTATTTGGGGTTAAGTTCATTGCGTTTGCACTAGGATGATGCAGATGATCATCAGCCATGGCTTTCATACAGGAACACAAAGAAAAACCAAAACGAATAGTAGCTTTAATTCTTTTATCCTACAACCTGTGAATTCAGGATAAGAAAAATCATTTCTTGGCACAACATGTTTCACCTCTGGGCTTATCTTTTGGTTTAGATCACCAACAGATAAGTTTGTTGATCTCTACCTACTCACAGAAATATGAATGTTTGAGATAGAGAAGTATTATTAGTACATGTTTATCATTTGTGCCAAAGCTAAATTTCCCCCATAAGTTCCTAGCAGACATTTGCTACAACAGCAAGCACCACATAACTTGACACATTTCAACTTCTGCTCCAGACTCCTCCAGATGTGGAGATTGTATATATTTATTGTTTTTGTGAAAGAATATGCGCGGGTATTCTAGGGTTGTCTTTACAGAAATAAAACTTCCTTGGGAAAACTGTGCAGGATTGTCCCCTTCTGTTTCAAAGTTTGCTGTTTGGATGTGTGAGAGGTTCCACAGTTTTGTATAAGGGTGGATCTGATTAGTTTTAGACTAATAGTTTTTTTACTAGGGTTTTTTAGCCTCTCCTTTTCATGAATGTCAGATTCAATATAGATATCTAAGAGGTCCCAGAGACATGGGAGAAATAATCCTCTGAAAATTCTTAAAATAAGGCAGCTTTTATAGCGTGACCTGAAATACTAGCAAATATCCAAGGGGTAGATTTTTTTCTTTACATGCCTTTTTTCCCTTGGATTTCATAAATCAAGAATGATAGTAAGATAAAATGACAGACTAACTGCTGTTCTCTTTTTTTTCCTGTCTCTTTTCTGTACTAACCTGTTGGACTATTGCTCTTTTTTATTTATTTTTTTCTATCAATAATTTCATTATCTTTTTGTTCTATATACTAGCTGTACCACACTGCCATTTTTCCTATAGGATCATTTTAGAAATGGGAGTATACTGTATGCATAACTAGATACTGAAAATTATGTGATTAGATGATTAACCACCATTCTTCACCTCAGGCCAAAATTCTGATGATTAAATCCAACTCTTCAGTATCTAACTTCTAAAACTCAAATCCATTCCAGCCTGCTTTTTCAGAAGAGAAATTTCATAAGAAGTGTCATCTTCTGGGCATGGTTGAGAATGAGGAAGTCTTTTCAGTTCTGAGAAATACTCACCAATATTTAAGCCCCTCTGACCTCTATAAAGTAAGCATTCTAACACTTTCTCATCTGTGAAAATATGCTGGACTATGGACAAATGACGATAAAGTTTATGGTACATAGCACACAAAAGCCTACTTCAAAAAGGAGTTGAGTTGGAGGTAAAGCTATTTAGTTTTATATGAAGGAATGAAATATTTTCAGGAGAATAAATTGTGATAGCTTCACCATAGACTTACCTTTTTCTGGCTAGTTAAGAAGCTCATATAGGAAATTCTTAGGCTTCCTTAGACAAACAAAAAATGTGAAACTCCCACTTTTTTTCTGTTGTAATATGAACACCTCTTCACAAAATTTTCATGCTCTTACTGTGCAAAGAAGCAGGACAAAGCAGGAGGCTCTTTAAAACAAACAGGGGCAAACGAGTCATTTCTTTGGTGGCAGCAAAGACTGCAAGTTTGAAAAAACCTGGTCTCAGTTTGATGCATCCTGCAATTTAGTGATGAGTTGGATGGAACCATCTATATGAGTTCTGTAATTCTACTTTTTAGATCTTTCACTAAGCAGGTCTTGCTGCAAATACTGACATTAGGCCCTTTTAGACATAAGTCTTTCAAGGCTTCCAGTTTGTATCATTTTTTTCCAGTTCTTCTACACTTTCACTTCTTTTGTTATAAAGCTAATCACAGCTCAACATACAATCTGTCTCAATGGTAATTAAGAATTAAGAACAAAACCTAATGTGTCATGTGTTGCTTTAGTATACAGTGTTCTTATGTAGGGGAGAAAGGTTCACTGCAGCTATTTGGTATTCAGCAATCACTTATGTTCTTAAAAGTTATTACTGTAATACTTCAACAATTTTTTATTTTTATTATTTTGCTATGCATTTAGTGGATTCTAATTAAAAAATAAATGAAAAGAACGAGGGGGAAAATGTTGGATTACTTCCCATTCCAATGCCAAAGGAAAATAAACCCAATCCCCACAACTATAGAATGAAAGGTTATATAATATATTTATAACTACTGAATGGGGCTGCCTGGGTTCATTGACCCCAGTCTGGATGGTGCTAAATGTAGAGAAATAAACCCATCCCCAAAAGATTGCAATCAAGGGATAAACCAAGAAACAGATGGCTGGTCTTGCATGGGGAGTGTTAAAAATAAGAGGAAATTGACTGGCACAGTAGGCAGTGGTCTTGGCACACCAGCTGCTTAACCATAGACAATTTTTTAAAGCATCATGGCAGAGGAGAATTTTTAAGGTTAGTTTTGAAATGAAAATTAAATGGTTCTTCATGTTCTCACAGCAAGAGTGAAAGCACAAGGGGAGTGTCTGTCACTGGTCGGTTGGAGTTGCCATCTCTGTAGAGTCCAAGAAGAGAAACTGTTACAGTGTGGGAGCACAAGCTAAAGATCACAGCAGGTTAAAGAAGGCGGAACTAAATGGACTGGAAAGAAGATGATTTGGGAGAGTGACAGATCTCTGCAAACTTTGAGTAGGCGTAACTGGCTTCACTGTTTGCCTGTCTTTGGTTAGAGAAGTCAAGATGGAAGGGCATGCAACTGGATAAGGCTGTTCACTGGCAAGAGGGATAAGAAAGATCTGCTGGTAATCTGCTATGCTCTGATGTATATTTAAGTGAATTGTATAAACCTCTGAAAAGTAGGTGTCATAGAAGCAGCACTGTAACTTTGACTGTAGTCATACAAATGCCACCATCAGTGTTTTATAGCACCACAAGATCATGTGAAGGAAAATACATTGCAAGAAAAACAACTAACATATGTCTAAATTTGACATCTTTGTATTCAGCTTTGAAAAGTATTAATCCTGTCCTCCTTAGCTAGTCTTTTCTTTGTGGAACTCCCCTGAACTGTTTTATTATTTTGCTTTGCTTCAGAGCTTTTTCTCTGGGAAGGGACTGGCTAACCCTTTGTTCTGCCAGTATATGGCACAGGAAGATGTTGGATTGAGAATCCAGCAGCTGCACAAAACTGGGTCAGGTAGCTTGAACTATTTTTAAAATGATAATCTCCTTTTTTCTTCAGTTCTCCTACTTCCAGTAGGTATTAAAGCCTGTTTTAGTAGTAAACTGGCTTATTTCAATCAGTGCTGTACAGATTAATTCTCTGTGGGGAAAAAAAAAAGGAAAAAAAAAGAAAAAAAAAAGTGCTTCAGAAGTCTGAATTACCCAGATCTCTCCTAATTGGTGAAAGAGAATGCTGAGTATGGATGGCAGATGTTTTCTTAATTAATATCCTACTGGGTTAATCAGCAGAACCTTGGGAGCTGCTATGAGACTTTTTGATGTGTTCAGAGAATCCAAGCCTTGATCTACAGGCTTTAAACTCATAACTGCTCTAGCTATTTGCCTATGTGATACTTGCAAATAATAGAGTCTTCAGTCAGAATTTGTCTTTTGTGTAACCTAATTCTGAGAACATTTTGATGACATTTGTGTTCAAAATTTACAGTAAATCTTGCATGCAAATTGAGCTCCTCTCTAAATTTGAGTTTTCTTACAGGTTTTTTAAAAAATGACTTATTCACAGTTCAGAATGTTTGCCTTTCAATCTTCTAAAAACTCAATACACTATTTTTAATTTTGTGAAGTCTGTATTTTACCATAAGTCGGTTTGATACTCAGAAAATTTGTCATGGACCTAATGGCACTCATTAGAATCGCATGTGCTCTGACTGAAAATAGAGCTAAGTCAGGAGGGGAAATTGCAATCTCTCTAACTTTTACAAGCTGAAAACTTGGAAAAAAGCAGTAATTTCTAAGTTTTTTGTTTTCAAATAAGTCTTCCTTTATCTTTTAAAAACTAAAAATTTGAACTTTTCACTAAAATAACGAAATGGGATGAAGAAAATTTTTTCCCTTTCTCTTTCTGAATGTCTCATTTTGCAAATACCCATCTTATAAACATTCAAATTTTAATCAATTAGCATCTTCTAGAAAATGCTGAAGACACATCCCTGCAAACACTAGTTATAATCTTCCTTATACAGCTGCATATGGCGAGGGGTGAGGGAGGACAGAGAGAGGAAAGCTGCAGAAATATTTTTTTTGTACCCAAGTTAGCAATGTCTTTCCACTGCAGCAAAACACCTGTGGGCTTATTTAGTGGCTTGGCTTAATCTCTTTCTTTTTCCTCTTTATGTTCTGCCATACTTTCCCAATCAATTCATTAGCTTGTCCTTTGAAAGTTTCCTAAATACTGCAGTATGTGTAATATAATTGTATGAAAAAAAAGAATTTCTCCCTCATCTAGGTTCATCAATTCTTCTTGGAGCAAACTTACACCTCTACCAAACTAAACTCCCTGGAGACTAACTGGGCAAACTGGGCAAAAGAGATTTTCTCATAGGAGGAGAACAGAAAAGGGGCAGCACAGAACCCTCTCTTTGAACAGTTCAGACTTGTTTTGCTTTACGTGGGGGACTTAAATAAGGGATCTAGTCCTTTCTTTTTTGTTTGTTTGTTTGTTTGTTTGTTTGTTTTGGTAGAGGATACGTCTTCTGCCTATCTCTGCCCCTTTGCAGTATGCAGCAATATTTTCCACAGAGTTAATCTCCACCAAGCAAAGGAGAACCTGAACTCCAACTTCCCTTTTTATCCTGCTTTTACTTTTCTGAATCTCTTAATTTCTGTCTTGGGAACTTTGGCAACTACAGAGTGGAGAAAAACTTGCCCTCACTGAGTAGGAAGCAGAAATAAATGTTATACTAACCAAAAGGGTGTTTTTAGAAGGACGTGCTACCTACAATAATAGGGAAGAATATTGGTTCTCACTGGTTTGCCTTAATATTTTAAGCTGTTCTTTGCTCTTTTCCTCACTAGCTCACATCCCACTAGCTGTTTACAGTTATTTCACACATCTCATGCCAGCCTTATGCCATTCATTCTGTTGGGACCTGCTTGAAATCTCCTCCAAAACTTACTGCTATGGATTTTTTTTTTTAATTCTTAGCTCCTGCCCATCAAAACTGACTCCCCTACAGGAAAAAAAAATTACATCATTTAGTATATAAAACATGTCAATGATTATGCAAGATCTTGGTACTACTCTTGTTCTCTCTGTTCTTCCTATCTGTCAACAGCAACCAAGTTTCTAAAATTTGCTTGTAGCACTTAGTGTGGGATTACAGACCTGGTTCTTCCTTGATTTAAGATAACTTTTCCTAATGTGATACATTTATTCTCCAATATGTCCCTATATAGGCAGAGACCCCTGTGACAAAGGTACATTTTAGGTCTTGCCTTCCCTCTGTCACATTTAATAATGCAGATCTCAGTTCCTAGAGAGAGAAGCTGTCCTGATCTTCCATTTAAGGGCACATGACTGAAGGCATTCTTTAGCACTTAGATCCATGCATCCCGGGGCAGGATTTATCTTGTTGTGCACGTTGATATTGCGTCATTTGGGGTGGGATGGGGTAGAATCTTCCAGTACAGTAACTAGTGAAGAAATAAAATGGAATGCTTTACAGCACTCAAGTAAACCAGAAATATTTTCTCCAACTGGCTTGAAAAGATGTAACAATTCAGCATATGATTTTAATTAATGTCCGTGTAACTAAAAATGTGTTTAATTCACAATAGCATTACAAGAAAACATATTGACATCTAATTATGGATCATAGAATTTGCTGCAGAGAAAATGTAGTGCATCTGTTCAATGAAACACAATCATGGAGAATTCTAAATGGCAAAATATAATGAAAATGTAAACCAATACACAAATGAGGCCATTAAATACATCAGTGTGAAACAAAGTGGGGATATTCAAGAGAAGAACTCATGCATACGATTGGTAGATAATACAAAGTGATATTGTCTAGTAAGTGGTTTTTTTCTTATTATTTACTTGTGAATAGCAGGATTTCAGCTGCTGTGATTTCTTAATGGGAACTGCTGTTTCCAAGTTAACATGGAAATACTCAGTGTTTTCCTGACAATTGGCGAAATAATTCTCATGACTTTTCACAGTAAATGCTTCATTTATTGCCTTATTTTTTCAGTTCTTCTGCTAGTGTCTTTTCTCCTAAACACCAATTTTACCATAGCTATCCTTACACTATAGCCTTCATAGTGAAATTTGGATAAGTATCTACATACTGGGACATGAATCAACAAGAACTCAACTGATCCAGCACCGAACAACCCTGCTTGGACAAGCTGTTATAGCGCTCAAGTCTGAAATATCTTTTAAACTTCAATTTCAATAATCCTCTTGTCCTTCTTTTCCCATGTTCATAGGCAAAAGGGGTTCATAGAGACATGGACTGAGATTTCAAGAAAATAGGATCACTTTTGATTGATTCCAACTGGCACTTATATTTGGAATATTAAGCTGGCAAACATTATATAGAGAAGAACATGTCTTAAATTCATCATATAAATAAGATCATTTACTCCTGAAATCTCTGCTTATTCATCAAGAACAGAATTATAGGAGATAATCACAACTGAACTAATGATCTTGAGAAGCTTTTTAGTATGGAAAACTGAAAAGAGATAACTCCACCTCTACACAATTTAAGACCTTTAACCCTACTGCTATAATTTTTTTATTTTTAACTTGTTGATGGAGAACCTTACATTAATTTAGGTATTAGAAAGAACTTAATCAGGTGTATATGCAGTTTCCAGCCTGGTAAGTGAATGCCTTACGCAAGACATTACACAATACATGTGTCCCCAGTGATAACACGAGCGGAAATACAGCTTTCGGGATGGAAAAAGATTTGAGCTGATCAAACTGTCTGTTTTTCCCATAATCTGTCAACCTAAATAAAACAGTAATTAGATTGCTGTCAACTCATGCAAGTTGTTTGGATGGACATGTTATTCCCAGTTGTGCTCTCAGTGAGATAAACACATATATGCTAAAATGGTGGGTGAATTTCTCTCTTTCTTTGCAGTTAAAATTACATTGGATAGTTTGGCCTGCAATACATGTTTCAGAGCACAAGGGTGTGAGTGATCTATTGTAATCTGTAATAATTGTACACCTGCAAGAAGTTCTGAACAACAGCTGATCCTCTTCAGTGTTTATTGAGCTATCGCTCAAATTCTGAAACAACTCATAAACTACATATCCTTTTTCTTAAATGTCCTTGGAAAAAAAATCCAAAAGATTATGTCAGAAAAATGTGAGGCACTCCTTCTGATGTTGATTGGGGGTATAAGTGCAAAGTAACTGATTTGCCTCTGAATGAGTTGTTTAGTCTTTGAAGTAATAAAGGAAAGGGGCTTAAGGGCTTTGGACATAAAATAGAATGCAGTGAGTGATCAGATCTTGGCTTTAGGAGTGTATCTACTGATTTCAACTGATAAATCACCCAGTAGAAGGCAGAGACAAACCCTGAGCTACTTGCAAAACATGGTCAACAACTTTCTGTTTACTTGCTGAAGTCATGTCAGGTCTTCTCCACCTTTTGTTTTGTAGTCCAGCTATTGCAAGCAAGCGCCTGACATTAAGGATTTCTTGGTTTTATTGAAAAATGGTGCAAAAGTATTGTGTTTAGTGACTGACTATTAGGTCAGTAGCCAGAATTCACTGATCTAGTTCAGAGATAGATCATCACAGAATATTTTAAAATGTTTACAGTAAAATACATGAGACTGACTTCTTTGTTGTGTGACATGGGGAAATTTAGGCAGTTTTGAAGTTAAAAGTATTCTGTCTTGAACTATTTGTTTTTCCCACAAAAGACATTGTCCAAAAAATAGAATATACCTTAAAGACAAATCACAAATAATGCTCTGTGAATAAGCCCTGTTTCCAGACATGATGAAAGCCTCTGGAAATTCTCCTCTAGACAAAATAACCCAAGAGGCCATTAGGAAATAGTAAAGACTGTCCTTTTATTTAAAATACCAATAAGTGATTGTACCTCTAGCGTATATTTTATTTCCAAGCCAAATCCTTTATCAAATCACTTCTGTTTTCTGTATCTTTAAGCTGAGTTTAAGATCCATAGATATTTACAAGTCATGTAAGTTGCTAGATGGTAGTTTTCAAATCAGATCCCAAAGACCTTTCTTGATTTAGATGTACTCATTTTGGAAAATATGTTGGCTTACAAATAGTGACTTAGCTTTATGCCTTTTGCTTCAAGTGGGAAAATGGACCTAGTTTTCTAAAATGTATTTTGCTTAGCAATGCAGTCTTCTTTGTTAGCATAAGGAAGCCTGCTTGATGCAAAAAAATCCATTTGTTGTATTTAAATAGCACGTGTGTATTTCAGCTGTTTGTGTTTTTAGCAAAAGATATGTGGAAATCCTAGAGAAAAAAACCCCAACATTTTAAAATCAAAACACTTTCTGATTGCAACGGATAAAAATGCATTAAATGTTGACACAGAAAATACCTGCTATAAGGTCCTTCCCTCAACCCCTCTTTTAGTACTGTAGACAGTGAGAAACAATGTTCTTGTGGACCTCTGGTATCAAATCTTCCACATCACTGATAAGTATATTCTGTAAAGTCTTTAATTAGAGATCTCTGAGAACATTTCCTGCAGAGCCCTCAGCCTCAGATGCATATCCTTCTCAAAAATGCATAGTTAACTTTGAGGTATGACTTAGAGAATAAAGGTCACAAACTTATTACTGCATGCAGATGGATTAAGCATTTTTGGTTGTTTCCACATCCTTAGGAAAGCAGAAGGAGCTCTGAAAGAGCCCCTAGGCATTGTGGTGATAAGTGTGCTTGTAATCACAGAGCCACAGAATGGTTGGGTTGGAAAGGACCTCTGAAGATCATCGAGCCCAAAACCCCTCCTCAAGCAGATTCACCCAGAGCAGGTTGCACAGGATCACATCCAGGCAGGTTTTGAGTATGTCCAGAAAAGACTTCGCAGTCCTCCTGAGCAACTTGTTCCAGTGCTCTATAACCCTCAAAGTTAAGATGTTTTTTCTCGTATTCAGACAGAACTTTTAAGTTTGTGCCTGTTGCCTTTGCCCTGCCACTGGGTGCCACTGAAAAGAGTCTGACCTCATCCTCTTGTCACCTGCCCTTAAAATATTTGTATGTATTGCTAAGATCTCCTCTCAGTTGTCTCTTTTCCAGGCTAAACAGGCCCAGCTCTCTCAGCCTTTCTGCGTAAAAGAGATGTTCTGGTCCTCTCATCATCTTCACAGTCCTCCACTGGACCTTTTCTCATTGTAGTGTGAGGTGAAAACTGCCGACTTAGGGTGCCTCTAACAGTTTAGGATAGGGAGGGAAATATACCATTGAAAGAACAACTGGTATCCCCAATATTTTAGCAACTGTAAATTAATAACTTCTAAACAATTCAATCACCTAATTACCATGGCACCTTGAATTTAAGTATGCTGCATGCACCATAATTAATCACATTTTCTGTAGACATTTAAGGCTTCATCACATTTCTTCTGTTTCAAATAGGTAATTTCCAGTTTTGACACATTTTCTTTTTTACCTTGTAGGGGTTGGGGTTTATTTGGTGGTGGTGGTGAGTATTGTTTGGTTTTGTTAATTTGTTGGTTTGGTTTGGGTTTTTAAGTTATGCTAGCAGCAACACTTTTTTTCATTGCTTCTTGATTTGCAGTTACAAGAACATGTGTAACACATTTTATATATTGAAGGAGCTCAGTTTCTTGAAAGTTGATGCGTCTTATAAGGAAAGATTTCAATGGATTAACATGTCCACTAAGCTATAGTGGGCAAGGTTTAAAGAAACATTATTCTTGAATAATGTAACCTATCTAAAAGATATCTCTGTTTCAGGACCATCACTTATATCCCTGCATAATCCGTCTTTGCTGCATGGTATGTTGAGTCAATTGATTTTACAATTTCTGGGCGTAGAGAAAAGTATAAAATTGAAGTAGCAAAGAAGATTCATTACCAGCTGAAATGGAGAGGTACAGGATTTTACTGAAAAGGGAAAGAGCTGTGAGAGAGTGGAGGTCACTGAGATTACTTCAATAAACAAGAGAATGGAGGATTATTGTTTTCAAAATACTTCTATTTAAGGTCTTCTGCAGATACTGAGAACAGAAATATGATAGTGTTCCATCTGTACTGATGGACTACTGGCTCTGAGTTGATCTGAGTACTTGTTTAGGGGTATTTGATAGCATGAACTGAATTGAAGA
Source organism: Chiroxiphia lanceolata (assembly GCF_009829145.1). Taxonomy (NCBI): domain Eukaryota; kingdom Metazoa; phylum Chordata; class Aves; order Passeriformes; family Pipridae; genus Chiroxiphia; species Chiroxiphia lanceolata. Next base: position 50,768,118 of record NC_045671.1, on the reverse strand, counting down.
TGGAAATTATTAGAAGAGGGCAGAGTAAGGATAACATTTTGAAAGCCATTTCAACTTTTGTTTTTGTTGACTGTTGGTGTCTCTTGTAGCATTTCTACAGGCAGAGCAGCATCTGTTAATATAACTCCTAAGAAATGATTCTGTAATTATTTTATTTATGTTTACAAAGTCATGTGCAAAGTAAACTCTAAAACAGGGAGCATGTACAAAAGCACAGGATTGTAAATAGGCTGAATGTTAGAAAAAATGTTTTCTTTTGACATAGAAGTAATGTTTTCTGTGTAGTTCTTTAGAAGAAGAAATAGGATCTATTGCTGGGCTTGTTCACAGGAAGGAATTTTTGCGGAGGCCAGGTCATGGAGACGCAGGGTTTTACACACAAAACACTGGTCTCTAGAAGCTCTATATTTATTCAGCCCTATCTTAGTGCGTCATCACTGGTCAGATGTGCCAAATTCTGGCACCTCTTGTGTTTTTATTGCAATGCCAGTTTCCATATTTTGTCTAATTTACAAGTCTCTTCTGCTAAACACGTCCAAAAAATTTAGTCTTATTTTGAATGAAACAAAGGAAAAATTACCCTTGTGCAAACTTACAACCTGATGAAAAAACCCATAGATTATAATTATCCTCATAAGTTTATGTTCACCTTCTTACTGATTCCTCAAGTTAGACAGGTCTCATGCTTCTGGCATTACTGTAAGGTTAATATCCCCTTTATACTTCCTGGTTTTACCTTCCATCCTCCTGTTTCTAGCAGGCATTTGCCATATCATCTCCATAAAGCAACTCTGTGTGTCCATCAGATTTTCTTCAGGCTTCACCCTGCATCTCTCAATATATGCAGTAGGCTCAATGAAAATATGGGTTGCTGGATATGTGAGCTAAAAATCTCACAAAAAGAACTTTCTGATCAGTCACAGCATTGCTGATTAAAGCAGAACAGAGAGTATCAGCAGAAGAATAAATTTATTTAGATGCCAGCCTGGCAACACCTTGAGGTTTCAATCGATTTAACAATCTACCTGTGAAGAGGATGCAACAAGGGAAATCAATTCAATTAAAGATTTATTTGACAAGCAAGGGAAATGTTTAGATTTTAAACAAGCAAAAAAAAAGAGTTAATTTCTAAATACTTGCTATTATCAGTGAATTCATGGCTTGATAAGGTACTTTTCATTAAAGATACCTCAAGTGACAGATGAAAAAATGCTGATCAATCATTCAAGCAATTCTTCTTCCCGGTAGACCCTAAAAAATGTTGTCATGAATCAATCAACTCTTTTCCATCTTACTTCTGAAGATGATGTCTGAAATGTAAGAAAATTGGGTTATAGACCTCAGGTTAGATTGGAATGATACTAATTGGAGCTCATTATGGTCTAATATAAATGCTAATCTTATAAATATTAAAGAGTCAAATCTATCTTAATGTATTACACAGTACCTACATTACCTTCAAAAAAGTCAGCTTCATATCAACAGAGTGGAAACTGCAGTTGTCAAAGTTGCAGAGGAACTTTTAGAAATGAGCCGTCAATGTCCATAATTAAAACCTCTGGTCAGGCACAAGGAGAACCATTGACAAAAGTGGTTTGGTTTTAACTTTAAGGCATATTTATTACTCTGTCTGCACCCTGTTCTTAAAAGATTTTTGTGGATCTATTTGCTAGATAGCAAAAATTGCCCTGTTTTTTTCACAGATTGCTGTTTGAGAAGCTGACCATGCCACAACCATGCTATGATCCAATAGGAAACAACATTTTTGGCACATCTTGGGAATGATTGATGACTTGTCATAAAATTATGTTATCTGTGGATGAACACAGACCTATATTTTTATCTCTTTTTTATCTATTCCTGTCCAGAGTTGTTAGGTGACTAGAAAGTTTGGTCAGACTGTTTTGTACTCCATAACGGTAAAAAGACCTAACTTTTTCTTTCCCACCCCTTAAAATACTCCTCTTCTTCCACTCAAAATGCAGAAATGTGTGCATTGGTGTGATCAATTCACTGTCATCAGAACTCAATTGCAAAAAAAAAACCCCAAACGACCAGATTATGTACTTCTCTCCTTTAAGCATGTTCTTTCTGTAAAATAAACAAAAAATATTTTCCTGGTAGAAGGAAAAGAGCATATGAGTGAGTTAGGGGATAGGAGGCTGATGAAGCTGAACATGTAGGATTTACTTATGGGAACAATGAGGGGGGAAATGGAGTGTCTGGAGGAGGTAGAAGAAAGCATTGTACTCTAATTGTAAAATTAATTAGTTGGAAGAACAGAGTCTTGGGCTCTCAGCCCCAAACCAGAATATCTAACATCTGTGCACCAGCATTTTACTAAACAAAGCACAGAAACTGTGTTGAAATGCATATGTAACCCGAAACATGCTGTCTTTTCTGAGTACTTCTCAAAATTGTGATGTCTCCAGTTCTCTTATTTTCCTTTTTCTTCCAGTGACAGAGTAGCCCACAAATACCTTTCACAGAAGACCCAAATTAATGTTTCACACTGAATTATATATGCAGAATTTTTAACCTGATCATAGGTTCTTCAAATTTGTTATTCAAATTTGGGTGGAAACGTCTTTCTCTCTATGCACAGTGAGTGAGCAGTTTAAATGTATTCAATATTGACCTGCTATTCAAGTATACTTATTAATATTGGCCAAGAGTTGGCTAAGTTAAAAAGAAAAAGAAGAAAAGACTAACAGAAACACCAAACATGTCTGCTTGCAGGAGGAATAAAGTGGTTAGTTTACTCCTCACTGTAACACTGGTTACAATAATTAACTCCAAGGATGATAAAAGAAAAGCTACTGTACACAGTTGAAAATTTTTTTTTACATTTTTTTCCTTCCTTATCAAAAACCTTTGTAAATTTTATGGGGGGCTGGGGGGTGGGGAGATGGGAAGGTGTTTCTCTTGTGTAGCTTTTAGCTCTCAATGTTTACAACAAAGAAACCAGATGTTAAGATGATAAACTCAAGCATTTGGAAGAATTGCCAATGTTATCTGTTCAGACTCCTTATAATCATGCTATACATAAAGCTTATTCACAGTGATATAATACTAATTCTTGGCTTCATTGATATAGTTTCTCCACTATTGGCAGCGTTGAAGTCCTTAGGCTATACCACTGAATTAGTGAAATAACAAATGAGTGAAATTTGTTGCTTTGTCTGTAAGAAATATGTTCTTTTGTGTTGCATTGGACTGGCATTTTTCAACTTGAGAAGTGGGGCTCAGGGCTGCTGGGTACTGAGGCACTTTGTGGTTTTCTCCTCTCATGGCCCTATGGTTCTCTCTGCTCTCATCTCTTTTCCTCTAACCCCCTGCAGTTTGCATCCTCTCACAGTGATGGGCACATTACCTCTGGCAAAACTTACCTTCCCTTTATTGAGGAGCTGCCTTATTCTCTTGTGGTCTGAAATCACTGCTCAGGGGTGTGGTCAGTGCTAGATGCAAGTCAGTGGAGTGTGTCAGTTCCAGAATCAGGAAATACTCTGTCTTCTCCCATACTACAAGATAGGGAACCACTTGTCACCACCACAACAGATTTTCTTGCTGTAGTTATAGGAGATTATATTTCCATCCTTCTGTATCCTTATTTTATTAAAAAGAGGAGAAGATGGGGAGAGGAGAGACTATTCAGATTTTATGTGGGAAAAAAAAAAGTGTTGAAAAACTTGATTAGAGAAAACACTATGTGCACAGAATAAATTTTTAAGACAAATATTAGAATAAACTATTATGTATTACAAGTTTGGGATTTTTTTTTAAATAAATTACATTATAGTTAAGACATATATGAAAATGCCTTCCTGTTCATCCCCTATCCTGCTGTTTATAGAGAACTTTTTCTTGCAGTGGGTGAAAAGTTGGGAGAGAAAGAAGTGAAAGCATTTATCTAGGGGAAAAAAAAATTGTCTTGTCAAAGCTTTTAGCAAAGTGAAGAAAATGGAGGGAAAAGAGCCTGAGAGATAGCTGTTTACTTTTTGCAAGAATATGAAGAAGAGAAGATGGCTCTAAGGCTGTATTTTTCCTTCTTTTATTTCTTTATTTTTTGCAAAATAAACTCTGAATGCATCAACTCCTACTTCAGCTATATTCATGACATACATTAATATTTTCATTTTTCATGGCTGGGCTTCGTGAACGAAGATTTGGGAAGGGCTCTACCCACATTTGACACAAGTACGCTGATGGCTAAAAAGGCCAATACGAGATAGACACGTCCGGTTGCAAAAGGCACAGCAGAAAGACTCCTTAGGTGGTATATTCTGCAAGGCACGATTCTTTCTGCGTTGCCTTTTCTCCTCAAGAGTGATCCTGTGTGCGTTCTCTAAGGAAGCAGCAGCGTTATAGATGATGTGTCTCCAGACCTCCAGGTTGGAGGCCAGAGTAGACCAGTTATGTTGATCAATATGGCCAAGGCTGAGATGTTTCAGGGAGTCCTTGTATCTTCTCTTCGGGGCTCCTCTCTTGCAGCAGCCAGTGGCAAGTTCACCATAAAGCAAGATCTTAGGGAGGCGGTGGTCCTTCATCCTTGAGATGTGCCCTGCCCAGCGCAGCTGTGTTCTCAGCAACATGGCCTCAATACTTGTGACTGCTGCTTGTTCTAGAACAGATGTATTGGTCACATAATCTGACCAGTGGATGTTTAGGATTGTACAAAGACAGCGTTGATGGAAACATTCTAGGAGTCACAGGTGGTGGCAGTAGATGCCCCATGATTCAGATCCGTATAAGAGAGTAGACAGCACAATGGCTCTGTAAACACTGATCTTTGTACTTTTCTTCAAGTGTTTATTTCACCAAACTCTTTTATGAAGCTTTCCGAAAGCACTGTATGCCTTTGCTAACCTGTTGTCTGTTGCTCCGTCAATCTTACCATCCAAGGAGATGAGGCTACCTAGGTAATTAAACTGCTGGACTGATTTCAGCTCTGATTGGCCAATGGTGATATGGGGATGATGGAAGACTTCCTGAGGTGCAGGTTGATAGAGAACTTCTGTCTTCTTTAAGCTGACTTCCAGCCCAAAGAGCTCAGCAGTGTCTTCAAAGCAGGATGTTAAACGCTGCAGAGCTGCTTCTGTGTGGGCGACAAGGGCGGTGTCATCAGCATAAAGCAGATCCCGGACAAGATGGTTTAAGGTCTTGGTGTGGGCCTTCAGTTGCCTTAGGTAGAATAGGCTTCCATCAGTACGATATCAAATGTAGATACTGTCCTGATCCTCGAGGTCTGCCGTGGCCCTTTGGAGCATTATGCTGAAAAACATTGTCAATAGGGTTGGTGCAAGAATGCAGCCTTGTTTCACACCATTAGTTATTAGAAAGGGCTCAGAAAGTGCATTGCCATATCTGACTTGGCCGTGCTGATCCTCATGGAGTGAGATGATCATTTTGAGGAACCTGGGGGGACAACCTAAAAGTTCCAAAATCTGCCATAGACCTTTCCTGCTCACAGTATCGAAAACCTTGGCGAGATCAACAAAGGTTACATAGAGACCTTTGTTCTGTTCCCTACACTTCTCTTGCAGTACAAAGGCATATACACCTGCCTCCAAAGGTGCAACCAAATTAACTCTAGCATGCTGGACCATCAGAACTATGCTCGATTCTGCAGATAGCGGACGTCCTGAGTGCCACTCTGCCCTGACTGCCCATGAACTGTCACATCTCAACATTGACATTGCTGCTCTCAGTGAAGTTCGCCTTCACGAGGAAGGCAGCCTCAGAGAACATGGTGCTGGTTACACACTCTTTTGGTCAGGTAAACCCAGAACTGAAAAACGTATCTCAGGAGTTGGCTTCATGATCAAAAACTCTATTGTTCCTAAACTCAAAAATCTACCATCAGGTCATTCTGACCACATTATCTCCCTACACCTTCCACTACACAACAAGCAACATGTTGTCTTCTTTAGTATTTATGCCCCAACTCTCCAAGCTGACCCTGCTGAAAAAGATAAATTTTACACCAACCTGTGCCACCTTACCCAAAAGGTTTCTGCAGATGATAAGATCATTATCCTTGGTAATTTCAACACCAGAGTAGGAAAGAACGTTGAAACCTGGAAAGGAGTATTAGGCAAACATGATGTTGGAAACTGCAACAATAATGGTCGTCTTCTGCTAGAATTCTATGTGGAGCAACAGTTCACCATTACTGACACAATCTTTCAACAGAAAAATAGTCTGAAGACAACATGGATGCATCCCAGATCCAAACATTGGCACCTCATCGATTATGTCTTGCTGCAACGGAGAGGTGTCCACAATGTCCACCACACACGTGTGATGCCCAGTGCAGAATGCCAAACAGTCCATCGACTGGTGTGCTGTAAACTTAACCTCATTCTTAAATTCAAACCTAAAAGGGGCAGTATCCCAAGGAGGAGACTCCAAGTTAACAATCTCCAATCAGCCACAGTAAGACACAAATTCCAGGCTAATCTTCAAACTAGGCTAGATAACCATTCCTCAGAGATCCCTCTCCTGAAACAATTTGGCACCATATTAAAAACAGCATCCAGCAGTCCTCTGAAGAATCCTTAGGGTTCTCCTTCAATAAGAACAAGGACTGGTTTGATGAAAACAATCAAGAGATCCAGGAATTGTTGAGGAAGAAGAGAACCGCTCACCAAGCACATCTTACACTGCCATCCTGTCACATAAGAAAAACAGCCTTTCACATTACATGCAGCAAACTCCAACAGAAACTCTGTGACATCCAGTCTAGCTGAAAAAACACAGTTGCGTGCTGACACATATATAGTTTATGAAATCTGAGCCCTCCATGAGTTTAACTAGTAGTGTATTTTTTTTTCTGAGTGCCTGATAGATTAGAGGCTATACACACAACTTCACTTATGAAATATAGGTATTTCAACAACCAAAAAATTCTTTATTAATTTCAATGTTCTTATATGCAGATATATAGTTTTCCTGATATTTGTACAAAGTAAAGGAAATTCTACAGAAGCCCTAAAGAAATCTATTTTTTAGATATCAACTAAATTAATATTTTAATTACTTAAAAACTCTTTAGGCTTGTATTTTCCCTCTTAGAATAAGACAGCTACAAGGGAAGATAACACTTGATGTATTATTATTTGTGAAGTGATTTAATAAATGTTTAAGTAACTCACTGCTGGTGTCAGTACATTTTCATAAGATGCGGTGCCCCAGAAGACTTTCATGTGTGTGGTCCTATACCTTAAAAACAAGAGTCCATGATAAAATCCGTTTTTCTGCATCAGCTATACAGTTGCGTGTGATTTTTTTTTTCCACTGCCTAGAATTTCCATTTTGATTTGACAGTTGCCAATAATTGCAGCAAGTTTAAAGTCACCTACCATGAAACCCATATGGTGCGTGCATCAGATCCTCAAAGCCACTGATTGTGCTGCAGACCTATTACCACTTTGCAGTATTGGCTTGACATAGCCTTGCACAATAAAACATCCTACTCTGAAGTAGGATGTCATTTTATGATTGAGTTCTAAAATGCCACAAAAGTTGTTGATACAGGTTTTAGCAGAAACAAGATTTCTTCCTTGAGGGTTTACCATTAAGCTGTACTTTGTAGTAGGTTTAGGAGTCTATATGTGTTGTTATTTTCACCTAAAACATCTATTCTGTTACTTTTTACCATAAAAACTTTTTTGACAGAGGACAAGTGCTTAAATTACTCCTTAAAACGAGAGAGAGACAACAGTTAATCTTTAACACATTTAAGTGAAGTTAACAAGTTTAGGCTTTGTACTATGGCTATTATAGAATACAATTAAGGCTGAGAAATATTAAAGAATATCTTAACTAGCTTTTAAAGGAACTGAGGGAGAGCAAAACAAGAGATGCTCATTGGTTTTTGGGGTCACTTAGGCTGAGATGCTTACAATCTGTTTTTCTGTGGTGTGTAACTATATTCTGAGCACAGCTCCTCTGCCCCCCAGCAGCAGATCCTACCCAGACACTCTGTCTTCTGCCTCAAAATTATTTTTGTTCCGATGAGAGATCTTAGCTGAGCTCACTCTTCTGGCATGGCCTTACTTAACTTCTCTTCCTCCGCATTTTTACTCTTTAAGCAGTCATGGCCACACATTGGGACCGATGGCACGGAGTATACCTGGCTGCCCTCTCTCCCAGTTTCCCACTGCTCCAAATCTCTTGTTTGTTCCCTCACCGCCCCTCTCTCTACCATAAGCTGGCCTGTTCGCAGCCCATGAACATGCTGATCAATCCCTTGTTTGAACAATATGATCTTCTCAGATTTGACCCCTCTGGGGTTGCAAACACTGAAAACGGAGTAGATGGTTTCGCTGTTATCTGTATTAGCCTGAATCTCTGCTTTCTGTTAGACCTCATCTCCTTCCCTCCCACTCTCCCTTCCTTCCTCCCTGTCTGACTCTGTCTCTGTCTCTTCATTTTTCTTATTTACCTCCTTCCACAACTGGGAGACAGATCATGACTCTTCTTTCCAACCACTCAGGCTGCCATGATGGGAAGAGAAATTCTCAGCTCTAACTTATGAGTCTGAGAACATGAAACACAAGGTTTGGGAAATATTGGTCTTAAGGGTCTTCCTTCCCCTGGTAGGAATCAGACAGTTGGAACCCTCTGCTTGGAAGTGCAATTTGAAATGACAGAGAGGGCTTCTTTTTGCATATCCACAGGCATAGGTTTAAGAATATTTGCAAAGTTGTAGGCTGTGCCTAGAGCGAGCGTATACCCAAGCCTAGGCTTCAGGTGGCCAGAAATTTGTACTTTAAAACATGATTCTGTCAGACAATTTAATAGCTGATACCTTTATGTTCCATTCCATTGTGTTAGGAACAACAGGGAGTGTGCAGGAGTAAATTTTAAGGAGTAATGATATCCACATCAAATTTTAACACGCACTACAGTGGGTTTATTTGTAAATGGGGCAAAATAAATCATCCTCCTCTTCTCTAAATCTTGGTCTATTATTTTCTTATCTCTTCTTTATATTTTATTATGAAGAATGAGTGGCTTCATTTGAGGTACTAAAAACTGGTATTGAATCATGAAAAGAAAAGAATTCATCAGTACTTTCCAGGATATATTGTTGCTGGGAAACGAGTCACATGCAAATATTTTATAGTCAGCACATATGAAATAGTTATTGAATTTTTTCAAACCATTTCAGGATTCTGTTTCTCCTGGTAGAGAACATGTATCTGTTCACTCGTTTCTTCTCTTGTGCTGGAGATGAGACTCGAAGTTTCCTACTTTTTCTCAGAGGAAATAACAATGGGGTGTAGGGAACAGCATTAGGTTAGAGCTGCAAGTAAAGCAAGCTGGGACAGACTGTGATGGAGTAAAACCAAACAAGACTGAGTGAAAACCAGAAAAGCAACAGAATGGGAGCAGAAGGAGAAATAGAAAAATATCCTCAGTAATCTGAAGACAGAGCTAGAAAACACAGATCCAAAAATTTCCAGACAGCAAATAGTCTTTTTATTTTTAAATTTCAAAACAGATGTTATGGTGATCAGCCACTTTATAATGGTGATAAATTTTGGGTTTTTGACCCCCACTCAAAGGCATTGTGATTGAAAGCATCACAGCTGAGTAATAACTGTAGTCTTCTTAATGTTGCCCTGAACTTGAGTAGGACCTGTGAAATTATCAGATCATTAGTGGGTTGCCATGTTCTTTTTTTGTGAATCTCAATATGTACTTGCACTTCTCAACTTTCCAATACTTGTTCTATTAGCACTTTTGCTCCAAGTACTTTACATATGGTTTCCTTTGAGTTCAAACACACACAAAAAAAATCCCCTTTTCTTGGTGTTTCTTTGCGTTTATGCACACACACAAAAAAGCTTTTCTTGAGAGTAATGTCTCCAGGTTTTTGTGATATATGTCCAAAAGAAAGCTAAAAAAGAAATCCAAAGAAACCATTTGGATAGAAAGATGATGAAATCAGTACAGACGGGTGGCTGTTATGTATACTTTTCTTTCTTTCTCATGATTTCTGCAGATTCATTCATGTCATTTGCTCATGTGTCAACAGGCACACATTTCTTAGTTACAAATAGGTCTAACAGGAAAATTTGATTTTGAATGCATATTGATAGAGAGTTTGAATCGCATTTTATTTAGGGACCAAGCAAAATGATTAAGAAAATAAGGACATTCCTAATCTGGGAGATTTTTCAAATTAAACTAAACCAGATTCGCAAATCATATGAACCTTGGTAAAGTGTTTATTCAAGCAGAAATACAGCACCAAAAATGCTCTTTGTTCTAAATATTAAAAAATGTATCCTGCTTTTCATAGGTCATGACTGTCAATCTCCATTTCCTGATGTAAGCACCCTTTTTTTTTTCCCCTTCATTAATAGTGAGATCAGTCAGCATGCTATGTTGGTAATTAAAACCTGAAATCACAGTACCACTCATTCTCAGTGATATATGAATGTTTATTTTGTCTCTTGACACTTCTAGTTTGATTATTTTCACAAATTTGGAAAACAAAATTCAAAGCAAAAAAATATAAGAAGTACACAACTCATTGAGAAGCACAAGGATCTCAGAAATCTTGGCCAATTCTTATAACATTTGCTACCGAGATGACACAGAGATGTCAGAGATCAGATATACTTTTTGCTTGACTCCATTGAAACTCTGCTGTCATTGTTTGTCATATATACCAACTGCCTTCAAAGTACAGAAATTGAAAGAGATTTCTTGAATAATAGCAGGAGTATTTTTCATTTTTTTCACTTTTAGGTCCCTGGGTAATCAAGACAGGTCAGAGAATTTTTTAAGAAGAGAGGCAGAGATGAGTATATTTTTGATTTGTATAACTTCAGACAGCTTATAAGTATCATAACAACAAAAAGGTTTTTATCATCTAAAATCTACTATGTGACAGCTGTGTTGGAATTAGTTGCATGAACAAAGAATGAAAAAAAGTGTTATCAATACTGACAGAGAAATTGCTGACCTACATGTGGCAGAGGGAAGACTTTATGGTAAAGCTTTATTTTTATGTTATTTTGCAGACCTTATGTACACTATCCAATAGCTTCAAAAGGCTTGCTTAAACAAGGGTTTTGGAAATATATCCCATGTTATATAGTCTTAGGAAACTGGAATATATTGTTTATTTGTGGTTTATCATGAAATCTTCATATGAGAAGTAGAATTGATTTGGATACAAAATTACTCCTTTGAAAATATAAAAGCACTAAAAAAGAATTTAGAGAGTGAAAAGTACTAAGGAACAGGACCAATGTTTTTCTTTATCTTTTATGTGATGAGATCTGTCTGTGTATTGAAAAGGAGAATATGAACTTGAAATGGATTATAAAATGATAGATCAATTTTAACATTTGGTATAATGTTGACAAGGCATGATATTATTCCAGAATTATCTTTTCATCATGGCTGGGCTTCGTGAACGAAGATTTGGGAAGGCTCTATCCACATTTGTTACAGGCACTCTGGCTTATGAGGCCAATACGTGACAGACATATCCGATTGCAAAAGGCACAGCAGAAAGACTCCTTAGATGGTATATTCTGCAAGACACGGTTCTTTCTGCGTTGCCTTTTCTCCTCGAGAGTGATCCTGCGTGAGTTCTCAAAGGAGACAGCTGCGTTATAGATGGGGTGTCTCCAGGCCTCCCGAGTGGAGGCCAGAGTAGACCAGTTATGGTGATCAAGAATTATCTGTGGTGATCTGGAATTTTCTACAAATGTCTCTAAAGCCTATAAGAAAGACGGGGGCAAACCTTTCAGCAGAGACTGTTGTCATAGGACAAGATGTAATGGTTTTAAACTGAAGGAGGGTCAATTTAGATTAGATATAAGGAAGAAGTATTTTAGAATGAGTGTGGTAAAACACTGGCACAGGTTACCCTTAGACCTGGTAGGTACCCCATCCCTGGAAATATTCAAAGTCAGGTTGGGTGGGGCTCTGAGGAACTTGTTCTAGTGGAAGACATTCCTGCTCATTGTAAGCAAGTTGGACTATATGCCTTTGAAAAGGTCCCTTTCAATTCAAACTATTCTATGATTCTGTAAAGATAATGTTACTGAGAACTCCCTCTGAAGAGCAAGCACCTTTCCTGGCTCCTGTTAGATCCAAAGATACTAGGGAGATCCAGAGTTCCATATACGGAACATGCCATCTATGAATTGTGGCATACATGGAAGATCATGCAACAATGTGGAATTCAAATCCATTCCCTCTTTTACCTGTCATTAGATTAGAACCCTGCAGTATGGCAAAATCAGCTTCTAGTCATGAGCTGTGTATTGTGTTCTTCACACTACTGATGCTATGGTGGTAAAGAAGAAAAAGCAGCAATCATCCCTTCTTTTTGGTGTTACCATCCCTTACTCTACTCAACTGGCAAATCCTGCTCTCCTGCACTCTTTTACTTTCCTCTGTGTGATATACATGGTAAAAACCTCTGTGTAGAGTAAAGGTTGCCTTTTCTCTTCTGAGGCCTTCCTCTGATCAAGTCCAGCTCTGTGTTTAAGAGTTTGACTTCATGTCTCTGTAGGGAATGCTAGACATGTAGGGTGAATGAATTAATGAAAGTATCAAGAGTCTGGCTCATACAAACTGTGTGAAAACAATCCAGGTAGAACAAGCCCAAAGAAGTCAGTAAGTGTGAATGTCTGTGCTCTTCAGTGCTGAGCTCTTATATTTCTCATATGTCTTTTGCTATTGATAACTAAACTATTTAATGTACTGTATGAGCATATGGGATGCTACAACTTTATTGTGGTGGTAGTAAAGGCATTTCTAGAGGAAGCTTGCAATAACAGCAAAAACTCTCCATGTTGTTTCAAAGTGAAGTTTTCCCATGTAATTTTAACCTTCAGATGTTAATATTTTATGGTTAAATTATGCTTTGTGAAAACAAAGACTCTTGTCCTTTCTTTTTATTGACTTGCCTTTACAGGTTCTTTGGAATTACACCTCTGCTTCAAAAAGAAACTATGCATAGAGGTAAACACTCAGACAACTTGTTCATTCAACAATTTTTGTTCTTCTTCAGTTTTATTATGTATATTTTGTTTTGTGTTTAATTATTTTTTTTTAAGTAAAATAAAAATGGATTATTTTGGTGTATCCTTAGAATTAAACTTGGTCAGAAAGTTATTAGTTCATTCAAAAATATTTTACTATTTCTAGACTGTCCTATACCTTGTCACATTAAATCTGAGACCCTTATCATCCTCCTAGGGAAAAAAAGAATCATCAGAGGGGCTACCAAAGACATTTCCAAAAATTTTGCCAGTGATATAATAGTAACCTAACTCGGTAATGGAAGTTTGCAAAGGTCTCAGGACTCCCACAAGTGAGGTCAGCTATGATGAAGTGTGGAGCTTAATAGAAGAAGTTTATAAAAGCCGTTTAGTCTTATTATATTATTCCTGCCACATTCTGCCCTGCCTCATGTCTTCTGGAATAGCCAGGTGATTAGGGCACTAACCCCTGGTGTTGAAACCCAAAATTCAATGAATACTTAATACAATTTATACAAAATAGAGCTGCTGTAACAGTTGAGATTGAAAATGTTCCATCAAGAGTAATGGATAGCCTTGAGGGCTTACTGGGGAAAGGCTAAAGCTGAAATCTGAGTTCTAACTCCAAGGGAACAGATCCTGAACATGGGTCTCCTCCCTGCAGGAAGATGCTCTTGTCTTCATTATGTGTAGTACAATCTTCCCAAACAAAATATCTGTGTTTACTGCAAGACCTTCTCTCCTGCATGTTTTGGTGTTAATGAATTGATATTTTTCCAATGAAATCTTATAAATGGAAAACTTAGACACATTAAACTGGAAGGTTACTCAGGATGAGAAAAACATCATCATAAGGCAACTGCATGATATTCTTCTATTGACTTCTCTACAGTTGAATAATGATGTTACTGACTACCTGCTAACAGCAAGGTAAATTGACATTGCCTGTCTCAAGACATATTTCTTCTAAGGTGTGCTCCTTTTTTAAGTAACCTTGTACGTTCTCCAAATTTCTTTTTCTCTGACGTTGGTAGTTTTATTTCCACTCTCTGAGTGATCCATTTTTACTTCTCATTTTCATTTCCTGCATTGCCTATGATGTTATGCCCCTCATTAGCTGAATGTCTGGCATTCCTTCTCCATCATGAATGTTCCTGCCTTCCAAGCACAAGTCCCTTCTCTTTTTTACAAGGAAACTCACTTTTTCTGTGTCGTCAGCGAGATTTTTGATGTTTGTCTTTACATCCCATATTATAAACGAACCCAGAAAGAGGGGAAAAGAAAAGGTGTACTGGCAAAGGCTGAGACATTCAAAACTTTGCTCAACACTGTTCTAGCATATAGGGAATATTTGTTCTGATTTCATTACATGAAATTCCTACCATCTTGAAGTCTGCAGTTTATTGGGCTCCTTGTTTTAAAAGCATACTGATAGCCTGAAAGTAATTATTTTCTGGGAGCACCAGTTCTTTTTAACCTATGTACTTTTGAAACTTCCCACTTGTTATTGGTGAAGGGCAGAAATAGATAATAGTTTTCACAGACATGCTAGAAAACATTCTGAGAGCATCTTTGTATATTTTAACAGCCCAAATTCCATTATTAATGCTGAGAATTGTCACTTTTGCCATGAAATATCATGTGGATAATGTTTTTACCGTGATTGACAGAGCATTCTTGCCTAGAGCCAGCTGTTTGCTTACTGTGTACTACAGAAAAAGCATTTGAAATGGGCCTTGGCTATCACATTTTCATGGGATGCACACACACGTATACATGTGCACATTACACAAAGAACAGAAGAGCACACAGCAGCCCCAAAACGGCATCTGTTCTTTATAGTGAGATAAAGAAGCTGCAGAAGGTTTGTTAAAACTTGCTGATGCTTGTTGTCACTTAGCAGGAAGTGTTTAGGAGTTTGTGAAGAACAAAATTGCAATTTGTCAAATGTTGCAAACCTCAGAGTGATTGCATACTATTTGATTACACTGTTGCTATAAATAGGATTTCACTTGGAGGACTACAAAATAACTAGCTTTTTGTTCAGTAAAATATTAGAATTTTAATTTTTTCTCTCCTTCATAATTTTCCATAATCTAAAGGGTGAAGTTACCATTGCTTTAGTAACCTATATTATACTTCTGTCAGCATACATTAACGTGTGAAATCCAGACATCATTTAGCCCTCTGTAGGATGACATGACAAACTCTAAGCTATGATGAGATGATTTTCACATATGGTGGTAGTGTCTTCTGTCATCGTTAGTAGTGCTTCACCTTCTAGTCCTCCCTGAAGTGCTGAAAATGAAAAATATCAAAATGTGAAACTTATGTCTAAGGACATTTTGTCCAATAGGAGTAATCTGATTTTTTAAAAATCTTTTTCCATTTGGGCCTAACATAATCATTCATGAGGACCTAAATGTGTCATCTTCACCTGTCGTTCTGTGGAATAAGACAAATATTTCTGTTATGACTACAGCTGCCAATGAGGCATGTCAAGTAAATACACTGTGAAAGCTGGCAGATCTTTTGACTTTGGGGAAAATATCACATCTTCAAATATATTTAACAATGAAGCACTGCAAATAAAGAATGAATGGGTCATTACGTATCTTTGGTAAAGATATTTTCTATATAAATGTAAGCTAAATTAATTTAGCGACAAGGACTAAGGAGGAAGAAAATTCCTTTAAGAGTAGGATATGGAGATAACAGTATTTTCTGGGACTAAATGCTTTGGTACAGGTTACAGACATAATTGAGCTAGGTTTACAAGCATGATGGAAAGACAACGTTCTACTGGGCACCTGAACAAGAGATTAGGTGACAGAGATACCCTCATCTACTCCCCTGCCATTATTGGAGCTGTCAGAAAGGTCAAGATATAGCAAAAGTTAGAGGTATGGGCACGAGGCACTACTTCTGCTTGATTGCAGAGATCTGCCAAGGAGTCCTCTCTTTCCTTGGATGTCATCGAATAATAGATGATCATGGTTGAATTTTCAAGTGCTGGCAATTAAGTTAGACCCCTTGAGGTGTGGATCGGATGAAGGCCACTGTTTTCCTAACTGTTGCCTCAGGTTCTACAAGTGGGAATAGACATCAGTGGGGCTTTTACGCCCAGGGCTGAGTGATAAGACTGGTAATGCATGTGACCTGCAGCATGCCTTTTGCCAGGCTGTGTGAATGGTGGGGCTGCAATCTTCTAAGTGCTTCTTCTAAGGCCACCCTTGGTTTCTCTGAGTCATTCATCATTGTTCATAACAGCCAGCTGTACTTGTTTTTCTTTGCTATTGGAATTAATGGGTTAGATGGAGGCAAAAACTATCACCGCTTTATTGACCAGCTGAGTTTTCCCTCAATTGAGCTTCCATCAGAAATGCAATAAAGGTAATAAAAAGTTTTTTCTCTTGGAGAATGGAAAATAGGCTTTTGGGACAAGATAAATGATTAGAAAACCTTCTTTTACTCCTTTGACTTCTCAGAGTGTTCAGATGATTCTGCATTGCAAAGTCACTTCATATCAAGCATGTAAATTAAGTCCATCAGCATCTCTTACTGCAGTTTGGAAGTGGAAAGTGAGCAAAAGTGACTCAATGCCATTTTTTTTCATACTGACTCTATAATTTTCTGAAATACCTCTTCATAGCAACTCCGAAAAAGTTGTGTAGAGCTCCTTTTGAAGAACTACCCTCTTTCCACAGAAAAATGAGCAATGACTGGAGATGTATGCAAGACTTTACTTTCTCTTTTCCTCTGTGTAATCTAGACAAGCTCAGGGAAGCACCAACAGAGACTGTAGGAAATAAGGGAGAAGTGGGATGACAAGGCATACATGAAGTAAAAGACACAAATAGAACTGTCAAAAGAAAAAGTACATGAGTTTTGTATTATTCTCTTAGATTTGTTAAAAATCTAAATATTTTCATTTTATCTTAATATCAGACAATTTCCAAAGAAACATTAAGTGACAACACTAAGTGATGGGAACAATGGGAACTACACATTTACCACGTCCAGACAAATAGGTATAGGGTCAGTTTGGGCTTTAGCACCTCACTGTTGTCAACAATGGCTGTCATACAGGAGTACATCTCTGCTGTGCTGAAAGATGTTCCTATCGCTGTCAAAGAACACCTTATATAAGCTGCTATTTCAAACTTGTTGATTGTATTCAAATTCTGGAACATTCTTTCCAAATACCAAAGTTTATTTCTTAAAATACCTATTTTACTTACTTTGCACTTGACCGTATGTTTGTACAGGGTATCTGTGAGGCATTAAGTTTTAAACTCATTCCGTAACATGCTTTTTGGTTTCAGCACCTACCCAAAAAGCTGTTGAAGTTCATAACCAAAGAAAAAGCTGAAGTATGGTTGAATATTTCAAGTGTCTATGGAAAAAAAGTCCTTTGCCTTCAGGCGAGGATATATGTCAGTGAGTTTCAAAGTGTGGTAAACTGAAAAGAAAATGAAGGCAACTGAGTGCCCAAATCTAAATTATGTCAACATAAACCATTTCTGACTAAACCCTGACTGGGCAAGACTCCCTCAAGCCAATATAAACCAATTTAAAGTTGCAGTAAACTTGTCCTTTGTCAGTGAGCTAAACCAAGATGAGACATATCATGAAACTAAAGCAATTGGAGCAAAAAAGTGAGCCAACTTGGTATGACAGTAGGGATATTTGCACTTTAGAATTCGTTTTCCTCTGAGTGTATAGTGCTTGAGCTTTTCCTGAAATTCAGATTGCCAAACTTTGCTTTACAGTTGAGACTGTGCCATGGGAGCTAGACCAATAGTTAAATGGAACTCCAGGAAATTCACAACTCTTAGTTATGTATTTACTTTTTTCTTCACAGCACTAGAAATTTACTTACTGCAAGAGAAGTAAGGTATTCCAATTGTAACAATAATATAAAGAATATGGCATAGAAAATGTACACAAATCACTACCCTTTTATTTCTTTCTGATCTGTCTGCTTAATGACTGAAGTACAATCAGTGGCTGCTAGTATCCTAATTAAAAATGATAGATGCAGCAACCAGTGCTTGCTTTTTTAGGTTGCTATCAGCTTATTAGTTTTCTTTAGCTTGCTATTCTTACTAAATGCATGTTTTTACATGCACTGCATATTAAGTTAATGTGAGTTTTACATCTCTACTGGGATATGTTTGCAAAAATTTAATGCACTTAAATATGTTGTGTAAACTGTACACGGAGGTATCTAGAATCAATTACATAAACAGAGAATATACTGAATTAGAAGGGACCCTCAAGGATCATGGAGTCCAAACCTTAGTCCTGCACAGGACTATCCCCAACAGTCACAGTATGTGCCTGAGAGTATTGTCCAAATGCTTCTTGAACTCTGTCAGGTTTGGTGCTGTGACCACTTCCCTGGGGAGCCTCTTCCAGCATCCAACCACCCTCTGGGTGAAGAACCTCTTTCTAATATCCAACCTAAACCTACCCTGACACAACTTCAGACCATTCCCTTAGATCCTGTCACTAGTCACCACAGAGATCAGTGCCTGTCCCTCTTCTTCCTCTCATGAGGAAGTTGTAACTGCAATGAGGTCTCCCCTTAGTCTCCTCTTCTTCAGGTTAAACAGACCAAGTGACCTCAGCCACTCCTCATATGGCTTCCTCTCAAGGCCCTTCACTGTATTTCTTGCCCTCCTTTGGACACTCTCTGATAGCTTAATATATTTCTTATATTGTGGTGCCCAAATATTCAAGTGAGGCCCCACCAGTGCAGAGCAGAGTGGGACAATCACCTCCCTCAACCGGCTGTCGATGCTTTGCCTGATGCTCCCATGGACATGGTTGGCTCTCCTGGCTACCAGGGCACTGCTGACTCATATTCAACTGGCCATCAACCAAGACCCCCAGGATCCTTTCCACAGCACTGCTTTCCCGCATCTCATTCTCAAGCCTGTATGTACGTCCAGGGTTGCCCCACCCCAGGTGCAGAATCTGGCACTTTCCCTTGTTGAACTTCATGTGGTTGGTGATTATCCGGCCCTCTAATTTGTCGAGGTCTCTCTGCAGGGCCTCCCTGCCTGCAAGGGAGTCAACAGCTACTCCCAGTTTTATGTTGTCTGCAAACTTGCTTAATATCCCTTCCAGTTCTGTGTCCAAATCATTTCTCAAGATGCTAAAGAGCACAGGGCCCAAGATAGAGCCCTATGGAACCTCACTAGTGACAGATCACCAGTCTGATATTACCCCATTCACTATGACCCTCTGTGCTTCACCCACAAGCCAATAGCTCACCCACCCATGATGGATTTACCCAGTTGTATGCTGGACATTTTGTCCAGGTTTCTATAAGAAACAGTAATGAAAGCTTTACTGAAATTCCAAAAGATTACATCAACTGGCTTCCCTTGGTCAACTAGGTGGGTTACCTTATCATAGAAGCAAGTCAGGTTTCATAAGCAGGACTTTCACGAAGCCCTGCTGGTTGTGCACAATGACAGTGTTGTCTTTCTGGTGTTTTTCAATACTTTCCAGAATAATCTTCTCCAATAACTTTATCAGGCACTGAAGTGAGACTGGTAGGCCTGTAGTTTCCAGAATTGTCCTTCTTGTCATTCTTGAAAATTGGGACAACATTTGCCAGCTTCCAGTCAGTTTGAGACCTCTTTGGATTCCCATGACTGCTCCAAAATCATCAAGAGAGGCTTTGTGAAGATATCAGCCAGCTCTTTGAGGATTCTGGGATGAATCCCATCAGGCCGCATAGATTTGTAGGGATCCAGCTGGAGCAGCATATTCTGCTCAATTTCAGGGTTGAATGGGAGTTGATCATTCTCACAGTCATCGTCCTCAAGCTCAGGGCACCGAGATCTCTTTGGTCCATCATCCATGTTGAAGACAGAGGAAAAGAAAGTATTAAACACCTCTGCCTTGTCTCTGTCCCTGTTTGTGAAGTAATCATCCTCTTCCTGTAATGGGCTGATAGCATTTCTCTACTCCCTATACCCATTAATATATTTGGAAAAAACTCTTTTTATTGTCCCCTACATTTCTGGCCAGCTTCAACTCCAGTTGAGCTTTGGCCAGGTAAATTTTCTCCCTACAGTGGCGAGCAGCATCTCTGAATTCTTCCCCTGGCCTTGCTTCCATTAGTCATACACCTTCCTTTTTTGCCTTATTTCCAAGAGAAGATTCCTGCAGCCAAGCAGGAAGACATTCGGGAATTGTATGCTCCTGTGCCCTTAGGAGGTGGTGTTTAAAAATGACCATCACTGATGGACCCCTGCACATGCAAAAGCATTTTCTGAGGGGACCTTACTTACTAATTCCCTGAGCAGCCTGAAGTCTGCTCTCCTCATGTCCAGAGCTGAGGTTTGCTGGCACTTTTCCAAGATGGCCACCAGTCTCCACTTCGCTCACGAGATCCATTCTGTTGACAAGTGGCAGATCAAGGGGGGTATCTTTCTGTTTTGGCTCCCTTAGAGCCTGTTCCATGAAGTTGTCATCCAGGTTTTTAGGAATTTTCTGGCCCAGGTTGAACCAGCTCTGTGATGCTCCCAGTTAATTTCTGACAGGGTGAAGTCCCCCATAAGGACAAGGGTAGTTGACTTAGAATTGTCCCTTAGTTTCTCAAAGAATAATTAGTTGGTATCATCATCCTGGCCAGGAAGTCTATAGTAGACTCCCATGATGACATCCATGTTATTTGTTTGTGTCTTGATTCTTGTCTAGAGGCTCCAAACTGTGCCATTGGCAACCATGAGCTCCACACACTCTAGCCCTTCCATTACATAAAATACCACTCCCGTACCTCTTCTTCCCTGCCTATCCCTCCCAAAGAACTTATAACCATCCAACAGGGCACTCAAGTCACAGATCTCATCCCACCAGGTTTTACATATACCAGTGATGTCAAGTCTCTGGGACTGGACCAAAACATCAAGCTTCTCTTTGTTTCTCATGCTGCATGCGTTGGTTGCCACACTTTTCAGGTGTGGTACTTTGTAGCCAACACCTTCTGAAGCAGACTGAGGAATCCCATTAGTGCTTATTTCTTCAAGTTTTGGAACACCATACTAATCCCTGGAACAACAAAAATAAAGTGTTCAAGTTGTTCAGCCCAGTCAAATATTACTGAAGTACTTTTATTAGAAAAAACAGGCATTAGTTCTCATTGCTGTCATCAAGAATTGCTGTAGAGGTTTGGAAGTCTCTCCAGGAAGTAAACTAACTCTATTCTAAAAAATAAATTCTTAAAGTTATAAGTAACTGAAATGGGAAGACTTGCACAGAAATACAGAAGTCTCAGACTGGGAGTAATTTTTGTTCTTACTGTGTTCTGTGTTGTTTATAAAATTCAAGTTTTGTCAGTTAATAATTGTTGCTTTAAAAAATCTTCTAATTAAAAAACTGTGAAGATTATATTACAATGTATTATCTGTTTATTTGTCACAAATGGTTCTATTTTGTCTTGAAGATTCAGTTAAAAAGTTCAATTAATAAATATTGGAAAAATATATCTGGATGACTCAGAAAGTTATTACATGCCAATATGATCAATATTAAACTCTTATTTAAGAAAAAGAAATTCATCATCATCATCATGGCTGGGCTTCACGAATGAAGATTTGGGAAAGGCACTATCCACATTTGTTACAAGCATGCTGGTGGCTAATAAGACCAATACGAGGTAGACATGTCCAATTGCAAAAGGCACAGCAGAAAGGCTCCTTAGGTGGTATATTCTGCAAGGCACGATTCTTTCTGCATTGTCTTTTCTCCTCAAGAGTGATCCTGCGTGCGTTCTCAAAAGCATCAGCGACGTTATAGATGGTGTGTCTCCAGACCTCCCAACTGGAGGCCAGAGTAGACCAGTGATGAACATCAATTGTGGCCAAGGCTGAGATGTTGTTTCAGGGAGTCCTTGTATCTTCTCCTTGGGGCTCCTCTCTTGCGGCAGCCGGTGGCAAGTTCACCATAGAGCAAGATCTTAGGGAGGCAGTGGTCCTTCATCCTTGAGATGTGCCCTGCCCAGCGCAGCTGTGTTCTCATCAGCATGACCTCAATACTTGTGACTGCTACTTGTTCTAGAACAGATGTATTGGTCACATAATCTGACCAGTGGATGTTTAGGATTGTACAAAGGCAGCGTTGATGGAAACGTTCTAGGAGTCACAGGTGGTGGTGGTAGATGCCCCATGATTCAGATCCGTATAAGAGAGTAGACAGCACAATGGCTCTGTAAACACTGATCTTCGTACTTTTCTTCAAGTGTTTATTTCACCAGACCCTTTTATGAAGCTTTCTGAAGGCACTGTATGCCTTTGCTAACCTGTTGTCTGTCTCTCCATCAATCTTACCATCCAAGGAGATGAGGCTACCTAGGTAATTAAACTGCTGGACTGATTTCAGCTCTGATTGGCCAATGGTGATATGAAGATGATGGAAGACTTCCTGAGGTGCAGGTTGATAGAGAACTTCTGTCTTCTTTAAGCTGACTTCCAGCCCAAAGAGCTCAGCAGTGTCTTCAAAGCAAGATGTTAAACGCTGCAGAGCTGCTTCTGTGTGGGCGACAAGGGCGGTGTCATCAGCATAAAGCAGATCCCGGACAAGATGGTTTAAGGTCTTAGTGTGGGCCTTCAGTCGCCTTAGGTAGAATAGGCTTCCATCAGTATGATATCGAATGTAGATACTGTCCTGATCCTCGAGGTCTGCTGTGACCCTTTGGAGCATCATGCTGAAAAACATTGTGAATACAGTTGATGCGAGAATGCAGCCTTGTTTCACACCATTAGTTATTAGAAAGGGCTCAGAAAGTGCATTGCCATATCTGACTTGGCCGTGCTGATCCTCATGAAGTGAGATGATCATTTTGAGGAACCTGGGGGGACAACCTAAAAGTTCCAAAATCTGCCATAGACCTTTCCTGCTCACAGTATTGAAAGCCTTGGTGAGGTCAACAAAGGTTACATAGAGACCTTTGTTCTATTCTCTACACTTCTCTTGCAGTTGTCTGAGAACAAATACCATCTGTGGTACTCCTGTTGGCTCTGAAACCACATTGGCTTTCAGGTAGAATTCCTTCTGCTATAGCGAGTATTAATCTGTTCAAAAGTATTCTTACCAGGAGTTTGCCAGCAATGGAGAGCAGAGTAATACCACGGTAATTTGAACAATTTGATTTAATACCTTTCTTCTTATACAAAGTGATGATGACTGCATCACGAAGGTCTCATGGTAGTTCACCTAGTTCCCAACAGCGCACCACAAACTTGTGAAATTTAGCATGGAGTGCAAGGCCCCCATGTTTCCAGATTTCAGGTGGAATTCCATCAACCCCAGCTACCTTGCCGATTTTCACCTGCTGTATGGCCTTAAGAGTTTCTCCCAAAGTGAGGGCAATATCCAATTCATTCTTCACCAGTTGTTGTGAGATGGACTGAATTGCTGAGTCTTGGACTGCATGGCTAGTACTGAAAAGAGTCTGAAAGTGTTCAGACCAACGATTCAGAATGGAGGTTTTATCTGTCAGAAGCGTTTGACCATCTGCGTTGAGTAGAGGGCTTTGGACCTGGTATGTAGGCCTGTATGCTGTTTTCAAGGCCTCATAGAATCCTCTGTGATCACCCGTATCTGCACGTAACTGTGTTTTTTCAGCTAGACTGATCACCACTTGTTCTGGATGTCACGGAGTTTCTGTTGGAGCTTGCTGCATGTAATGTGAAAGGCTGCTTTTCTTACGTGACAGGAAGGTAGTGCAAGGTGTGCTTGATGAGCAGTTCTCTTCTTCCTCAACAATTCCTGGATCTCTTGATTGTTTTCATCAAACCAGTCCTTGTTCTTATTGAAGGAGAACCCTAAGGATTCTTCAGAGGACTGCTGGATGCTGTTTTTAATATGGAGAGGAGAGGGATCTATAGACTCTGAGGAATGGTTATCTAGCCTAGTTTGAAGATTAGCCTGGAATTTGTGTCTTACTGTGGCTGATTGGAGATTGTTAACTTGGAGTCTCCTCCTTGGGATACTACCCCTTTTAGGTTTGAATTTGAGATTGAAGTTTGCAGCGCACAAGTCGATGGTCTGTTTGGCATTCTGCACTGGGCATCACACGTGTGTGATGGACATTGCGAACATCTCTCCGCTGCACCAAGGCATAATCAATGAGATGCCAATGCTTAGATCTAGGATCCATCCATGTTGTCTTCAGGCTATTTTTCTGTTGAAAGATTGTATTAGTGATGGTGAGCTGTTGCTCCACATAGAATTCTAGCAGAAGGTGTCCATTATTGTTGCAGTTTCCAACACCATGCTTGCCTAATACTCCTTTCCAGGCTTCAACATTCTTTCCTACTCTGGCATTGAAATCACCAAGGATAATGATCTTATCATCTGCAGAAACCTTTTGGGTAAGGTGACACAGGTTGGTGTAAAATTTATCTTTTTCAGCAGGGTCAGCTTGGAGAGTTGGGGCATATATAAGAAAGAGGACAACATGTTGCTTGTTGGGTAGTGGAAGGCGTAGGGAGATAATGTGGTCAGAATGACCTGATGGTAGATCTTTGAGTTTAGGAACAATAGAGTTTTTGATCATGAAACCAACTCCTGAGAGATGCCTTTTGGTTCTGGGTTTACCAGACCAAAAGAGTGTGTAACTGGCACCGGCTGCCTTCCTCGTGGAGATGGACTTCACTGAGAGCAGCAATGTCGACATTGAGATGTGGTAGTTTGTGAGCAATTAGGGCAGAGTGACGCTCTAAGTATCCACTATTCACAGAATCAAGCATGGTTCTGATATCCCAACATGCTAGAGTTAATTTAGGTACACCTTTGGAGGCAGGTGTATGCCTTTGTCTCTTGATCTTTGTGTGACCACATTAGAAGAAGATGCCCATTGGCCACGATTAACCAACTGGGTGAAATGTGGAGATGAGCTTTGTTTAGGCCACCTTTTCTAGGCCCCTCTCCAAGTGGAGGAAGCAGTGTTGTCCTTGAAAAGGCCGCTTGGTCGTTCAGGGTGCTGCCCCAAGAGACTGTCATCTCCGGTCAGTCTCAAATAACCAATATCCTGAACCGCCTGCATGCAGGGCTGGGTCTGCGGTTTCCAGTGCACCTTTCACCTGCCATTTTGACCCTCGCCCATTGCTACAGGGCTTTGTGAATGTGGGTAAAACCTTTGAGCCTGCGCAGTGGATTTTTTCGGTGAGACGCAGCATGTGCAGAACTGGGCCCACCCTTTAATCCTAAGGTTCATCTGCCAGGGCCGAGCGAACTTGGACGGTGGCAGCGAGGTCCTCAGGACGTAGGTTTGATTAGAGTGTCCTTCTCTTAGATGGATGGCCTTACAGGGCTAAGTGAGCTCCATCTACCCCTGTTTGGAATTAGAGTTATCCTTCTCCTAGGATGACTGCCAGAAGGCTAATGAGCTCATCCTGCCCGTGGGTATATTGTATCTGACCCTATGGTTTTGACCTGTCTGGCATGGGCAACCCTACCAAAGGCATGTACCATCGCCAGCATAGCTCACAACCACATAGGGGTGCACAGGCTACATTCCTATGAAAACAATTAGGGCAAGTCTTTCACTTCCTACTTTTCTGCCACCTATCTATATTCAATCCCAAGGAAATACCCAGGAACAACCATTTTCCTGACCACCCTTTCAGGATGTAACAAATATATCCAGAACATACTGAGCCTGGGCAGTAGCTGGAGGTGAGCCAAAAACAAACAAACAAACAAACAAAACCGTTCCGGTCCCCGTACCCACCCAGGGCTCGAGTACCTCTCAAGGCCCTAGCCCAGCCGATACCCCCAGTCCCCCAGAAGAAACCATTATCCACCCTGACCTTGCCATGTTACCTCATATCTTCCCACGCACCACTTACCTGTGACACTTCATGCAGGGCTGCCCCACCCGCCCTCCCACCAAGCTGCCAGCCCGAAGGACCCCCACGGTCCGCCCACAGCCCACCCAGCACCCTTCCCCTCCCCCAAACCAGGCCGGCAAACCTCTGTGTGCTCGGAGGCTTCCCCTCTCCTCTCCCACGAGGGCGCAAAGCCACACTGGCGAGGCTCCCCCTTTCCTTTCCTGCGCTGGGGGTGGCCCCAGGCCACGCAGTTCCAGCGGGGCGGGGGGGGAGAACTTTCTCCAAGAAAAAGAAATTAAGTACACTATAAAAACCTGACTAATGCCTCTTTACCTATAATAGTTTAGAATTATACAGAAATTTTTTAGTGTTGTCTGGTACATCTGAAATATTTTTCTGTAGCACTTGAGGACGTGGTTTAGTAGTGGGCTTGGTAGTGCTGGGTTAACAATTGGACTTGATGATATTAGAGGTCTTTTTCAACCTAAATGATTTTGTGATACTACCCCATGGTTAATTACTTATTTTGATCCTTTTCTTCAGTCATTAATAATGCATAAAATGCTGTTTTCTTCGCAAAATTTGACTTGTTTATATTCACACTGGTCATGCTATATCAAACCTCTACACCTTGGGATCATGGTTTCAAGGAGTAGACTGTGTGGGTGGTGGCTGGGTTTTGAGGTATCAGAAAGGACATGCATAATTATTGACAGCAGAACACAGGATGAATATTCTTTAATGAAGTGATCCAATGCTGGAATAATTTTAGAGGTGATAATTGTGATTAATAATAATATGAGATGGAATGTTCTCAAATAAAGTATCCTGTGGATGAACAACTTTTTTTTTTTTTGTGAGGTGGTAAGATGTTAAGTTAGGAAGATCAGGGATAGAAAGTACAAAGCAGTATGCGTTGTCAAAGGTGGAAACAGATTAATCAGGATTAATTTCAGAAAATTCTGGCAGTTCAATCTTTCTCACAAATAAACACATTATTGGAATTATATGAAAGCAATAAGCTTGAGAGTTAAAAAAAATTAAAACAGTCTTTTTTAAAATAAACTTTCAGACTGAGACTGTACTACTTCTAAGTGTGCAACTCCCACTAATTTCAGTTCTGCTGTGGACTGGAGGCAGGGCAATACCTAATCTCTTACTGTCACTGCAGGATGGTGGAGCTGTTAGATACTGGTTGAGTCAAAGTCCTTCCAAAATTTCTTATGGAATTTATACCTGGTCTCTAAAACACACTCTGCTGCAGGCTGATATATAGTCTAACTCCTGAGGAGTCATTACTATCTATCACTTCAATGATCTGCTGATAATGGGGATGTATCACTTATGTGTTTAATGGATCTGAAAGAAATGGGTCTATGAAAATTGCACCACATCTGCAGAAAGCGGCAGGGACTCAGTGGGAGTACCTGTAGACTCCCTGAGATCCTTGGAGGCTGTTATTATGTGTGAAGAATATTAAAAGTCTTCAAATGAGAAAGTCTGTTATAATATCCTTCATTAATCAAAGAAAAATCAAACATGCCAAATCTGAACACCACATCGTCTAGACAATGGTAGGCATAATTTAAGCTTTTTTCTAACATTTGCTAGAGTTTGGTTTATTTCAGCATGACATTACAGTCAACTCAACTGGTGTTTTTCCATTTGGATTTGATTCTTGGTCTTTACCTTTTATCAGCTCCATTATCTGCTTCTATGTATATATGAGAGCTGTGCATAGCAGGGGTGAACTAAGGACAGAGCAACAAACCTTAACTCTGAGTTTCCTGGCTGCTCTTAAAGCACTAGTGGTGTTGTAACATCCTTTCCTACTGTATGAGCGTGCAGCTGTAGACAGAAATATAAATATGTCTGTCTTTGATAAATTAAAATCCTAACAGGTGTGTGAAGCCTTGCCAAGATAGTTGCAAGCTGGTCAGCATATATTGCTTGCACTTGGAAGTGGTACATTAGAGAACACTTGACTGTTTCACTGCTTTATAAATAGATGGATTTGGCATTTCTGCAATCATCTGCAGAGAGTAAGAAAGTAATAAATGAATAAAAGTAAGTATAGATCATGTTTCAGAGTCCTGTAGATGAAATTACTTGATCCCAGAACATGTTCATTCCTGTCATTAGCTTTTCTGATCTTTTGTGTCATTTTTGGTTTGATAGGAGCAGCAGAGAGATGAAAGCTGTCCTAGTGCCGTGGGTGCTAGTCCTAGACCTCAGAGACCCCAGATCAGTTTTCTTTTCTGACATAGACTTCCTAAGTGACCTTGTACAAGTTTCTTAGTCTGGTTGACATCCAAAAAAGCACTTAGGAACCTAAAAAGTAACTCAAGCTTAATTTAGGCATCTTTGTTCAAGGAAGTGCTCTACAAAAACTCAGCCAGCTTAGGTGCCTGAGAGGATGCGGATGCCAACTTTGTCTAGGAAAGAAAAAATAGAAAAAGATCATTTAAATGTATTCAAAGACACCAATGTCCTCAGATGGACTGAAAATAGAAGTAGGCTCATTTGGAGTCTATTTAGAAATGACATTATCGGTTATGTCCCTAAAGTTCCTGGTCTGCTAGATGTCTTTTGATTGCTTGGCATGTGTGAAGAGTCTTGAGTTCAGCACAAAGTGTGGTAGTTTTGGTAACATGTATGTATATAGTTTACAAGCTTGAAAGAAAAATGGCCAGTCATCCAACTCTTACATAATTCCAGTGGATATAATGCTTGGAGAAGTTGGAGGAAATGGTCCATGCATCATTTTGGTTACTAAAAAATGAAACATTGTGCCTTGCAATTTTACTTTCTTCTGCTCTTCCCTTTGTTCTCCAACAGGACTACTTTGAATGTCCTCGGCTCATGAATAGCCAAGTATCTTAGGATCACACTAATGAGAATAGAGGTTTTCCTTCCTTGATTATGTCACGGAATCATTTGCTTTCCTCCTTTGTAGGTTCAGTGGTGTTTAAAAATTTACTAACTCTTACTGTGGACCTGGAATTAGGGTAGGCAGATTGTAGAAGCTGTGTTATGCAGAAAGGGCAGTCAAGGTTCACAAAAGGAGAAATTGCACATATGTGTGGATAAGACACATGACAGCAAAGCCTGTGGTTAGAAGGCAGAGCCCTTGGTTCTACTTTCTGCTTCCACAAGAAAATATTTATCCATTTTACCCAACAACTGTACTACAGTGTGCAGAAACTGTTTCTTGGTAGAGACTATATAGTCACAACTCTTGCTGGGTTATAGGTTAGACCTACTTCTGGTTGTACTTCTCTGCTCCTCCCTGAGGTGAAATTTAGAAACAGAGTTCATATTTAGGCTATGTCTATTGCTCATTTATGTACAAAAACCCTCAACTCTTTCCTCCAAACTTTGTTTTACCTGCACCCTGCTCTGGCGGGTCATCTTCCACTATGCCCTTTCCCCCTTTACCTTCATTGTTAGTTTGGCAATTAAGAAATTTTAAAAAATATGAGACATGAGTTTATATGCTTTAGATTTAGAAGGGCTTAAAGTCTAGATCTCCCTCTTTCCAGGCATCTTTCCAGATGTGTGCTACCATCTTTCTGTGTCCTCTTCTACCTTTATAAAAATTCCTTGTTCTGTATCTGACTTTTTGCTTTAGATGTCTTAGTCTAGTCACAGACATGAAGTTCTGAACCTGTAAAGATACCAGACTCGCAGGTGTCTTTAAGTAGAGCAGGCAGGATTTGAGGAAACATTCAAATTTAGTGCTTTGTATTGACATCTGTGAATCCTCTTCTGAAAGTTGGATCTGATTTTCATTATATCAAAAACTTGATTCCGGGAACTATATGTTGGGGCTGGGTATTGAGTTATGATTATGTTCCTCTGTCTCAGAGGTTTGGGTTTGTAAAATGAGGATGGGATAACTTGCAGTAACAATAACTGTGTAACTATATTTTGCAATAGGACGGTGCAATTTAAGCATTATATACTACTTGGATATCAAAGTAACAGGGACCATGTAAGAGGGAAGGACTGTCCACTGAAATTAAGATCACTGAAATCATAAAATAAAAGCCCTTTCTTTTTCTTTACAAGCATTTTCTGGTCTAATATGGGATCAATAGGAATCAATCCAGGTTCTGGAGACAGCAAAGTGTGTTTACTGCATGAGCCGTTTAAGTCATCTCAAAAGAATGAAGTGGTCTGAACAGATATTTTAAAAGCTCTTCATTTTGGCCCCCCAAAATTTTTTATTGCCCTTGTCTCCCTTATAATACCATTTTTTTATCATGTGGTGTATTCCTTTAGATATATTTATGTTGGAGTCATTGTCATCTGTATTCAGAAACTTGCATGAAGGCTTAACTGATGGTCAGGTACCTGCAGCAGTATGGGACTGAGGGTGAGTTTTGCCATTTGGGTGCTTATAAAGTTTTCTGACTGCAGTTTGCAGGACTACTTGAACTCCAGTTTGCTGCAGATGCATTTATAATAAGCTTATGAGGCATATTTGTCTATGTCTGCTTAGCCACTGTGGTTGCTTCAGACTATTACATACCATTTGATGTGGTCCATGTGGGCTTTTGGATGGTGCCTCTCAGAGTTAGAGTAAACAAAGAAGTAATCTTTCTTCTTTTCCCCACACTGAGTAATAAACAGATCTTTTTGGCTTAAAATAATAGATCCAAAGCACATCACATATTTTAATAACAAGCTTGCTCATAATAACATAACATACACAGAGATAGACTTTGAAATTAGACTGGACAAAAGACCAGGAAGCATTCTTTGGGGAACTAGGCTGTGCTGGCAGGAATGGCTCATCTAATAGACATTTTAGACTTGTAATGTCCATGAATCACAGTTCCAACCCACACATCTTAAACACCAGTGTTTCCGAACCCTTGGCAAATATGTGACCAAACTGAAATGCATTTCATTATGAATATCAGCAGATTAAGGTGATTTCAAGATTAAATCACATGAAAAAAACAGAAAACAATTTCCTTACCTCTTGTGTTCTAACCAAAACACTGTGGTCTTGCATCAAGATAATAGAAGTTATTAATCTTGTGGGAATTTTAGAATGAAGGTTAGTAAATGTGGAACATTCTTTCTAATCCCTTTTATTTTCTGAGATTTTTTTAATATTTTAATCTATTCTTGGTGGATCATTTATTTTGATTTGGAGATCAAATAGGCTGAAATCATTGAATAAATTTTGGAAACCATATTTCTTGTAATTTTAGATCCGTAATTTATCTACAATATTACAGAAAGCATGAGAATTGTGATTTAGCAAAATTGAGATCGGATTGTTCTATCCATTAATTTTCACTGTTACAGCTAAAAAGGGATTGGACACAACTGCAGAATAGATATCAGACTCAGAGCAAATTTTTTGTGTGCCTTTATATTCAATGGAGGGAGAAGTGTATTTGCAGGGCACTTGGGTTATCTGACTGATTTTCAGCAATACCCTTACAGCTAATGAGTTGCTGTCTAAAAATTCCTATTTCTTTCAGAGGAGGCTGTAAAAGCCATTCAGGCAACTGGTCAGATGCAATATGCAAAATCAGGTAAGGCGAGACACCTCTTCTTCCCAGAACTTGATGATTTTACAGGATACTTGCAGCTCATGAATTTATGACGTGAAGAGGCTTTACATGCTAAGTGTCCTCTGAAGCAAGTGGAAAGACTGACTGACAAGGTTACATGTCATAATGACACCACAAACAAAGGATATATCTTAAAGAAATAGTTTCTTCTGTAGCTTTCTCTGTGGTGATCTCAGCTTATATTACAGATAAGATTAACCCTTGCCTTTGAATAGAGATCTGGAACAGATCTTCAACTGGTGCAACCATGGTGAGGCTCCATTTGAAAGTGCTGGAGGGATGCTACTTACCTTGGCTGAGTATCTGTTCCATCTGTTGTTGTTTAACTGTAGACAGAATGACATCTCTTTGTTTGACAGCTACCAGAGAGATAATCATAGCAGGCATATCTCTCTCTGGAAATGGAACTGTGCCCAGGTTATCAGTATTCAGATATATCATTAGATTAACTTTGAGCTTGGAAACTTGGAGTTGTATTCTATAGCTTTTCTTTTTCCCAGTACTGTACAAGTTGGGATTTTTTTCTTCCAAAACTTTTAAAATAGATTAATTTGTTTTGAGGCTAATTTCATCCTTGAACTTTCTGATTCCTGCTTTCAATAAAGCACATTTAAAACAAAGTGAATCATTAGCCTGATCTCAGCTGTGTTGAGATATGTTACTTTTTTTAGCACTTATTGCAATTATTTCTGTTGTGTGGTCACAATGGTTCTGTCCTGTGCTCCAAATTATTGATCCAATTAGACCACAATTCCTCTCTGAGTTTTCAAAGTAGTTTTTCAGTTTCATATGCAGATATTCTACTGCCAGAAAAGCTTTTCAAGACTCCTGGGATTTATTTTAGGCAATTTCAGAGCGGGGCAGAAGTGCAAACTATTTCTCTCTATGTGTGCCTGCAACACTAAAGGCTGTTACCTATTAAAGTAACCCCCTTGCATAGGCAGTAATTTACTAACTATAGCCAGAAAACATTTTTGATTTTGCTTCTTGAGAGGCAGAATTTTGAGTACTTAAACAGAAGATGTGGTACTGGTACGTTCAAGTCTCTCTAATATGTGTACACATACAAAACACCCCTAAAAGTTGTTTCAAGGGTCTTACCTTCCTCATCCCTTGGGCAAAGCTTGGTAGTCTTTCTCCTCCTTTGTCCTTTATCCTTGGAAAACTGGCCTGAACAGTCAAAGGGTGTCTAAGTTGAATAAGCTCATATGTTTTAGTAGACCTCATTTTCACAACACTGATGTGCCTCCCTTCAGCCTGAATCCATCACAATCAAACAGTGTAGTTCTGATGACAAGAACTATCATCTGGTAAAGTAAAGAAATGAGATTTTATCCTTTTCATACAGCACATATGTGTTTTCAGTTGGCATGACACTTTAAAGTCAACTTAAAAAAATTCTCTTGTGATAAAATATTAAGATACAATATTGTGAAGGTAGGAATAACACACATGTAATTATTTTTTTTCTCTATGTTAGTATTTAATCTAGTTTCCTTTTTATGGAGAATTGCAATTAAAAAAAAGGGCCTAGAAAAGAAACATTAAAGATGTTAAAAATGTTGTGTATTCACAATTTTATTCATAAAAATAAAGATACTTTTGCTTGATTTCTAAACTGGAATTCTTGAAAGGAATGATTTCAAACACTGAAATCTGACCCTTTCTATGTCCGTGGTTCAGCTGGTGCAGGAGCTGTTTGATGATGTATCCCACAGATGCAGCTCCTGGATTTCTGTTTGGAACCTTCCTGTTTGGAAGCAGATCTGTCTCAGCATCAGGGTAGATCCACGGTTTGAATCTGGAATATTGATTAGAAATGAGGTTTTTCAGCTCCTGTGGGTTCCAAAGAAACTTCATGGAGAAGGTATGAAATGACTTTTTATCTTTTGAGAATACATGGAGATTTGAGGTCCTGAGGATATAAATCTACTTCATCTGAGAATGTTTGAAAATGCAATTTTTTTTCTTCTTTGTGTTATCATTTTGGTACAATTGCTGGCAGCTAAAGTAACCATATTTCTTCTTATTTTAGATCGTCAATGCTTGGGGTTTTTTTCATGGATTGCAAAAACTGTGGAAATTTTAGTGGAATGGATCTAATCACTGCCTGAAACTTACTTTTCAACTTCAGAGAAAAATATTCTTGATGAATTTCTAATTAGAATGTAAACAATCAATTTTCAAAGAACCTTGAAAAAATGGAAGACACAAACAGTTTGCCTGTGAAAGCAAAAACATAAAGTAGGAAAGTAATGTAAGGCCTAAAAACCAAAGGAGAGGATAGTATTCTTGTGGAAAATAAGCAACTATTCCAATTTCTTTCATTCTCTGTTCTTGACAGATGTAGAGATGAAACACTGTCAGGGGAAAGAAATAAACACATTGGAGTCTGAAGATACAGAATAATTCTGCAAGGCCATGCAGAGGTAACAAAACTTAGATAAGCTCATTTTCTCCTTTTTCTGGTAATGTACTGCTGATGTTAGGTCTCTCTGGTTATGCCTACGCTGCAGAACAAGTGTCACTTGAAAAGTGGCATCATAATAGACAATGGAGCCTAGTTAAAAAACCCTGAAATTCAATTCCATTACTGTTCTTCAGCCTCTGTCCCCATGTTTCCAGAACAACTGGGAGGATAATGGGAAGGTTTTTGAGTTTAGATTGTTCTGGTCATGGAGCTGGGCTTTAACCAGGGCTCATTAAAGATGATCTTAGCACCAACTCCCCACCCACAAAACAGAGGTGATTGTGCTTCCTTGTCTCATGGAGCCTCCAATCACGATCTAAATAGTGTCATCACTGGTGATAATCAGTTAAAATCTCAACCCCAGCGTTCATTAATTGATTCTCATGGTCAAATAGATAATCAAGGGGGTTTTAGGACTTTTTGTCTGCTTCTATTTTGAATTTACTCTTTCTCTTTAGTGACCAAAATAAGTATTGAACTTTCTTTAACCTGATGAAAAAATCATGTCCTTTTTCTAAGCCAGAAGTAAATCAACCAAAAGGCTTATCTATTTATTTATAACTTTTCCATTTACAGGACTCTTTTTGGCAATATGGCCAATCGCTATCCTGATGTGATTGTAGGAAATATTTATAATTCTGTTAAATGAGACTGATTAATCTTGACTTGCTTTTCACCAAATTTTCTATAGTTAGATGATGGACTTTGGAAGCTAAGCATCTCAGAGAAGAGTTGCTACAGGTTAATTCATAATACAGTTTGTATCCTCTGCCTGTTGATCTAAATATAAAGATTGAGTTTTCTCTGTTTTTTCATGTCTTGCATCAAACTTTAGAATTCATGTGGCACATTGGAAGAAGATTCAAGAGGATCAGTGAGAAGAGGTAATTGTTCTTACTTATTTGCTTCCACTTGTTTTGATGGAGGGAAAATGTGACCTGTAACTATACCACCACCTTTCTTCACACTCTAGGGATGATGGGAAGCCTCCAAGACTGTGTTTGAATCGTGAGTTGAAGATGGCTGCAAGATTGCCTACAAATCTCCCCTTCCCTTCCCTGCACATGCAGAGTTTGAGCTTGCAAATGAAATGTCCTGTTGCTGAAGAACACTCTTCCAAGCCTTGGTTGGCACCTGGGCAGGATGGGGAGCTGCACACCACTAGATGTTTGTCCAGTTGTTCATGCCCTATTCATAACTCATATGTCTATTTTGATGGGGTCAAGATGTTTTTATATTCACTCTAGGGACTGCTCTGTTTGTCATCTTGATGGATTCTCTCTCTGTGAAGTTGCTTTTGCAAATATGATATTTTGATATAGATATTTTATCGTCAATGGTCAATTGAGTTGATTTGGTAGATTTTTTAAAAAGTTCTCTGTAGGAAGCAGAAGGAATGCTGTGTGATCTTTTTTTGTCATTCAGTAAAGAAAAAAATGCAGTAATTTCCTGGCAATGTGTAATAAATGATTAAAATGGAGTAGTTAAATGTCCCTTGCAGTCTTTTGATGTACCACGTAGATATTTGTCTAACAGTGTTATACTTTTATCTTGCTGGCAAAAGCTAAGATTTCTTTCTCTCAGACTCTGTCCTAAATAGAGGTAGAAGGTTTTGCTTGTACAGCACCTGAATCAGCTTAGTTTTTTGTTTGATTTGGATCAAGGATACTAATCATAGAATCATAGAATCATAGAATCATAGAATCATAGAATCATAGAATCATAGAATCAGCTGGGTTGGAAGGGACCTCCGAGATCATCAAGTCCAACCCTTGATGCACTAATGCCACGATTCATGTCTGACATTCTCAGGCTTCAAGGGTCCTTTTTTTTTTTATTCCCCAGTTAATTTTTTTTCTGTTTTCCCATAAGAAAGTTACACAGTGTAGTTTTGTTAGTGATGTAGAGCTCTCAAATCTAGTTATGGTTGTAGCAGTCATATTTTCTTATTAAAAGTATAATACATGGAAGAACATTTTTTCAAATAGTCACAATTAATTTTGTTGAGAAATTTTAATTTTTCTGTTGACACTATCATCAACATCAGAGTTATTGGGAAAAGAGGTAAAAACCATCTTATAATCAGTATAATTCATTTTATCTGGGTTTTCAGTACACCCTGGGCTCCCCCAAAACTAGTTCTACTCCCTAACTGCATCAAAAAAACTAGCAGCATTTCATAATTTTCTGTGCAGGTCTAAATCTGGCTTATGTTTTTGATACCCCTCTGCAATGGAAAAGTAATTATTATTTGTCACCATCCATGATGATTCTGTACCATAAGTAATCATAGAGTCATAGAATCAACTGGGTTGGAAAAGACCTCCAAGATCATCAAGTCCAACCCTTCATCCAACACTGCCCTGATTACTAGACCATGTCACTAAGTGCCACATCCAGTCTTGTCTTAAAAACCTCCAGGGATGGAGAATCCACCACCTCCCTGGGCAGTCCATTCCAATGCCTGATTACCCTCTCTGTAAAAAATTTTTTCCTTATGTCCAACCTAAACCTTCCTGGGCAGAACTTAAGACCATGCCCTCTTGTCTTACTGATAGTTGTGTGGGAGAAGAGACCAACCCCCACCTGGCTACAACCTCCTGTCAGGGAGTTGTAGAGAGTGATGAGGTCTTCCTGAACCTCCTCTTCTCCAGGCTAAACAACCCCAGCTCCCTCAGCCTCTCCTCACAGGACTTGTGCTTGAGTCCCTTCACCAGCCTTGCTACTCTTCTCTGGACCTGCTCCAGCACCTCAACATCCTTCCTGAACTGGGGGGCCCAGAGCTGGACACAGCACTCCAGGTGTGGCCTCACCAGCGTTGAGTACAGGGGAAGAATCGCTTCCCATCACTTCCCTGGTCCCACTGCCACACTGTTCCTGATACAGGCCAAGATGCCCTTGGTCTTCTTGGCCACCTAGGCACACTGCTGGCTCATGTTCAGCTTCCTGTCAATCCAAACTCCCAGCTCCCTTTCTGCCTGGTTGCTTTGATTTAAATTTGGTAGATAATGCTGATACATCTGGCTCAGGGCATCACATAATTGCCAGGTGACAGTTATTGCTGGCGAAGCAAACTAAGAATAACATACCCCACTCTTTTGCAAATCTTGTAGTGCTGTTGAATCCGAAAAGTCGGTCCCAGAAACTGCTCATAGACTTTTTTTATCTTTAAGCAGTAAGGTATTTGTTTATTCAACGTTGGGAGCAAGCCAGCTCGCGCTGGACAAACTTGCTCGAAGGCTTCACACAAAATCAGCATTTTTATACAATCTTCAGATGCGATTAAATGCACATTCAAGTGATTACAACGTCTATCTATGCATATTAATAATAGGCGGAGTATAGGTGGAGCTCAGGCGGAGCTTGGGGCGGTGCTTCTCTTGGTCCTCAATTTTGGTGGGTCTGGGGGCTTAAACTCATCTTCCTCAGTTTGACCTTTCTTCCTTTCCATTGTTCTTGACCCGCTCACTGAAGCTCGGAAAAGGCCCTGGCTCCAGGCCTATTTCTCCTATTCAAATGTCTACCTGATCCTGCTGTATTTCTAATTTATTGCCTCTAGGCCTATTACATGTTCTTATACTATTCTCTTAAGCTTTTGGTCCAGTAAGTAGAACAGAATGGGTACAGATCGTTTTAGATGTTGGTAACTTGTTTGCAGGCCCAAATTTCTTAGTTAACTCTTCTGGGCCTAACCCCCTGTATCACTGTGTTCTTATAGTAAGTCATAACATCATACTAATTTTTCACACCTGTCCTTCCCACCTTACTTAATATAAGTGATTAGAGGATTCATTGCCACAGATTCTTTTTTCGTAGGTTCTTAATCTAGTTAATTCTACCTGTTACATCATCAGCAATATCTAGAAACTATGTCTTGCTGTTCTCGACAGATGAAAGTTTAAGTCTGAGGAAAACATTGACTATTAATCAAATAGACAAAATTTTTCCTTTTTTCTGTAATTTTTAAAAAGGGAATGAAAGATTTGGAAGAATAAACATCCATACTAATTATGGTTGAGACAAGGGTTGCTGAAAAGACAAATATAAAAGCTCATCACTCTTACTTATGCATTTGTTAAAACTGGTTTTGCAGTAGTCTCTGTCTTTTTAAGAGGTGAAATCATAGTAGATATGGAATTTTTACTCTTTGCATAATTCATAGCACTCATGATCGGTCAGTCTTGCAAATTTATACCAGAAAAACTGAGGCTGTGCAAACCACGAGAGACAACAGCAGCCTTTGGGAGAGAATTGCTGCATGTGTCTGAAGCCAGAGTGTAAATTCTCCCCATAACATTTTTGCCACTTTGTGTTAGAGAAGCAGGAAGGTATTTTCCAATCACCGTCCCTACCTCTCTTCAGTCCTCTGCTAATTGCTTCTTCACTAATCAGACCTGAGTTACTTTCTAGTTTATTGCTTTGTTGTTTAATATGAAAATCACTGAAGTTTCATTTTTGGCTGCACAATACCATGAGTAGGATATGGGAATTAATGTAGTAGTCAGCTATCTATTAGGTGTAAACCAGGAATGGAAGAAACTGTTATCCTCAGGACAGGTTGTATGAGACCATCTCCTTTTCCAAAACAAAAAAACCCAAAAAAACTCCCAGTAAACAATCTGTGTATCTGCTGAGGTGTACTCCCAGTAGTGCAGTGGTGCTGGAGACTTTAAATATACTCACACTTCTCCACATTAATCCCTGCTAAATGACTCGGGAAGTTCCAGAGGATGAAGCAACCGCTTCAAAGGAGTTCCTATCTTTACCATTAATAAAGCTGTTACGGTGTTTTTAGAAATCATTTTGAATATCACCAGGAGCTGATTTTAGTGACAAAAATTCATTTTACATTGTATTTTTATCATAGAAGAGATAATGGTATGTTCAGAAAGTGGGAAGATATCTTTCATGATTTAATGTTTTTAAATTTATTAAATAAGAATGGTGATTTTTTGGTACAGTTGTTCTTTCATCCTCTTTAATGTGCCGGCAGCAAAAATATAGATGCATGCACGTGTTCTGTGTCTTTCTTGTTCAGGTCTAGTGCATCTATTTTGCCCTGATACACCCAGGGCCAAGGACTTTATCCTTAAAATTTGCCTTTATAAGTTGTGGATATCATTGTCCCACTTTAAATTCTTGAAGTTTTTTTTGTTTGTGTTGTTGTGGCTGCTGGTTTTTTAGCTATTTCTTTCAGACTCAGCTCTGACTTAGTGCGTTACTGGGTGCACAAAGATGTGGAGGAGGTATGATATGCATTACAGGAAGTAAAAGATATCAGTGGCTTGGGCAGATTAACCTTCTCTGAAAATATATAGAGTTCTGTAGCGGATTTGAGACTTGGTCATGAACATGTGTAATTTTACCTTTTTGCTCTAGTGGTTGTCTGGTTCAGTTGATAGCAGACACCTTACTACCTGGGCTGTGAATTTTAAACAATGTTCATTGCATAAACTAAGATTTCAGAGGAACTTCCCCTGCATTGATCTTTCATTTGTGAAGCTCTGCTGTTAAATTAACTGCTGACAATGTCACATAGAATTGGGGTGAAGATTAATATATTTTACAAGGATTAAGTTTCCTCATTTTTCAGTCTGGAATACTCATGCAGTACTAAGCACCCCCTTGGCCGAGCCACCCCTGAGTTAATGGTGCAGCATAGGATAACAGCTTAGTTCTAAAATCCTTTCTATTGCCTTTTTTTTTTTTTTTTTGGTTGGAGCTTTATATAGTAGTTGGCTTTTTGGTCCCAAGCTTGGGACCAAAAAGCTTCTTTCTTATTCGGGGAACTCTAAAACTTTTTAACGATTTCTGCTTGAAATGTTGATATCTGCACAAGTTTTCTTTCATGTTTCTACCTTACTGCTTCTTGTAACTTCCCCTTTTGTCACACCCTGTCAGTGTGATGACAGGTCTCTGTGCTCAAAGTGTCAACCAACACCTGATACACCAAGATCTGGGAAAATCCCTCAAACAGCAGCTGCAAGCCTTGACCTAAACCAAGACTCAGAATCAAACTGCAGGGAACCCCACACTGGAGGCACTTTTTCTTCAAGTCATTCACACATCAAACCATTCTTTACAGGAGGAGGGAGAAAGGAATTTCTTGACTATATTTTTTGCCTCATGATGATCTGTTCTCAAAGCATTTCTTATTGGTATAATATCAGCTTTCATAATTCACTGGCGTTTACATTTGTCAAAATTAATGTTGTAACAATGATACAGGGCACAGATATTTGTGGTAGAATAGCAGCCAGGACGATACAGAATCCAGTGAAATAATATTTAGAACTGTGCACTGGCTTGTGCATATAAATATGTAGAAATATGTCTCTGAAATTGCAACATTTGGTAATTGCTCCTATAATTATTTATATATGGATTTTTATATTATAGCAAACAGGGATAACATTTTTTAGAAGTAAACAAGTGAACAAAACAGACAGCCCTTTACTGAAACTGGTCCAAAATGTGACAATTATTGCTATACAGTTTTTTAATTTTTTTTCCTAATCATGTAATTTTCAGCTTCTCTTTCCACAGAATCTGACTTTTTAGAATAGGAGTGAAAAAAAGCCAACTTATTTGAAAAATGAGTCCCTGTAGGATAGATGAATATATGGGACAGACCTTTTTTTTTTTTTTTCATCTTTTAGTATGGCTCACAACTGGTCATTTATCTGACATGTATGGAGTAACACACAGAGATTGCTTATAATGGCTTTAAGTGTCTAGT
This sequence comes from Chiroxiphia lanceolata, assembly GCF_009829145.1. Lineage (NCBI taxonomy): Eukaryota > Metazoa > Chordata > Aves > Passeriformes > Pipridae > Chiroxiphia > Chiroxiphia lanceolata. Next base: position 50,727,442 of record NC_045671.1, on the reverse strand, counting down.
TAAAGACATTGACTTGATCATATTTTAGGAGAAAGGAGGGGAGAGAAACAAAAATATAGGATCATGGGCAAAGTAGCAGTGCAATTGTTTATCATCTTTACTGAACATCGTTCTTCCTGTACAGATCCTTATCACTTCCTGTTCCACTTCCAGTAATTCCACAATCCCTTACCTTCATTTTCCCTACCCTTTTAAAATTACCACCTTTCCTTTAAGAACTGAAGTGTTTGCTGAATGCAGATGCTTCTTCCTGCCTTGGGGAAAAAAGAACTGTAATTTACTAAGCACTATATTTATATTATGGTTTATATTCAAGGGGAAGGACTTTAAAAAAAATATTGCTGCATGCTACTTGAAAATACTTGAAATTTAATGTGTTTGAAAGAATGTCAAAGTTTTGATGTCAAGCACGTAAAAGGCAAGAAAATGCCTAGAACCTCTTGTCTCATTGTAGCATTAACATTATGGTACAAGCTTTAGTTATTCAGTTGCCTACCATCACTTTACTGTGAAATAGTATGTCATCATCTCCCATGGGACAAGGACATTGGGAAGATCTAGATGTAGCTGGTGGGCTTTAAAAGTGTCTTCCAGATCTCAGAAGGCACTGTTCAGTCCTCCTTACGGACCTTCGTTTCCTTTCTTCATAAACCTCTCCAGTTTTACTGCCAAATTGTGACTGAGCTAAAATCTTTACTTGTTTATGTATAAATGGAAGCTGCTTTACTGAAGGCAGATTCTGGGATGTGCGGATAAAGGGTTCATGCACAGGGCATACTATTTTTTGCCAAATTTCACATTGTTACTCTAAAGTATGAGGCACAGGAGTTTCAGTAAATCATTATACTGTCTCCTTTGCTATTCCATATTGTACATTTTCTGTTGTAATTTCTTTCATTTATGTGCTGGAATTTGTTTCTGTTGTTATTTCAACTTAATGGCTGTCATTCCCTTACCTACCTTCTAGTAGTCTTTGGTTTCTTTCCTATGTGACCCCACAGACTCCCTATTTTTATAGATGTTATGCTAACCTATGAGTTCAAATGAATGGTGCATGAAGAGTGGAGTTCCCTTGCAAAACCACCATGCTGTTGTGATTTTTCATGTAAGGCATAAGTGCCTCTTCCTTTCATCTCCGCCCCTCTCCTCCTTATGTAAAGGATGCAGAAATAAAATTAAAACTCTCTCAATAAAATCTTTACCTGTCAAATTGCAGTTTTAAGCCAGTGCAGCCTGCCAATGCTCTTGATTCCACTCCAGGAACTGCAAATAAGAGAGGATATCTTTGGTAATGATCTCTTATTATGATGCTCCTGTCACTCTTCAGAATATATTTTGCAAAAGAGAAGCAAAGAAAGAGCTAACAACAAAACAGGTTCCTATCATGCTTCTTCATTCCTTTCTTGCTACTTATGCAAGCCAGGATGTCACTGTAATGGAAAAGCTCCAGAAGGTCTCAGAAAACCATTATTCCTACAATGTTTACAAGCCCCCCTTGAGTATAAAATTCAGACCATTGCACAGGTGGGAGCAAAGGTCTGAGGGCTACTGAAACTTTACCTTTCAGCAATGTATCACATTGAAAAAAAGCACCTGTGCTTCATCATATTGTGCTGATGTGCTCATTTCATGGCTCCAGGGTCAGGTACCTTTTTGCACACTACTTTGGTTTGGTTTTGAGTAGCAAGAATCCTGACCTTCACAGCATATTTGCATCATCACTGGTAGAGAGGCAGATCGTTCTCATAAACGTCTAAATTCTGGAAAGGAGTACCTGCTGGTTTTCAGTGCAACATGCTTTCTTGCTGATAATTAGTTGATTTGCTCCTGAACCTGAATAGCCTCAATGAAATACAAGGCTAAAATTAAACATCAAATAGCCTAAAAACTAGACTCCAGCAAGACAATGACAAGGGAAGACTGGAGAGAATGTGAATTAGTCAAAAAGAACAGGACGTCAAATCCCACAAATGCAAATTGCTGATTTTTTTTAATGTTTGGAGAGACCTAATTTTGTGAATCCCTTTACTGGCCATAAATTTAGTTCTGCTTTACATTTTTATCAATGATCTGGATGAGGGGATCAAGTGCATCCGCAGTCAACTTGCAGACTACATTAAGTTGGGTGAGAGTGTTGGTCTGCTGGAGGGTAAGAAACTTCTGCAGTGGTATCTAGACAGGGTGGATCAATGGGCCAAGGCAATGGTATGGGATTCCACAGGGCTCTGTGCTTGATCCTGTACTTGGGTCACAATAACTCCAGGACAACTGCAGGCTGGGACAAGAGTGGCTGGAAAGCTGCCCAGCAGAGAAGAACCTGGGTACACTGGTTAGCTGCAACTGAACATGAACCGACATGCGTCCGGGTGACCAAGACACCCAAGGGCATCCTGGCTTGGATCAGCAATATAGTGGCCAGCAGGACCAGACCAGTTATCATCTCCCTGTAATCAGCCCTGGTGAGGTCACAGCTCAAATCCTGGGTTCAGTTTTGGGCCTCTCATGACAAGAAAGACATTGAGATACTGAAGACTGTCCAGAGAAGAACAAAAAAGCTGGTAAAAGAACTACAGAACTGTGACCTCACTGTTCTCTACAACTATCTAACAGAAGGTTGAAGCCAGATGGGGGTTGATCTGTTCTCCCAAGTAACAAGCAATAGAGCAACCCATTACCCCCTCTCTGGGTTTTTCAAGGCCAGGTTACATGGGCCTTTGAGCAACTTTTTCTAGTGGAAGGTGTCCCTGCCCACAGAAGGGGATTTGGAAGTAAATGGTCTTTAAGATCCCTTCTAACCCAAGACATTCTATGTTTATGTAGTTCTATGGCAAGAGGAAATGGCCTCAAGTTGTGCCAGGGGTGGTTTAGATGGGATATTATGAAAAATGTCTTCACCGAGAAGGTTGTCAAGCCCTAAAACAGGCTGACCAGGGCAGTGATTCAGTCACCATCCCTGGAGGTATCTGAAAGACATGCGAATGTGGCACTTTCAGACATGGTTTAATGGTGAGCTTGGTAGAGCTGATATTGATCTTAGAGGGCTTTTCCAAACTAAATTATTCTGTGATTCTCTGATATTATAAAGTGGATAATAAGAAGCACAAGACTTCAAGCTCTTGTCAGATGGTTGCATATTTGTGTCCTTCCTAGTCTTTTGAGACCCAGATGCATGATTCAGAGCCTTGCATCCTCCTGCAACATTAATTAATTGTAAATATAAGCCCTAATTTTCTGCTGCTTAGTCATGGTTTGGCTGTATGTTACAGCTGGCAGCTGATTAACATCATAGGCACTTACTGCAGGGCAGCAGTTCAGAAAAACAAACTGTATTCCAGTTCAGAATGAGACACCTTAAGAATCTAGGTTTCAAGCAAAAACTCCATGGGTGCCTGCAGCCATGTTTTCTGAGCTTACTTAGTGGTTTCCTTCCCCGTCTGGAAGTCAGCTCTCCAAAAGTGTATCTCCTTCTTTTGGGACTAGGACACCAACCATGCAAATATTAGACCCTTTTTTGAGCTCTGTTGTCTGGTCCTATTTAATTTAATGTCTTCATCAAGGACATGGACAAAGGAATTGAGTGTACTCACAAGCACATTTACAGAAGACACCAAGCTGAGTGGTGCAGCTGACATGTCTCAAAGGATGATGCCATTCAGAGGGACTTGGATGAGCTCAAGGAGTGGGTCCATAGGGCCTAATGGGGTCCTACACAAAGGATGGGGACAACATTTTTAGCAGTGCCTGTTGCAAAAGTACAAGGTGTAATGGTTTGGAGGAGTGCTGATTTAAATTAGATGTAAGGAGGAAGTCTTTTACAATGAGGGTGGTGATATACTGACTCCCTTTCTAAGCCTCCTAATTCTTCACGCTATACAAGCAGAATTGGGCTGTTCATTCATGGAGCCGTCTGACAGATTTTAAGTGTGAGAGATTAAAGGCTCACAAAGCACAGAAACAAAGCACATCACTTGTCCCAAACATCCTTGTTGAGTACATGAATGTTTTGTATTAGCAGTGTTAAACAGTTTGTTTTCCAAATGAGTATTGAAGTTCTCTTGAGTGATTAGATGCCTAAACATTACAATAAAGATCTGTATTTCAGAGGTCCTAGTACTCCCACTGAATCTAAGGAATGTAATGCTCATCAGTTTTATAAAGACCAGAGCACTGGGGCTAAATAGGATCCCCACTGTGAAAATCAGTTGCAGAAATAGGAGGGTAGTTTGATATCAAGTATATTAAAAAACCCCCAAACAACAATACAACAACAACAACAACAAACCCAACAAAAACACAAACAAAGCCCCCACAAAACAAACAAACAAACCCCCCAAAAACCCAACCAACCAAACTCCAAAACAATAACATAAAAAAACTCCAAAAAGGAAAAAAGAAGCCACCCTCCAAACCTCCTCAAAAACAGAGTAACCTCCCAAAAAACCCAGAAAAACAATCATTTGCTGCACTGCACCCTTTTGTTTATCTTGGTCTTTGTGCAGTATAGAAGCATAAAAAAATCTCTGATTTCCTGTTAGTGTTACATGCTAAATGCTTTGCCTTAACCTTGGAGTTCATAATAATTTATTGTTTTTCTTCTTAGAAATGCATATGCAAAATACTCCATACAGTCAGACCTCATTGCTCTGCAACAGGAGGCATATTGTTCTATGTTTTCTATGCACAGTGAAGTAGACACCCAGTGTTTTATGTAGTGTGATTCCATTATACTGTAATCCTAACAACCACCTCAAGAAGATGCATGCATGATGATCTAAAATGTTTTCATTATTTCTATGGTCACTTTCTGGAGGAAGAATACATAAGGTGACGCTTTCAGAGAAGGAGTTTTGAGTATTCCTTAACATATTCAGAGGCATCGTGAAGGGTTGGTCTTGTTCTAAGGACTGTGTTGAAGCATATTTGTTGAAATGATCTGGAGTTAGACAGGTACAAGGGAATAAGGTCTATACATGAGGATAACACAAGGAAGACTAATTGGACATCCTGACTCGGATGACTATATCGTCAGAAACACTGATTTCTCAGTTTTGCTAACCCTCTCTTAAGAGGGAAAGAGGAGATTCTTATATGTTGTAAGCCAGAGAATGAATTATACTAAATATAATTTTCTTTATTTAAATACCTATGATGGGAGTTGGGTGCAAAAGAATTTTTGCTTCCGAGCAAAAATGCAAATGTGTTATAAAGGGAAAGGGTATATATTTTGTTCAGTGCCTGCAGGATTTAACCATAACCCAAAGGTGCCAATTGTAGTTATTTTATGGGATTAACATCTGTGTTCTGCTATGTAATTGGGATTTCAGAGTCTATGTGGAAGAGCTCTGTTTATTTTTCTACTATCATAGACTATTCCCCTGTTTGTGCCAATTGCCCCTCTGTGCATGTGTTGTATATTGCCTAACTCTCATACTAGACAACTTCATTTGTGCTATGCTACTCTCAAACACACCTGCAAAAACCTGTAACAGCTTTTGATACTGAAGGTGTTTCCCTAGCTCCTTGTAGCACAACAGGCATGACTACCTGAGGTATCATCTTGAAGTTAAAGCTGAGTATACAGAGAGAAGAATGAAGTGATACATGAAATATAACCATTTAAATATACGGAGCAATCTGGGCCAAATAGCAGTGGTTAATGTCATCAACCTCCTGGAATTACACGACTGTTTCTACCAAATCCTTTCTATTTAGACATACACAGTGCTGTGAGTTTAAAAAATAATATAATTGTTTTCTTTGGAATGAAAACTTCCCATCTTGGATTTTGCAATTCTTAAAATACTTTACACTGGACATGATCTGGAAAGCAAATGTGGGTTGGATAAAGTAGTATGCTTTGGTCTGGATGAAGATTGCCTAGCATCTGCATGCAAGGCTAGTCCTAATTGGGAATGCAAAGTGCCCAAGACTCAATTTTTTTGTTTAACTGCTTATTGGTTGGGGTGGGGGATTTTTTTTTGTTTGGGGTTTTTGAATTTTGTTTGTTGGTTTTTGTTTGTTTTTGTTGTTGTTTTTTTCTCCTTTGATATGCTGTTTCTGTTGTGGACTTATTTATGAATGATAACAGTCCCCTTCAAAAAATCCAAAAGTATGCCTGATAAATCTTAAATTCTTTACCATAGAACTGCTGTTCCTTCTTTTACTCTTAAACCTGAAAGTGCCTTCTCTGACCTGATGCTGCTGCTTTGCATCATTCTGACAGCTTGAAACAGGCTTAACTGGCCAATTGAGGATTCAATTTTTAAGGCTGTAATGATTCCTGTGATAACCTGCTCTGGCTGTTGCCTCGGGGTCAGAGTATGACATGTTGACTTTCTACTAATTCCCTGCCTGGTAGAACAGATTTGTGGGGTCAAAGGCATGGTAAAATGAGAGGAGCTCAGGCTGCTGTAATACACACCAAGTATCACTAATGTAGGGAGGGTTTTTTAATAGCTCCTTTGTTTTTTTCCTATGGATTTGGCAGTTCCCAGGTTTTGCTCTTTTATTCCTGTGTTCTTGAGACCAAATAGATACAAGATACATTTTGGAATAATTGCGAGAGAAAAAGACTTCAGGTTCTGATGCTTTATGATAAAGCACTGTCAGGCCTCTGTATGGTCATTCACACCTGTGCAAGTGTCTGAAGTTCTGTATGTAAGTATGAAAAGAGAACTCTGATGAGGAAGAGCATTTTATAAGCACTTACAATTAAGGCTATAAATGATTCCACAATGTGCAAAGCTATGCAGACTGAGGCCTGCTATCTCCTTCACATGAATAAGTGATTCTTGCTTTTCATTCTGCTCAGTGTACACATTTGAGATATTTTCAGTAAGGAGCAAACACATTCTGCTGAAGAAAACCATCTATTTGCATCCTTGTTATCTTTGTGCAGCTGTATATCATGACTTCTGATCTACAGAGTTCTTCTGAAATGGATGAATCTGGGGCACCTGAAAGTCAGCTGAAGGTGCAAAGGCAAAGGCTCTGCTCAGGATGCTTCTGTTCATTTCCTGTAACACAGAACTGTGATATGATCTGTTGATTTGTCATTGTCAAGAAGTGTGCAAGAAGGCTAATAAATACAGCCCGGCTGCTTCTCTAATAGCCAGTGTCATTGATATTACCCCTTCCTTCCATCTTATGTTATTAATCAGTTTTCAGGTGTGTTTTCATGAAAGCAGGTTATTCCATGGCACTGAGAATAGATAGTTCTCCAGCTGTCTGACTTTATGCAAGTACACATATTCCACAAAGCAACCGTTTCTCCTTAGCCACTGAACGATGTAAAATATTGTATGTGAGGGAACAACAATCAATTTCCTTAGCTTCCCTTCTTTTTTCTTTCTATTTATTTATGTATTTATTTTAAACTACACAAGAAAGCAGAATCCACTAGAGTTCAGTTTTTTTTCTGGGTGTTTTTTTCCTGTTGGAATACATCAACATTGAGCTCAGATTATATTCATGAACCTTGAAATATCTATTTGCTAATTGCTTGTGACAGGTAAAAATGAACAAGGTTGGCTTAAGCTGGAAAACTGCATAGTTGTATGACAGTATAGAATACAAATCTGAAATTAAGCGTCTCTTGTCAGGCAGGTAGCAAACAAGTAATCTCATAAGACCATGTTTTTAAGTTCTAAAAGACACTGATTGATGTTAAATGAAGACAAAATAGTGTGCAAATAGCCTTTTGAAAGACTTTTTTGTGTGAAATGTCAAAGTTAAATACATGGCAAACATAATGAAAATGTCATAATACTATTAATATTCAAGAGAGGTCCAGTACAAATTGAATACTGGACAAAATTCTGTGTCTCTTTTTTTCTGACCAGCTTGTCCATCTTCAGCAAGTACTCTTTATAAATCAATGAGCAGAAAGAGGAATATTGGGAAATACTTTGAATTTCCTCTTTTCCTATTACATGGAAAATTTACACATAAAGGGCATAGCCATGTGTGCTGTTTTCCATTTATATTTTTAAAAGATGAAAAGGGTCATCCTGAAAGCCTTAGTTTCCTGATGTCGCTAAAAATATGGATATCTTTTTGCCTCCCAGCCTGTTAATTCAGTGACAGATAGCGGTGTTATATTTAAAGGTAGCCCACCCAGCTCTGCCCCCTTGTGAGAACACCCCGTGTGTGGGTTGGTCAGATGATAACCATGTGGAGCTTTGTGTGGGCCCTTAGTCAAATGGGCGTGAGTATCGTTACTCAAATGAGTATTCATAGCCACTACTTGCTTTATTTTTTTCTGGAGCAGCAACAAAATGGCAGAGACGACAGCTGCCACATCATATACATACACACACTCCTACACAAACTATGCTTTGTACATCAGAAGCAGCATAAATACCATGGCATGTGGCAGTTACCATAGTAACGTGTTTTTTTAATGAATAGCAGATGGAATAGGCATGTAAAACTTACATAAGTTGTTAGTAATTTGTAAGTTACTGCAGACCAGCTACTGCAGTAAACTTTTTGTTTTCACTGTTTCTATTTTTTCCACATACAGTGTTCAGTCACTCCTTTTCTTCCCACTGAGTTTACCCTGATCTGGAATATAGGCTATGGTGGTGCATAACAAGTAGCAGTGGCTAATTTTTTGTGGGTGAGGTTCATAAAACAGACAACACAGGAAATAATATGGTTTAGCAATTTTTTAAAAAAATATTTTTATGGGATTATTTTGACATATTTTTTAATGATAAAAAAAATAAGGTATCACAAAAACAGAGCAGCTTTCCTTGTTAGATGCAATCTCCTTCTGAGTGGATAATGAACATTAAAAATGGTGCATACAAGTGAAACTATTTGCATAAAAATTCATGTTTTGATTGATACTCTGACCACAATTTGTTAGGAGACAGAATTGAATAATTTACTGATCAACAGGGAAAGATAATAAAAAATGCCCCTCATTGCAAAAATTCAACTAGTAGGATACTGAAAACGAGATCCTTCCTCAAAATCTGAGATGTGAAGTCCGTAGGAGGTGTGAATAACTAACCTGATCTTTATAGGCAATATCAGGCAACAACAGCAAAGACAGAACTGGAGCTAAAATGAAGGTTCCTTGTCTGCATGAGTATCTTGCTCAGCTTCAGCATTTCCCAGTCACACCATATAGGACCAAATCAATTATGATTTAGGTTTCTAAATCCTTTTAAAGAACATGAGAGAAGTCAGGTGTTTACATGTTCCTAAATGTTTTTCTGGTCTGGACTATGCACCTTGTAAAAGAGACGTTATTTCAGGAGAGCCTGATACTAGAAAAAGAATAAAGGGAGCAGGTTTTGTCCCAAAAAGGGAAAATGACTTCCCTTTGTTGTTCAAATATAATAACAAATATTCAAATCACCAGTTTCTAAGCAGCCGCTGTGGAGGGAATTAACAGCTACATATGGCTAAGATTTTCGGGCGTCTGTAAAGATTTTGTACTCTTTACTTTAGCCAATTACCCCTGGCATTGAATGGGTTTGGGATGTGAAAGCCCAGTAATTCTGGGTAACAAGAGTGATCTTCTTCCCTGAGGCTTAAGATTTCAAATTCCCTTTTCTGTTGTTTTTCTCTTTGTCTGGAAATTTGGTGCCAATTTCTCTACTGAGGAATGTATCCTGATGTCAGAAGCGGTGAAAGCTACCTCTTTTTGTCATATTGCTCACTGGTTCCCAACAACTACTCCTGGCAGTACTGGACCTTTATTTTGTGGTTGATGTTACCTATAGACCTTTTTATAAAGCTAGTCTTACCTTTTGGAACCACTTGTCTGACTGCTACCAACATTAGAAGACTTTACTTGTGTTAGTTGCTGGCTGGTATTACTGCTTCTCCTGGACCAACTCATTTATTCTTCTTCCTGTTTGTAATAGTGATGGTCTCAGGAAGGCTTATGGCATAATATGGTCATCAAAGAATAGTTTTGTCGAAAGAAAACCAGTGTCTCTGCTGTCTTCTTGCTGAGACACACTGGACCATTATTTCCATGGAGTCCCAGAGTGATCAGGAATTGTCCTTATCACACTTGGGTTTTTTTTATATTTTTTTTTGTATTTTTTTGTACTCATTGCCGAGGATTAGGACCAAAAAGAGCAAGATTATCACAAAAGAAAAGGTAAATAAATCAGGCTCTTCCTTTTTTTACTGTTATTGAGAACTCCAAAGTCTTTCTTTTATTCTCCAGGGAATATATTTTCAAAGCAGTAAAATTAAGCACACCATTCTCATGCATTAACCATAGCTTAAGATACACAGGCAGATCTATGCTAATTTTTCCTTCTAATGTTCCAGGGGAGTTGTAGCTAGGTAAAATGAACACTTGATTTAAGCCTCAGAATTCAAAGTCTTAAAAGTTATTTTCACCCACGAAACAGCAGATAAGAGCAATTACTACCGTCTTCTTATCTCTTTTACCAAAGTAACCCTTCATTCTGTGGGAAGCTAAGTGAGAATTAAATGTTCCATCTAAATGATGGTTGCATGTATTTTTAAATTTACATTTTATTAACAGAGTAATTGTGGACTTAAATTTTGTTTAAATGGTATGCTTCATATAACTGCTAAGTAACTGTTATACAATTGTAGAGAAAGCTTTGCAAGACATTGAGACACTAATGGCTTTTCAACCTCAACAAGACACTTAATATAAAAAGACGTGAGAGCCTTGTAATTAAAACAATCTTCTCAGTGAACTGTTGATATAGAAAACAATCTGCTCTCCTTTACATTTTCCATATTAATTTACTGAAAAATTATGACTAGTACCTTCTGTAAAGGTGCACTTTGATACTTTTTATGTTATTGAGAGCACTTTAACTCACAGTAGTGCCATGAAATTGTGTTGAATATTGCAATTTATAAGTATTAGTGTGAACTAAAGTATATTGTTAGACATCTCTACCACCATCTCTACCAAAAGAAAATATCAGCCATTAAGTCTTTCATTTGTATAGCAGTACCAGGAATCATTGTGTCCTGTTAGCCTACAGCTGTGGTGGATGTGGGAGCAAACCATGAGACTGTCCTAAAAAAATCTAAAATAGGTGAGATAAGACAACACAAAACCACAAAGCAGCAGTAAGAGCAAGTATCAGGTCACTGGCAAATTCACTCTTAATAATACAATATCAGTACTGAAAGGATATTACAGGAGGAAGGTGGAACTGGATAAAGTGTCAGATCAGAATAAATGGAAGTCACCTTGGTTACAATAATTGACTTCAGATGACACAAGTTTCACAAGTAAACTTCCATTAGTATTAAAACTAAAGATTTTCAAATCAATTAAAGTAACTGCAGCACACTCAATCAAACCTTTACACATTTCCATGCATGAGAACATGTACATGCTGTCTTCCCATTGACCAATTAGCAGCACAAGCCTCAATCTAAAATTAAAGGCTAAAAGGAACTGCCTTAAAATAGTTCATTCATATTAAGGTCTTTGAATGTGAGTCATAGTCCAGTTGTCACCACTAAAAAATGTTTAGCAATGATTTTGTACCATTGGCCTCAAAAGACCTTATATGAGACTACCAATGTCAGCAGGGTAGTGTCTGTAAGTCCACTGTGCCATGCTGCTCCTCTCCCCCTCAAAAACCATGGACAAAGATCTATGAATTATTTTGGGTTAAAACTGTTTCCTATCACTGTCATCTTCCATGTGCTTGGCGACACTCCACTAATCAGCACACTATTTACTCCCTGATTACACCAGTTACAAGCTGAACACACTTCATATCTTGTGAAGTGTGTTGTATCAGTGGCACTTGCTAACTGAGAATTGATAGTGACACTGAAATGGTAGGTTTTTCCTCATGTGCATACTTATCAAAGATTCTTTGTATCACAGATGAATAGTCTCCTAGAAGTGAAATAAAACCTGCCTGCTGCATTACTTATGAGGCATTCTGCCATCTCAGTAGGATCTCTGACTCTCAAAATGCTTCCAGTGTCTAATAATTAGATTTCGATAATTCCTTCTCTTCCAGGCATTACGTTTTATTTTAGTAAGTATTTCCCTCCACAGAAGTGCTGTTGAAATTTTGAATTAAGAGAAATACAAAAAGACCATGGAGAGGGGGGCAACCCTTAAAAATGCTCCTTGGGGTGTGGAGTCTGCCTGGGAAGAAAAAAGTGCTACAAACTTCTCCGTTCTTGATGCGGAGTTGCAAAAAGAAATTAGCTCATTTGCAATTTCAGTCAGTCCCCCCATCCCAACACACAGACTCCATTAATAATGAGTTGAGAGAAAAGAGATCCAGGGTGCATGCCCGCTCAAATAGAGCGTGTACTTAATAGTCCTGTTCATACAAGGCTCCCCAAACCTGCGTGCCATCCCTCTGGGACCTCTGCGCTGGAGCTCTGTGGTGCAAGAATGCCATCACCCCCATGCATTCCACAAAAGCCTTCCTGAAAAGAATAAATTAGGCTAGAAAACCACTACATAATTAGGAAAGAATATGTGATCTTGCTTAGAAAGAAGCGAATTACTGTTCAAGTTTTCAAACTCTCCTCTGCCATGCAGATTCCAGCAGATGCTGGTGAAATCCTCCATATTTTTGCTTGTTAGAGTTGTGGGTGCAAATCTTCAGAGGTATACAGGTCTAACAACCATCAGTATTTGATTCAGTGAGTTTAATGGGAAAAAAATGGACAAGAAAATGATGCCTTCAGCTGGGAAGGGTGGGACTTGGGTTTTGAAGGTTTGCTTTGGGGTGATAAAGTGTGTCTCATTATGAATGACTAGTATTTTGGTGCATTTATTAACTGGCACGTGTGTGTGTACTTTGTTATTTTTTAATGATTTTTTAAACTAGAGGATACTGAACACTTTGGACCTCATAACATAGATAGTCCTTCATAATCCTTAAATTATGCCAAGTGTGGTATATATAAGGAATAGTTTTATATAATAATGTTTTTATTTTCATGCTGTATAAACAAAATATGTTTTACTTTAAACTTAGTTTACAGACAATGGCAGACAGCTTAGACAAGACAGTGAATATCCACTGAGAGTCCTGATTAATAGATCTACAATGACTAGGATAAAATTGCAGAGACCATCAATCTTTTGATCACCTACAGGAATCAGAAAGAAACTGTCAGGTCTTAGCATTACATAACTTGATGAATTATAGGTGCTTTATTTATTCCCTTATCCAGAATAGAGAATAGCTTTTCTATATGGATTCCTATTACAGCATTCCCACTTTTTTTTGTATTTGGGCAGACATGGGGAAAGAAGTGGAAGACCTCTTACAGGAAGAGAAAGAAAGTAAACAATAATTGATGGGAGCAAATGCAGTCAAGCTAATCTCTTCCATTTTCTTCATTCTATTTCATTTAATGCAGACAACTTTCAGTTGTGAATGCTCCTAATAAATACTTCAACACTAGCTTAATCAAGTTTACTGGTAAATCTGCATATAACAACCCTCCAAAACAAACACATAAATAGGTACATTAACCTAAGCTCTGGTCAAATCACAAATGTGTTAAAATAAATAAGAATTATAATGAAACCAAAAATATACACTACTACATTAGAAGGGAATTTTATTCTTATGATCTTAAAATATCCCTCTAATTTGAACCATGATGCCCTTAGTACACAAAGAAATCTAACTCCAGCAGATGTGTTAAATTCATGTAATGAAAAGAAGTATGTCTGTGGATCTACCCTTTGCTGTTTTCTCCACCCCAAACCAACAATTGATGCAAGTTTCAGCCATAACCAACTCAAAGCAAAAAAGTGAAAGCCAGCCAGTGTTTGAAGCCAATTGTCTGAACAATAACCAGCATGACACCGTATGGAACAGCTCTTGAACATCCTGTTCTTACAGGCTCATCATGAAAGCCCCAAGAAAACCAGTGACTGGAGAGAGTGACTGTTCTTGCAAAGAGAAAATAAATGTTAATAAACAAGAGGGTCTCTTCTGGCATCTCACACAGTGATCCACGTGGAAGCATTAGAAAGATTGACAACAAGTTTCTCTCCTCATGACATATTAACCCTTGCTGCACCAAAGTCTTTCTTTCCTTCCTGATTTCAAGAAGAAAGAGTGAGATGTGTCTTCTTTAAAAAGGCTAATCCTTAAAACAATCAATATACTGTAACATTTTTAAAAACTAGTGAAATTCTTCTGGTTTGGAAAGAGGTTTGGCCAGAGGGGTGTGAAGAGAGGGAAGAGAAGGGCAGGCAACAGGTTGACTGCTTGGTTGCCAGGTTTTGCAGCTATACAAAGCTCCTGTGGTATCAGATGCCCCAGGAAGGGCATTGCTACACGCATGGTACCACAAAACCCTGCCACTGCAAAGGTCTGCTGTACCTGTTTCTGAATATGACTGTTCATGTGGTTCTGTTTTCAGAAGACTCAGGTTTACCTTTTTAGGGAAAAATCTGCACTTGCAATGCTGACAGGACTTTGCGCTCACTATGACAATGGGAAGAGATGCAGGACCTTCCTCCAAACAAAGCAACCAAAAACATTCAGGTAATAGGAAGTAAAGATGATATTAACAAAACGTCTTTCAGAAAATCAATAAATTTACTTCAGGTAGTTGAAATTACGCAGAAGAACAAATATAAAGCCCGATGCTGTAGCGTAGCTGGCACGAAGTGCCTTGTGTGATCCCAGTAGTGTTTTAAAGTGACATAGAATGTCTCATGAAGGTGAAATTCTTGTACTTGAAATGGTCCTGGCTTTACATAAACCAAGATAACACCATCCAAGCTACCGAATTACAATTATTTTCCTCAATCAGCCCCACAGTCCAGCTCCTTTCACTGCAGAAGGAGAGAAGGTCTGTGGGATGGGGTCCTCAGTGGCACTGATCACCTTAGGATTTACATCCTGCTCTTGGAGGGTGAGAAGGAAGACAAAGACAACTCAGTGCAAACAGTAACCCAACTGCAATTTTTTTCATTAAACATCATGCACCCCTGCACTTGTAGAGTCAGGTCACTCCTGGACCCTATGGCTATCTTTTCCTGCTCTCCCGTCTGAGCCAGAAACAGGAGGAGTGCTCTTAGAGAAGTATACTGTGTTTGGGTGGGAGAGGGGTTGTGGTGTATTTTAGTAATGTTAACCTGTGTTTAGACTCTTAGACAATTCACAAAACCACCACCCTCAATGTGAAGGATGTAGTGTTAATGCCCCACACCCTGTTCTATGATTCTATGAACTCTACAGCCATTATTCTGTTCCTGAGGAGTTTCTATGCATTAATAATATTTTGGGAACAAGGAGAAAAGATGCAAAGCAACAAATCACAGAGTGCATGTGATTAGTCTGGCTTTGAATTTAGTTCTTTCCTTTTCATATTTCTCAGGTTGCAAATCTTCATTTTGATTCTGAAACAATGTTTCTCTTATGCTTTTAAAAGTATGCCATATTTTTTGCTAAATATTTTATCTTACCTTTCTTTTAAGAAAACAAAATCCTTAAGGAGGATTTCTTTAGGAAAATTTTCTTCAAGGAAAATTCCCTGCCACTGGCCAGTAAAATTATCCTGCATATATGAAAAGTACTTGCAAAGACATATATATATGTATTTGTGCATGCATTTGTATATGTTATATATATTATGTATCTATAAAATATATATGTATTTATGTAATCACAGAATCTTAGAATCACAGAACGTTTTGGGTTTGGAGGGATCTTAAATATCATCTAGTTCCAACACCCCTGTCATGGGCAGGGACACCTTTCGCTAGACCAGGTGGCTCGAAGCCCCATCTTACCTGCCTTGAACATTTCCAGGGATGAGGCTTTCACAACTTGTCTGGGAAACCTGTGTCAGTGCCTCATCACCCTAACAGAGAAGAATTTCTTCCCAGTATCTGTTCGAAACCTGTCCTCTGTCAGTTAAAACCATTTCCCCTCGTACCAACCCTCAGCTTAGTGTCATTGGTAAACTTGCTGAGTGTGTATTCAATCCCACTGTCCATGTCACTGACACAGATGTCAAAGAGTGCTAGTTCCAATCCCAACCCCTGAGGAACACTACTCATCACTGACCTTCACATGGACATTGAGTGCTGGTTGGCACAAAAACCAGCACATACAGAAGCAAGTACACATTCTGTACATATGGAGTTTCTGTATGTATACTTGTTTAGATAAACATGTTACACATTCACTAAGTTATAGATATTAAGTCCCAGCTCTGCCTTGTGATACAGTGCAGTTATATATCATTTGAGCAGAAACACATGGTCACATTACTCCTAAGGTGGTTAAAATACACTCCCAAATTCTGGAGTGTTTCAGTTAGAACAAGATGCAGCCTATTCTCTGCTTCATCAATATTTCAGTTGACTTGTGTACAGCAGGTAAGCACTACCACGCCTCTGGCTTGTGGGGCAATGACAAATAAGGAGCAATAATTATTGTTTAGGTACTGTAATCAGTTTAGTTGATGATAATTCCCTCTACTGATGCTGGAAATCTCCTTGGGACTATCTGGATGCATAAAGTATTTATTTCTGTGCCAAAGTGTGTGAAATCAGTGAGCGTTCATTTCATTCTGCAAGGTTGGTATAAGATCTTTAAAAAGTGGCAACTTACCATGAAAAATTTGGCAGGCAGTAAAAAGAGATTTAGCAAAGGCCATTTACTAAGGCAGTAAGGAAGAGCAAATACTGACAAAAGCTGTCATGGAGAGTACACAGGGAGGCTGTTGAACCCAATGCAGCAGTCAATGTACCCAGCTCTGGTTTTGTGAACTGAGACATGCCTGAATCTCTGGCTTGGTGCGTAACTTTGTTTTTGTTCTTGGTCTCCATCGCTGTTAAACAATATCTTTGGGCACCTCAGTGATGAGTGCTGTCTATTGCACTCATTTGAAAAAGAAGAGTCAGGCAAGGCAGCAAGCGAAGAAAAGAAGCTGCCTTGCAAAAAAAGCCATGTGTTTCAGTGCCTGCTATTGCTTCTAAAGGATTGTCAGAGGTTGTGCAGAAAGTTTTGTATCAGACACGAGTAGTTAGCTCTGAAGATAAAATGTCATGTGCATGAGCTCACTTACTGAAAGGGAGTGTTGCAATAACTGTCTGCAATCCTCTATAGAAAGATGTTTTTGAAGGGACCCCACAGTTCATGGGCAGCTGGGGATCAGATCTCTGTCTCCTCTGCTAAACAGCACACATAAGGTCAGAAATTGCAGAAACAAGCAAAGGCCTTTTTCAGTGTTTTAAACTTTTGTGGGCTCTATAGAAATTACTAGGAACTGGGCCATTTCACCATGTAGCCAATGCTTTTGGCTTGGGGAAGACTGATTATTTTTTATGTAGCATAATCATCTTCTTCCCACACACACACAAAAATCCTCCTTTACAAGCTGCTTATACCTTTATAAGATTGAAGTAAAGAATTAGCTTGAGAACTGGCTTGAACCTGGTCTGTTTTAAAGTCACACACATTTAGAGATAGTGGCTGCCTCTCCTGACCTCATTCCAGCTGCCTGAGTTCATGGGGAACTCCTACAGCTGTTTCTCCTCAGCTTGGATGCACTCTGATCTGGCAAAAGGATGGGAACCTGCCTCAGCCAGAGGGCCAGGTGAGTCATGACTCTCTTTAGATCCTAGAATAAGTGAGGAAGTTTCAGAGTCCCCTAAATCTTCCTTAGCACTTTATGACACCAACAGATTTGCATTATGGAGAGAGTTAACAGAGGTTGGATAATGAATTGGTAACTCATTCCAAGTCATACCCACCAGCAGTTGTGCTGGAAAACTAATCTCTATAGGCGTCCTTGCTTTCATTTTTCCAAAAATCAGAAGAATCTACATGCACTACTCAGCTAACTGATTTCCCTTAAAGACGGATATGTTATGCTCTCTCATAAGAGCTGTATCATTGACAGACCTCAGTTCATACCAACACCTCACAGGTGTCCTTTTAGCTACCACAAGCCACTACACATCTTCTTGATCTCATCTCTCATCCCTGTTTTTTTATTTTATTTTTTCCATCTGATCCTGTTGCCTGTAGTTAGGCCTTGGTAAATTGTGTGTCTGTCTTTAGCCTCTTTTATTACTGAGAATTACGATACTTTAATTATTTGGAAGAGAAGACAGTTTTCCACATATCCATTTTAAATATCAGCCACATAAATGTCTCTGGTATTACAGAAATGGAAGATTTTTGTATAGTACTGAATAAAAAATTTGGATGAACATCATGGCCAGCCAGAGAAAAATGTAATTTAGCTGACTGAGTAAAGGCACTAGAGGGATGCTTGAAATAGAGAAGAAAAACTCCCCAGAGTCTGAAATCCCACATACTTTTCTTTGAAGCAGTAACTCCAGAATACTGAGGTACCTCACTAGTCATGCTGTTCTAGCATGCATGTCATAGGATCTCTACAGCTACTCACAAGTGTGAATTCTCATGCCTATAAGGAACTCTAGATATTGATCAACCAAACAGAACGAGGGGTACAAGTTTTCCAAACCCTGAGCCTAAATAAGGAAGCCAGAGGAAAACCAGGCTGTGATTTCAAAATGAAAGCCTTTTGTTGATTATCTTTCCAGCAAACAGCTCTCTCTTGAAATAAATGAGTGCAAACATCTAATTTTTTGTCCTCCTTAAGTTTAATTAGTGTTAGCGGAGAGAAGAGTACATGGCTAAGGATACAGAGTGGAAAGAATGCAGATAAGTGTCTTTTATTGGTCTCCACAGCTCTGCTTTAAACCAAAGGAAAGCCTGTGCTTTCTCTTGTGCTCAGTTCAGCGGACAGTTACATGAGCAAGACAGAGACAACTTTCCCTAACAAGGAGTGGAACTGCACCGATTCATATCACAAAGCTTCATGGCAATCAACAAAATAATGTTTTTGCACTTGTGAATGTGTGACTTGATTGATAATATCTAATTTTACATGACTTTTAAGCAAAACCAACAGAAAGATACAGAGACTTTTAAGGAGCAGTGGGATAATAAAAAGCTGAATGAAGAAAATTGTGCTGCACATCATCTTGTCTTATTACTGTTAACGCCAGCAGTCATAATCAGGAGTTTATTGTACAGGGCAATCTGGATGATTAGAAACTGGATTCAAGTTCATAAAAAACATCTTGACATAAAACTCTTTTATTTTTCACCAATACCAGGAGGCAAAATTGTTCCCTGCCTCTGCAGCCTCTTTTAATTCAGTAGAGTTATAACAGAGATAATTTTAGCCAAGTATCATCAGGATTCTTCAAAAATTGTATTACAAATAAATGTACATTTGCAGAAATATATTTTAGCACAATGAAAGTTATTGGTATTGCGAATATAGGTTGTTCCTTCCCCTACCATTTGCATATTTGAAACTTGGAAGAAATAGAAGGCAAACAGGTCAAAAAACCCCCCCAAACCAAGTAACTATTGTGGGCAGTCAGGTTATTTTCTTTTAACTTTTTCTGCAATTGTAGAAAAGACTCACTTTCCTGTCATTACCTCTCTGAGATTTGTCAAGATGACCATATCAGATCTAAATTAATAAACAGGAAGATATTTCTAGAAATATGGTCATGAAATGAACTGTATGTATTTTCAGAGGCAGCATCAAGACACATGAAAGGGGTCACTCTGGAATGTTTTTGTTATTGTTCCATTCAAGAAGATTCTCACATTGTCTTTCTTCCTACAGATTCTTTTTCTCCTCCCCTTGAGTCTTTTTCCGTGCTTGTTTTCATCAAGCTCCTTTTGTCCCTTTGCTCTATTTTGCTGTTTTTTCTATTAGGATGATGTTCCCTGCTTGGTTGAAACCCCCAATCCTGGGCTCTGCTTTTTCCCACCTTAAAAGTAAAATCCTTCTTTGGTACTCCTTGAACTGTTTCCTGCTCTGGGCTAAGATGGTGGGAGATTTCTCAGGCTGTCGAGTTCTTTAGCCTACTTAGGTTGTGATTGCTACCAGTCAACTTGATTTTTTTTACCCTCTAGTTACTCTGGTAGATTAGTAGTAGTTAATATTGGCTCATGACGAGTTTGCTACTAGATGGCTTAGTGGGAACATTGCTGCTGCTCTTCGCCAGAATAGTCAAACAGTCGAGAATGAGGGGAAGGACTTAGTGACCTGTGAACCCACCAAAAAGGAAGCCTTGAGGAAAGAAATTTGCACACAAATTTGTGTCTTTGCTCCATGGGTCAGTAATGTTTTGTGGTATAATATAGACATACCATGTGGTTATCTAAGCCTCTGTACTATATATACTGTGATATTAAAAGTATTTCATTCTTTGAAGATGCAGTCACATCTTGGGTGGTACGTGGATGCTTTGTAACAATGAATAGGAACCCAGTGTGACAAGACAGGAAAAGAACAATAATTTGAGAAATATATTTAGAATGCAACTAGATAATATTAAAAATGATGTCAGTGTACTCTCCTAGACACCCAGATTAGTCATTATATGGGATTTACAAAAGCTTGAAGTACCTTTCCAATTAAATGCCTGGGTCTATAATGTGATGAAAACTGGTTTGTGACACTGTCACAGATCCACATTATATTTATTTTTGCACTGAAACCTCTATTTTACGAACAGTACTTGCAGACACTACAGATGGAGATTTGAATGTGGTGTGATACAGCACATCAGGAACTAGTTAAGGTAACTGTTTTGCAATCTGCAATTTACTTCTGTGAAAAGATCCCATGACACTTTATCTGAGGGTAGGGGGGTTAAACCCTATGTGCTGGATTCATTCCAAGTTCAGCTATGTGCATTTGAATCATCTCTGTAGATTCAAGTCGATATACCATTTTTCACTACACATCCTCAAAAATTGTGTATTTTTCTTGACTTCAAGAAGTTGCTGCAAACACACTAACCAGAGATATATTAATTAAAGAAATAACTGTGTTTCTACTAGTAGAGCTTCCAAATTTGTATTTCCCAGTGGAAATACACAGATTTTATAGAACACATGCAAAACTGTGCCTTATTTTACACTTTTTATGTATCAATTTATTAGCAAAATAAATCCATCATTCTAAATCTCCAAGCAGTTTGCAAATAATTTCATTTAAAAAAAAAAAACTATTCCTTTTGTTTTCTACTTAAAGATTCAATGCTACATTTCTTTATCTAGCTAATAAACTCCTTAAACAGTGCAATAAAGAGGTGTGCTAGAACATAAGTAAGTCAGTGTTTTTTTCATTGAAGCATTCATCTGGCCCACAGAACTATCTTAAGGCAGGAAGTAAAGTTATATGAAGAGCAGCCCTCAGGTTGCTGCTCATTGAAAGAAAAAGCTCACCATGCACTAGGGACATTACTTATAATAGATGACATATACAGCACAACCAGAATCATAAATGTTCCTGCTGAGAAACTATGCACTAAATGCCACCGTACATCACAGACAGTCAGGGTAACCTGTACATACCCATGCTATTAAAATTCTTCATCTATCATCAAAGTGCAGACCCTCTAGGCAGCTAAGTAAACCAAATTCAGAGAGAAAATAGCCACTGAAAAGTCATAATGATTATATTTTGCTGAGTACCACTATGTTTCTATAACACTAGCCGTACTAAGAAATTCTAAGAAACACCAAAGGCTTCACTTGGGCTCAACAAGAACATAATAATGCTCCTTATTTTAAGAGTTACAGTGACTGTAAAATTAAAGGAGAAATTAGTCAGAAAGTCATAAAGCCTAATGAACCAACAAAATTTCCCTGTAGCTTATTTCTTCTTTTCTGTCTGTGGTGAGGGGAAGTTATAAAATGGTAAAACCCCAAGGGATGGTGACCCTTGAAGTTTTGAGGTTTTACCCAATGAGCGCTTTTGCAAAATATAAACATATCACAAGCAGAATGGAAGAGAAGGTAGTTGTAGTTATTGTTGAAGAAGTAGCCATGTTGTAGAGCCACGAGCAGAGGGGCAGCCCCCGTTGGGGGCTACAGGGACTTGGAACAGTGTAAGGCTGGGCTAAGTACCTGTAGCTAGAAAGCTAGAAAGGAGTTGCTCATTTAATAACCATAAGGTTTTTGGAGAACATGAAACCCTGGATTTACTGAGATTTACTGTTGGTTTGACACAACGGAGAGATCAAAGTCTTACATCAGAGAGAGGCTGTTATTTCTGTTTAGGATTCACCACTCTAGAGTCAGATGTGAATTTCTTCTAAAAAAAAAAGCATGAGTTAGTCTTTTCAAAACATAGTTGTGGTAGTTCAGTATGCAGTATTTACCTAGGCTGTAAGAAGGCCACTTTTAGATTTCCATTTGGCTTACGGGGATTTGAGGTCCCATAGAGGCATATTTTCTGTCAGCAGTGGAGTGTTTGGTATGCAAATAATTTTAGGTCTGGACACTGGATGAACAAATTAATATCTCAGTGTGTTCAAAGTGTCTGGCAGAGTTCCTGTTGCAGTTATATGGTGTCCCACACTGGAACTGACTTGTGCCTGAAACAGGTGGGATTTATCTTAACACATTCAGAGAGATATGTGAAAAATTCCCCTAAAAATCCAAGTCCGTGTTCCTAATTGCAGCATTAGGTCTCATAATGCTTTTAAAATTTGGTCCTTTGTGGTCCTCACTGTTTTCGGTGTTTATCTTGGAAGGTTAGGTGTTAGACACATTGCTATCAGCTGTGTGTAACTTTCTGAATTTGATTCTGATGCTCTAACAGCCATTTCCAGGCAAGAGCTGTGCGAAATTGCTATACTTTTTTTTTTAATTATTAAATTGTAAGTTAATTCATATTTAATGTGTTCGCACTCACTTTTTTGTCTGCTTTTCACATATGTGTTAGCAAATAACTTTGGCTGCAGAAATGTTTGTAGAAGCAGAAAAATTCTAAGTGAAAATTTAAAATATTTTTGGAACACAGGTTCTATATTCATCAGAAACCTTGCTGTCAGAAAGATCTTTTCTATTCAGGGAGTCGAAGTATAAAAGGTAGCTTTTAATTAAACTTGATCTATTTTGAAAGTTTGACTATTTGCAAACAACCTAACAAACAGCATAACAGAGACTTTAGGGATTACTGGTATATCACCTTGCTGGATCCACATCAGGTTACACACTGGTAAACCTCATCTCTGGGAAGATCATGGAGCAGATTATTATGGTAGTGACCTGATCTAGTGGCGGTAATCTCTGTCCATGGATTTGGAACTAGACAGCTTTTAAGGTCCCTACCAACCCAAACCTGTCTATGGTTCTAAGATTTTATAACCTGGATTAGTTTCATTTTAAGAAAGCAAAGGGTTTTGATTCCCTACGTTCCTTCTGGGAGGCTGCAGCAACAATTGAGAACACCTAATTGTCACTCAGGGGAGAGACAGACAGAAAACATAGGGACGAGGGAGAAGTTTTCAAAAGACAAATTTCTGCTACCATCTTTTCTGTAACTGTTTTTATATGGCATCATCCAAGGCCTTTTTTTTTTTTTTGGAGATCTCATTCATCATGCCCCTGCTGGGGCCCTTGGATGTAAACAGATAACAATCTGTTTGTTTCCTCTGAACACACAACTCTGTTTCCAATGACTTTTCTTTCAGCATCTGTTTCTGCTGTTTAAGTCATTGGGCCCAGATTCTTGGTCCCACTTGTTGCCACTTGGTCTTGAGCTGCCACTGAAAGCATTGTAGCAGTTGCTAGCAAACTGTGCATATAATAAAGTTCAGAGGATGAGAAAGATCAGAGAGTTCTGAGTGATGATCAAATGTTACTTCTACCTTCACCTAAGAGCTGATGTTTATCAGAGTTCAGCTAGATGGATTTACACTGGATTATTCAAAAGAGAAAGCTCTTCTACATAACAGTCATAGAAATAAATTTCTGTTCATCATATCTACTATATTCATATGGTAAGACAGTCATCTGGATCTGAATTTAGTCTGTCATGTATATTTTCCATTTTATTGAACTTCAGATTTTATTTCCACTAGCGTACCATGCTTGATACGCCCTCAAATATTTAATGTTCAGTGATACAGTACACAACAGCACTTCTCTAATTTCCTATATTGTTCATTCAGATATCACTTTCATTGAGTTCAAAAAAGGAGACAGAAGGTTTTACCCTTTCCTGAGCAGAATTCTCCCTCTCAGTATGCTCTTTCTTCTGTTTCCACTTACAAAGCTTTGCTTTATCATTGACATAGGTAGATAAATTTGTTGTGGAACTCTGCATATTTTACAAAAGTGACAAGTTCAGTGTGTGGAAAAAAAACCCAGAACCTTCTCCAGGCTCCAGACCTGAGACCGTCTTCTTTCCAGGGCTGTCAAATCATCTCAAGGTACTACAGTTTTTCAAACAATTTCCTATTTATTCCTCATGAGTATCAGATTCAGGAAACCTGCCAGTGTTATTCGTCTTATTGGTTTCAATTACAAAGTAGATTTTCTCATAAGTGAGTGGAAGAACCATTGAATGGTTCATATTAAAATGATGTTTTAGCAAAGAACACAAATGTACCTATGGATAGTTGTTGTGTTCTTTCAGTCAAACATTAAGTTTTGGCACAACTTCTTCCATGTATTTTTTTATGCCATGATAGAATAACACTACAATAATACTTAAATGTTGATACAACTGCAAATACTGCCAGTTTGGACTCCCAGCCATTGGCAAGTTCTTTGTTATATTTGCAACCTAGCACACTCTGTGAGCTTCACAAAAATGTTCATCACTTTCAATGAAGGTGGACGGAAATGAAAAAAGAAACAAGTTGCTTTACAGAGTGTTGAGATGGAGAGAATATCACAACAAACGGAAGATCTGCAGCACATCGGAAACTTTTAATTTCTTCCTTTCCTTGAATGTGCAAGGATTTTGCACATTGTCTCTTTCGGGGCAGTCCATTTCCATTCCACCATTATGTCGTCTATAATTTAAATTTATGAGACAAAACTTTAGTCTTGCCAGGGGAGCAGCTGGAGAGCTCTATTCCCTTTGCTATAGAAAATGTAGATGTGCTGAACGTATTGTGTCTGACAAGCTCTACTGAAAGTACTCCTATCTTTTCTGACAAATATTCATCAGCATATAATATTTATTCCTCTGTTTTAGTTTTCCCTGCAAATAATTGACAGTTCCTCGGCAAGGAGGGGGTTTTCTGCTGAGGTAGCACCATCTGTATGGCTTTCCCAAGCTCACATCAAGTGCTCCAAAATGGAGCCTTTCACAGGGCTAATGGATAAAATGAAGGAAGTAGATGCAGTCAAATGTAGGGAAACAAATTTTTCTCCTCAAAACTGAGTTGCTATAGTTAACACTGTTCCACAATGACACTTCTATATGACATCTATTGCAGGCATGAAAAGACTTTTCAGACATTTTCTCTTGCATTTTATTGACCAAACAAACCCTGTTCTCTCCAGTATGGCTGGACTCTTTAATAGGTTTAGACCATATATTAGGAATAAATTCTTTATTGTGAGGGTGGTGAGGCAATGGAACAGGTTGCCCAGGGAAGCTGTGGATGCCCCATCCCTGAAGGTGTTCAAGGCCAGGTTGGGTGGAGCTCTGAGAAACCTGGTCTAGTGGGAGGTGTCCCTACACATAGCAGAGAAATTGGAGCTAGATGATCTTCAAGGTCCCCTTCCAACCCAAACCATTCTATGATTCTATGATTCTGTGACTTTAAGTGTCCTTATGCTGCCAAATTTAATTTTACTTTACAGCATCTCTGTTACCTTCTTAAACAAATAACTTCAAGACTGGCTAGATATCATGTAGTTTTGAGTGGATAGCAGGAGACATGCTTCCCTTTTGAAAACTGGATACGTGCCAGGAACATCCCAGCTTGGTCACCATGAAAAGAAGTTGCTTCTGCCACTTTTGGCCAGTGAAGTGACTGAAGTGACTCAGGAAGGGAAGGCAAAAATATTCATGTAGCTCCCCAGATGGGTTCACACATAATATCAAAAATCCTGGTGAAGCTGGTGCATCACTGAAGAACGCGGAAATATTCCTGCTCTTCAAAATGTGGCCAGCTGCTTTCTGGTCCTACCACAGTTATTGGAAGTTGTGATGTAAGCCACCAAAAGAGAACTTGATCTTTTTTTCCCAGGTGCTAGAACTGTGTTTGCAGAGCAGGTAGTTTAAGAAATTTCTGTTGCATGGAAACTAATGTCCTTAGTGATTTTTAAATGTAAGTGACATTTTAATAAACTTTGTAATAAAAGTGCTCAATGCACTGTCAGTATGGCAATTACTGATTCTTTTGGGAACAAATCCTACATTATTGTGTAGCAAATATTGTCAATAGTGTTTTTTACGTGTCTACCTCTGTATTTAACTCACACAGGTAAACATGTTCCTAGTAACCATAGTGACAGTCTGCTTCCTTAGGTCGTCATGTTCCTTTTAGCTCTGAAGTCCTGCTAGGTGAGATGTACATAAAAGAATCACAATAGTTAACTTTATGATTGTTATTTGTTTTACACTGCAGATGTCCGTGAAAAAACTTAATCTAGATTGCAACCATCCTGCACTAGTTCCATACAGCAGTCAAAGGCAATTCATAGTCCCTACTAAAGAGAAAAGTACAATGTCCCAGAAATCATTGAAAGCACATTCTCAGAGAGATCAAGTGTGACAAGAAGAGGTACAGTAATGGGGCTATGAATAAGGTGATCATATTTAGGTATGTTTTAAATCTATTTCTGTCTTGTTTTAAGGGCTAATCACTGTTTAATTGTGCCTTTTTTTTTGTTCTAGCAGGATTTTGTCTATTTCTAGCCATTTTCAGGAGCTAGTGTGGCAACAAATATGGAACAATATATTCTAATCACATTACTGTTATGAGATTCAATGGGTTTGCTATCAAAATTAAGTCTAGAAACAAACTTGAGTTAGCCAGAATTGGCTTATATCTATGAGGTTAAAGAAAGTTTGGTTCAGTTGTCACAGTGAGATCAAATGCAAATTGTTGGACCTACAAAGCAGTGCTCCAGCTTAGAGTGTAATATTGTCCAGCCATCCCATCCAGGACTTTTAAAGGGCAGTTACTACTAATTAAACCAAAAGAATGGTGTTTCCTTCATTTAATATCTAGCAGGACAAGGTGGGTTTTGGACACTTTGTTTGTGACTTAAACCACATTCAAATATGTGGGGTGAGTCTTCGTATGATTCAAAATAAAATAAAGACTGGGACTCAGTCATGATAGAACAAATGAGGACACAGAGAGTGGCCCCGACCATGAAGGACTCAAGTGTCAAGGTCCTTTTAAGAACACATTGTTTATAAGAATTTTAACATATTAAACCTCACAGAAATCTTTTCTACTATAGCTGCAAAGAAAAAAACATCCGGCTGAAGTTTCTGAACAAATGTAGGTTAAAGAAATGCAGTGTTTTCTGAGTTTGGCAGAGGCATGTCAAATATTCAGGTGGACATGGCCTGGAAAAGGCGATGTCCCAAGATAGAGCAATGAGTTAAGACAGTTATAAGTTTTCCACCTTGGTTACAGAATGAATTGATGTCATTCTTCATGCTCAGGAAAGAAAGTGGTCTTTTTCTGCACCAGCCTCAAATGTTCACATTCAGGGAAGCTATTTCTTTTGTTACTGAGAAATGAAAAAGCAAAGCTTTTTCTGAACATATTCACAGTTGGTTCTGAGGCAGAAATGAACTCTCTGATTTTTAATGCTTTGGATATTAGAATAATTATCAGGAGCTAATGAGTTTTTAAGGTGTCTAATGTGAACTTACGATTTTAGAACCCCTCTGCTGTCAAAATCTAACCAGGTTACAGACAACATGACATGATCTATGGCCCATTTCTAGTAATGATCAAAACATGAAGGTGAAGCTTCCTATGGATAACTCCTCTTGCATGTGATGGGGAGGAAGCTTTGGAAATCAGAAATGCAAGGCTTGTGCACTGTTACCAAATTGTTTCTGAAGTTTGTGGAAAGCCATCATAACAACAAAACTAATCTCTGTCTGATAAAATAGAGGCTTTTCAGTATTCAACAACATTCAAAAGAGTAGTTAGGGTGAGCAAAATCTGAGATAGAAAGTTGAATGGTTTAAGTTGCCTTTCTTTGAGAACTAGCTTACTCTGGTCCCAAATGACATCTGCTAACTTTTGGTGCCTTAATACACATGAAATTACACATTAAAGTGGCCAGCGGGCTCAGTCTACTACTCAGTGGATGAGCACAGGCATTGCAATGTGGTCTTCCTAAAATGAGACACCTTGGCTGATAATCCCAACAGGAGAGCTAGGATAAAATGTGAATTACTCTCCAGTCCTTAAGTGGCTTTCTCCTGAAGTGGGACTGAAGAATCCTGAGTGCCTGGCAGAGGAAAGATGCACTGCTGGTGTCTCTTTGAAAAAGTGATTGCGCATGTGACTTTGGTCTGGAGTGCTGTTAATTCTGTGCCTTTTGACAGTATGCTTTTTCTATAAAACAAAAAATCAAAACAAAAAAAATACCCCAACCAAACCAAACTAAAATAACAACAACAACAACGGCAAAAGAAGTAAAAGGAATGTAAAAAAGCTTAGGTAATGGAACAGTCAGAGTGGAGTCTCACCTATTATCTCTTGAACATCTCCTGAATTTTGTCACCTTTTGTAACACTTGAGGAGTGTTGATAGTTACAACTCAAAAGACATAATGTTGTGCGTTACTAGCATTCACCTTAATTATTGCACAGGCAATGTTTTTGTGAATTATGAAATGACAAAATTTGAACTAAACCTCATCTCTGTCACATCCACTAAACCACCAGAATAATAAAGTGCAGAATATATTCCCATGGCAGGTACCAGCATATGACTGCTAAAGCTCTGTTCATCTCTAGCAGTGCATATAATGTATGAAGTGAGAAGAACAGAGCAAATCAAAAACAGAAAGAAAAAATATGGAAAAGAAGCATCTTCTGCTACGTGGTAGTTTAAATTTTGAGGGGGGGAGGTCAAATAAAGTGGCCAGCAAGAATAATTGCTCACCAGATGTGTCACAAATACACTCATTCTACATCATTCCATGAAGAAAAATGAAAAAAAAAAAAAAAGAAAAAAGCTTTCTGAATATAAATATTCAAAACTCATCCAAGCTGAAAGTAACCTATATACATCTATGTAATCTATCTATATTGGACTGAAGTTTTTTGGTGCTTTGAGACTCCATTATGTTGCATGTGGTTTCCATTCTCTTGTTTTTATAGCTTTTTAGTATTTATTTTAGGTCTTTTGAGACCTCTAACCATTCTCTGGCTAGAAATGGGGTTTCAGACTGTTCAATTTCTTTCAGAGCTTCTCATTTCTTACAGCAATTCTTTGTGTGTTTAACTCAGTGCTAGGTTTAATGTTCTTTGAATCCAAGGATTGCATCATTAACAAGCCTCATTTTTTCCTTTTGCCAGCATTTACTAGTCGTCTAGAAATAGTGCCATTTCTCAATAAAAGACAGTTTCAATTTTATTGGATTTGTTCTCTCTGTCTTTATTGAAGAAAAATTCCCCAGATTATAATTATTTGATTGCATTATTTTTGATGAATTATTGTCTGGTATGTTTTTCTAACTCTATTTTTTAAAATGTGCATGGAAGGAGGGAAAGTATGGACCAACTCTTACAATCATAGGATTTCTTGGCAGCTTTCATCAATGTTTCCACTAGGAAATTTAATAGGCCGCGGAAAATAAACTGTCAGAATGAGACAGACCATGCCATATGCAAGACCCTGTTGTGGAAGTAAATTAATATATAGTCTCTCTGAAGTTATCAAGGCCAAATCAGAAATGGTGTGTAAGGAGATCAAACAAAGGCTTCCTTACCATCAACTGTATTATTTTAGGTTATATGCTGATCTCTTGGGGAATCTGAGTTTGCATAACTCGCTCACCAAAGAGATGAAAGGAGTTATTCCTGGAAATAATGCAGAGCCTCCTTTGACTTTTTATTTCTTATTGGGTCCAAGTTGTATAGTTTTGGGATTTTTTTTAATCACGTTTCCTTTTGCTGGGTCTCTGGACTGTGAATTCAGACCTACTTTGTTAAGCATATTAAACAAACGGAGGAAAGTAAATTAGATTTCAGTAAGCTGGGTGATGCAAATTAAGTGATGGCTAAGCTGCATCATTCATCTATAACCTTCCTACCCCTATACTTCTCCCATTGTTTTGGTTGGAAGAATTACCTGCTTTTTTTGTGTACATCAGCAGAAAATAAATCTTCCTCTTTTTTTGCACAATTTCTGTGGCAAATTTGTTGCATCATGCAATGCCGGGTCCCTATCACTCCTTCTCCTTTAGGATGATGTGCTCTATACATGGATACAGCAGCTGCAGCAACCGACATCCTGAACCTAAGAGTTCCAGCTAAGACTCGAGGAATTTTTCTCCCGTAAGTTCCCTAAAAGGCACAGATAGTTTTCTTAGGAAATCATCTAAAGACTGGAAGGCTTGGACTGATGTAACTGGCACTTTCTTTGATAAACACCATTTTCTGTTTAAAGGCACAAAACCAGCTGGCATTTAGCAACTTAGGAGCAGCTGAACTGTGGTGGTAATTCATGTTCTGTGATCTATGGCAATTCAAAATGAAACAGGTTTGCTTACTTACCAAATGGGCCACACTTGAAATTCATTTGGGTTTCCCTAAAGCCATCTATAATTCAGTAGGACTAGCTACAAGAATGTGAACTGCTTGGTGACAAAAAAATTTGCTGGATCAAATCTACAGTTGCTGCTTGTGCTACAAAACTTCACTATGTAGCACCAAATATGGTCCTGTCTTGATATGCATCCACTTTCTGTAGAAATAAACTCTTTGAGCAATGACTATGCATATTTTTTTACCTCTCATACTTTTGTTGTTTTACAGATCAGTGAAATACATAATCAGATACTTAGTTAAGGCTGTGCACTGCTCAACAGGAAGCCTGTAGTTATTTTATGGATAGCCCGTATAATGGTGCACTACATGACATGGATGACTGGGAATCAATGTTTCCATGTGGTGATCGCAGTGCCAAGTAAACTAGTTAAACAGAAATTGTGTACTGAGACTGGCCATTACATGGCAGTTTTGAAATGAAGCATGGGCTTTCTCCTCATGAGATAAGGCATTGGTTTTCTATTAGCCAAGAACACATCAGTGGCCGTAAGCAAACAAAGATGAGTCACTACCAATTTAGCGGAAAATACGAAACTGAAAGCTCTCTGCGTCAATTTTTTTTTTAAGGGTGGGATACTGGACAGCCCCTGCAAGAGTTCTACGAGAGGGGCAGGATGCACTTATGCCTACAAATTTACATCTCTGCACAACCCCAGAGGTATCCCACACAGTGCAAGAGATGAAGAGCAGGAAGGACATTGTTTCACGCTACTGCAACTTGTGCTCTCCTTGGTTTACAGGGAAGAAATCAATGTTCTTACCTTCCCTGTTTAATATTGAATCTGCGAGTGAAGGACATAGCACCCAATGTGATGCTGATGACTATCCAGGATATCACATAACTACATTACAGACACTATGATGAGATGGCTTCTCCAACATTCTCTAAAGATATCTCTTGTCCTCTAATTTTAATGGTTTCCGACTCAGTGGCTCCTGTGTTTCAGCCATTTGCTATCCCTGCTCATTTTGGTGACTCCAGGGAGAGGGTGAACAACCCCTCGGTTTGACAGTGCTCCCCTGAGACCATGTGAATTTTCCACAGGAGGGTGTTAACATTACTCAATATTTTGGAGCCAGCACCACTCCTGACACAGCATGACTTGTTGCTGTGTAAGTGCCATGCACACAAACTCACTATTAGCTGCCACACAAGAACATGCACTTCCAAAACCCCTCTTCTTATTCATAGTTTCAGGAAAGTAATTCCAAAGGCTTCCCATAATTGTTTTCCTCGTATTCTCCATTATACCCTCTTGAAAATTGATGCTTATTTATTCTCCTTCCTAAAGAGCAGAACAATTGGCCGAGGCTCTGATAAAAGAGCAATGACTGAGATTTTCCAGGGGCACGTTTCAGCCATAGCTTTATTTGCCTAGTACTCCCTGTTTACATTCTGACTCCAAGATTATCTGCAGACATTGTTCACTGGGGTTTTTTTGTTGTTGTTTTGGGGGCGAGGGGGATGGTGAGGGATTGAGGTTTTTTTGCCACAGTGTTACTTGCAAAGTAGCTTCTAGGACAGCAAGCCCTAGCACGGAGTGTTCATCATACACATATTTGTCATCCTAATTTCTGCAACCAGTGCTTGTTATATTTTTCTTGACATTTTCTTCTATGCTTTTTGACATCTGCTTGCAAACTCCTGCAGTCTTTTCAGTCCTGATATTCACTTGTTTCATCTGCTGCTGTTTTCACAGTCTTTATATATGCAGATTCATTGCTTTCCCTTCAAGTCCTCTCTGCTGTGTCATACTGGAGCAGTCAGTCCTGGAGGATTTCTTGTTGTTACTCAGCCACCAATTTTTTACAGAGTCTTTTGGAACAACTTACTTCATATGTATTTTAACATTATGCTACTTTTCCTTTAAAAAACCCAAAGCTAAAAACAAAACAGCAAACTGAAACTCAACAAAACAACAAAAAACCTGCAAATTATATACTAACCTTATCCTTTGTGGAGGTCTAAGGACAGAAGATGTAAAGTTGTGTTTTTCTACATAATCTCACAATGTCACGGCATAATGCTGAAATAGGAGGAATGGTATGGCATTCCTTTATAACGTAAGTGGTTGGATCAAGGTGGGCTTTTGTGTCCTGTGGCACTATTTGTTGTCAAAAATGACCCTTTCAAACCATGGAAAACTTCAACAATTGTCATGATTTTCTGTCATCACATGCACGAGATATCTTTTTTAGCCTACTTTCATTATAATTGAAGATATTTGAACACTTTTAAATTTTCCTCACTAGTATGCAGTTCTGTGTACTTTGTGCAAAATAGCGGGACACCGATGTATGTCTAAGCACAATATATATGTACGCAAATATTAAGATGCTGACAAGTAAAATCTTTGAGATTTTGGATAATTCTCCTCTGGTGGTTTTGAAATTACACAGAAGAAGTAAACTATGAAGCATCACATTCAGACAAACATTTTGCAACAAATGTTTTGGCAAATCTACTGCCTTTTATATTTGAGATATACCTGTGAAAATATTTTACTTTTTTTTTTCTCATTTGTTACTGAAAATTGTTCAGCTGTGATGTCTATAGAAGAAAAGCATCACCCCATGAATCTTTAAAGTACTCTTTGAGAAAAATTTCTTATTCACTACCCACAACATAATTGACCACTTACTATTGCTCCTCCCTGTGTACCTTTTTGCAGAACAAGAGGATGGATGGATAAGCAATTTTTGTCAATATAGGTATGGTACAGGCATAAACATATGTGAGTTTCTGTGATGCTGCCTATATGCACATTCATGCAAATACAGCTAGCTGCCATCATTCATGGAAATCTTTAAGAAACAATAAGCATGCAAACAAGATAGGACCTGGAATAATGTACAACCAAATTGCATTTTTTTAATTAAAAAAAAGTCAAAACCTCACATATTTAAATCATCATATACCCTAAAACAGATTCTATACTCCCTGGTATCATTACTATCAATTTAGACTAATATAACTCAGGTTAGTGTTGCCTGATAATTACAGACCAAATGAAATAATCAACAGTGCTGTCTTTTAGTTATTTTGCTATAGCAAATAACCATAAAGTACTTGGGAGCTGAGGTCAACTTATTTGCATGCTGTCATCCTTAAAGAAAAGAAGAAAGTAAACTGTTTTTAACTATCGTGACGAAATTATGTAATATGCTAGCTAGAGATCACTGTATTTTTCATTAACATATTAATATACAGATGAAATTAACGTAGGTCTGCAAGTTATAATCCACTTCTGAACACTGGATTTTTTTTTCTCTTTGTTTTAGTGTTGTGATTTGACATTTATTGTGAAAGGTTTACTAAAACAATCAGTATAATTTTAATTCAATTATATAACAGCATATGCTTTAGATACACTGATATCTAATTATTTGTTGCATATTGTTAGTTATTACATAACTGTAAAACACAATATTTCAGTTATACCTTTAACACATGTGGTTATGAAAGGGTGCACCTTATGTAGCCTGTAAAACCATTTGGCTTTTTCAATCCCTTGAAAAATCTACCATTATAAATTCTTTTCTTGTTTAATCAGTTTCCTTCTGGTAAATTTGCAAGAAGGTCATGTTCAGAGCTCAAGTTTGCTGTCCTTCAGAGGAATTCTCACTACTCACCCAGGACAAATTCCTGGACCGGACTGCACTGCAAACAAGATGACTTTATGCAAGTGTTAAAGAGACTGACTCACTCACTGCTCTTTGTTTTATTAGGAGTCATCTGAACTCCCATGAATTTTTCACAGTCTCTTCTAAAAGGAACACATATCCAACAAGGGGTGTGCTGTAGTCACACTTTGAAATTCGGTGTTCAAATGGGATCAAAATTAGGCAGAATGAGTTCATTTGATTTTCTTGATTACACTAATTTTTTCCCTCAGAAACCAAGAGAGAATATCTCAGTTTTAATGTAGGTTCAGCAACAGCGTGGTAGAATATCATGGAACAGA
Organism: Chiroxiphia lanceolata; assembly: GCF_009829145.1. Lineage (NCBI taxonomy): Eukaryota > Metazoa > Chordata > Aves > Passeriformes > Pipridae > Chiroxiphia > Chiroxiphia lanceolata. The sequence goes on along the minus strand of NC_045671.1, from coordinate 50,692,874 downwards.
CAACTATGGGTTTTTGAGACACAAGACACCAAAGTATAAGTAATTGAGAGCAAGGATACTGTGAAATATGTAAGTGATCTTGAAAGGTTTTCATTTCTGCAAATGTTTCTTCAGACTGGCAGCATCTTTAATTGAAAAAGAAGTACTTTCAACGTGGTCTTTCCTTATCAAATATTACAAGTAATCTGAGAACTTGATCCTATATTCTACGCAGGTAATTATTTATTTATGTATATACATTTATATAGAGAGGGTCAGTAGTGGCAATACTGATTTCTCTCTCCTTTTCAGAGGCATTTAAACCCTTTTTTTTTTTTTTTTGGTGTAAAAACTATTTTAAATATGAAGGAAGAACTGACTGGTTTTTTTTCTTATTTCATAATGACAGATATTTTTATAGTATGAGAAAATATCTGTAAGCGATGATAGTTCAGACCTTACTGTAGAGATAGGGGAGGTCAAATGGAGAACTGATTTTCCACTGAAATTGATGCCTCCTTAGATCTGCAAACACTGAGCTAAAATACTTGACTTCCTGAGGTGAAATAAGTAATTTCCAGCAGTTGCTAAAATATCATTAATAATCATACATGCAATAAATAACAACATCCGAATTAGCTCCTAAGAGATATATGGCTGCAAATTGCAGCAACAAATCACTGCATGTGTAAGAGAATGATCATTACTCCAGAGTGTACAAAAGCTGTTTTAACAACTGTATTCTTTACGGTAAAGCTCACCCTAATTAGCCTTTCAGATTCCTGAGGGAAATGTCTGCAGAGCATTTGACATTGTGATGCTTGATCTAGCAGGGGGAAGGGAGGTTTTGTTTCTAAACCTAGAAAGCATGGGGCCACAAGCTTAGCTTTCAGTTAGGTCACTTCCATTAATGGGTGTGGAAAGTAAATAGTCCTTTCAGGAAAATAATTGGGAAGTAAATTAATAATCACTTTCGTATATGTAAATGTTTTACGAGATAGATATTTAGTGGCAAGGCCATCTTATTAACTGCATGCATGTAAGTACACATGTGTATGCAGAAAAATCACTGCTCTGCTTCTTTCTTCTGCTAACTCTACATCAGTGAAGTTTCTCTCATCGACCTGCCCTGTTAACAAGTCTTGGAATAATGTAGGAAACTGATGAAATAATGCAGTTGGTCGGGTTTTGCTAGCCCAGATACCAGGGAGGCACATGGAGGTTGGTGCTGATACAGAACCATCCATCCTCTGCAGAGATGCTGGACTGAAATCAGTCAGGCAATGAAGTGTCTGATAGTTGTACACCCTAAAGGCTTATTTGTAGGTGATTTGTTTCCTATAGAAAATCTTAAAACCAGTGTTGAATTTCTGAATTTGCGTGGGTAGACTGAGGTGCCATAAAAGAAGGCAACACACCATTTTTTATATTGTACAGCATGGACAAAGGGGCACATAAAAACTGGTACCTCTCCCACAGATGGTATATTTGAAAATGCCTCCAGGGCTGTCTCTGGCATCAACACATTCAGCAGAGCAAAGACAGTGATTGTGGTAGGGAAGATACCCATGCACTACATGACAGCTGGGACAGCTGTTAGTGCCTTACTCAGCAAGCAGGATGTCCTGGCTCACAGAGATATTTCCAGCCATGCTAGGAGAGCAGCCAAAGAGCAGCCTTAGAAATATGAGCTAGAACATAAAAAAGGAACAGGATTTAAGCTACTTTCTTTTTTTTTTTTTCCTGAGTCAGAGAAAGACCTTTCCTACCGTCTCATTGAAATTTTCACCTGCCCTTCTGTTCTCGTATGTTTTATAGAGAACCTAGAAACCTTTATGGAGCTATAGATTCCACCATGGTTGCAAGTTGTCCGGTGTCCTTTTGTGGATTTAAGCCTGCATTTGATACCTGTTCATTTAGTATCCAGGGAATGTCTGAGACAGCAGTGTTACTTATTCGTGTTCCAGCCACAGAGTCATGTACCTGATGTTTGCAATTATCTTAGAATAAACAGATTTAAAAATAGAAGTGAATTAGTTTGGTAAGGCACGTGCATGTAAATCATCCCTTTTTAATAAAGGAATTATTAGGTAGGTTTGCTGCTCTACTGCCTATTGCTCATTACAGAATCATATTTCCTAGAGTAAAAAAATTTTAAGTTTTCACTGCATGCCCTGACAGCTCCAGATCTAAAGAGAGCAGTTTTTGAAAATCCCCCCTAATATGTTGAAACCCTAAAATGATGCTAAGAACTCACAGATCAAGGAAATATAGTGCAGTTCAGTTTTGTTGCTTGTTTGAAATAAGTCTTCCTTCTGGAGAAAGAGGAATCACGTAATGGAAAACATTTGTTGCGTTTAAGTTTGGCTTTGGTTCTAAGTCATTCTCAAGGTTCAATTGACCTGATTTCCACTTCTGACTTCTCTCTCCAGACCCCACCATGTTTTATATTTTTTTATTTTTACAAAGAGCTAACACAAACTTTGAAAAACTTGTGATGGGAATTATATTTTAATATTTCAATGTCATACAGTTACTTTAAAAGGTGTGTGTTAAACGCCACAGCATATACAGATATGGTTCTCATACCTTCATTTTCTTGGTGGTGGAAACACCTTTAATATTTAGGGAAGGTGTATCTGTTAAAGGAAAACTATGATGTAATTTAAACATAATCATTGGCATCCTTTGTTTAACAATTACGGACTCATCTAATAGATTTTCTCCTCCCTTCCTCCCCTTCTCTCCCCCCTGTTGTATTATGAAATGATGCAGAAATGTAGAGAAAGGTAGATTAATTCAATCACTGACTGCTCTGGAAAAGTAGTTCTGATCATATCTTTAGCATAATTTTTTGAGATACACAATTGTATTTACCCAGTGGAAATGTGACAATTTGTAAATTCGTAAGTCTATTGTAGTGTAAGGTGTAAATCTTGCTGTTGGGGAGGGAGTTGTAGGTAAGCTCGAGAGAGTATATGAGCTAGAATTCCCTCCTGAAATGCTTGGGTTGTGAGGCTCTGAATCAACCAGAACTTCAGCTTGCACATAAGTGCCTTTGAAGCAAGCCAGATTCAACACATACTTAAGTGCTTTGTTGAATAAAGGTGGGAACTAGTATGTTTAGCTTTTAGCACATGCTCAAGCAGTCTTTTCTAAGCCAGGACAAGTCCCTTAAAAAGAAAAAAAAAAAAATTATACACACATGCACTGGCACCACAAGTTAGTTAGCTTATGACGAGTAAGTTTTTCCACAACAGAATCAGCAGGAATTATTATTAAACACAGTCATGTCAATAATGCATGGTGTGGGGCCATGAGCCAAGTGGAAAAAAGCTTTTATGCTCTCCAATCTGCTCAGAGGACAAGACAGGGCTCCCCAACACCAAAGCAAAGATAGAGGCTATAGAATAAAACCAATAAGTCAAAATGGATGCCAATAAAAATCCAAATGCTTTCTGAAGCACATGTGAGTATACATGAAACTAGAAAATGTGTTGATTATTTAAAAAAAAAAAGGTTTTTGTTCTTTTTCCTTGCCTTAGTCCTTTTTAGTGATCACTATTTTTCAGGGTGTGCAAAGAAATCTGAGTGTTTTCACTATTCCACGATCCTCTGCAAAATGTCCTTTCTTGTCCTTTTCCTTGTTCTTTTTTGTGTCAGCAATTATTGACCTCTACCTTCATTTTTGATGAGCTATATAAAACATTAATAAATGATGAGTAAAAAAAAATGTTGAGCCGCATGATAAGATCACCCATATTACAAATAAAATGTTCACTTCTGAGATTGCCAGCTATTTTTACATTCAGCATTCAGAGTGTTTAAACACAGTAGTGCTTTAAATGAAATATACACGAAAATCCATTAACAACTGGAGTTTTGCTGGAAGTGGGTAAGAATGTTGATTTTGTACTCAAGACTGGTAAAATGGGAGTAAGGAAAATGTAGAGAATTCTTTAGTGAAAACTATAGACATAGATATTATACTCTGTTTTTAAAGGGAGGATTTGAGACAATGAAGTCAAAGGGAGAACTGGATTCATATTTGAGTCAAAGTAGCCCAGGGGAGGGGAAGAAAAGATTTTACAGAATATTCTCTTTTTGGGAGGAAAATCTTGCTAGTGCTTATTCCTGGTGTCATGTGTTTTTGTGGTTTTGTGTGGTTTTTGTTTGTTTGTTTGTTTGTTTTTTCTAACAGAGGTAACAGTATCTCTGTGAGGAATGCACTTTTTCCACCATAAGGAAATCACAGGCCTGCAGTAGCTGAGCTTATTCAAGTCCAACACTGTCTTGCTGTAAAATATGTGTCACAGAGAAAATCATTAGACTGTCAGTAAGGTTATGCCCTGAAAAACTGCAGTTACTGTGCAGCAGTGAGTCTTCCTACAGGATCTGCATAGAGGTAAATAGTACTTGTATTAGGTTTGTCTTTTTCTTTAGAGATCTGAAATCTTGATTTGTTTGTTGCATCTCAATCTGACCTCCCTCCACAGCTCAGTCTAGGAGTCTGTTAAAACAAAAGAGACGCATGACTTTATTTACCTTATGACACTAACAGTAGCCAAGGCAAGGTGATTTGGCTACTAAACAACAAAGGAGTCAGGAGCATGTGTCCCTACTGGGACTCAGAGGCACAGGCAGCTGTGATGTGACATCCAGGTATACATTGTCATGGATTTGTGAGGCTAAGCCCATCTTCCTCCCCAGAATAATCCATTTGCTTCACATTCCACTTCTTTTACTTCTCTTCTTGCAAGACAAGCCTGCCAATGTACACCTTTCTTCTTAACCCATGACCTCCAACTCAAGAGAGAGACAGGTAGCAGTCATGAAACAAAAGGAGCTTTTTTCCCCCAGCATGAAGGAGCAAGATATATACTCTGGTCAAGGTTACCTGAGGGAAAGGAGTTTTGGGTCTCTGTCCTTTCTCACTAGGAGAGGTAGATAATGCTTAGATCTGCAGGTGCTTCTCCATGCTCTTTGCCTGTCCCTTGCTGCTGGAGGCAGAGGGACACAGGTGGGAGGAGTCCTGCGGGACAGTTCACAGTAGAGATGGAAGCAGATACATCGGGCAGGTCTATGAATTTATAACATTCTGCTGTTGCCAGGCAGTGCCTGAAATTCCTCAAAGGAGAACAATCTGGGATGTTTACTCAATGATCGTTTTGTGGGAACTTTTCAATGAGATAATATTGATTTAGGTGAATAATTAAGCTATACCTTATTTCTTTCTTTTTTTTTTTTTTCTTTTTCCCCAGAAGGAAGGTAGCCTTTCTTTAACAAGATGAGGGATACAGTGGATCTTGGTTGTGTGCAAATGGATCTCTGCATCTGGGACCTATTGCAGACTGCCAGCTCCAGCTAGCTGTGTGATGTGGTTGAGCCCCTGCTCCATGCTAGGCTGAGACACAGGTCATCTCCTCCGCTTGTTCAAGCTACTCTGTAAAAAAAAATCCAGTGCATGTCTGAGAGAGCAAGGATGCATTTCATCCTTTGAAGGATGACTAAAGGACTGAGATCTGTGTTGAAAGCGGAAGTTAAATGCAGACATACGCCCTGAAAACCCATATGATTTCATTATAGGTATTTGCTTCCCAAAGTTACTACATTGTTGATGATTAAATTTTCATGAATCCATCTTTTCCTAAAATCACAAACTGCCCTGAAGTCTTTTATGTGGGCAAATGAGCAACACTGTAGTTAACGAAGTAAAAAAAAAAAAAAAATAGCACAGTGTGGCTAAGTTTAGGCACCTAAATCCATATATAGGTTCCTAAAAATAAGTCTGGTTCACAGAAGGTCATAATTTTTTGAGAATGAAGCTAGTAATTTGGGTAGCTAGATGTAAACTGAGGTGTCTGAGTTTAGCTGGTTGGGAAGCAACATTTTTGGCTTAAAATCAAGCCTTTCTGCCTTTGGAGAATACATCCTTGCTGGAAAGGCTAGAAATTTGTATGTACAGTATTTACAGACTTGTTCTGTTCTTAATTTTTCCACAAAGAAACAATGATAAAAAAAAAAAATCTGTGAGGTTTTTTTAAAGTAGAAGATAATTAATGTAAACCAGTTTGTAGAAACAATACAGGCTTATTTTCACATTTGTTTGGGATTAAGCTGCTTCCACAAAGTACTTCCACATGTATGCTAATCAGTTTTATAACAAAACCAACCATCCCACAATGAAGAGTGAAGACAAAAGTCTTATGAACCATGCCTTATTCAATCAACATTTATCTCCCTATTCCAGGCCAGTGGGGTCCCCTTCGGGGTTAGCTCCTGCTGGGCACGGTATACTCCTATTTTTCAGCACCTGACCAAGCCAGGAGACCTCTGAGTGCTTGGGAGTGGATAAGAAACATCTTCTTGGGGCAGGTTAGTTGTGTGCAGAAGGTTATATGCATTCGTCCAGAGTACTATCAAGACAGTAACCTTTGTTTCATATCTCTGTTGTGCTAGAGTCAGAGTTGCAGTAGTTTTACTCTTTACCCTCTTGTCAGGGTAGTGGTATGAATTGTTCTGGCTATTATTTTTATTTTTTGTTTGTTTGGGTTTGGGTTTGGTTTTGGGGGGGGGGGGGTTGTGTGTGTGTCAAAAGCAAATATTTTCTTTTCAATCCAAACAAACTAGGCATCACTAGAACATTGATACAATTACTTTCAGGAGTAAGTTGTATATTCTCACATTTTTTACTTATTTTTTCAGTCTTTACTCCATTCCTGCTCCTAGGACCCCCTTCTATGTGGGGTGATGGCTCTCTGTGTCAGCTGTGATGTACGTACTTATAAGCGCACATAAGACTAATCTTCCATTTTTGCTGGATTACTTTGCATATACCACAAATGAAACTTGATGGGATGTCATTCTAATATGTTTATTGTATATCTGAGTCTAAGGATAAAGTCAAGTGAAAATTTGATGGCAGGGGATTAGCAGAGCTTGAATAGCCTGGTCGAGCCCATTCTGCTGGCAGCAGCAGAGAAGACGTAGAAATAGCCTTGCTCTCTGTTCCTGCCTAGTTTTGCTCTGCCAGGGAAACTGTTTATGTCTCTGTACTGTAAAATGGATCTCTAAAATTACTTAGGTTAAAGATAGCCTTTTTTCTGGAGGGGTAATGAAAGGGAACTTTCTACCCAGCCTTGCCCAGGAAACCAGTGTGTAACGTGATGGAACCTGTGGAAAGATGAGAAGCTCTCGCCATCCAGTCTGACCTCATGGCCATGCCCATAAGTGCACTTTTTCTTGTGTTTTTTGTCACTCTCCAAATTTCTGGTTCTTTCATAAACTGAGCACCCCTCTGATATGTTGCAAACTAAGATTTTCTTTAATGGAAACGAGAACATGGGGGCAATTGCTGGGTGTATAGGTGTCGTCTACAGATAGATGACACAGCTACCAGCAGGAATAAGAGCTAGTCTGGTTGCTATCATGTAATTTCTGTTTCCTCAGAGATTTACTGTTGTTCTTTTGTAGATATACAATTATTTGAAGGACCAATGCAGTACTTTACCACAGTTTTCTCAGAGACAGGATAAGCAAATAGACCATGGAAATGAAACTATGATGCAGCATTTTTCATACAGTTTGGTATGTGACACTCATCAGTTGCAAACTTAAGCTCATATCTGACACCTGCCACTTCATCAGACCCAAATGTGTCTGATTTCTGCATCCAACATGCATAGAACATAATCCTATTTAGATATTTTGACAAAGGTCAGTAATAATTAAATATCTCGTTCCACAATTGCTGCATACACAAATCATATTTTGGATCCAGATCAGGGTGTGTGACTTCTTTTCAGAAAGAAAAGTGATTCTGCCTTATCAGACATCTGTCAATATTGCTCTTTCTGAACTTCAGTGGATGCTGCATCACAGCTACTTTGGTTTTTGTTATCAAAGCAATTTTTTCCGCAGCTCTTCAGCTGCCTCTCTGCTTTTGGTGGCTGATACTCTTTGCTGTCAGTGACTGGCTGGACATGTGTTATTTCCAGCAGTAAAGCCTCTCAGCCATAAGCATCAGAAGCTTCTGCAGAAACTGTTATGCTCTTTGAGAGGTACATAGATATACTCTTAGTATCTCACATAGACCTGGCCCTGAGGGTCATTACAGCTTACCAAAGATAAATTTGGTATCAAATACTAAAGACTGCAAAGGTAAATGGAAGATGTTCACTTTTGCTAGATCAACACTGAAGGGTGTCCCAGGGGAAAGGTATCATAACAACATACATAGCTCCTTGAGATTTGTTCTGCAATTAATCCAGTGCACATCCACTCCATGTAGCTTCTCAGATCCAAAACTGAGGCAATTCCTTAGAAGAATGCATGGCTCAGAAAAATGCAAGATGACAAAAACTGTGCATTAACATTCATGCTTTTTGGATGATTAGAGACTATAGACATGAAGGCTAAATAAAATTTTAAATCACAATTAGTCTGTCTGCAGAAAATTGTACAGAGGGCTTGTGAGAGGGTCTGGCTGAGACAGAGTTGATTTTGCCATACACAGCAGTGTGCATGCTTCTACTGAGCAGAACTGACACAGCATCAGCACTGTCACCCAACATTCCACCCTCCCTCAAGAGGCTGGGGAGACAGGCAAGATCCTTTGATGGGACAAAAGTAGGTTGGCTGACCCAAATTAACCAAAGGGATATTTTATACCATGTGACGTCAGATAAGATATAAAAGCTAAAGGAAGGAGGAGGAAAAGGGGGCAGTTTTTACTTAAAATGTTTGCCTTCCAGAGGAAGCACTTCATCTGCTGAAGCCCAGCTTCCCAGGAAGTGGCTGGACATCGCTTGTTGATAATAAGCCTTTTTTCCCCTCTTTGCTTGCATGCACACAAACTTTCACTTTTGCTTTAGTAAACTGCCTTATCTCAACCTATGAGTTGTTTTCCATCTTACTTTCTCCCCGCTTCCAGCTGGGAAGGGGAGTGGTAAAGCAGCTTGGTGGGCACCTGGTGTCCAGCCAAGGTCAACCCAGTACAAACGCAGACAACAAACCTTTTGAGGCTACAATAGACAGCAGCAAGCTGTCAGTGGTGGGTGCAGGGTCATGTTTAAACAACGGTATAGCAAGTAATGCTCGTGTAATTAAAATTATGGTTTTAGCTCCTCAGACATCTGTAGGAAGCCTGTTCTCTTTCTGAAACAGGAGCAACTTTTCCTTGTGTATATTAGCCTATTTCCGAAGCAGCATAAATCAGGGCAGATGGAACACAAATCTAAAGAAGAGATAGGGAGAGGCGTACACAGCTGCAAGCTATTTGTGTGAAGCTGTGTAGATGTGCTTTCTCAGGTTGTGGAGTTAGAGAAGAAGGGTAGAAACCATTAACAGCCCCCACTAAACTTAAGCTTGTAATCTGAAACAGGAAGGACCTTTGCACAGGAACCGGACTGTTCCTGAGAGATCTTTGTGCATCTCAACACAATACTCTCATTTTGAATCTTTTATACTGTAGCAGTAAAACTTCCATGTATAAGCACCTCTTAGGAATGAAAATTTTCTCTCAGCTTCCTTCTGGTAAAGCATCCATCTTCTACAAGAAAGATCAAATAATGTCTTCTGCTGGATCAACATAATGAAAATAAGGATTTGCTTCATGCTGCACAGACAGAACTTCACCTGAATTAAGCAAATAAAAAAAAAAAGACTACTTCATGGTCTCCTTTTTTTTTTTTTTTTGGACAGGAATGGATTCTGCTTTCAGAAGACAAGAGCAATTCCATCACTTGATTTAGTCAAGGTGTAGAATTTTCTAAGATGTTCTGTAGGGATCTTTTTAAATAATTAAATATTAGCATCAGTGCAGAGGGTGATGTGATTTCATAGCACAGCAGGATTCCCATCACAGCTTAGAATAGTTTTTAATCTTCTACTCAGTATCAGAAACAGCTCAACCTCAGAGGAGATCAGCCAAGCAAGGTCGTAAGGGTGCATTTTTAGAGTGGTGCCTAGTGATTTAGCCACATGACTTCCATTACTTTAAATCACTAAATCACTAGGCACCACTCTAAAATATTACCCCTAGAGTTCCTTCTTAAGGAACCTTATGGAGCATTTACATAGAACAAGTCTGAAACCCCTGTATAGTACAAATATTTGCCTTAGCTCACTCCTAATATGGTTTTCTTTGCACTCTGCACTTGATTAATTAATTGAAAAATCTCATGTGGCTGTTTCGCACCCTGCCATTTATATTTGAATTTGTCATCTAGGCTTCAAATAAGACTTCAAGAGAGATGTGGAGTTATACGGTTTTCCATTTGCCTTTATTCAAGAATGTATGTCTCAGATTTCAGCTATATGTCTGTGAGTGTTACTAACAAGCTGGTGGATACTTGAACACCTTTCTGAATAGAACTGAGGCCACAGATAAGGAAATATGACTATTTAAATTGAACAACCATTTTAATTTTTTTCTGGGCCTAATTAAAACACCTAAACCTGAACCTTCTATTTCAGTGTAAACTGATATCCACTTTAAAACAATAATACATTTAACTGCTTGACACATCAGCTGGAATGATTAAATTATGTAGCAACAGAGATATCTCAGGAAGCAATGACAGGTGAGACAAACCTATCAACAGTAGTCTGAAATGGTGGAGGGGGAGAAGCATTTTCAGACGTCAAGACATCAGCATCAACCTCACCATTGTGAAACACAGTTTCAAGTTTATATCCTTTTGCCATTCAATCACTATTTCTTGTCTTCAGTGCACTCTTTTTGAATCTGTTTGGACTGAGAGGTGTGTGTTTGTAGATATGAATATGCATATGCATCTGTGAGAACATGGAAGGACCAAACTCTTGCTTCTCTTGTGTCATTAGAAGGATAATGAAGGGATGTCCTGCATGTCCACTCCTAGGACATTATGCTTAGCTTAGGTAGAAGCATGTGGAAAGAGGAAGACCCCACACTGCTGTTGAGGGAGAGCTGAAAGCCAGTTTTTTTCTCAGTATTTTATTAGTCTAGAAGCCATTAACTATTTTGAAGCTCACCACTTGTTAGAAGAGGTCTCTCTGTTCTTTTCTGTTACAGTAAGACTGAGAAAATTACCCCCACTAAGTTGTTGAGATATTTGTAAGGACCAGCTCTAGAGTCACAAAGAAACCCAACCAGGATACATCAGGGTACAAAGTCACTGAGGGTTAGCCCTGGGTACTCCTGCTGGATCACAAAATCACAGAACCATTAAGGTTGCAAAATACCTTTAAAATCATTGAGTTCAAGCATTAACCCAACACCACTGGGTTCACCACTAAGCTATATCACCAAGTGTCATATCCACACAACTGTTGAACACTTCCAAGGATAGTGAATCCACCACTTCCCTGAGCAGCTTTTTCTGATGTCATACCACCCTTTCAGTGAAAATATTTTTTCCTCATATCCAACCCTCCCCTGGCACAACTTGAGGCCAGTTTCTCTGGTTCTGTCACCTGGTATCCAAGAGAAGAGACTGATCTTTACCAGGTTATAACCTCTTTTCAGGTAGATGTAGAGAGTGATAATGTCACCCCTGAGTCTCCTTTTCTTCAGGCTACACAACCTCAGCTCCCTCTGCCACTCCTCATAAGGCTTGCGCTCTGAAATATGCTTTCTGCTGCACCACTACATTTTACACTATTGTGTTTTGTCAGGGCAAACAAACCAGGCTAAGCCACACAAAAGTCTTATTATTTAGCTGTTCTTGAAAAACAGCTTATGCTTGCAGGTGCTGTTGGATGTCTGCTGTTGATGTAGCACATAAAGTAGGCAACATCCATCCAGGAACAGCTTCTGAGGGTATCAGTCCTGATGAGAGTCAGGAGGTGCAAGCTGTAAGCAAACCTCCCTGCTACATAACTGGATGATAGGTAAAAGACTTACATGTCTAAGCACTTAAAGTAAGTTTCTGCTTCCTTCAGGATCTGACTAACCTTTCTTGGCTGAATCTTTGTTTGTTTCAAAGCCATCAAAAGGCATGCTCTCTAGGAAGCTGGGTGTCTAGCTGCTTCAAGCTGAACACTTTGAAATGGCTAGTACAAAAGTATTGAACTCCAATACTAAATTAATTTCTCCAGGAGACGGGGATGATCCAAGCTGGGTTTTCCATGCTCAGTATTAAACATTATAGTTTCCTTTTCAATGTGGAACCTATTTTTGCATAACTTGATTTATCCAACCTTATGAATCACAGAGTTCTGAGAAGATCCCTGGTCCTCGTGAAATTAAAAAGTATATTATTCCATTCCTCTAGTGAGATTGGAAGTGATGAGTCTGGTGATTCATTTTCTATACTCCACTGGTTTTCCTCTTCAGAGGCAAAGGCAGAACAACTCCTCTTTCCCTTCCGTGAAAGGCTCCATCTCAGTGTAACAACGATTCAGCAGCCTCCTGAAGATATGTTCCCCAAGAGAATTCCCTCTTTGCAGGAAGCTCTCATTAAAGAACTAGGTACGACACATCCTCTGAATTACTTTTCCCAGTGAATCAAATTCAGCATCCATGAAACCTAAACCCGTTCATTCTGTAGCCAGACATAATTACAAACAAATACTGTAATTTTATTATTGATTGTTTATAAGGAATCAAAGAAAAACAAGAATTACATCGGAAAGAGTCAATAAGTTATCCTCAACTGTCCAAACTTTGAACCTCCTTAACTTAAAGTACAGGTAAAGTTTTCAATAAATATCAGATGCTTTGATTTTGAGCATTATTTTCAGAAAATACAAACAAAAAAAGGTATGATTTTACTCAAGACATGAAGAAGAGAAATTAAGTAGGCCTTTAAAGAATTTTAAATTACTGGAAAGGTCCCTATCTACATGATGAGAGAAAATTATTACTTCTCTGCAGTGTAAGTTACATATTTAGTGGTTTCTTAACACAGAAATTATATGCCATAAATCATGTCAGAATACCTCATTTAATTTAGGTCTTTATGTTTAGCAAACCATTTAGTTTAAACCAAAGACCTGTAAGAATTTTTTTTTAATGTTTGAGGGAATGTTGTGTTTCAGTGTCAGAAAAAGTCATGAAGATTTATCATAAAAAGCTTCATCTTGAATTAAAGCCAAACTTGCAAATTTTTTGTTTTCCCAAACTGAAATTCCATAGCATTCCATTTGAAAATAAGAAAGAGTAGAAACCATTTGGTGTTTTTCAAAAGAAATATGTTTCTTAGGCTCTCTAACCTCTGTGTTTTCCCACAGGCTGAGCTGGCAAGACACTGAAGAGCCTGGGATATGGGAGGCATGGGAAACTTGGTGAATGTTCTTGGGTCTGAGGAGCCATAACTTCAGAATTCCCTTTCAGGTAGTCTGTTAGGAAGTACACAGAAGCTATCAGTCTTCAAGGTCAAGGGTTTTGTGGGTTGAAAGGAGCCCAGAATCTATTAACTCTTAGAATTACATAATTCAATTAAGTGTATCACCAAGAATTGAGGTCAATGTGTTGGTAGGGAATCTGGGAAGAGAATGTGAATAACCTCCATGGATATGAACGCAGTAAGATCAGGAGGATGAGTAGGTCTAGTGAAACCAAAGAAATTTTGCTACATCTGTAAATAGATGTAAATATATAATTAATTATCTTGGTGTCAGATGGTGTCTATCAGAGCAGTGAATATCTGAAAGAGACTTCAAATTACACACAGAGGGATCAAAAACCTCCTATGAAATTTCAGCGCCCTGGTTCTCTAATATGGCAGCAGAGGATGGATTTGATGGACATGTTATGAACTCCTTGAACTTTGCCACCCTGAGTTTAACAGACTACTTCAGTTTCAGTGCGGATAAGCCTGCAGGATTCTGATAGCAATTGTTGGAGAGGGTTCAGTAGCCAGGGCCTTATTCTCTGTCATAGGAACAGAACCTCACTGCAGAGTTAGGCAGCTTGCCGAAACCTTGCACTTAGGATAGTGGTCCTTATAAAGGCTTCTTCATCCAGTCAGGTGGAATTTGATAGGATTTGAGGCCTGAATTCCATTGCAAGCAAGTAAGGAGGGGACATATTTTACAAAATTCTCCCTCAAAATAGATAAATTTAGCTGTTCCAAAAATTTCATCAGCATGACCTCTCTGCACAAACAGTGGGTGTCACACAGTCCTGGGGACATGACAAAAAGAACTGTCATCCTTTTGGCCCATGAGTTTTAGTTTGCTTCAATTGGAAATAAGTGCATAAGAAGGGGAAAGAAAGAGTGGAGTCATCCTAACTTCAGTGTGAATCAAGGGCTTGGAAAAAACTTCACAAAGCTCCTTGGCTTACATGGACCCAATGGGAATTTTGCATTTGTTTTAGCGAGACACAGGTTCCTACCTGGTACTTTTAAAGCTGTGATGTACTAAATCAGTTTCTACTTGATACTTTTAAAGTTGTGATGTACAAATTTCCCTCCTGGGGCAATTTGAGTAATTATTGTTTTATCTTGGATCTTTCTATGAAAATATTACATCATCAATTGTATCAACAATAAGTCTTGAAAGAGTTTCTAACTCCTGTATCAAAATAAGATCCTTTCTGGTGATTTCTTACTGTCAAGGATATGTGTCAGACAACAGAATATATCTTTTTTATTTAGACATGACATCACCTGAAGTTTCTTGACATCAATTTAGGATTTCTGAGATGTCAAAGTCTTTCCATTTGTGAACATAGCAAAAAAAAAAAAATCAACTGTGGAAAAAAATCTCAATAAAGTAGTGTGAAAATAAAACTTGACTTCATTTATGACAAAAACCCCAGCTTTACACATTCTATTTGAGCTCTCAGAGGAAGGATGCTTCCAAACATGAGATATGCTAGTTTGCCAGTCAAGCCAAGAGGGGATGTTTCACTTGCAATTGTAAACCTAACAGTGTTGGAAATATGAGAATAGCCTTAACAATAACCTACTTAAATTGCTATTGCATTCTCTAAAGTGTATTTCATTCTTTTAGAGTCTCTATATGAGAGACACCAGTGGAAAGAACTTTTCCGTAATTTTATTTTGCTGTCTTCTGAAGTCCTTATTTTCCCTCTCTGGAGTCCTCTGAAAATACTGGACTTAAGTGGAAGGGTACAACAAAGTCCTGCCATAAATCTTTCTGTTTTTCAGTTTTTCTGTTATGTCTTTTCCTCTCATCACAGTATTCTCAAATCTGACAGCATTGTTCAGGACTACCTGATGTTCTGTGGATATACCCATATTTGGACTGACTCATACAAATTCCTAGGAATATGTTCAAGTAATCAATGAAGATAAGCAGTCATAGCTGCCAGAATGGCTCTACTGCAGCAAAAAGCACCTATGATCACAGTGCTGCTGACTATTTTATATTATTTGTAAACTAATAAAAAGTATATTTTAAGTAAGAAAAATCATGGTTGTGATCAGTGTCTGGAAGTGTTTATAACCAAAGGATATTTGTTTGTATTGTATAGGTAATGCCCAACTTTGCAATCATGAGCCTTGGTTCAAATCTTAAACCTTTGCTGAAAAAAACCCGAAAGTGGGACAACTCCCATTGACATCAGTGAAACTTATCTTTTGGAGTGAAACACATTCTTAAATGTTTGTTGGACACAGAATTTCCATGAGATTTGTACTGGGATTGTTTAAAATTTTTACCTACCTGAGCATGCTTTTTTGGACCATGGAGTTTTTTTCGCCATGCTAACTTCTTAGGCCCTTAATTTGATCATGGTCACTGCATTCTAACATGAAACAGTCACTTCCCTGATGCAGAAAAGGTCTAGGCAGTAATAAAAGGCACAGAATACCCTAAATACCAGTATTATTTGTCCCTACCTCTGTGGTGATGGCAGATGAAAACTAATGTTTTCCAGCTATGAGCATCTGTAGAAAACTATCTGCCCATATCTGGGGAAAGAAACAAGAAGAAATACCGGGACTGTGCCTCAGGAGTGGTGGGCTGCAGCAGTGCATGGACCACCTTGGTTGCCTCCCTGTCAGCTGGTGAAGGAAGGACCACAACTCTCAATGGCCAAAGCTACAAAATATTTCTAATCTGCTCCCATGCAAGATGATCAGGAAATGAGTAATTTGATTTATCAACATGTAGCTTTTGATGTCTCTGTGTTTCTCCTTTTGTGTCCACTCTTTTGTTGTTGGTAAAACTTCTAGCCTGGTACTATTCAATAAACCTGAAATTAAGAGATTAAAAAAACCCAAACAACAAAACACCCCAAACCTGATCCAATGGCAATTTTCCTTCTCTGGAAGTATTATGCTCTGTTCTAAGCTAATTGATGTGTTATTTTTTTGCAATGTCACCCAGTTTTTCTAAAAATTAGATATATCAGAGGCTTCGGTATCCTAAAAAATGAACAATGAAAAGTTAAGAAATTTGTTTTGTAACTCTTTAGATGTTAATTATGATAGTAAATGTTTGCTCTTACTTGGTCCAAACCAAAGTCTTAACTGTAGTGTGTACAGCTGAGATGAATGGGAAGGATGGTGGTAGATTTAATGAATCCACTGGGTTTTTTATATAGCTGAAAATCCAGCCTTTCAAACAATTTAATGCAAACTTGGGTGTTTAAATTATTCTTTGAACACCTTAGAAGAGCTACCTGACAACCTTCAGTCACTGAGTTCTTCTTCAGCAGCACCTAATGATGTTCATGGGGCAGAGTACAACTGGTCATAATTTTCTTTCCTAGTAAATATTTTCTTGACAAATTTTCTTGGTGAAGGATGTTGTTTTCCCTGTGTTGAAACATTTTTAAAAGAGTCAATTCCAATGATGTTTAGGGCAAAAGAAAACTGAAAGACAAAATTGTGATGATAAATTTTTCTGCTTTGGCGGTGACACAACTGAACATTTTGATTTTTTATTTCAAACTGATTTTGTTAAACATTCATTTTAATAAAATATTTAATGTGGGCTGAAACAGTGAAAGTTACAAAGAAATGTAAAAAAAAAAAATCCAACAAAAACAACCAACCAAACAAAAATCTTTATTTACCTCAAGTACTTTTAAAAATAAGTATTTAGAAAATCTTGGTGATTAGTAAGAATGGTGTGATTAAGAGTAGTTTCTGAAACCAATTGCACACGGGAGAATGACATAGATGATGTTTTACTCCCACTCAACGCACAGGTCAGATGACATGATCAGTCTTGGCAGTAAGCCTGGATGAAGAAGGAGGCTGCATGGGTCAGTGAACCTCCATGAAGCTGCAAAATGGCTACAACCCTGACATAAAACATGATTTCCTCTTCCACTGCTTGAGGAGGAGCTTCTGTGTTGCCATACTCCATCTCCCATGTTACCAGTTGTCTCAGGAGCAGCAGATCAGGTCCTCCCACTGTCATCTCTTCTCTATTTGACATCTCTGTCTGTTTGACATTCACAAGGGAACACCTCTGTCCAGTCTTGGTTTCTCATCTGGGAGGGGCCAAATCCAGGGCTGTGGTCCTGAGGAGCAGCACAGTAACTCAGAGTTCACCTACCTTAAACCTTCTATCTTAGTCAAGTAGTTGTTCTGCTACCTTTAGCACACACCCAGAGCTCATGCCTTTGGATTTAAAGAAAGATGCTTCAATTGTGCTACTTCTGCACTATTTGTGCCTTTGAGGAAAAAAATTGCTTAGTGCTGGAGTTACCATATTTTTAGACTCAAAAGGTTTTGAAATCATAGATTTATTCATAAAATAGAAATGCTAATTCCTACTTCACTTTTCAGCCCTTTTGCCTGCAAGTATTAGTTTAGTCCTTAATTGTTAGATGGTTCTCCCTTCTCATTCAAAATGATAACCCCAGTGTTGTTGTTCTGCTATTAGAAAAAGCTGATGGAAAAGATACATTCAGTAGTGATTTATCTCATCAGTTTCCTAGTGTTTATTATTTTTCCTGGCACTTATTTTTAGCTTGTGATCTTTGGCATATTGATTAGGCAAAGCACCACATATTCATGCAAATATACTGCTACATATATATTAGAAAATGCAAGAAGCCCCTCTGTACAAGAAGACTGCACGTTATGTACATGTAATTAGTGCATGCAGAAGTTTAAACTGACTTCTGGATGTTCTGGTACCCTGCATCAAATATGAATGTGAGATAAATATCTCCTTCATTATCCCTCCCACCCCTTTGGTGAGTCTCAGGGTTGTTTCATTGTCCAAGTTCTTCTGACCTTCACCTCGTCAGAAAGTCCCACTTTCAAATTTCCTGCTACTCCCTGTTGATCAATATGAGAAGGTGTGTGTGGGGGAAACAGTTTTCCCCCTGCAGTTATAAAATGGTAAAACCCCAGGGGGTGGTAACTCTTGAAGTTTTAGCCAATGAGCTCTTCTGCGAAATATAAACATATCACAACCAGAACGGAAGAGAAGGTTAGTGGTAGTTTGGTGATAGAAGGTAGCCATGTTCTGAGGCCACAAGGAAGAAGGGGCAAGAGCCCCTCTGAGGGGGCCATGGACCCCCAGCCCCCGGCTGGGGTCTTAGAAACTCAGAAACAGTGTTAAACTGAACTGAGCTCTGTGACTGAGAGGATGGAAGTTTTTCTTCCTTCTACCATGAGTGAGCAGAGACAGAGCAGCGGCAGAAGCAGCGTCCAGAGACTGTGGCTAAGAGCCAAAAGATAAGAAAGCAACAGCATGCAGCTGAACAAGGAAGACATAGAGTTGTTCGAGAGAGAAAGAGAGCCAGCAGCAGAGAGACAGAGTTTTGGGGGTAAGAACTGAACCAGACCCCCCAAAACCCTTGGAGACCCCTTCTAGAAAGAGGAGGAGGATGGACCCTTACTTGAAAGAGTCGTGAAGTGCAACATGCAGCACCGGAGAGAGAGGAGCTAAGAAGCTCAAAGTGTCCTGGAAAGCTGGACTGGGACAGAGAAGGAATGCAGAGGGGGTGACCTTGGCTCCCTCACCACTGCTGCCAAGGTGGCAGCTTGAGACAGAGCACAGGAGCTCTGGTAGAAGTCTTGAGGCAAAGGCTTTCAACTGAAAGCTGCCCGAGATGTTCTGACTCAGGGGTGAATGCCCTGAGGAAGGGACCTTCATGGGGGTCTTACGCCCCATGATATGATGTGGTGAAGTGAGTTTTGTCCCTGCTACGCAGCCCACGGAAGAGAAGACCCTCGCTTGGAAGACGAGTGGCTGAGGGGCCTTGGATATCCCCTCGTGGGTACTGGCAGAGATCCAGCCACAACTGCTGCACACATAAGAAGAAGAAAGTCTGCTACCTTAGGGACTACTGCTCTGAAAGTGGAAAAGAGATCTTTCCTTCTTCCCTCCTGGACTTTTATTTGGAGGGGAGAAGAGATTTGATCCATTGTAAATACTTACGTCATGGTAGAGATAGCTAAGATTGTATATAATGTATTGTAGTATTTATTTGTACAGTCATTGTAATATATTTCCTTTCCCCCATTTTGAGTCTGGTGTGGTGTCTGGAAAAAATCATCTCTCACTGGGTTGAGATGCGGGAGGGGGCTAGGACTAGGGAATTGGATTTTGGAGCTCTCAAACCATGACAGAAGGAAAGGAGCATCTCCTTGGGGGAGAAAAAGAGAGCTCAATAGTCTTGCTGTATTTCTTTGGAAAGGCAATAAAATGTCATATCAGTATATGTATAATACATACTCTCACATGATCTGTCAGTTATGTAAAGACTTATTTTGCAGAATAACAGGGTTGCTGGCAATATGGAGTAGAAGTAACATTTGTAAAAATGCCACACCTTATATGTAAGCACCTGGAAAGTCTGAGGAAACTCTGTGATGCAGTTTCCACTTTGTTAACTATGCAATGGTTCCTTACTCTTTATTGTTGCACAGTTTTATATTGTGAAATAATGTTTTTTATTTTTTTAATTATTTATCCT
This sequence comes from Chiroxiphia lanceolata, assembly GCF_009829145.1. Classification (NCBI taxonomy): domain Eukaryota; kingdom Metazoa; phylum Chordata; class Aves; order Passeriformes; family Pipridae; genus Chiroxiphia; species Chiroxiphia lanceolata. Next base: position 50,673,055 of record NC_045671.1, on the reverse strand, counting down.
TTAAATTGAAGATACAACTTTGGCTTGTTTGTAAACACTTTGATACTGAATTTTGTCTTTGATAGATAATGGCCCTAGGTTCCAAAATTGCTTAGACATCACAATGATGTCTACAATTTAGTCTACAATTCTTTCCAGAGGATGAACTGGTATTTCCTGTTTCACGACACTGTGCGTTGGAAATTGCCAGCTAAACAGAGAGATTTATGTTGCTATTAGGTGTTTTAGTTTTTTGTGACTTAATGGTATTTTTTTGCTTTAAAAAGGCACTTTATTGTTTTCCATTTTCCATAAATGTGTGTAGAGGTACTGAAAACAGAAAAATAATCAAGGACTCTAGGACAGGATTGGTTTGGTGGGTTTGTTTTTTTTTTTTTTTTCTTTTTTGGGGGGGTTCGAATCGATATTGATAGCTTCTTCTTTATCTTGTCTCCTTTTATTTAAATAACTTCTAAAAAATTGGGTAAGGGCATATTCTTTGCTTAAGAGCAAATACTCCAATTTTCAAAATAGTAAAAGAATGGCATGCAGAGAAAAATTCTTCCCCTCATTTGAGCTCTAAACTTAACTGCCATCAGGACAGACTGTAGCCAAAAATAAATATGGATTTCTCTTTTTTTTAAAAGCTTATATATTTAGTCAAATTATCTTTAAATGTAAGGTGCTTAAATGTCTCTCTCTATCACAATAATCATCCTCGTGTTTTCACCATATTTTATGTAAAGAAGAAAATGGTGGGGATTTTTAACAATACTTTTCATGAAATTTGCAAATTTGGGGCTGTCCTTATAGAGCATTCATATGTGTGGGTTTTATAGTGCCAGAGAGAGCCTAGGCACCCAGAGGAAGTCACACCTATATCCCAGGGCTATCAAACAAAACCTGCTGGTAAACTGAGAAAAAACAAGAATAATGGTAAAAATGCATAAACTGCGTAAATTAAACTATATTGTAAGAGAATAAATTCAGTGCTTGTATATTCATTGGACACATCAAGTTTTTCCATTTTCTCATGTCACTTGGGAGATCAAATTATCACACGGGAGGTATTAATGTAATGAGAAAGGAGATCATGCTCTGTTGATCATCATATGTAACTGCAGCACTTTGAATGTACCGCAGATATTTCTGATTGACATTGTTTTTGCAATTAGTGACACAAATGCGGACACACAAGTGTAATGTCTGCAGGAGAGATGCTGCACTGTTTTTGAGTTGTGGTGGATGCAGAAGAGATGTGTGGGGAAGTGGCATTTGGGCCTTTTTCTTTAATTATCAAACCACACCAAAGAAAAAGCCACATTCCTATTCTGACTGATGCCTCATCAAGAACCTTGTCTAGCCCTGGATCAGCTGAGAGGGTCACAGTTTGGTTGGATTGCTCCAGAAACCTCTCTTCTCTTTTTTCAATTTTATGTGCCTGGTGTGATTAATATTCCAGGCAGCATTTCATAAAATTTTTTTTGCTGCTTTTTTGTGCCTTGTGAATGACATGTCTTCGCTTCAAGGATGATTTTTGTATTGGCAAGATGAGGACGTGACACACCAAGTATCACCTTCAGAAACTAGCAATATAAGTACTATAATGAGACAGGTCTTTGCAGAGCCTGTAATTGGTGACAAGGCATGGCAGCTTCGCATCAGACAGAGATGTACAACACAGGGCTGATTAATGAGGCAACATCACAGTCAAGAGCCTTCCAGTCACTACTAGACAGAAAAATGTCATATATTCTGCATGTTGTTACTATGCCCAGAGTCTCCAATTCACATCACAAAACCTTTAGGTGAGTCAATTCAAGCTAATCCAGGAGGGAATTCTGCTTCCTCTTAGATGGATTATCAGTGCTGTGGCCTGCAATTCATCACTGTTGATCCCAGCTCTCATGGACGGCAGCAACAATCATCTCAGCTTGCAGATCTGCTCACTTTAATTGGGTTAGTTTAGTAACTCTCCTAGTATTGAATCAGTTTGGAAAGAGATATCATATTTTCAGTTATGAGGACTTAGAAACTGACCATAGTAAGATTTGATTGTAGATCAAGAAATAGGATTTTCATCATATTAAGAAATCTTCATAGAAATATATTTGGAACAAACAATGAAATAAAAAAAAGAGAAAGAATTCTGCAAAGATACCTGCAAAGCAATAAGGAATCTGATTGAAAATTTGTTGCATAAGTTGTTTTCTTTGAAAGAAGAACTTTGATAATTTCTTCTTATTATTATTATTTTTATTCTTAGATTTGTGTATTCTGAATTAGTCTTTTGTGTGTGTTTTAGAATTTCTTGGAAAACCACATTCCCTTTTGAAACAAAATTATATGTTCAAATTAGTAGAATTTTGGTTAGACAGATTTTTCTTATTTTTAAATAATCATAGATAATTGTTTAAAATAATACATTTGGTGGTTTCTTCCCCCTCACTACACCAACCCCCCCTCCCCTGTCCCCTACTGTGGGACATTTTAAGGAGAAGGATTTCATGTAAAGAGTGGGACTGTAAGATATATTGCATTTCATTTCTAGAAACCATCCTCCACACATGCCACCTTGCATCAACATAGTTCTGTGGAAACTACTACTATCATGAGGTTTTATAAGAAAATTCAATTCCAAAACACCTTTTGGTGTCAGTCATGAAAATCTTTGTCAAACATCTGTCCCTGTCTCAGCATAAACATTCCCAGAACAGGTTTTGCAAGTATATCTGCAGAGTGTTGTCAATTATATTTAAAGTGTAAGTTTTGATTAAAAACATTGGGGTTTTACTTTTGTTTTGGTTTGTTCTCAAGAAATTGTGTTGTTGAAGTGACAACACTATGCCACAAGCCCAAGAGAAGCGAGCATGCCACTGCATTGAATTACTCACAGTGACTAAATAACACTGCAGGCTTAGTCTACAAATTTCTCTTCCTTTGCTGACACTGGCCTTTCAGCCAATGAGTCTAAAGAATTACAGCTGAAGTCAATGTTATTTGTTTGTGGACAGTTTCATGGGCAAAGTATTGAATATCTCAAAGAAGTAGTAGATTTGCCTTATCTTCCAGCATAACTTTCGCTTATCACTCTCCCTTGAGGCTAACGCATTCAGATTTAATGCTTTTTCGTGTGTGTGTTTTGATGATTAACATAATGACGAGGGAACTCACAGTATTTTAAGAGGCCAGATGTGGAAATGCATGTGGTAAATCCACATAATAAAAGTCTCTTAGTTCTATTGGAAGCCAACTTTTTACTTTTTCTGTTAGCATTTTAGTGGTTTGCTTTATTCTTCTGGTCATGACTGCATTCTTCTTGTCTAGCTTCTCATGCCTTTAGCTCAAGCATGATCCTTATGCCTTGTAAGCTGTTTTCATTATCCAACCAATGGCAGATCTGCAAAGTATAGTGACCTAATGTTGCTTGGAATTTCTCATAAATTTTTAGAAAAAAACCTTGTTATTTTAGTTTGAGGTTTTTATTAAATAATTTCTCAGTATTTTAATAAATTCTGACAGAATAGCATCCTTACGCTTTACAGAGAAGAGGTAATCTCTTTTCATGTATCAAAAGCAGGAGAAATCTATCCATTGACCATAAAGGACCTTGACTAAAGAGGTGTCATTTCTCAGGGCTGAATCCACACTGAATAACTTTAAAGGAACTGTCAAAGGATTTGTAGTTGATTTGTGAGCACTTCTTGAAGAAAGGGGTTATGTGTAGTCTTTTAAATGTAGTTATCACTTTTATCTATTTGAGCAATACTCAGGTACAAACAAGAAGATAGGGAACCACAACCACATCATGTCATAACAGACACTGTAGCCAATGCCTTCAAAATTTTAAGCACTTATAACACCTTGGTTCTTAGGGGTTTTTTTTATTATTATTCCTGGAGGACTTTGAAGGTTGAGTTCTTCTTCATCATGCCATATGGATATTGTATGAACAAAATGCGGATGCATTCTGACCCTACAAAGAAATGAGAACAGGGCTGTCAAGCCAACTGGTGTGAAGACCTGCATATTATGTCACAGGACAGGAAAGTGTCACTGAGCCCCTAAGACAGAACCAGAAGGAAGAACTGCTTCAGGAAAAATGATCCAACTGTTCCTCAGACTGACCTGATAAACAGTGCTGGAAAAAAACCCCAAACTGTAAAGCTTTGAACTGAAATAACTGTGGATTTGCTGGTGGGCTCTAAATTGGTCTATTCTGATATTTTACCATTATGTCAAAAAGGTGCTGTGATGAGAATTTTAAGTTCTTGGCAGCCCAAACTGGAACTTGATTATGAACAGCAATCTTAACTTTGTTAAATAAGGAACACATTTATGAATGTACTTATAACTGGGCAGTTTCCATAATAAAATCACTGACCAGGCTTTCAAAACACTTCAGCCTCCATTGTATGTCCAACAGGCTTAGCTGGTTTGTGAAAATCTGGCAGCCATTGCTGCTCTCCACTGTTTCTGAAAATCAGTGACATGATTAAACAGCCGTCTGTCTTTTTCCTTCTCTTCAGTTGTAATTTGGATGGAATTTTTCTATTGTCTTGTTCCGTTCTCTTTTTGATGCATCAATAACTGCTAACTAAACACCGCCTTTGTTTTAGAAGACAATAAAACAGTTGGTGCCTTTTTGCCTTTCTGAGTCTGCTAGCACATGATTGTTCACCTATAAAGGCATACACTTTTCTTTGCTAAACAATTGCTTAATAACAGCTGGTAATTCACAAATTATGAGATAGGTTGTGATTCTGCAGTCTTTCTTGTAAATATGGTGGTTAGGATTTCATCTACATCTCACTGAAGGTCAACAGGAATTTTATGAGGGTTTGCTTGTCTAAGTTCAAGTATGCAAAACAAATGAGAATTTGGATTGGAATTATTGAACCCCCCTCCTGGATCCCCCAAATATAAGTCATCTACTATCATGGTTCTACTTTTACAGATCACAATAATGTCTAAAATGTCATATTCCAAGTAGTTTTTGTTTGTTTGTTTGTTTGTTTGCTTGTTTTCCCTAATTTTTGAGCTACTCAGTAGAATTATGATGAGACAACCAGAGATTTTACTACTTTTAGTTGCTTTTAGGTGCCACTTAATTTTCTTATCTGAGGAGCTGGGTATGTAGTGAGGGAAACAGCCATGGTGTCACAGCAGAAAATGTTATATTACCTTCAGCATGAATTTATTTTTGACAATTTTGAAATGAAGAGCTCTTCAATACAAATTGACACCTGGGAGAGGTTTTGAATAAAATGTAGAACTGATTTTTTTAGGTCTCAGTTTGTTTTTTGTTTCTTATTTTTCTCTGTTCACTTTACAGTTCTACTTCTAAACTTATGAATGCATCCAAAGGACATTCATAGAGTATTAAACTCACTACAATTCTGTCCCAGAAGGTGCTTGGTTGACCCATCTGAATCATAATCTTCCTTTCTCAGTCACATCAAACAACTGTTTATGTTGGAAAACAGACTGTCCTAGGAGTAAAGAATCCCCTTTCCCAAAAATGGAGAAATGAAAACTAACTGATTTAGTAGTATTTGTGGTGTTTCTTTTCTTTTACATCTGCTTCCCCTGCAACAATAGCCAAGTATGACTGCATCCTCATGTAACATGAGAAAGAGTAACATGAGAAAGAGAAGTTTTACACAGAAAGCTGTTCCTTTCCAGTACTACTTTGTGTGTGGTGTACCTCACTTGGTGGCACCTGAGCCTTCTTGTCTACTTATCTTGGGAATTGGGCCATACAATATTTAGGCTGTGGAGTCCTCCTTTGAGGTTGTAAATTGGGTATTACAAAACCTAGCGCTGAAGCATTTTCATATGGAGGAGTGAAAGAGTGATTTCTTTGGTTGATTTTGGAAAAAAACCACAAGGAAACCAACTCTTAACTCAGATAGCCACTGCTTTAAAGCAGATGAACTAAATCTTATGAAATTCTCAGCTCTTGGCAGCTATGTTAAGCTCTGAGATTACATATAGAGAGTCTTTTGTCAACATATTTAACCCATCAATCATGAGCTGTATACAGGGGATTACAACTTTGAAATAAAACTTTTCCTACCCCCTGGCCTTCTTCTGTGCAAAGACACATTATTGTGCCTTTTTAAGAAAACAAACAAAATCAAGATAAACAGTAGAAGGGAAAGTCATAATGGAATTTTGTCCACTTACGTGAGACAGATTCTGATCACAGTGCTCCTGCTGGCAGGAAAGAGTGAATACAGAGCAGAGAGAAAGCATAACAGAGGGAAAAATATCTACTTCTTCCTGCCTGCAGAAAAAAATAGATAAAAATTAATAAACTTCAATATTCTTCAAAAGAATCAGTGGCTGGTAGTTTGACTACAGTAATCTCCCTCAATTAAAGTTCCCAAAGATTAGTTTTGTGTACGACCACTTCTTCAATACTCTCCACTTTGTCAATGCTCTGTTACTTCCTTTCTCTCGGAAAATTCAGATCCCATAAAAGCCCCCTTGTGAAGCAGCTATAAAGTAGTTAGTATTCTGTGTCATGATGCTAATTTAATTGTTATTCTTATCATTTTTGGAGCTATTCTGACCTTCTTGGATTTTGCATAACAAAGAAAGTCTGTTGCAATGCCTTTGGAGAAATGAGCTGCAGTGAGACTCCTGAGCCCTAAACACACCCAAGATGAAGACAGAGAGAAATTCCTCTCTCATACCTCAGAGTACACCATATTTCCTAGGGAAAACATCAAAATCCCCAGAAAAGAATAATTTTACCATCCACAGTATAACTGTATGTGGGAGAAAGATTCCTTGGCACTCAGCTGTGTTGGCTGAACTGTAAATCTCAGGATTTGTTAGATAACAATACATGCTTATAAAGTCACCTGTACTAAGGTCTATTATCAAGATAAGTTTCAGCTTGATCACATCATGTTTGGATATTAGGAAGGAATTCTTCACTGTGAGGGTGGTGAGGCACTGGTACAGGCTGTTCAAAGCAGCTGTGGCTGCCCCATCCCTGGAAGTGTTCAAGGTCAAGTTAAGTGCTAGTAGAAGGTGTCTCTGCCCATGGCACAGGATTGGAACTGGATGAGCTTTAAGTCCAAATTATTTTATGATTATGTGATTCTATGTCTTTTATAATTGGCAAGGGCTGCTCTGGAAGGCAGAACTAGCAGCCTGTGTGTGAACAGGGCTTACCTAGATCCCTTCTTTGGACGTTCAAACCCTTAGGAGGCAGGTAAGCTGTTTCTCAAGCTTGGGAGTAGCAAACCAGGAGCAGGATTCCAATTAAATGGTATATTCAGAGATGCTAAATTATAGGTCAGTAACTACCCTTGCACAGACATTTTCTTTGGAAGGGTAAACATTAAATTATCTATTCTCTGACGAAAATCTCATCAACAGCAAGGCTTTACTTTTCACCACAATCTGTTCAACAGGTGAAGAAGGTGAATTTTTAGTTTCTCCAGTCAGATTTGTTTGTCTGAACTCCAATATGATTGGAAACCCACACTTTTGGTGACTTAGTTTTCTTCTGCAACTTCACTGAACATATCCAGTCTTTCTGAAAGCTGGTTTTAAAATTAATAGGCACTGCAAAATGTCATCATCATCAACATCATCATGGCTAGGCTTCACAAACGAAGATTTAGGAAAGGTTCTACCCACGTTTGTTACAAGCACGCTAGTGGCTAATAAGGCCAATTTGAGACAGACATGTCAGGTTGCAAAAGGCACAGCAGAAAGACTCCTTAGGAGATATATTCTGCAAGGCACGATTCTTTCTGCGTTGTCTTTTCTCCTCAAGAGTGATCCTGCGTGCGTTCTCAAAAGCATCAGCAGCGTTATAGATGGTGTGTCTCCAGACCTCCCAACTGGAGGCCAGAGTAGACCAGTGATGAAGATCAATGTGGCCAAGGCTGAGATGTTGTTTCAGGGAGTCTCTTCGGGGCTTCTCTCTTGCAGCAACCAGTGGCAAGTTCACCATAAAGCAAGATCTTAGGGAGGCGGTAGTCCTTCATCCTTGAGACGTGCCTGCCCAGCGCAGCTGTGTTCTCATCAGCATGACCTCAATACTTGTGACTGCTGCTTGTTCTAGAACAGACATATTAGTCACATAATCTGACCAGTGGATGTTTAGGATTGTGCGGAGACAGCATTGATTGAAGTGTTCTAGGAAACGCAGGTGGTGGCAGTAGATGATCCATGATTCAGATCCATATAAGAGAGTAGACAGCACAATGGCTCTGTAAACAGTAATCTTTGTACTTTTCTTCAGGTGTTTATTTCGCCAAACTCTCTCATGGAGTTTTCTGAAAGCTCTCTATGCCTTTGCTAACCTGTTGTCTATCTCTCCATCAATCTTACCATCCGAGGAGATGAGGCTATCTACGTAATTAAACTACTGGACTGATTTCAGCTCTGATTGGCCAATGGTGATATGGGGATGATGGAAGACTTCCTGAGGTGCAGGTTGATAGAGAACTTCTGTTTTCTTTAAACTGACTTCCAGCCCAAAGAGCTCAGCAGCGTCTGCAAAGCAGGATGTTAAGCACTGCAGAGCTGCTTCTGTGTGGGCGACAAGGGCGGCGTCATCAGCATAAAGCAGCTCCTGGACAAGATGGTTTAAGGTCTTAGTGTGGGCCTTCAGTTGCCTTAGGTAGAATAGGCTTCCATCAGTATGATATCAAATGTAGATACCATCCTGATCATCGAGGCCTACCATGGTCTTTTGGAGCATCATGCTGAAAAACATTGTGAATAGGGTTAGTGCAAGAACGCAGCCTTGTTTCACACCATTAGTTATTAGAAAGGGTTCAGAAAGTGCATTGCCATTTCTGACTTGACTGCGTTGATCCTCGTGGAGTGAGATGGTCATTTTAAGGAACTTGGGGGGACATCCTAAACGTTCCAAAATCTGCCATAGACCTTTTCCGCTCACAGTATTGAAAACCTTGGTGAGATCAACAAAGGTTACACATAGATCTTTGTTCTGTTCCCTACACTTCTCTTGCAGTTGTCTGAGAACAAACACCATGTCTGTGATACTCTTGTTGGCTCTTAAACCTCATTGGCTTTCAGGTAGAATTCCTTCTGCTATAGCGGGTATTAGTCTGTTCAAGAGTATTCTTGCCAGGAGTTTGCCAGCAATGCAGAGCAGAGTAATACCACGGTAATTTGAGCAGTCTGATTTAATACCTTTCTTCTTATACAAAGTGATGATGACTGCATCACGAAGGTCTCATGGTAGTTCACCTACTTCCCAACAGTGCACCACAAAGTCGTGAAATTTAGCACGGAATGCAAGGCCTCCATGTTTCCAGACTTTGGGTGGAATTCCATCAACCCCAGCTGCCTTGCAGATTTTCACCTGCTGTATGGCCTTGAGGGTTTCTCCTGAAGTGGGGGAAGTATTTAATTCATATTTCACCGGTTGATGTGTAATGTACTGAATTGCTGAGTCTTGGACTACACGGTTGGTACTGAAAAGAGTCTGAAAGTGTTCAGACCATCGATTCAGAATGGAGGTTTTATCTGTCAGAAGCGTTTCCCCATCAGCGCTGAGTAGAGGGCTTTGGACCTGGTATGTAGGCCTGTATGCTGTTTCCAGGGCCTCATAGAATCCTCTGTGATCACCTGTATCTGCACATAATTGTATTTTTTCAGCTAGACTGATCCACCACCTGTTCTGGTTGTCACGGAGTTTCTGTTGGAGCCTGCTGCATGCAAGACGAAAGGCTGTTTTTCTTGCGTGACAGGATGGCAGTGCAAGGTGTGCTTGGTGAGCGGTTCTCTTCTTCCTCAACAATTCCTGGATCTCTTGATTGTTTTCATCAAACCAGTCCTTGTTCTTCTTGAAGGATAACCCTAAGGATTCTTCAGAGGATTGCAGGATGCTGTTTTTAATATGGTGCCAAATTGTTTCAGGAGAGAAATCTGTAGAATCTATGGAATGGTTTTCGAACCTAGTTTGAAGGTTTGTCTGGAACTGCTAAATATACCCCATCACATATTTCCATGGTTTGGTGAGAAAGAGGTGTTGCTGTCTCTCAACAAATGACTGAAAAATATTCTGAAATAAATTTTGTTGAAAAAATCTAGGGTATTCACAAAGCCAAGATGCATCCTTAAATGTGGTTTAGCAGTTGTAAAAACAAAAAAAACCCAACAACTTGCTTGTCTTCACATCTACATCCACCTTGAAGAAGAAACTTACAGATAAATTGAATTAATCAATTCAGAACCTAGTAAATGAACAGAGGTGAGGTCCCACTTAATTCTGCCTCACACAGACAAAGTGTGTTCAGTTAGTCAAGCACACTGCTGAAGCAGACACAGTTTACTAAATTTTGCACAACTTAGTTCTGATTCTTAGATCTATGAAAATAACTGACATTTCTGTTGGTTTTACAACCACCATGAAGCTGTTTCTCAAAACACTGTGCTGGAGGACAGATTTACTCTGCAAACTATAACTCCTTCCATTTATTGAGCTACAGAGTACCCTCTCTGCCCCAGCCTCTTTCATTCCCAGCTGGAGTTTTTCAGGCAGCTCCCAACAAAGACAGAAAATGACTTCTGTAACTATTTGCAGGAAAACTACTCTTGTGAGAATATTATGTATTTAGTCTGAAAAGCTCCAATGAGTTTGCTTATCATGGTACAGCTATGGCAACAGAAACTTTGCAGGTTTGTGCTTACTTTAGGAGTTGTGAGAGTTTTACAGGGGAATTTTTTTCTGTTTGGTTTTTCAGGGGTTTTTGGTTTGTTTTGTTTGGTTGGGGTTTTTTTTGGTTTTGTTTTGTGTTTTTTTTGTTTGTTTGTTTGTTTGTTTGTTTGTTTTAATAATTAAATGTGCTCCAATGCTCATGTTGTGGTTGTGCTAGAGGAATGCAGAGATTCCATCTAACCGTTCTGAAAAGACTGCACCATCTTGAAGATTGGTCACAACTCTTGTGGCTCCAACTTTGCATGTAATTTTCCTGCAATTCCTTAAGCTGTCTGTTTCATGCACAGCTCAACACTCTCACTTCATCCAATTTTGGGGTAGAAAGTGATCTAATTCAATCAGTTCCTGGTACCAAAGGCAGTTCACAGTTAATGCTGAAAATCATCTCTGTTGTGATCTTTTTTCCTCTATCAGCTTCCATTAATCCCAAATGGAGTTTTCAAACCATGAAAGTCTCATAGATATTTTACAATTTCCACTCCTAAAAAAAAGTCTCTAGCAAGACCAAATGTCAAACCTATGGTTCAGATGTGCTGTATTACTTGAACTAGAGCAAAGATGAAGGTAGAGTTTTGGATGACATAAAACAGCATGGACACAGGAATAAAACCATCATCACGTGTTTGAGAAGCCATGAGAAGAAATATGGGAGGTAGTCAGTCAAGGAGGCAGAGGGAGATCAAGCAGAGCAGACATACCCAGACCTTATCCAGGGGTATTTTCCAGTGTGAGTGAGGCAGCACAGAGCTGGAGAGGGGCAGTAGACAGTAGATATTATCCTTCTGGTGCCTGGAAAGGAGCAGTTGGTCTTAGCTGCTGCCTCCACAGGGTCAATCTCCAACAGCAATAAGAAAAGTTGCAAAATTATTACTAACATTAGATAACTACAGCTTATCTAAAATAATTCTTATGATTTTTTGCACATTTTGTATTCAAATATTAAAAGAATATTAATTCCCAAACATATTCATCTGCAAAGATAAAAACATTTTTGAGCCAAGTAAACACGTAGAAACAACATTGGTCAAGAATTTGAAGTCATGTTAAGTTTTAAGGACCTGCAACTCAGCAAGGATCTAGCATTTTTCCAGCAGTAGAAGAATCTTTCCCTTTCATTTCTGATTTGTAGGCCACTGTGGTTTCCCCAGTCAAAGACTATGGTTCTGGCCTCAGAAACTAAACTCTCTTAGGAATCTGGAACAGACTGCTGTCTATATATCATCTGTGATAACTTTAGAATTGTCACTACATGAATATTCTGAATATGAAGACACATATTTTATTATGCTTTGCAAAACAGATAATTACTACCATACTTCGGAATGAAAGGCAAAGGAACAGCTATTAATGGTGTAATGATTTACAGACCAGCTTTGCTTCCAGACAAGGAGACTCCAAAATTGCGTGACTATTCATTAAAACTTGCAAGTTCATTATGGTAAGATTTCTGTAAGTCTTATTGAAAGCCTGTGACTTGACTCCTAAGGTCCAAATTTCAGTGGGAATTAGGTATATGAAATTCTTAGGCACTTTAGGAAGTTCCAAAAAGGCTCGTATAGAAAACAGATAAATACTTTACACAGCAGTTTAATTACCTGCATAGCCTCATCTCCTTGGATGGTAAGATTGACGGAGAGATAGACAACAGGTTAGCAAAGGCACATAGTGTTTTCGGAAAACTCCATTAAAAAGTTTGGCGAAATAAACACCTGAAGAAAAGTACAAAGATTACTGTTTACAGAGCCATTGTGCTGTCTACTCTCTTATATGGATCTGAATCATGGATCATCTACCACCACTGCCTGTGACTCCTAGAACGCTTCCATCAATGCTGTCTCCGCACAATCCTAAACATCCACTGGTCAGATTATGTGACCAGTACATCTGTTCTAGAACAAGCAGCAGTCACAAGTATTGAGGCCATGTTGCTGAGAACACAGCTGCATTGGACAGGACACATCTCGAGGATGAAGGACTACTACCTCCCCAAGATCGTGCTCTATGGTGAACCTGCCACTGGCTGCTGCAAGAGAGGAGCCCCGAAGAGAAGATACAAGGACTCCCTGAAACAACATCTCAGCCTTGGCCACATATGATCGACATAACTGGTCTATTCTGACCTCCAATCAGGAGGCCTGGAGACACACCATCTGTAATGCTGTTGCTTCTTTTGAGAACACATGCAGGATCACTCTCGAGGAGAAAAGACAACACACAAAGAACTGTGTCTTGCTGATACCATCCAGGGAGTCTTTCTGCTGTGCCTTTTGTAACCTGACATGTCTATCTCAAATTGTCTTTTTTAGCCACCAGCGTGCTTGTAGCAAATCTGGGTAGAGCCCTTCCCAAATCTTTGTTTGCGAAGCCTAGCCATGACTTTACACAACTAAATGTATTTAAACAAAAAAGCCAATGGCATTAAGCTCGTAGCTGCTTAATGCCACTGTGAGCTTCTCTGTTTAAACCAAAAATTCTTTCTGGTCCGACATTTCCGTGTTGGCACATCTCTAGATCACTGTAGATTTAGCTCCTACATGGGACCTGCCATTTTTCTGAGGGGCTGAAGAGTCTGTCTAGACAGGTTATTACTATTTCCAGCAAGGAACCTTTGGACCAAAAGCACTGAAGAACATGAGAGAGATGAAAGCACACCAGAAGATAGACCTGACCTTTCTAATTATGTCTTTCATTTTCAGTGTCTCCTGTGTAGACACTTGAAAGATACTTTTTTTTAAAAAAATACACTTTCTAAAAAAGGCACGTGTATGTTCATGTTTATTGTTTCTGTGGGAAGGGATGAGAATGTGGGTCAGCCCCAAATCAGACTGCACTTGCTGTGTCTTAAAACAATTTCGCTGAAGTAATGCAAATTTATTTCAGAAGAGCTTCTCCAACCACCCTGACCTGGGGTTCTTGATGCAGCTCATGTCCCCTAGCTACATCTCTATCACTGCAGGACCACTCTTGCGGTGTACCGTAATTTCAAATCTGGTGGCTTGGGAACTTTCTCTGGGGCTTCTATGGGGCTCTCTCATATTTGATGTTCTGTCATTTCTCCTGCCCCCATATTTTACATAAGTGCTAAAACAAAACTGGTTAGTCCAACATCTTTTGTCATTAGTAGAGGATTTGTTTTTTATGATGAATGATGTCATGTAATTTAATTGCTAGATTTCATAAGTAGGGTTAGTGGTCTCTTCCCTACTTCAGATCAGTAGAGATACCACAAGGATTCTTATCACATGGTGCACTTAATTATGATAAATAAGCAGGGATAAATTAAGCCCATGAAAGGCCCAGATGAATATTATATTTGCATCATGAATACATGCTATGATGAAAATATGGCATTTGGAGGGCCCCTTCGAAGCAGAGCTCTGGATCCACACTTAATCTCTATTGTAAAAAAAAAGATGTGAACAGTAAAATCAGCAGCTCATGACAAGCATATTGGAAGATTTTGGCTTCAGTAAAGACCATAATTTTAATTTGTGTAGAAGAAAATGGGGGTGAAAAGCTCAGGCATAAAAGGTCTGATAGGTTCAGCTGGCATGTAATTTTTTGGTCATTTGCAATTGAGACTTGGGGCTGAATAAATCCAGAAACATTGGTGTAGTTCCAAAGTTCCAGGAAACCTACCTGATTTACAAGTGTATTTGTATTTGGACCAGTTACAGAGTGCAGCCCCTACAATTGCTAAGCAAGGTCAGGAAAGATGTGGTTCATGTTAACAATATGACTCCACAGGGAAACCAGTGGTTTTACTCACTTCAGCTCATGAATAAATTAGATTTTTTAAAAATTCATAGGAGACAACAAAATCATAGGAAAAATAGCTCTTGCATTTAGAAAGACAGCTTACAACTGGGAACAGAACATTGCTGAACTTTTCTAAATCAAGTACAAAAAGATCTTTTTACATAATTTTCATTTATATAGGAGAGCAAAAATAAGCAGACAGTAAGAAATCAAATTTAGCATTAGCAACTCTGAGACAACAGAAGTTAATTTCTTATGTATTTAAGCAAAAAATATCCAGTATTATGGAAAACCAATTGGAATAGAATGGAAAAGTATGTCTGACATACATGGTTTTAAAGAACTAAATTTTTTCTCTTGCATTTCTTTCTTCATTTTCCAATTTGCCTTGTAGTCCTATGGTATTAGTTGTATATCAAGGTATGATCATCACTGTTATATATTACTACCCTTATCATATGCATTCATATGTCTTTAAATCACAAAAGAGAAAATTATAATTTTGAAGCATTTTTTAGCTATATTTAAAAGTGTTCCCTGAAGCACAGATTCTCCTTACATTGCCTCAGCCTCCATTACCCAGGACAGTTCATCTTGGCTTCACCCTTTCTTTGTTTTTCATAGGCTGGGGGGAGGAAGCTTCACTAAATTTTGGACATACATGATTTTTATTTCTGAATGAATTTTATGAGAAATACAGTCAATAATCTAAGTGATGGTGTGTTGAATTTAGAGACACAGAATTACACCTAGGATATACAAAGGCAAAGCAACTTTTAAAATGTCATTGAAAGGTTTATTTGACTTGTTCGGCTCCAAAAGTTCTGACAACGCAGTAAATTCTCAGATTGATAAAAAGAAAAAGAAAGAGAAAATAAAGGAAAAAGAAAAGAGCTTTCTAAATTCTTGTCTACTAAAATAAAAAGGACTCCAACAAAAAATGATAGCTTGTGTTCTTGGAGTTAACTGGGTCTCAACTGTAAGATGTGTATCAAACTAGATAACAAGGTCAAAAGTACTGAGGCATTCGCTCATATTCAAGTTCTTTCCCCCATTTACAGCTATGTTTTTAGTATCAAATGGGATCGAAAGAGAGAATAATGTGAGAAATTTTTCCTCTAAATATCCAGTAACTTTGTATAACAAGATATTTACTTCGCAATTTCTATATGATTTTTTTATTTTATTCATATGTTGAGGGAGGACTATGCATAACTTCTTTTTATACTATTTTCCTCTGAAAGAGAGAGTTAACTTGGAGTTGGAGCTTAATGGTACTAATGAATGATGAGCAAAGTTGTGACCTAGAATCCTGCTTCAGATCCTCTAGCAGACAAAGTTACACTGGTTCTTGCTCAGCATTTCCCTACACCGATCTAAAATTATTTTCAACAAAGAATGATGGTCTGCCTGTCTTGTATCTGAACTCTGTTTTATGCATATTATAGGACATTCAAGATGCCAGATGATTCCTGTGAAATCTATGAAGTGACAAGTTTGTAAGATTTTGAGCTTTCTAACATTTCAGTCCACCTCATTTGCAAACCACTCCTGCATATTTTGTGATAGACAGTCTCTATACTTATAGAAAAAATTCCTAGCTTTATTTCTAAGTGCAGGAAATCTATCTTTGTTGCATCTATTTTTCAGATGGTTTATTTTGTTTTGTTGTGTCCACTCCATGTCTCTCTGAGATTTAAATTTTGCCACGGTCTTCTGAACTTATAGAAAGGAGATAGGTCTCTTACCACTGTCAATTTTCTTACACTGATTTTGTTTAGCATATTCTGCTGGCTTATCCAGATTTGAAGAGATTTAAAGAGTTTTTGTGGTCACTTTCAAGAATGTGGCGAGATACATGCCACCTTTACACACAATGTTTCTTGACTGTTGGTTTATTTGGTTCTCAATTGCTATTATTATTATTTCATGAGACTCTTCTTACTTGGGTGAATCCATGGGTTCAAACTGACCTAACAGTAAGAGTTAATACAGTAAAAGGCAGTGTGGCTTCATCAGCAAGTTTCCTACTTACCTGTATATTACAAAAATGATGGTACTTTTTATTGTGGTGGAGATCTCTTCTGCCTAGACTGGAGTTTAGGGACAAAAACTGCGCATGGAATTTGCTGTATTTGTACCCGTGAACGCAGTAAGAATGGCTGTTTGTGCAGGATGAGAAATCAGACTACTGCTTTTGGGCAGGAACAGGCAAGGGAAAGTATGAGAAACACATTCAGAGATGTTACGTGTTTTTTAAGAGTAAAGGAGGAAAGGACATTTTGATGTTCACTGCAGCTAAGCAGTGTAAATTGGTTCCATTTCATGAATAAACTATATTTGGCTTGTACCTGAATTTTTCATGAATTGTTAGTGCATTTTCTCAGGCTACTGAGAGAGTAGTGCTTCCATCAGTTCTGTGTCTGTTCTGCAAAACAAGGTAAATAATTGATTTTTTTTTCTCCTTGATCTCAAAATGGTTTGCACAATGCTAAACAGGAAAAAAACAAAACAAAACAAACAAACAAAAAAAACTTTTAAGAATTTGCATCACCAAGGAAAGAAACACAAACTCCTGCCTCCAGCTCATGTAGCTACACCTGGAAAATCTCTTAATAGACAGAGAATGTAAAAAGAAAAAAAGCATTAGTGATGGTCTTGCTTGTGTCAGCTCATATGAAATAGCTGTAGCAACAATAGTACATTTTTGCTTATAAAACCTTTTCTATGATAGAGACGTTGACAGAAAAGA